>NC_069145.1:63797086-64404074 GCF_943734635.1 Anopheles cruzii
GCCTACCCTTCGGGTCGTTATCTTCCTCGATCAGATCATCTGGGTCGTCCCATCCGCTGACAAACATTCCGCGCGGTACTTGGCTCATTTTCGTCTGCAACGCCTCGAGGGTGTCCATTGCTTCCTCTTCATCACCATCGCCTTTCTCATCTTTGGTGAGGCTATTCGCAATGCTATCCCAATCTTTCAGAGTTCTGTTCGACATATTTTATCACTTCTTTTCTGAAATCGCACCTAAGAACTTTGTTGTTTGTAAACAAAATCAGCTGTCACCTGATGTGGCTGCGTGCGTAAAACCGATGTGGTATCCACGCTAATGAAGTACTCAGGTGTAGCAGTTAAGAATTATACGTTTCTCAAAACGACAATAAATATGCTTTTGGTATTTTATTTTACAAACTTTGATTCCCCCTTTCGAGTAGTACAAAATACCACCACAAGAAAAATATACTGTTTACTGACACCATATCGCTTAAACTATTTACAATTCAACTTATCAACTAGTTTCTCGCTGTGTTTCTTTAAAGGACATCGCTAGAACTTCAATCTCGGGTAAATCAACGGTAACAGACCCATGATGGAAGATGTTGCCCCCAGAATACCGATGGTTTGGTTCGAAACTTTCACGTAACCGAGTCCATTGAGTGGGATGAAAATATCGCAAACATTCTTCACCGTATCAACGACCAACGGTTTGTTTTCGTTGTATATAACCGACACCGTTCGAGCTAGGTTGCGAATGTTGGACCTGCTGTAGTAGACAGTCAGGCGATAAAGTTCCTGCAAATCGCGGCACAGATTCATCGCGATCGAAATTAACCAAAACCGGTTCGAACGGGCTAACCATTCCGTCGCGTCCACCCCTTTACTGATACCGGATCGCGATAACCATACGACGTGATCGGCCAGCAAGAATAGGCCGGAGGAAACTTTCCCGAGCACAATAAACAACTGCTGAGATAGTTGTTTCATTTCCACGCTAGAACCGGCGGCATAAAGCACCTCAAACCCTTTTCCAAACCGAAGCACTGAAAAAGAAAAGGAATACGTTTTTTTTTATATTTAGCTTTGCAGTGTAATACGGGCACAATAATTACATACGTTTGCGGAAAGAGCTTAAGATGCCTTCAATTAATTTCAATACTTGAATGGACTCGGTTGTCTTCGCACCAAGATTGTTAGCCTCTTTGCTAGCCCATAATGCACGACAGATTGGGCCGATCGCCGATTGCCGATTGCCGATCGATATGCTCGGTCCATGTAACAGCGCGAAAATATGTACTACCACACAACTTATCCTACCGATCGATGCGCTCATTGCGAGCATTCAAATTTTTTTGTTATGATTTTCGGTATCAGTTTTATCGATATATTTCATATTTTGCAAATATTTCAGCAACTTAGTTTACTCATGTTTTATTAATCGTTTTTAGGTTTTACATAATTAATCAGAACTTCCGCGTTCTAGCAGTTCCATTACGCAAGAACACACCGAGCTGCTCCCAATACCGGCCCTTCAAAGTCCTGAAACATAGGCGTGTGGTCCACAAGCAATTAATAGCGGTTCTTATGCCCAGGATGAACTGAATGGGGTTAAGGGCAAGGATGCCAACGTCTATCTGTTTTTCCGCTTGGCATTCAAAACGTGCTGTGTGTTTTGTTTTTTTAGTTTTATCGAATTTGCGTTCACACTTCATGCCTCTTCTATTCCATTGCTTTCGAACTTCACTTTCGGCCCTCATCGTTCGCGCGTTGCTTGACAAACTGTTTACTAACTGTTTACTCGTTGGGTGGTTTATCGCTAACGCTAACGCTATTAGTGTTGTGAAACTGATACTTGGTATTGTTATTTGATGCTTGCTATTGGCCGAAGTATGAGTTTATTCATAGGGGTATTTATCATTGCTGTGAAAAGGAACTTATTAATTACTTATGCATTCTTACATTAGAAAAGTATTCTTGTTTCATTTATATGTTTATTTCTACCAAGAACAAGAATATTACCATGATCACTATGAGGATGATCACAATAAGCACGACAGAGCTGCAGGAAATGAAAGATCAACGAATTTTTTAGAGTGGAACCCATGTTGGTAAGCTTAAAGACCAGCATGGGTAACTTCCCTTTTCTGATCGATACCGGTTCTAATATAAATTTGATACACCCAAAATTAGCATACTCTTGTATATCTAAATGTTTACTATTTTGCAAAATATTTAGATAGGATAGTTGAAACGGTAACGTCAGGAAAAGCCTTTTTTTAACAATAAAATATTAAGCCAACAGGAGATAGCAGTACTTCTAAACGATTTAGATCAGGAACATATCAAAACAAACACAATCGCCGAGGCTATGTCATTCGCTTCTGTTACAATATCAACCAATTCCCACGAACCTGCCCTGCTGATCAATATGCAGAGATTGGACCCAGAAAACTTCACAAAAACCCGCAAATCCGATTCCCCTACAATTAGATGGAATCATCGTGAACAAAAAAAGGAAATGCTTAACATCATCATCTGCATTTAGAGACAAGAAAGGAGTTGGACATGATTCATTTACAGAATAATAGTATCAAATGGTCACATCTATCGATCTTCGGAGGAATGGCGATCATTCCTGGGATTGCTGTGAACATCTTTGCACTCGTCATTTGCCGTCAAAGAAAAATTGCTATCGCCGTGCATGCTGATCCAGAAATTCCAATGCAGACAACAGTACAGGAGGCAGCTACCCCAGCGATCATCACATTTTATGAGCCACACACTTGCTGATAACGGCAATACAGCAAGCGTCCAATCCTCTGAGTCAACACGACCGGGTACACCACACGTCTCCAGGAGGTACCAACATGGTCCGCCATCCAGCATAATACCAGCGACCACCAACAACAGGTACATAAGAAGATAATCATCGGTTCCTGACGTTAGAGCGATAACAACATGAATCACAACAGATAAGAGAAACCTTTAGATAAGAACAGGAATATTAGGGATGAGGTAGAAGATTATATAAGAACAAAACAATAGAAAATACACCAGTCTTGTCCTAACAGCCGAACCGTGCGTTTCGATCTGCGTTTCACATCGAAAGAAACATACCTTGGATGGTGGAGTGTGAAGTGTGAAGTGGTGCTACCACTGCTGCTGCTGTCCGGTTGCCCGAAAACTAGTGTGTTGCCCGAAAAAGTTTTAATTAAATTTCATACGCAGAACATAGTCTAGAACCCCCACCACCCCTCCGGGTTCGGAAACCGATCCGCAATCCGGAGCCAAATGCGGCGGGTGCGGATCGGTTTCCCGGTTAAATGCCAGCCGGCACTAGCAGGCTATAATGCGATAATTTGGATTTTGGGGAATCCCGGCTACTGATAACGTTTATCGGGGCGCGTCACACGGGGCGGGGTGTACCCAGGGGAAGGGCTGACCGAGGGCCTTAGTTGTGACCTTACACCGCCCTACCCTGACCCTGACCATCCCTGCGGTACTCCGGAGCACGGCTTATCATCACATTACCGATGTTGGAGAGTTGGCTCTGTCGAACACGGAGCTTGATAAGTGTCTGTAGGCTAAGCGTTCGTGAACTTCGTTATATTTTATTTTATCTTTCGTGTTAACAACCATTCACAACATATTTATACTATGTTTACACATGCCGCGGTCCAGGGATGTAGCTGGGCCGACTGGCCCCCACCGATAAACGGCCGCCGCCGCCATGAGCATGTATCGAAAGTCACGATGAGCTGCCGTTAAAAACGGATGGCGGCCACCATTGCTCGCCATCGCCCCCTCCGGCCCCAGTCTTGCACTCCCTCCGGGTGGTCAGTTGGTGCCGGTGGTCAACGGCGGGCGCATGCGCACTTTTAACCTGAATTAATTTCATAAGCGCCTGGCGGTGATGGTGGCCGATTAAACGCGCGTGTTCGCACACACACACACACACGCAGCCAAACGTACTACATGGCCTGTGGTTGATTTTTGCAGCGGAGGGCGCTGTGCCCTCATTACCACCTCAAGGCACGGGACGGTCGCTGGCAAAAAAAAATGGTCAGTTCGCATTATTTTATAAATAATATTCGCTCACTTTTTGGGCCGCCCACCGGCCAACGGGCGCGCGTTGCTAGGAAGTGGATTAAACCGAACTCGAACTCCCCCCCAGCTTCTCTCGGGGCCTCATCGTGACATACCGTTATATCACTGACCCAAACGCAACCCCACCGTGCAGGAACCGTGACAGATCATTGTACAAACTGCCGCGGAGGCATGAAGATCGAACGAGAGAACGTCGACAGTGAGAAAAGTGAAATAAAGTAGAATTGTGAAAAAGGACATAAAAAGAGTCTCGACTTCTACACCCAACATAGAGTGAGTATAGGGTGTGAGTGCGGCAGAGCTGCTAATCATTAGCTCCTGCTTCCTAAAAACGCTGTGTGAAAGCAAGCACTTCCTAAGGTTGTTATCAGTGGTGATTCCGTGCTAATCCGAAACCACAGCTGGTGGGAATGGCGTGCGCAGCTCGCGCCAATTACGAAATAGTAGAAGCATAAAAAAATAAATGCACTGCAATCTGCATGTGACGCGATGTGGCAAAATTCGATGATTCATTGGGAAAAACCCTGGACTGTGCGCGAGTGTGTGTGCTAGTGTGCGCGGCTGTGATGCACTAGTACACTCAGTACTGGGACTCAGCGCACGCTGAGTCCCAGCGTGGCGTGTTGTGAGCGTGATGTTTTAGCGAGCGTACCCATGTGGGCACGAGTGGGACAAACTTGTCCAGCCTCCCCTTCGAAGGTAATACCGAGCAGGTGATCCGAAGGGGGCTCAAGGCATTAGTAGGGAGGGTTTTAGTGGGTAGGTCCGGACTCCCCAGAGATCGGAAATCCTACACTACCGGCTAGGAGATTTCGCCCTCCTAACCCGGGCACGCACTGTGTGTGGCTTTTAGGGGCACATTTTTTAGGAGTAGTTCTGTCGATTCCATAAAGGGAAAAGGTCATCGCTGGACCGCATCGCAGGGTGGCGTTATCGGAATCTCTCTCTCTCTCTCTCTCTGAGTGGGTCCGACTCCACGTAATCCGACTCCACGGTTCGACTCCACGTAATAAGTAGCGGAAGTGATTAAAACGATTACCTTGACATTAATACAATTTGGTTTATGTTGCACGATATTGGGGAGCACCACAAATCGCATCGCAATGGACAAGGATAATGAACCAGCCCATGAGCACTATTTGCATACAGCATATCGGAGCGCACGCAAGCATTAATGTTTCTCTTTTCCTCTTTTTATTGGTCTTTTGCAGTTTACTGAACTCAGGCGTAACTTTAGGGTCCGTCGTCAGCACCTCTTCGTTTGTCACACACAGTAAGTTCGCTTCACTTCTTTACTAAAGGCCAAGGGTAAAGGGTTTGCCAAGAATCGAGATCCCAGAATGCCCAGAGAAACATCCTAAGTTCAAGGATTGACCTTTGCAATCCAAATTGGGTTGGGGAGCTTTTCGAAAATGAGTTTGGGAAATTTCGTACTATTTGAGTTGAACACTCACCACTTTGGAAATAGGTTTCTAATATTTCCCAATTTTTTGCAAGAGCACCGCGTTCTTTTTCGTACATGTCAAAGCTTTCACTAAATGTTTACAATTTCCACAAAGAAGTTTGACGTCTGGTAAGTCAAGTAATCGGTAGTTTTTAAATCCAAACTATTGATGGATCAGCCTATAGTTCTGGCTGAACATTGGAGACTGCCGATGAGACAGTTTAATAGAAATCATAGTTCCCCGTAGTGTCATCTAATTTGATTCTCGGCTTCAAAAGTGTTATCGTCCTGGTCCGAACCTCATCCAAGCAGGCTTGGTTCGAAAAGGCAAAATAAACAAGAAACTTGGGATCATAATATTTTAAGCTCCCAACCATCCATGCTGATGGGCGCTCCCTCGCTCGGGGATGCGAGCCCGGATCTGCGCTGTCTGCCCGGGCACGTCGGGCGCGGGTGTGCACTCGAACGAATCCTACGCGGGACGACAGGACCATTAGGTGACAAAGTTGACCTTTTTCGGGTGGCAAAAAGAACCCTCGCCTACGGCTTAATGCTTTCCCGTCGCACCAAACTCAGGGTGACATCATTCACAGCTCCCAGACCGTGTACTAACCCTGCTACTGTTGTCGTTCATAGCAATGGCTGAGGCATGAGCGTCCAGGGGGGCTCTCTAGGGGCTCCAACTTTGGGTGATCGTCGGTCTCCTTACATCGGGGGCTACCCAACCGACGTACAGCAACAGCAGCAGCAGCATCAGCAACAGTTGCACAACCCACACCACGGTGAGTAACGCATCTCTAGTAAGCCGTAAGTAAGCCGTCTTTAGTAAGTAGCCACTCCACTCACACCGTTCTTGTGTGTCCGCCATTGCAGACTACCATTGGGGAGCGTTACAATCGGACGCAACCACCGGTGGCTACCTGGAGAAGTAGTAGCAGCAGTTGTTGTAGCAACAGCAAAAACAGCAGTGGTGGTAGTGGGGTTGCGGCCGGCGGCATCACCAGCAGATGAACCCGATGCCGCAGATGACGAACATGGGCATGGCGATGGGCGGTGGTCAAATGGGTCCCGGAACGAACGGGTCGATGTCGCAGATGGGAGCCGTCGGTGGTGGTGCCGCTGGCGGAACGATGAACCCGCAAAGTCAGATGAACCAGATGTCGCCGATGTCGAAGATGCAGGGCATGGCCAACGAGTACGGGCCGGCGCAGCACCCTACCCGAACCCCCAGATGCAGATGGCCCACAAGCGCTCGATGTACGGGATGGGCCAGGGTCCGGGGATGCCCGGGGCGGGTGCCCAGTATCCACCACCCCAAGCTGCAGCCGCCGCCGCTGAGGCTACCGAAGTGGACCGCCGATGATGCAGCAACGGCAGAATACGTGCCTGGTTTCCTGTCAAACTGTCGCAGCCGTGTCGGGAAACACTGGAACAGCATCAATCGCACCAGTTGTACCAACAGCAGCAGAAGCAGCAGCACCCGCACCCGTGGAACGGAGGGTCGAAAAAAGTTGATCGCCTTTCACACCATTTTTTTGATGCCATTCTCGCATTAAGAGAGTGAAGAGAGGTTGGTCCGACAGCCAGCCGTCGGTACAGAATGACCGATATCACTACGCCCGCGAGCAGCCTCCACCTGGCAAAATTTCGTTCAACAAAACTAAGCTTCGGTGCGCCAGGTAGGCTAGATTAAGTAATGATTAGGTATTCGGGTGTTGATCACCAACACTGTACCAATTATTGAGGATAGGAAGATTGTAGGATGATGAGGCGGTCCTTGGCCGGTGGCGAGGCACCCCTTGCAGTCGTCGCTATTGTTGCTCGGGGTTTGGCAACTTGATTCGCCGAGTTGAAAAAATAGCTTGATCTTTTCTTCTGGGCCACTGGGAATTTAGAGGCTACAAGTTATCAATGTATATTGCGGAGTTCTAGGAGGAAGCGGACCTCTAACGGGCTACGCGTACATAGGCTCTCGACCCTGCCTGTAAATATGCAGTCCGATAGCTATAATTACTATCAAAAATAGTGCCAGGACCGACACAAACGAACCCGCAAGCTCGTCCACGGAGGAATATGTACATCCGAACCAAAATGGGCAAGGCCACTAGTTCGGCATGTCGACGTTAGTTGTTAATCGTTGTTAGCAAATACTTGTTCTTTCTTTCACGGAAGCAAGCAATTCGCTAAGGCACTTAGCAGGAACCCCGGCCGGATGTGCACCCTAAGCCCGCCATCCGTTACTGTGGGCATCAGAGGGAGTTTCGACTGCGCAGAGCGCTACGGATTTGCAAAGTCCTCACCACCTGATATTTCGTAACCTGTTAGATCATGGGTATAATTTTTTTTATATATATATATTTTTTTTATATAATTTTTTTTCTCTCGTCCTTCAACGCACACCACTGAATTTCTGATACGACATACGACTCGACGCGGTAACGCCTGTGTTCCGAATTAGCTCTGGTAGCTACGCAGAGCTTTCGTTATCACACGTTATCGTTATCGTTAGCACACGTCGAATCCAACAATCACCAACAACAACAACACCAGCAAGGGTTGTTTCGGGTCGCGAATCTGTCTGTTGTACGCATCTTTGAAATATTGCAAAAATGTTAAGGTCGTCCCGTATTTTTTGGTGAATTGGCTCGAATGACTCGTGGATGGCTCGAATTAATGGAGCCACGCATCCGTTGCCGTCCGTACGGGCACCTACCTCTGTCATCTCGAATGGTGTTGCGGACACTGCGAGCGAGCGAAAGATGTTGTAATGGCGTCGCCACACGCGTCGATTTTTGAACCAAAATCGTGCAACGACGAACGCGCTGTATTTCCGTTAATGAAGATCGTATGGCGAAATGAACTTGTGGCTCCGTATTCGACCACCTGGAAGGAAGAATCGGTTTCCCGCGACGTCCGCTTTCTCGACGGAAGATCGCGTATCTCGCAAACGATGCATACTGTTTGGCCATGTGAAGCTTACTGTTCTACTTACATACGTTGCACGAGTTAAAACATAAAACCTTTCTTTCCTGCAGCACAACCGAAAACTGACAGCTGTATTTGATTTCTTCGACTGATTCTTTTGCACCCTCGTTACCCTCGTTGATCTGCATCGTAGGACTAGCAATAATACGCCTACGATCACTCAAAGTGTGGTAAAAAATCTTCCAAAGATGGACCGTGATCCCCAATGCAGACTGTTACTATTTAAACTTATTCTACAACTCCATTCATTTCACTTCTTCCAGTAGCTGTCACATAAGGGGTCACATTACTCCCTCGGAAAGTTGTTTTTTCTACTTACCTGTTTTCGTACTTTGTTTTACGTGAGTGCGATCTTCTTTAACATCATTGTTTCTTTTGATGATCCTTAGCACGGTTCTTTTTATTATTGTTGCACTACTATTATGAACTGAATCACAAAAACTGCACGGCACAGTCACTGCGTCCTACAAGACAAACTTGACAGAACGGGACAATATAACAAAACATCACCATGTCCCACCTTCCAACCAAAAGATCAGGTTCTGGTTCGAAAGCTAGGGAAAAGGTACGAAGGACCGTTCGAAGTTGTCAGGGATAGCCATCCAAACTTGGAAATAGAGTTCCGGGGAAAAAATGACACCGTTCATAAGAATAGGGTCAAAAGGTACCATAGTAAGGAAAAGGCGTGTGATGGAAGTAGGATTTAACGCTACGCCCAGCGGTAGCGCTTATACTGGGCTAGTTTAAGGAACGCGAATTAGTAATAATAACAATAAGTGTAATAATAATGTAAGTATACTTACTTGCTTGAGAAGCCACGGAAGACTATGTTGGTTCTCCAACTCTTAGTACTAAAGTTAATACTAAATAAGAACGAGAAAAAAGCAAGAGCCATAAACAAAATTTAATAAAAATAAAAAAAAATTACTAAGAAATTATTATTAATTACTAAAAAATACTAAAAAAATATTACTGAAGCAGAACTAAGCAGCCATAACCAAGAAAAAACAAAAATTATTACTGGCGCTAACATTTTTCTTTTAATATAAGAAAGGGCGTGTGGTGGAACCATGCCGACCGTGCTTTCCCGTAAACCATGCGCTCGACTTTTAGTCCATTTTAGCTGCAACATTGTTGCAGCTAACGCTCGGGACCGCGAGTCCACGTTAGGCTAGCCTTAGCTTGCTGGCTAGCTAAAACGCACAAAAGCGTGAGAACGCTCGGTTTGTCTGCGCGTCTCTGGAATGCGCGCTCGGTAACCCACCACCGTGAGAATAGGTGTTAGCTCTAAGAAACCGCCGACGCGGCTGACTCTAACAAACCGCGTCGCGCTTGAGACAGTTTAAGAACTGTGTGTATTTCTTAGTCTTAAGCCATAAAACCATTTCTTAGTCTTAAGCCAAGCATAAGCTCCTGCCTCGGAGGGCAGTAATAACTACGGAAACAATAAATACATGTGAACGATAAAACTAGTGGTTTCCCTTTCATGTGTAGAATAGAAGTGTCTTAACATTTCAGTTTCCTTTGGGTACCTTCATTAAACCCAAGCCGGACTGGGAAGTCCACCCGTCCCGGGAGGCGTGCGACTTATTGCAGGCCCCACAGTGCGTGGCTTTCGATCGTGGGTTTCGCCAAAACTAGTGCCACGTTTACGACTGCCACCTCGGACACGACAACGTTACGCGGTTTAATTGAATCAATTAAAGTCCGTTGATTCTGGTCGACAACCGGAACCGGGTGTTCTGGTCGTCGGTGCTGCTATGTTGATTAATATTCACATTTTACGCAGCGGGAGTGCGAAATGCTCGAAACCCACCAGGCGTCTCCATCGGCACCGCAGAGACGTTGGTCCCGGTACGACTTCGGGGACCACTTCGCGATCAGCCTCGATTCTACAAGTTGGGTCACCGCCGTGCGTTTTGGAAGTGCATCGCACTTCCCAGCGCCGACAGTGTGTCGTCGACCGTGTCGACAAAACCGTGCCCCTGGCCAGAGGTGTTTTCGCAGGTACGCCGTGTGGAGCGCGCGCATAAATTGGTCGCAAGTGTCGATTATGACTAATTAAACATTTTTCCCGATATTCGCAGAGTAAGGGGCGGCAACTCGATCGCTTTGATCCACCAGTCTGGGTTGGGATGGTTCCGAAATGTGTAGTAATCGGTCCAATCGGCTCCGGTGGATCCAGATACCGAGGCGCACTCGGCGAAACTGACCGAGTAACCCGATATTAATTTGAACATATTTTATTTGGCCGCTGTGCCAAACGTATCGAGCGTTCGAAACGTCAGATGAAAGTGTTTTATTTTGCAATGCACCGCCGTCAAATGGGCCTCTCGGGCCTAATTTGACCAACAACCAATCCACCAACCAACAAACCGAGTGAGAAGGAAATAAAAATAATCTCCCGGTACACGATCGCTTAGCAAGAAGTGAAAATAATAAAGAAAAGGTAGTGGACTCGTCGCTGATTATGATCAAGTGTTGTAAATACTGAAATATTACTCTTTAATTACTTTAAAATTCATTATCTGCCCCTTTTCCAGGTCCTTTTTCCTGCGGAATGGCCAATGGTGCCGTGTCTCGGCCGTAGAGCTACGTCGGAAAATGTTGTCTTATTTGGAGAAGCTTTGATCATTCATATGTTTTCTTTCTATCCCCAGAACTTCACACCATTGCAATCCCGCGGGATTTCTAAGATCGTGAAGCACGTAGCAGAAAGCACCTGTTGAATGAAAACAAAGAAGGTTTGTAAAACCGGCCCACATACCGTATCGAATCCACTTCCCTTTAACGTATCGCCACCGTTCTTATCCTGAATTGCGAATGGCAAGTGAATTAAACTTTTTCCTCCAGCAGTTACTTCGAGTCGATCGCGCGTAACGAAGCCAAAGCCGTATCAGTCGGGTCACTATCACCACCACATGTGCTGGAACCGAACAGCCGAACAGCCAACAGAAATGTGGCACCAATAAGCACGCACAGTTTTCGAAGCTGAACCATTATTTTCATTGGCCATCGCTACAATTTCAACCCGCTCTTTTGGCTTTAATCGGCATATGACTTAAACTTGGTAGACTTATGTTTATATTCTTGTTTATTTCTCAACATCGAGTACAACAATGGCGGAGTTATTTTTATTGTATTTTTAAATTTAGAATAATGGACGCGATAAAACACCCTGCGGTATACCAGCCATTCCACTATTAAACGATTATCTACCGAAAACCACGGGGCCTACAACACGAAACATTTGTAGCTGTTTGGAAACCCCTTTTTCTAATAAAGAATCATACAGAAGAAATTAAGTATGCTGATTGTTGACTTTCGCTTTATGGGCAACGAAAAATAAGCCGCGGGTTGGCATTACGCGGACCATTGATTCCTGAACGATCATTTTTGTTATCTTATCAACAACTCAAACCCCGCAAACAATACAATACTGCTCGTGCTGCGTTCCTCTGAAACATTGTACACGAGCCACACGAAGACACTTACCACCATAATGCAACGAAACGATTGTACAGAAACTAAACCACATCTCAGAGCCGGGGATTTACTTCGTTCCTAGTAATTCAGGGATTTTCCAGGTTCCACTGAACATATCCCATTTTTGCTCTATCAGTGATTATATCCTTTTCCTTAATACCTTAAAACTACCAGGCGTCCCAAATAGCAATGTTGTTACAACACTTGCTAAATCTGGTTGCATATTTACGGTGTTAATCCTGCTACTTCCTAATCAATCAAACCCGTTTCTACTGTGTACGCCGAGTGTGCCATGGCAAAGATCGGAAACAACGGTCCGGTGCGCTTCGCTATCACTTGAGCTGTCTCATTTGAATTGTTGCGCCGCTCGGGATCACACTTTTCATTCAGCAGCAGCGTCACCAAAGTTGGCCGACAGTTGGAAACTGTGACTGCAATGTGTAAAGGCGTCTGATCGCCATCCGATGGTGCATTTACATCAGCCCCGAATTGTAGCATCAGCGCCGCACACGTCGCATTATTCCATTTACAGGCCGAGTGCAGCGGCGTCCACCCCATTTCAGTGCGGGCATTCGGATCAGCCCCATGCCGTAGAGCGACCTTCGCCATTGCCAGATTATTATTATAGCAGGCCTTGTGTAACACCGTGTAGCCATCGCGATCAGTTGCATGCACGATCGACGGTTTTAGGCTGAGCATTGCTGTCAGCAAATCCATTTTGTTCTCTCCTGCGGCCCACAGGGCATGTCTCTCAACGCTAGCTGTAATTGTTGGGCGAGTATAGCTAAGTATTATCCATCAACATGCTTGACCTAAAGCTATCCCGCGCCTACCCTTCGGGTCGTTATCTTCCTCGATCAGATCATCTGGGTCGTCCCATCCGCTGACAAACATTCCGCGCGGTACTTGGCTCATTTTCGTCTGCAACGCCTCGAGGGTGTCCATTGCTTCCTCTTCATCACCATCGGCTTTCTCATCTTTGGTGAGGCTATTCGCAATGCTATCCCAATCTTTCAGAGTCCTGTTCGACATATTTTATCACTTCTTTCCTAAAATCGCACCTAAGAACTTTGTTGTTTGTAAACAAAATCAGCTGTCACCTGAAGTGGCTGCGTGCGTAAAACCGATGTGTTATCCACGCTAATGAAGTACTCAGGTGTAGCAGTTAAGAATTATACGTTTCTCAAAACGACAATAAATATGCTTTTGGTTTTTTATTTTACAAACTTTGATTTCCCCTTTCGAGTAGTACAAAATACCACCACAAGAAAAATATACTGTTTACTGACACCATATCGCTTAAACTATTTACAATTCAACTTATCAACTAGTTTCTCGCTGTGTTTCTTTAAAGGACATCGCTAGAACTTCAATCTCGGGTAAATCAACGGTAACAGACCCATGATGGAAGATATTGCCCCCAGAATACCGATGGTTTGGTTCGAAACTTTCACGTAACCGAGTCCATTGAGTGGGATGAAAATATCGCAAACATTCTTCACCGTATCAACGACCAACGGTTTGTTTTCGTTGTAAATAACCGACACAGTTCGAGCTAGGTTGCGAATGTTGGACCTGCTGTAGTAGACGGTCAGGCGATAAAGTTCCTGCAAATCGCGGCACAGATTCATCGCGATCGAAATTAACCAAAACCGGTTCGAACGGGCTAACCATTCCGTGGCGTCCACCCCTTTACTGATACCGGATCGCGATAACCAAACGACGTGATCGGCCAGCAAGAATAGGCCGGAGGAAACTTTCCCGAGCACAATAAACAACTGCTGAGATAGTTGTTTCATTTCCACGCTAGAACCGGCGGCATAAAGCACCTCAAACCCTTTTCCAAACCGAAGCACTGAAAGAGAAAATAAATGTGGTTTTTTTACTTTATGTTTGCAGTGTAATACGGGCACAATAGTTACATACGTTTGCGGAAAGAGCTTAAGATGCCTTCAATTAATTTCAGTACTTGAATGGACTCGGTCGTCTTCGCACCAAGATTGTTGGCCTCTTTGCTAGCCCATAATGCACGACACGAGTACTGGACTAATCTAGAGGTGAGAGAAAGGCAATTAACGTTTTATCAAAACCACCCTTCGTAGACATTACCTTGCAATTTTGTCTTTCCCCACTGTTTGGCTGTTTAATTTAATGATTAAATCCATTTGTTCGTAAATAGGTTTACGCCAAAGCTGTGTACAGAATCCTGCGTAATAAATAGTGGTTTTGTGCACTTGAGCGAAACGCGATGCAAGATCACTGGTGGCGAATGTTAATGCAAGAACTAACGTTATAAGTTACAAAGTTCACCTCGTTCCTTTGGAATAAGAATGAAGAAGTTGAACTTGAAGAACCGATAACGGGAAGATAACAACATTGCCTTTGACACCTGGTTTCTAAGGTTGACATGCACCACAGTAGCGCCTCGTATATACGCTTGGTTTCACTTCTGTTGACCCTAAACCTATTGGTTTTCTAAAATTGTTGTACATAGTGGCTTTCTTCCAACACTATTTCCTCCGCCTTCGGCAACACAACCGTATGGTTACGCTGATTCGGATTTTGGCCCGTTGACTTCAACCGTGCTTCCGACCTGGCCCGAAAGTAACCACTCGTTTGTCAAAGAGACTACATTTAAAATGAAATCTTGTGACGAATTGTATCTTTATTTTGAAGAAAAACTCACTTACGATTATATCCAAGTCGATTAAATACGCTGCCACCGTTACTTGTGGAGGAGTTGCCTTTGCCGGGTTTTGTCAGTTTAGAATCGAGACTGAACCTTTCCAAACGTTGCCAAAGCTGTTTTGAATCCGTTCCGGTGCGTGATCCCAAACTCAGTCGATTCTGAATCGGCTGCTTGCGCCCATGAGCCATCATGGTATCTGCTTTCATGCTGGTTCGCGCCGGTGACGGTTTCACCGGCGAGGGTTTCATTTGCACCACCTTTCTCGTACCATGAAGAGCACCCGGTCCTCCACGATGCGCTGCACTGCCCGACCCGGTAGCTGCAAGTCTTCCGGTGCCCAATCGCTGCTTTACATGAACGTCTTTCTCGTTGAAACGCAAACGGCCAGTCGCAGCGCTGCTAGCCACGATAGGTTTACGCGATTTTCTTGGAGCTATTTCCAGCACTTCGTCTTCCTCGGAAAACGATACCGATTTCATGGTACCCGTCGTGTCGCCGCTGCTTACGTCCAATCGCCGATCTTCGTCGTCGTCATCCTCATCCGACGAAAGGGTGGCCGCCTTGGCTGGTATTCTTTTGACTAAAATTACCTTCTGAACCAGTGGCGGAACTTTGCGTTCCACCGGGCGTGGCTGCGAAGTGGGCGAAGCAAAGCTAGCAGATTTTTTGAGAATACCAGAAGTAGCCGAAGTGGTGACATCGCCGCCACTGCCACGTTGTTCTGCACTGTTTCGTCCGCCAAGTCGGGAAAATATAGAGCTGGAAGTCGGTGAGCCCATTGAGTCGAGAGTCTTGGCCGAGGGTGCGCTTTTGCTCGGAGGCTCATCTTCTGTGGTCAGTCTGTCGAATATGCTTCGTTTTGTGCCAGTCCTTTTGGCCGATACGTCCATCTGATCGTCAATGCTCGGTCTCCTTTTAGTCAGTTGAACCTTCTTCTCGAGAATTTCCTTGCTCCTGACGGTGCTACCAGAGGGAAGGGTAATCTTGTATTTTCCTTCGTGCTCCGGCAGAACGCGTCGAGGTTTGACGTCGTGCAACGTAGTCCCGACCGATGATACAATACCTAAGCAGCATTGAGAGTATACAGTACAGGCAACAAAATCCTGGGAATTTCCACAGTTCCTATGACGGGGCCCTACTTACGTGTGGTTAGTGTCTTTTCCGCTTTCTTTCCGTTACTGAGCGTGACCGTGTTCGGGGTACCCGATACGGTTGCAATCGGTACGGTTGTGTCAGAGTCCGGGATCGACAGGACCTTTTCACGGGCACTTTGCTCGTACACTTTCTTCGCGTGCCGCAAAATGGCAATTATGTCGCCCATCGTAGTGATGCCCATCTCCCGTAGGTATTCCTTGTTAAGATCCATTAGCATGTCCATTTGAATGCGATTTTCGACAAATACGTGCGCATAAGTAGCGGCTGCCTGGTTCGGGATGTCGGCGTTTGTGAAAAACTTTACCCATGATGCTGGAGAACCACAACAAAACAGCAGTCAGCAGAGGAAAACCATTTGTTTCATTTGTTGCTTACCAGCCGTAGGACTCGGCATTGTGCACCTGTTGTTTGACCACTCGTAATCGCGGGCCAGTGTGCCCCACAAGACAAGGTTGCTCCTAAATATAGTTCTTCCCGATTCCAGCACCAAGATGCAAACAAAACACCAAAAACCCCAATTTGCCACCAAACTTGGAAAACCTGTCGACTGTCAGTTTGGACCACCGACAAAAAACAGAGTTGTCAAAGCACAGGACATTTTGAACAACAAAAATTCGACAGAATCAATCTGTTTAAAGCTTTTTCTTATTGTTGCCGCGCAAGAGACCCTCGTGGCTTTAATTAGTTTATCGAAAACGCTATTCACCTGTTAATTTTCTTTGTCATCCACGCTATCCTCTAGACTCTGCCCAAGGCGGGATTTGGCGTACGATCCTTTCATCAGTCACTCATTTTGACAGCCGTTTGGCAGCGCGCGTCTGGCATTTTCTGTTCAGTCGCTCGCACACATCGCGAGCATGTGTGCGTGCACTCGATACGGCTCATTCGTACCAATGGACGCGTGTGGTGCGTCACGGAAAATTTTCCCTCTTCACTGATAGCTGCTTTTGCCAAACTTTGTGCGACGCAGAACCGGACCAAAATACTGCACATCGGTTCCCGAGGCACCGCTGAACGGGTGTAGTGCAAAGTTGGGAACCGGAAAGCACTTTTTGGTGGCGTAAAAAAGGATTATCTTTCTGCTTTCTCTGGTGCATCGCGGACATTGGTGCTCGCTCCGGTGGTGGTGGTGGTGGTAGTGAAGAAGGAGAAGACCGATCCGAGCGCTTCGACCTTAGCGCAGTCATTGTGACGGGGCGGAGGGCCTTTCCGACGGCAGCAAAATGAGTGGAGATTCTAAGGCGCCGCTTCGGACGGTGAAACGGGTACAGTTCGGTATCCTGTCGCCGGACGAGATTCGCCGGATGTCGGTGACCGAGGGCGGCATCCAGTTTGCGGAAACGATGGAGGGTGGCCGACCGAAGCTGTGCGGCCTGATGGACCCGCGGCAGGGTGTCATCGAGCGGACCTCGCGCTGCCAGACGTGCGCAGGGAATATGACCGAGTGCCCGGGACACTTTGGCCACATCGACCTCTCGAAGCCGGTCTTCCACATCGGGTTCATCACGAAGACGATCAAAATTCTGCGCTGCGTGTGCTTCTACTGCTCCAAGATGCTCGTCTCGCCGTCGAACCCGAAGATCAAGGAAATTGTGATGAAGTCCAAGGGCCAGCCGCGCAAACGGCTCGCGTACGTGTACGATCTGTGCAAGGGCAAGAAGATCTGCGAGGGTGGCGAAGACATGGATATGTCGAAGGAGGGCGGCGGTGGAGGTGGTGGCGGCGGCGGCGGTGGTGGCACGGACCCAAACAAAAAGCAAGGCCACGGTGGTTGCGGCCACTATCAGCCGTCGATCCGGCGCACCGGGCTCGATCTGATGGCCGAGTGGAAGGAGATCAACGACGAGAACCAGGAGAAAAAGATCCAGGTGTCGGCCGAGCGGGTTTACGAGATCCTGAAGCACATCACCGACGAAGAGTGTTACGTGCTGGGAATGGATCCGAAGTTTGCGCGTCCCGACTGGATGATCATTACCGTGCTACCGGTGCCACCGCTCGCCGTTCGGCCGGCCGTGGTGATGTTTGGGGCGACCAAAAATCAGGACGATCTGACGCACAAGCTGTCCGATATCATCAAGGCGAACAATGAGCTGAAGAAGAACGAACAGACCGGGGCTGCGGCGCACGTAATTGCGGAAAACATCAAAATGCTTCAGTTCCACGTGGCCACACTGGTCGACAACGATATGCCCGGTATGCCGAAAGCGATGCAAAAGAGCGGCAAACCACTGAAGGCGATCAAGGCTCGGCTGAAGGGTAAGGAGGGCCGCATCCGTGGTAATTTGATGGGCAAACGGGTGGACTTTTCGGCCCGTACCGTCATCACGCCCGATCCGAATCTGCGCATCGATCAGGTGGGCGTACCACGGTCGGTCGCCCAGAACATGACCTTCCCGGAGCTGGTGACGCCCTTCAACATCGATCGTATGCAGGAACTGGTGCGACGCGGCAACTCGCAGTACCCGGGCGCCAAGTACATCGTGCGGGACAACGGCGAGCGTATCGATCTCCGCTTCCACCCGAAATCGTCCGATCTGCACCTGCAGTGTGGCTACAAGGTGGAGCGCCATCTGCGCGACGACGATCTGGTGATCTTCAACCGGCAGCCAACGCTGCACAAGATGAGTATGATGGGCCATCGGGTGAAGGTGCTGCCGTGGTCGACCTTCCGCATGAACCTGAGCTGCACCTCACCGTATAACGCCGATTTCGACGGTGACGAGATGAACCTGCACGTGCCCCAGTCGATGGAGACGCGGGCCGAGATTGAGAACATTCACATCACGCCCCGGCAGATCATTACGCCGCAGGCGAACAAACCGGTCATGGGCATCGTGCAGGACACGCTGACGGCGGTCCGGAAGATGACGAAACGGGATGTGTTCATCGAGAAGGAGCAGATGATGAATCTGCTCATGTTTTTGCCCACCTGGGACGGCAAGATGCCGCAGCCGTGCATTCTGAAGCCGAAACCCCTGTGGACGGGCAAGCAAATTTTCACTCTCATCATTCCCGGTAACGTGAACATGATCCGCACGCACTCGACGCACCCGGACGAGGAGGACGACGGACCGTACAAGTGGATTTCGCCCGGCGATACCAAGGTTATGGTCGAACACGGCGAGCTGATCATGGGCATCCTGTGCAAGAAGACGCTCGGAACGTCGGCCGGTTCGCTGCTGCACATTGTGTTTCTCGAGCTTGGCCACGAGATCGCCGGTCGGTTCTACGGTAACATCCAGACGGTGGTTAACAATTGGTTGCTGCTCGAGGGCCACAGCATCGGTATCGGTGACACGATTGCCGATCCGCAGACGTACGCCGAAATTCAGCGTGCCATCCGGAAGGCCAAAGAGGACGTGATCGGGGTGATCCAGAAGGCGCACAACATGGAACTGGAACCGACGCCGGGCAACACGCTGCGGCAGACGTTCGAAAACCAGGTGAACCGCATCCTGAACGATGCCCGTGACAAGACGGGTGGTTCGGCTAAGAAATCCCTCACCGAGTACAACAACCTGAAGGCGATGGTCGTGTCCGGATCGAAGGGTTCCAACATTAACATTTCGCAGGTTATCGCTTGCGTCGGGCAGCAGAACGTCGAGGGCAAGCGCATCCCGTTCGGGTTCCGCAAACGAACGTTGCCACACTTTATCAAAGATGATTACGGGCCCGAGTCGCGTGGGTTCGTGGAGAACTCGTACCTGGCCGGCCTTACGCCGACCGAGTTTTACTTTCACGCCATGGGTGGTCGCGAGGGTTTGATCGATACGGCCGTTAAGACGGCCGAAACCGGATACATTCAGCGGCGGTTGATAAAGGCCATGGAATCGGTGATGGTCAACTACGACGGAACGGTGCGTAATTCCGTGGGGCAGCTGATTCAGTTGCGTTACGGCGAGGATGGGTTGTGCGGGGAGGCGGTTGAGTTTCAAAACTTGCCGACGATCAAGCTGTCGAACAAGGTGTTCGAGAAGCGGTACCGCTTCGATCCGACCAACGAGCGCACGCTGCGGCGCATCTTCAACGAGGAGGTCATCAAGGAGCTGACCGAGTCGGCTTCGGTCATCCAGGAGATCGAGGCCGAGTACGAACAGTTGATGCGCGATCGGGAGGCGCTGCGACAGATTTTCCCGAACGGTGACTCGAAGGTGGTGTTGCCGTGCAACCTGCAGCGGATGATCTGGAACGTGCAGAAGATCTTCCACATCAACAAACGATCCCCGACCGATCTGTCGCCTCTGAAAGTGATCCAGGGCGTGCGCGATTTGCTGCAGCGCTGCGTGATCGTGGCCGGGACGGATCGGCTGTCGAAGCAGGCCAACGAGAACGCCACGTTGCTGTTCCAGTGCTTGGTTCGATCGACACTTTGCACCAAGTATGTGGCCGAGGAGTTCCGGCTAAACAACGAGGCGTTCGAGTGGCTGATTGGTGAAATCGAAACACGCTTCCAGCAGGCCCAGGTTAACCCGGGCGAAATGGTGGGTGCACTGGCCGCACAATCGCTCGGTGAACCGGCCACCCAGATGACGCTGAACACGTTCCACTTTGCCGGTGTCTCGTCGAAGAACGTAACACTCGGTGTGCCCCGGTTGAAGGAAATCATTAACATCTCCAAGCGGCCAAAGGCCCCGTCGCTGACGGTGTTCCTGACGGGTGGGGCGGCCCGTGACGCCGAGAAGGCCAAGAACGTGCTGTGTCGCTTGGAGCACACGACGCTGCGTAAGGTGACGGCCAACACGGCGATCTACTACGACCCGGACCCGCAGCGAACGGTGATCGCGGAGGATCAGGAGTTTGTGAACGTGTACTACGAGATGCCGGATTTCGATCCGACGCGCATTTCGCCGTGGCTGCTGCGTATCGAGCTGGACCGGAAGCGCATGACGGACAAGAAGCTGACGATGGAGCAGATCGCGGAGAAGATCAATGCCGGCTTCGGGGACGATTTGAACTGCATCTTCAACGACGACAACGCCGACAAGCTGGTGCTGCGCATTCGGATCATGAACGAGGACAACAAGTTCCAGGAGAGCGAGGAAGAGAACGTGGACAAGATGGAGGACGACATGTTTTTGCGGTGCATCGAGGCGAACATGCTGTCGGACATGACGCTGCAGGGCATCGAGGCCATCGGCAAAGTGTACATGCACCTGCCGCAGACCGATGCCAAGAAGCGGATCGTCATTACGCCCGAGGGCGAGTTTAAGCCGATCGGCGAGTGGCTGCTCGAGACGGACGGTACGTCCATGATGAAGGTGCTGAGCGAGCGGGACGTCGATCCGGTGCGAACGTACAGTAACGACATCTGCGAGATCTTTTCCGTGCTCGGCATCGAGGCGGTCCGCAAGTCGGTCGAAAAGGAGATGAACAATGTGCTGCAGTTCTACGGGCTTTACGTGAACTATCGCCATCTGGCGCTGCTGTGCGACGTGATGACGGCCAAGGGTCACCTGATGGCCATCACGCGGCACGGCATCAATCGGCAGGACACGGGCGCCCTTATGCGCTGCTCGTTCGAGGAAACGGTCGACGTGCTGAACGATGCTGCGGCCCATGCCGAGGTCGACCCGATGAGGGGTGTCTCGGAGAACATCATTCTGGGCCAGTTGCCCCGGATGGGCACCGGTTGCTTCGATCTGCTGCTCGATGCGGAGAAGTGTAAGCTGGGAATGGAAATTCCGCACACCTCGATCCTCGGTGGTACGGGCATGTTCTTCGGTTCGGCCGCCACACCCAGCATGACGCCGTGGCAGCAGTCGCAAACACCCGGCTACGGTGGATGGTCCCCTTCGGGGCCGGCCAGCGGAATGACACCGGGTGGGCCCAGCTTTTCGCCGTCGGCCCAGTCGGACGCGTCGGGCATGTCACCGTCATCGTGGTCACCGATCCGTAGCTCACCCAGCTCGCCCGGTCCCTCGATGTCGCCGTACCCACCGTCCTCCCCGTCGATGTCACCGTCGTACTCACCCAGCAGTCCCAACTACGCGCCGAACTCGCCGGGCGGTGCTTCGCCTTCCTACTCGCCGACCTCGCCGTGCTATTCGCCGCCGAGTGCGCAGTATTCTCCCGGCAGCTCCAACTACTCCCCGAGCAGCCCGAACGTCCACTCGACCACGCAGAAGTACTCCCCGACGTCCCCCAGCTACTCACCGATGTCACCGATGCATCCGACCAGCTCGTCGAACTACCAAAGCCCGGCGTACTCACCGACGAGCCCCTCTTACTCGCCGACCTCCCCGAGCTACTCACCGTCGTCCCCCGCCTTCTCACCCACCAGTCCGTCCTACTCTCCGTCGAGCCCGTCCTATTCACCGACCTCTCCCAGCTACTCGCCCACGAGTCCCTCGTACTCACCGACCTCGCCTAACTTTACCCCCGTCACGCCGTCCTACTCCCCCAGCAGCCCAAACTACTCGCCCACTTCCCCGCACTACTCCCCGGCGTCGCCCAGCTATTCGCCTTCGTCGCCCAAATATTCACCCACATCACCCAGCTACTCCCCGACGTCACCCTCGTACATCGGTAGTCCGCACTACCAACCGGCCAGCCCGCAGTACCACCAGACGAGCCCGGCCTATTCGCCCACCAGCCCCTCGTACTCGCCGAGCTCACCGCAACATTCGCCCGGCAGCAGCAGCAGCAACCACTACAGCCTCGGTTCGTCCTCGTACTCGCACTCGCAGACACCGGCACCGTACTCGCCGAACATGTCAACCTACTCGCCCAGCAGCCCCAAGTACTCGCCGACGAGCCCCGTCTACACGTCGAGCTCGCCGACCTACTCCCCGTCGTCGCCGGCCTATTCACCCACACTGCAGGGTTACAGCCCTTCGAGCCCGGCCAGCCCATCCTATTCGCCCACGAGCCCTTCGTACGACGAAAGCAACGAAGACTAAAGGTAAGCTTGTCGAACGGAGGAGGGAGGGACGGTACGGAAGCGGGAAGTCTCACAGTTTCCCTTTCATTCCACAGAACGCGCACCGGCCCCAGGTGACACACCGGGAGCAATCCGGCGGAGTATCGGCGGCTTGAGATGGCAGTGTAGCGAACGGTCACCGGTCATCCTGACGCATGTGTTTTTATGTTTCTAGCTACCATGTAGGGTAATTTGTGGTCACCAATAAAAAGCAAATGATTCTTTTGCTTCTGCGTCCGAGCCCTTTGTCCAATCGCTGTGCCTCCGTGACAAATCTACCAACTTTGATAAACTGGTCATCAAACGGGAAATGCGTTGTTGGGTACGTTTCCCGGAAGCACACACGCTCTGTTTCATCTTATTTCGTAGGGTTTATGGTCAACGGTGGACAGAGGGAGAGAGAGAGAGAGAGTGTAAGACAGGGAAATTTGAAAGTTTGTAAATGCTATAAAGTAACAGGATAATACACTTTAGACGTATAAATCATTTTACGCATTAAATAAAGATTGAAATCTATTTAAAAAGCATCGCCAGCCCGTGAAATTATCCTTTTACCCCAAAGCGTCACGAAGGACAGCAGTCCTTTTAGGGTTTGTGTTGAGCGAAACGAAAACGAAAATAAATAAATACAATTTGCCAGTTCCCGACCCATAAGTCGATGCGCCGCATGATCGGCCAGCTCAGTGGGGCAACATAAAAGTAAATAGCACGGCTACCGATATCGGTCGGTCAGCAGAACTAGAACGGTAGGGCGAAAGAAACCCTAAGATGTCGCGCTAGCCAAAGTGAAACGGAAAACAGTCGGAGTTGGCCAAGAACTTACTATATAAGCAGGGAAATTTATATGAATAAATCGGAGATCATTAGCTACGGAACACGTGCGGACTAAGTTCTTTCCTCGCCTGAACCTCGATCCTTCTGATCCTAAGTTCCCTGCGGATGTTGGCTTTCTTCGCCGCGCGTTGGCACCACTCCGTCGGCTCTCTGTTAGTCGGTGGATCTTCGTCGTGGCCGTAGCACTGGCCGGTAGTAGGTATCTACACTGTCCGTCTGAGGTCGAAAGCGTCGATTCGCTCAAAAGTTCGCAAGACGATTGGGGGACCCGAAAGTCGGAAAACAGTAACAGTGCACCGGTTCCGTCCGTAACAGCTTGTAACTGGGATTCGAACGTAAGAAGTCGTGTTTCCGAAACGCGCAACTTGTAAATGCAAGATCAAATGATCCTATGGCATCACGGTGGTTGATTCGCTACTCGTTTGGATGAGTCCTGCATTTGGTTCTGCGCCAATGTTTGAATGTTTGATTATTTTTACAGGTTTCGTGCCTCACTTGTATGTAACGGTCATTTTGAATGCTGCCAGGACGTTTTGGTGACGTTAGCAGAAGTAAAAGAAGAGAATTGATAAGGTAAGAAGAAGCGCAGATAGGTAAACAAACATTACCAAACACAGTCGATGAGAAACGCGTACACAGGACGGCTTGGGGGTTGGCTGCTAATCCGTGTACGTAAGTACGGAAGAAAAAGGTTGCCTTAGTGCCTGCTGCCTCCATGAGTGTAGAACAATGTTTGGCAATAATGTGCAGAGCTACGATTTTAAGGTAGAGCTAGCCAAGTGCTTCAACAACCTCGGAACGGTTTACCTCGCACAGCACCGTCCCAGCGGGCAGCATGTCGCGATTAAGAAGTTTCTCATCGAGGACCTCAAGAACGAGGACGGTCACATTCAGGACGAAGCGAAACATTTGCGCGAGTTTGACCATCCGAACATCCTCAGCCTGCACATCTCGTTCGTGCACCATTTCGAGCTGTACTTTGTCCTGCCGTTGATGTGCTACGGATCGTGCCGTGACACGATGCTAAACTACTTCGAGACCGGCTTCCAAGAAACGATTCTCCTGTGCATCCTGCGCGACGTGGTCCAGGGGCTGGAGTATCTGCACCGCAAGGGTTACATCCATCGCTCGATCCGGGCGAGCCACATCTTTCTGAACGAATCTCGTGCCGTGCTCGGCGGACTTCGCGTGTGCACCAGCTTTCTGGGCGAGGGAAAGCGCGTTCAAAATCTGCACGAGCTGCCACCCCACTCGACGAAGTCGCTCAACTGGCTGGCGCCCGAAGTGTTGGCCCAGAATCTGCAGGGATACACGGAAAAGTCGGACATTTACAGCTTGGCGATCGCCGTGTGCGAGCTCGGCAACGGTCTGGAGCCGTTCTACGCCTTCTCAACTACGCTCATGTTGACGGAAAAGATGCGCGGCTATTCGCCGCAACTGCTGGACGCCAGTACAATCCCCAGCGAGGATGCGCTAGCGCAGTCCAGGGAAGCGGCTTCGGGCGATGCAACCTCAGCCCGGCAGATCTACGCTACGCGGCAGTTTTCCGACGAGCTGCACAAGTTTACGGAACGGTGTCTCGAGAGGTGAGTAGCGGCACCACCACCTGAAAATCGTAAAATTTATGCAGTTCGAGTTCGTTGTTTTATTGTTTCAGGGACCCTAAGGACCGGCCAAGCGCGGTGGCTCTTCTCTCCCATCCCGTTTTCAAACTAGTAAAGCACACCAACATCCCGGAACAGCTTGCCATTCACTGCATACAAACGGTCGACTTCAACACCATCAAAGGTGCGTTTCTTCTATATTTGTTGTTTGTTCTCTATAATTTACTTGGTTTTCTATCCATTTTCAAAATTAACGAACAAAAGCATCGATCACGATTTATCTACTACTAGATGATTCTTTTCGAAATCTTTAGGGCCAGTTTAGATCAGTTTATTTGTAGGGTTAAATGACAAACCATCGCAGTCACCCTCTAATCTAGTTGTGACATTTATCGTTTGTACAGAAAACGACATCACCCTGTGCGACGATTTTGATAAGCTGGCCATGGACACGAGCGGTGGATTTGAGTGGGAATTTGATGACTCGTAACAGGAGGGAAGCCTTCCGGCAAAGAACGAACGAACGAGATGAATGCATACGGGGTACACTAGCACCTAGAATGATTGCGTATCCCGTGCCTTTTTCCTTTATCCAGACCACCATTACCTGACCGGCTTCGTATTTATAAGTGCTTGCAGCATATTTTGTAATATATCGAAAAAGAAAAAAACAATCCGATCGATGGAAAGAAACGGACATAGGAAGGGAAGCGGTGTGAGAAAAGTATACAACAATCACAAACTGGCCGCGCCTAATTGGTTTATTCTATCCGTAATTAAGTTTATTGTTCCTAAAGACGTTAAATATGTAGTTTCCAAAAACACGCAATGCGGCAAAATAAATGCAATTATAAATAAAACGAACTGTAAAACGTATGGTGGAGTGTGTTTATTGTGTATTCAACCGCCCTTTAATCGGGATCCGAAACTACATCTCCCAACAACGGACCCTTTCTTTCTCTTTATGGTGTACATTTAATCAGCCAAACGAAATTGCATTACAGGTTACAGTGTGCAAAAAATTGACAAAGCAAAGGATGTTAAACCTAATGGCAAAAATAATCGAGACAAAAAATGCAAACACAAGAATCACCGCTCTTATTGTCACAGTAAATTTAATACTTTGCGCTGGACCGTACCAAAACACACACACAATCGTACTTGTGCTCGAATCGTTTATCACGCGAAATCCGACGAAAAAATGGGACCTGCTGGCATTGTTTTCGTGAATATTGTTAGATACCGTGTGCAGCAGCTGCGTGTTGGAATACAATGGGTGAACGCGTTATCATGAATTTTCGTACAGAAGCGATTCACGAACAAGTGCAGATTAGTAAACAAATGCGCCCTCGTAAGGTGCGAAGGAATGAAGTAGTTTAAGTAAATGTTACCCGCCCTGTCTCTCGAACCTTCCGCTTCTTTCTCCATTCTCCTTGTCCTCTATAGCTAAAGTCAATTGGTTTGTTGGCGCACTGCCCAGTAGGGGGTCGCTGGGTGGCTGGAAACGGGTGGAAATGACACAGACACGTGGTTGTGCCTCGAATTCCGCTTTCTTTGCCGCAATGAATGTGCTGTGCTCCTACATGCCCGGCTGCCCAACGGCTGTCATCTCTAACCGCTCATCACCATCCGTACGAACTCTTCGTAGTTCACGTTACCCTGCGAGTCCTCCTGGTTCTGGAGCAGCTGTTCGACCTGCGGCAAGAGAAAGGGGACAGGATTAGCGGAACAATTTCATGCAACTCCCCCGGCGAGCGGTACCACCTCATCGTCACCCAGCTTCTCTCCGAGCGTCGTCAGCAAGTGCCGCAGCTCGGCAGACGAAATGAAACCGCTCGCGTCCTTGTCGAAGTGGCGCAACCCCTCGATGAAGTCGTCCGCCGTCTCGGCGGTGCGCTGCTTCGAGATGGCCTGGTAGATCGGCAGAAACACCTCGAACGAGACCCGTTCGTCCGGTTTCAGCTGCATGGTGAACTTTTTCACGTCCGACTCGGTCGGATTTTGGCCGAGCGCCCGCAGACACTCGCCAATCTGCTGCTGCTGGATCTTGCCATCGCCACGGTTATCGAACAGGTTGAATGCCTCCTGGAATTCTGGAAGTAAAACACCCGTAGTCAGTTAGGTTAGAACACACACGCGGGAGTGAATGTGTCGCCCTCCGTTGACGGACCCCACCAACTCGAACAACTTGTCGAACGACACTCTACGTCCACCCGCGCGCGCTCACCCATGGGGGGCCACGTGCGCAAACCCGGTCCGCCTGTTCCCCGACAAAGTATTTCCCGCAAGATGCTGTGTGGAGCGGCGTGCTTAAAACAGCAAACGGCAACGCATAAATGATAACGGAACTGCCCGTTATGGTGCTGATGGGCAACAACAACCCCTTCCGGCGGTTCCATCAGACTCTTTCGCTCTATCTTTATACACCCAATGGCAATGAAGATCGCGATCGTAAACTGAATTGCGGAGGAATTGCGACAAGAATACACAACACTAGAGCGGCACGGTGACGACGGAAATTTTGTAAAAAAAAACATGGTTCACGATCTTTTCATGAAATAATTATCCATTTTATCAAACTTTCTTAACACAAGTTGAAGTATTGTATCAGAGCATTTGAGGGCACCGATTAACGCATGAACGCATTTGAAAACATGGAACTGCTGGCTTTTCGCATGATATTCTGTGTAGAGCTGCCATCTTCTGACACTGGAATCAGTACCTGATACGTTTTAAGTAATTGAAAAGCCCACAACTGGCTGGGCACGATACTGGCCACCGGGTGCTTACCTTCTACGGAAGAAAAGTTATTTTTTGTCGGCGGATCGTACATGTGCATGTTGCTGCTGCAATTGGCGGCTCAACTTGTTGCCCACAAACCACACACTCTTACTACCTAAGGGGGTCCACAATGGTATTCTTTACTATCACACTTGCACTTGCGCCAGATGCAACTGTTCACAAACACTAGATAAAAACAGAACAAAACCATAAATTTCATACATCTTCCTTTTTGCAGGTTGCTCCAGGCATCGTCTTCAAAAGGAAGGATGTGTGGACCACTAGAAGAGAAGGTGACACCGCGCTCGAAACACTTTCGTGTGCACAGAAAAAACGGCGGAATTGGCGGTACAATACGGCGGTGATGTGGATATAGGGGACATGTTGTTTGTCCACAAGTGCTATAAACTGCACTTAAGTAAACCGCGTGTCACATGACGCAATCTAGTATCAGTCTTCTATTGTAGATGCCCCGTGCGCCATGTGGACATTGCGGCAAACAAGATCCCAGAATGAAGCACACAAACGAAGTAACTTCTAGTTCAGTACACTTTTTACAGTCCTCGAGCTCAGCATTCGCTAATGTCCGCGTATTTTCAACACCATTTCCATATTTGAGGACCGTACCAACTCGCACAATATTCACATAACATCAAGCGGATACAGTGGAAGGATTCAACTTTTCGATAGACTGAAATTCACCTTCAGAATTTCACGAATTGGTTTTGTTTTCCTGTTTACTGTCTACTTTCCGATCAACTTTGCCATTCTGTGGCTTTGATATTCTCTGGCACCAACTCCTCTAAACTTATATCGTTACTCGTTACTCAGATACCGTCTCGATTGTGAATGTTTTTCGCGCACGCTGTAGAGTTCTGTGAAAAATACTTAATAATGCTTATGATCAACAAAGCTAGATGCTTTTTTCAAAATCACAATGGCAATCCCCCTAAGGCTCCAACAACACGGACTATTCACCAACACTTGCACATTCTATCAATCAACCAATAGCACTCAAAGTGGCCAAAAAACTGCGATCTACTAAGGTGATAAGAGACAATCCAAGCGGAATACTGAAAATCACCAAACAAACCCAGATGGTCCAACGACTTGGCGTGTGTCAAACCAGTGCCGATCACAGCACACGGCTCAAGGAAAAGCGGGACAGATCAGCTGCGATCAGGCGGCTAGTGGCCGGTGAAGCACTGGATACGTAGCGCGCGCGATATTTGAACACGCGAAACAGCAAACGATCGGGACGATCACGTGTCGACGATGGGATGGTGCGATTACAACTGACTGGAATCCACCACCCGATCCGAGCCGACGGCTGTGTGGTGCCAAGGGTGGTGTAGACCGCTGTCTCCGTGAATGGGCGACCCCCCCGTCAAAGGCTTACCTTCGACGGAAGAGGGGTCTCGAAAGACACGACAGAAAGAGAGACGGGGATCTAGAGTGAGAGAGAGGCCGCCCCTCCAGGGAAGGAGCATCGGTGAGGCTTTTCGCAAACTTTGCCTCTACTCTCACTTTTTATTGCGGTTCCAAGAAAAGCGATCGAGAAGTCGTGAGAAAAACCACGCACGAATCTAATGTGCCTCCGAAGGTGATCGGATGGATGCCAAGCCAGCATGTTCGTGATTTTAATTGTTGATAATGCAGACAGTTGGTGCGTTTGATGACCACCTTCGCTGATTCTTTCTGTCCCTCCATTATCACGCTCTCCTCTCTCTCTGCCTTATTGGTCACTGTCACATCGTTTTATGGCGAAGCCCGGCCCTCGCTGGACGTCATCATCACGAACCCGCGGTGCGCGCGACCCCACACGGTTGATCGGGTTTCATCTCGTGGAGCGGAGGTTGTGAGCTGTTTGCGAGGCAATACTACATCGCTACTTCGCTCATCTCCCCGCCTCTTACGCGATCGAAAGGGACTGCCGTGCCACATTTTTGCGTGCCGCTATCACAATAAATAGGCGCTACGGAAGGTAAACCAAAAAAAAACAGCAACGAAAGGACTGTGATCTGTGAACCGAGCGGGGACACCGGTGCGGCATCGCAACCTAAAAACGGCCATCGCAAAATAAGGGCAACAGGCAAACTGGCCAAAAAGCCAAACACGGTATGCGGATCCGAAGGACAACCGAACCACCGCCGACCGACGCACCGGAGCTGTTTGGCAGGGATTTCTCGCTCGTCTCGGAGGTTCGGAGGCGAAACGTGAATCGAGAAATGTAGCGACTTAAAAGGTAATGCCTCGAAATGGGGCTCAGCAACGACACAGAGGCCCAGTTTCTTTCGGGGCGCCAAAATAAAAACGGACACTTTCTAGTAGACGACACACCAGAGACGACTTTAACGCATCTTTTTCGACAACGGTTCCGCAAGATGGTAATAATCATAATTATTCCGGTGGACATTATTTTTTATCGAAAATGTTGATCATGGCGGGGATCAAGATACTTTCCACGGCATACAAAAGAGGGTTCCACACAGGGTTCACACGGAAAGTGAAAGATTTATGGTCAATTGAATGCGGAAAAGTTGGAACAGCTTCATCAACCGTCGCTCAGCCGAAAATCTCACGCTTTCTGTCGGTGGTAACAACATGTTGACGATCAACAGCAAGTTATTCGGTTACTTTCAGTCTCAGTACAGTACTCAACATGTATTTTCAGTTTCTGCTTCTATCGATGGTATTGAAATGATTACAACAATAAACCAAATAATGTCTGAAGGGTCACCAACAGTTGCCGGTGATCAAATCGCCCAGAGGTACCTGATCAAAACATATCTTTTACAATAGTGACGTCGTCAAACAAACTCATGCAAAAAAAAAACATTTAAACTCGGCTGTCTGTCACCGAAAAAGGCATTCACTGAAGGCTGGTTTGGGAAACGTGCAATAAATTACACAATGCAATAAAATACAGAAACCAAATTTTCACTCCTCAGCCTCAGGACAACACAATCGTGCGCCCTTTCGGCAGCAGGGCGCCAACACAACCCCATCGTGCGAATCCGCGGCGAGATGCAACAACGCGCGGAAAGTGGTCTGGGAATCAGTCTTTTGGCCCCTCGGGGGAGCTGGGTTTGCTTAAGTCGCTAAAAACTGGAAGGCACTGGTAGCGCCGCCGCGGCTCATGCCGCGAACGCAAAAGGCGAGAGCGAAACCATTTATGGAAGAAAATTGAATAATCTTTTATGTTCGGCAGCAACCGCGGCCAGAGCCAGTCTGGTCGTGGGTCCCTCGAACGACCTCCATGGCACCTACACACAGACACGCACGCACGACGCTTGGCTATGTTGGCAACTGCGAATGCGTACGATCGGTTGTGACGATCGCCAGAGAGTGGTGCTTCATTGGCACTTTACGATATGTGACCTGCTTTTGCGAGCAGAATAAAGTCCGCCAGCTGTTTTAGAATCTGTCGTCTGTTTAAAAACTACGAAAAAATTTCTGATTTCTGATGAAACTAGCTTATGTTCCACTAACCATCCCCTCGCTTAATTAAAATACCCTCGGTGTAAATTAAATATCCTACCTTAGAAATGGGATCGTTAGCTGAAAGAGTTCTTCAAATACAATTTTCTAACCCGGTTTATCCACGACCCCTACGGGGATTATTAAAATTTACAATTGCTCATTGATCAATCATGCGTACATATCAGTGACCTTTTGCGACTTCATCACACGCCATGATGATATATGCAACTTTAATGACCCGGTACGATGGTAGAGCGTGCAAGACAGTAACCATCTGCTATGCATAATAGCTCCAAATTTGACGATTGATCATTATTCAAACGATAATCGACCTTTAGGCGCTGCTGTTTTGGTGCTACTTGCGATGAGTGAAGTAAGTTGTGCTGCGGCTGGGCAGCATAGGCAGCATAGGGGCAAGGCAAAGGCAGTGGACAGAAACACGACTTTTCGAGACGCACGAGATCTCTACCACTTCCACAAGGCAATTTTTTGCTGCCTCGCTCACAGTACAGCTTGAATTGGCGGAGGTCAGCTGCGGAGACATCGTGCTGCTAGTAGCACCGGGCTCGTTTCGTTTTGTTTTCCTTTTATGGCAAAAGGCTGGCAAATGACGCGACCTCGTTCCACCCATTAACGCGTAGTGCAGCACCAACATAAACATCACCTCTAAATGCATCAACAAAAAGCGGGGTACCTTTGTCGTGAGTGTGATATGCTACGTATGGGGCGTATAAACCCAATACGCGTATATTGGTCACTCTAAGTTTGCTCCCAACAACTACACTTAAAGGTGGCTCCGGCGGTAGGTGAGTCACCCCGGGACAGCCCTCACCTCGCCTGTTTCTTATCATTCTATCATTATCACAGTAGGCTAACGTACAAGTTGCTAAATAATTGCAAATGTAGTGCATATGCCATTTAAAATAAACTGGCTGTGTCTTAAAACCATCATTCAGCATGCTTATTCACATGTGGAAATTGTGAAAAAATTGGACTTTAGCCCTATTAAATTGTATGAGCTGTTACTACAACAGTTAGCGTAGTTATCTTGTAAAATTGTTTATCTCAGCGTACTACAAATTGCGGGACTGCGAAAATATTATCTTAATTCAAAAATTTATCTATAATCTACATTCTTCTTTGTCCCACAACAGTTCATTCGTCATGCGCTCGAATAAACTGTATCCGAACCGTTAACGTGAAATAACCATGAGATGATCATCTGCTCCCACTGTGCCACAGCACACAGAACCCACAATGCGTAAGATGCCATCGTTCCTTTTCCTTATCCTTGTTGTCCACGCGATGGCCGCGAACCATCCGCGAAGCCTGCACACGCAACAAAGCTTTCTCGAAGCATGACGTCACTGCACTGGAATGCCGCCGTGGTGAACAGGAAGTGGCAAACAGGAGCAGCTGAACACGGTTCCGTGCGGTAATGGGTAGGTTTTTCAAATGCCCATGTGTCCGGGAACCTTCGGTCTTTGGGCACAGAACCGAAGCGGAAGCCGGCGTGGTAGAAATTGTATAAACAGATTTATGAACGTACCTGATAGTTGATCTTCGGTCAGATTAGTCTGTGTAGCGAACGGTGACAAAGAAGGAAAACAAAACATCGAATGTTGTAAGCCCTTTCTCGTTGGTAGTGTAAAATCTATTCATCGATGCGCACTTACCATTTCGTAGACTTGGTGTTTGGGGAGCGTTTGAACGAAAAATGAACACACAATTAACGCAAAGATCGGCAAAATACAGCAAAATTCCAACGCAGCACTCGCGAAACAAAAATTAAACGAGTCGAGTCGTTTGACAATTTGATGATTAATATTATAATTTTGACGTTGCGATGTCAGAGCAAGACCAAGGTGAACAGCGCAAAATGATGGTCTTGCAAATTGTAGCCCTAATTTGAGCCTACCACCAGATACACAAACAATACCGTGAGAGAGGTATTTTTCACTATTGTGAAAAATGTACTTTAGGTAACTGTTTTATTTTGCATCAAATTCGGAACAAAAGAAACAATATAAAACGGAAAGATAACACTCATGTCACACCATATATGTGTGAACCTTGGGATGCTGGCGTACGTCAATGTTCGTTTCCCAATGGTAAAAAAAATTATTTTTTTTTCCTCACTTACCAGGTTGTTTATGGATCTTGGAGCAAGAGCAAGTAAAGCTTTTCGCTGTAGCAGTAAAAAAGGAATAAACATTATCGCGCTGTTACTGTGCGTTTAGCAAAATTGTTACTACCGAAGTGAAGCATTTGCAGCATTCGAATTAAAACCCGTTCAAGGAGCGTCGCCCTCTGCAATGGATTGTGAAATTCAGCTAATTCAGGAGGCTATGGCGAGGCGAGGCGGAGGCGTGTGAAGGCGTACTGAAGCGAAAATACTAATCGTTCTGCGATTGCCCTGCGAACCTATTAAAGTTTTCGAACCGGAGCCAGCTTGCGTTCGATTAGGTAGAACGTTACATAAACGATTCACTTTCTTCCTCGTTTTTCATTAACTTCAAACAAAAAAGTGCGTCGTATGTTTTGGCCTCAACATACTGTTTTTTTTCTTCTTCATCGCTGCGTGTAGCAGAGAGCTAGTGCAACAAAATCGAAAACATACAAAGTGCCCAGGACGCGAACTACATCCAATTAGTAAGCCTCGTGTGTTCGAGCGTGTGTGCAGTTGAATGGTGCGAAGTGAAAATCAATAATCGGTTCGCGTTTTTTTTTTTGTTCAATGTAGCCCTAGATCAGCCGAAAGTGTAGAAGAGCAAAAAATAATAAGCAGGGCTCAGAGGTCGCGAATTGACAATGTTTGGTGGTTAATAAAATCGGTTCACATTCGTCTCAAGGAGCATTTTTTGGTAAGGAACAAAACAGCGAAACTAAGCCGATTCCTAACTGCGTTTGCTAAGGAACGGGACAATGTTTTGTGGTGCTCAGCTGAGTGGGTGGAACAGCTGATTGATCATAATATAAATTGGTGGTTACTCACATAGTCGCCGCCCTGCGCCGTGCTACGCCCTTTGCGTGCTGCTGCACGTGGAACTCACGCACTCATTATCAACAACACCAGACCGACTGTTTTGCGTTACAAAATAAGTCAGGGGTTTTTACACCTCCAAGGTACAAAGCAATCCTTGACGCAGGAAAATTTGCCCTCTGAGGCCGCGCAGCCTCACACTGCTCTCCGCTGGGAAACAGTAAGCAACAGAGCAACAATAGTTGCCGTAGGCGAAAGTGCGTACGATAACCGCCTAGTTACCGGCAGTATGTTCTAGGGGTAAGTGATTCGGTCTGACCGTTGGCTGGGCAAAACATTGCGTCAACGAGTGTTTGAAACTAAATACGACTTTTCGCCCGAAGCTTCGGCGTGCGTCCATGGCTTGCTTGAACTGTCGATCGTCCGTCCATTCCTGGGTTTCTGGTGGTTCGAAGGCTTGTGCTTAAAATAAAACAATCAACTTTGTGCGTGAGCAGATCGTGTGTGTGGTGTGTGAGTTAGTGACGCGGTTTCTGAATGTCATCACATCCGATCGCAGGAGTGTGTGCCGCAAGGAACCGTATGCAGCTCCCATCTGCCTCGCGTTATTAGTTAAATCATTCAATTCGTCGATGATTACGCAGTGGGAAGTGGAAGTTCGAGTTCGCGAACCGTCGATGGAGTGCTCCGTATTCGAGTGCCTTTCGTAGTGTACACGGCGTGGCAGGGCAGTTTGTTGCGTGTAAAATAGTATTCACTTTTCGCGTTAATTCATATTCCCTTCAACTCATTACCCTCGGAGGGCAAGAAGGAAGGTGCAACCGGAACAAACTTCCGATCGTGCTACGGGGAATTGATAAGGGGGCGAGCGTGAAATGGGAAAACGACACCCCCGAGCAGAGAGAGGCCACTCAAAACAAAAACAAAAACAAAAACAACAGGCTCGGCAACAACAACAAAATAAAACGTCGCCATATTGAATCAAACATTACGGTCGGCGGCGGCGGGTCGTCGTGTTGTTGTTGAACGCGCTAGTGGTCGATTTACTCCACAGTGTTTGTTGTACATTCGGTACGGTTTCTCTCGTGTGCGTGCTTTAATTTCAGTGCCTACCAGGACCAGGGGGTGAGGTGGAGCTTCCACGGTGCACGGGGCACCAGTCGTAGTGAAAATTGCTGCCACTTTTTGTTCGTTTGGAAGTGATTGCCGCTGCGGTTGCATGGAAACCGCCGAGAAGGTGCCGAGTTTCGCTGTGTTGCTTGCGATTTCCTATGAGATACTTCCAGCCATCGTGCGGAAGGCGGAAGTGAGAATCATAAAACAATCGTTCGTCTTGTTTTTCGACATCCCGGGTGATGGGGTTTGTCGGCTTTGTGCACTGTTGAAAGTTGTTAGAAAACTTCTGCTGTATCACAATCATTTCCACGATTCTTAAGCGGTGCTGGAAGAACCCTCTCCGATGGTTCACTTTGCGCAACAATAATCCAGCTACGGTACTGTGTTCCAGTAGTGCACCATGCCTTGTGCCTTTCGCACGATGTGCGATTGTTTGAAAAGTGTGTGTCCTTTCTTCCATTCGCAGTTTACAATTGTGCTTAACCTTGCAAGGTTTTAATCCTTGGAGCATCACAGTAACCCCCGACGAACTCGCTCAAACAGTGAAGAAAAAATGTTCAGACCCGACCATAGCTCCAGCCGCGTTTATGGAGGTTGGTTGGTGCATTCGTGTGCGTGCATCATCAGCGACCGGGCGACAAACAAAGAAAAGTGGTGCTCCGAACTGATGATGGCCATGAAGAGCCTTCGCGCATTCCGCGTTTGATCACCGCCGCCACCGTCAAGCTGTTCACTGGCTTTTGTGCGGTGCGGTGTGCGGTTCTTTACGGCTTGTTCTCTAGTCCGTGGTCAGGATCAATGCCAATCGATTTGTTGTTATTAAAGATCGTGTTCTAAATGTTTCGTTGCGCCACCATATGATTTCCTTCGTCTTTAATTCGAATGTACACTACATGCGGGTAGCGGCACAACCTCAGGTCACTGAGACACTACCGTTGCTTTGTTTAATCCTTTTCCAATGTCCTTTAATTTGTTCCACCCAGCAGTGCCGAAAAGCAAAACCACTAACAACGCAACCTAGGACACGGCAATCGGAAGTTCATGAACCTGTGTCGCAGATTGTCATTCCAGCATAGTGCTACGTCACGACTACAGTAGCTCTAGGGTGTACTACTATCCGGAACAGAAAACACCCTCGACGCGGTTGCCAGAGGCTGTCGCCCCTCGCCTACTGCTACGCAGCAACCGAGAACAGCAGCTTGAACATTCCAACGAAACGAGACACTCCGCATCAAACAGCAACCGAACGGGGGGGCATCATCGTGGGAACCGTGATGACTGCTCGCAACGGAGAGCGGGAAAAGGGGTCCGGTAAGGACCCGAGTGACAAGTTAAACCAGAGCCAGCTAGCCCGGAATAGATTTGAGGTATGTTTGCGGTCCCCGAAGATTGCGGAATCACTTTGTGGCACTTTGAAGGATTGATTATTATGCAGAGAAAAAGCACCATTCGTTCTGGCCTTCTAATTCCATTGTGACCGGTGTCTGGCATTCTCATGAAAAACGACGAACGGATGAAAGACGTAGGAAAGCCGCCTTTTCTTCAAGCAAAGTGTCAAGAAACAAAGAGTTGTAATACACAAGGTATACCTTTGCGAAACGTCCGCATTTAAATGGCAATGCGAAAAGAAACCCAACGGCTTTGTTTCTAGATTAATGATTTAAATTGTTAACCCTTCGCTCGGTGTTGCTCCATTGGTTTTTATTTAATGTTGCATATTGCACCTGACTCACACTTCCCGACAAAAAATAAACATCAAAGAACGTGTACATGCACCAGATTGGAGAGCCCCCAAACGCGGACCTCCCCACACGTGGCGATCCTTTCCGTAGTAAGAGTTTAAAGTGGCAGTGCGCAGTTCCAGAAAATAAACAAAATCTGGCTACCCCCCTGAGATAAGGTGCAAATTTGTGTGCTCGAATCGACCATCCCCGCCATCGGTACACAAAGGACAGCTGAAAGCTCGGAATGGGAGCATACAATTTAGGTCAAGTCAGTTCTGGGGCTCACACTGGGGTTGACTTCTTGTTGATACACAGCACGCTGGAGACAGCAACACACACTTCTGTGCCAGTTCTTATCAGCACGTTTGGTTTTTGAGAATGTACAAAATTTTTAATCATCGGTACGTCCTTTTATGAATTCATATTATAGTTGAAAATATGGAACGATCCATCTAGAACTGTCTGAAAATGGTTTAGAATCGAAACGAAGATGTTCAAAACATTTCCCAAATCCTTTGACCATTTATAAATGAACATAAGAAGGCAGTCATTGAAGGATTTGTCTTTGTAGTAGTAACGGAAGTGTCTGAAGCACAGGACAAAGGGCCAAACCAGACTCGGTGATCGTAGACGGGGTTTTAAACAGCTTAAAGCTATCTTGCTTTTGCTTCTAATGACTGTCTCTTCCGTTACGAGGTAAAAAGCGCTACCCGGAACCGTATCGGGCGTGTCGCGCGCAGTCGTTGAGTTTCCAGACACAAAACTACCCAAGCGCCGCTCCCCTTTCTCACCACCCTTGCCCGCTATTCGTGCGTGGGATAACGAGGACACGGGAAAAAATGTATGTCTGTCGTCTGGTTGCTACCGCACTGCTCCACCCCTTTCGTTTACTGGGCCAGTTGTTTGAACCAGACGCGCTTAGATGGTATTCGTGGCGTTGGTCACCGTTTTACCTATCACCCCAGCGCCAGGCGGCGGATGTCCCGAGAGCTGTCTGCAAGGATCGGATTTTGGTTAGCAACGGCGCTGACGTGGCCTCCGCCGCGACGACGTTGGTTTTGGTCGGGCTTCGGGTCCTGCGTTCGGCTCTTTGTTGTACAACGTGTGCACTCGTCCGTGTGGTGCCTTCGTTTTCGCATCTTCGTCGGTGGCGTCTCATTTGTGCAACCGATCCGCCCATCGCGCCCTGCGTGTGGTCCCGCTCCTTTGGCCGATGCTGTTGCACTACTACTGATGCTGTTGCCACAGGGAATCTAATTCAGAAACGACAAAAAGGACTCGCCATGACCGCCTTACCTTGTACGGGCAGCCAGCGCCCCCTCGCCGTGCGACCTTAGTCCTTCTGTACATTCCGTTTTCGCGCGGCGAAGCTGGAAGCATTCTTGGGGGTATTCGTTTCTTCTTGCCATATCGGTTTCGCCTGCCTCGGTCTGTCGGTCGTCTTTTACTTCGAAACCCTCCTACGGGCAACATTACTGTCTAGCTTTGCTCCGAGATACGGGCAGACTACGCGAAGAGCCCAACCAAACAAGACATCGTCGTCCTTGTGCTGGTCATCACTGTGCAATGCAGAAGCTTTAAAACTGCAGCGCAGACAAAGAAGATCCTCCAACCAGAGCTACCCACTTTCTTCGTGTTTCGAGTGTCTCGTGTGCGTTGGCTAGACATTGTGTAGTAGTTTTATTTTGCGAAATTTTATTAAAAAGTTAAAAAAAAGCATCATTGTTCTGCATTTCGAGAAACAGGGATCCTTTCTTGCCGATAGTCGTAGACAGAGAGTGAACGCAGCCATAAGTGACTAGTTTCGCGGAGCGTACTTGAAGCTAAAGTGCAACATCACCATCATGAACCGTTACCATCCCAATCTACACAGCCATCACCACCATCATCACTATCATCGCCAAAGCCATGATCATCACCGCAGTAGCAACGACGTCTGGCAGCAACAACAGCCGTTCCAGTGCTATCAGCAACCACCGAAGCAACCGCCGCCCCTAGGGGGATTCCCGTATCAGGAACAGTATCATAGTCGACGATCCTTTGATGTCTATAGTCGACCAATGCAGCAGCAGGTTTGCTCTATCTAAGCTGGTTTCGCTCTTAACAAAAGGAACAATATCAGACCTCTTAGACCGCATCCCAGCCAGGAGGGCCATCTTCGGACTATATGGTTGCTGTGACCATTATATACTTTTTAACAAAAACAAAATCTACACAAAATATACCCACAAGTCATTTTATGGATTTTTCGTTTTACCATTTACCAGCAGGTGACGCGAATCTTAATTTCATTCGTAGTAAACGGGTGCGCTTTCTTTTGGCTGGCTGTCCTTTTCGTTTTCCATCCCGTCGAAGTAGTCCTTCTGCTCTTTAACGTCCACAAAGTGTGGCAACTAAGAACCGACCTACACCAAACCGTGTTCGACAAACCGACCAACCCAGACGCGAAGTGTTTTTTCTTCCATCACTCCTTTGTTGTCGTGCGCCATTTTATTCCTTGGCTGTCCAAAAACCTTGACCTCCGGTAACGTTCCAAGTAGTGGCGTTTTACTTCGCCATGTAGCGTCGTAGCTTGAGCGGCTCCGTATCAACGAAGAAGCAGTAGTCGGTGGTGTGAATTGAAATGCAGCTCTGGAAATGTGCTTCGTTTCCATTTGGGAATGTCAGTAGGCTACTTACTATTCGAAGCAAACGGTTGCTTGAACAAAATGGTCGTTTCGCGTGTTAATTTACATGCCAGTTTTCATATGCCAAACAACATTTTTGAGCGTTTTTTAATGTGCAGAAAAGCAGCCTACAAATGGCGCTTTCCTCGTATATTTAATTTTAACAGTGTTATTATGTGTATTACTTTATTTCCAGAAATCATGCATGATACCAGACGACGAAATCTCTCGGAAGCTACCGAAGGAAATACTGCTACGCATTTTATCATACCTCGACGTAACCTCACTGTGTCGCTGTGGTCAAGTAAGTAATCGCTGTTTAAAAATGGTACTGTTTGCTTTTGCAAACATTTAGTAATGACCCCATCCGCACGTACACACAGGTGTCTCGCTACTGGAACATGCTGGCCCTGGATGGGTCCAACTGGCAGAAGATTGATCTTTTTGATTTCCAACGAGACATTGAGGTAGGTAAATTTTCCATTCACGATCCCAAAACGATGTGCATTTTGTTTCGTTGTAACCTAAAAAACCATTTTTACCATTCCACACATAAACACACACGACGGCCCACAGGGACCGGTGATTGAGAATATATCGCTCCGGTGTGGTGGTTTCCTCAAGTATTTGCGTCTGCGCGGCTGCCAATCGGTCGGCAGCCAGTCCATACGTACCCTAGCACAACACTGCCATAACATCGAGCATCTCGATCTGTCCGAGTGCAAGAAGATCAGCGATGTTGCCATACAACCGCTCAGCAAGCACTGCACCAAGCTGATCGCCATCAATCTGGAGTCGTGCTCGCAGATCTCCGACAGCAGCCTTAAAGCACTTTCGGACGGATGTCCGGTAGGTGTACGGGTTTAGCAGTACGGACCATCCCTTTTCACGCTTCCGGTGTCACGTTTGCCTGCTTTTGACTTTTTTTTCGCAGAACCTGGCGGAAATCAACGTATCCTGGTGCAACCTTATTACAGAAAATGGCGTCGAGGCCCTAGCTAGGGGATGCAATAAGATCAAAAAGTTTAGCAGTAAAGGTATGGTAATAAAAAAACCTTCACCACGCCAGAATTGACGACCACTTACGGTTTTGATGTTTATGCTGTTCCTTAGAAAATAACGCAATTCAAAATAGTGTTGATTAGTAATGTATTTATCCCTGGTTTTGCATGTACGCTCATTTTTCCACGCTCTAGGATGTAAACAAGTGAGTGATAGGGCAGTTATCTCGTTGGCACTATACTGTCCCGGCATCGAGGTTTTAAATCTACATAGTTGTGATGTAAGTCGCGCGGCATTGTGACACTCTTAGATGCAGTGCTGCATCTGCGGAAGTATTAATCTGTGTTTTTTTTGTTCGTATTTAGAGCATAACGGACGCATCGATATCGAAGATTGCAGAAAAATGCATCAACTTGAAGCAGCTGTGCGTGTCGAAGTGTACCGAGCTTACTGACCAATCGCTGATAGCACTGTCAACAAGTAATCATTATCTCAACACGCTCGAGGTGGCCGGCTGCGCACACTTCACTGACACGGGTTTTATTGCCCTGGCAAAGGTAAGCTGATGATTTCGATTAAAAGATTTTGTGATTTGCTTGAAACTGTTGAATCCACTGTTCCACTGTTTTACATTCAAGAACTGCAAGTATCTCGAGCGCATGGATCTGGAAGAGTGCAGTTTGATAACGGATGCCACGCTGTTGAACTTAGCATTAGGATGTCCCAGTCTGGAGAAACTGGTAAATTCTCAAGTCTAACAAAGTCTAATCGAATTATCTCGATCGCATCATATTTTTATCGGCCCATTTCCGCTTCCGCTCCAGACGCTATCACACTGTGAACTGATAACAGACGAAGGGATCCGGCAGCTGGCGGGTGGGGGTTGTGCCGCCGAAAGCTTATCCGTCCTCGAGCTGGACAACTGTCCACTGATCACCGACGCCACGCTAGAGCATCTGATAACCTGTCACAATCTGCAGCGGATAGAGCTGTACGACTGCCAACTCATTTCCCGGAACGCTATCCGCCGTTTACGGGTAAGTGACGGGTCGTGCGACCTCGAACCACCAGCGCATTGATCCACCGTTCTCCAATTTCCTGCCACAGAACCACCTTCCAAACATTAAGGTTCACGCTTACTTCGCCCCCGTCACACCGCCACCGACTGCGAACGGACCGCGACCGAGGTACTGCCGGTGTTGCGAAATTCTCTGAGATCAGGCGATCGGCTTAGCGCGCAAAGTGCTTTGCCGCAGCAGGGATGACTGATATTTATACCTGTAACCATAGCTTAGAGCACACCGTGGGCTCCGCGCGACTGCCGTGGGACTGGACTGCCACCTGTGCAGCATGAAATGAGGTAAAGGGATCGGATGTGTAAAATGCCGGTGCACTTGTTGTGTGACTGACTATTACTGTGACTCTACGAGCGGGGTGGAAACTAACGAACAAAGAAACAACCACACATTGATGCACGCTAACGGATATTTAAGGGCGATACAGAGTGTGGTAAGGTTTGTGGATTTCCGCAAATTCAGCGACATGTTTGGCATGTTTGGCGAGTAGTGGACGTACGATGGATGTTACTACTACTTACGTATCGTACACCACGTCTGGCCCGGTACGAAAACTGATTTTTGTCTATCTATAACAACAATTTGGCTTTTGGTGAGAAAGGCGGCTCCGTGTAGGGTTGCGGTTGCAGGAAGAAAGCAAACAGCATAGATCCTAGGTACACATCAACGTTATCGTAATCATTCTAACATGCATGCTATCTGATAATTTTAATACTGTCCATTTGATGAGAATTTTGTGATTGCTAGCCAGACGGAAGGCGCACCTCGCTGGAAGAGGATGAGGCCGCTCCCCGGGTGATGAACCGCTACGGTTACAGAATATCATTTCAAAAACTCCCCAATCCCCAAGCAAAATGTTAACAAAGAACAGGAGAACCAACCAAATGAACTGATGGTGGACACGACACGCGACGCGACGCTCTGTTTTGGTAACAATAAACATACTTTCCGCGAGGACAGAAAAGTGGTGAAGCAAAGGAAAACTAATCCTACAAAAACACATGTGTTCAATTAGCGAAAGCAAACGAGGTAAAATAAACAAAACGAGGTAAATCAGCGCACTACCATCCTCTCTGCATTCAGCAATAGGAGATAAAACTGAGCATAGAAGAGAAAAAAGTGGAACAACAATAAGTTTCAATCCTATCGCGCGCGAATGAAAACATTCATATTGTCTGATGCAAGAGAGTAGCAATATATTTTGTTTTTTCGTAGGCTTCGCTTTTTCGTTCAAAGCGTACACAATTTTGTGGAAAAAACAGTATAGCATCCAGCGTCGGCGTGTTGTGCATCGCTACGCGCCGTTTCGTGTAACTGGAGCTAATGGTCCGATTTTGAGTCAACATAGCAACGTTAATTATGTGTTAAACTAATACGCCGGCCAGCAAAAAGTCGTGTGATACCGAAACAAAAAAAAAAGGAAGCATGCAAAAACAATAGACATGAACTAATAAAACGGATTAAACAATCAGTTCCCGGCACAACGATGATAGAATGCCATTGATTTGCGATACCTGCCGTAGCTTGTTTCTTATAAAGAAAGTATGCCGGGCGCCATAAGCAACCATAGCAACCGTAGAAAAATCAGGATTAACCAACGGTTGGTTTAGGGTACAGAACAGCAGAAGGACAGATGAAATATCGAAATATTGCACCGGAGATGTGTACGTCGATCGGTCTTTTGGTCTGCTGCACGATGGATCAGTCAGTAAAAGGATCAAGGGAAGGATAATGAGAGCCTTCGCGTCACGATGTCTTTTTGTGCGTCATTGAGAGCGTCGTGGTGGGCATTTCTTGCGCTGCAGCTTTTAATTAATGTTCGCAACGCATACAATTCTGACACACGGTAGCAGCTACCCGCGCAATGGGTTCAATCAGTTGGACTCAGTAGTACTGTCCTTAGATGTTTGCATGTGATGTGACCATACCGTGAACGTGTGTCTGTGTGTGTGTGTGTGCGTGCGTGCGTGCGTGTGAATCAATATACTGGACGAAAGCGAATCGGTTCGGTGATTGCCGGATAGATGAGTGAATTAAAGGCATGGTAATAAAGAGAGTGATCACGTGGAGACATTACAATACAATTAACTAAAAGGCACTAGCGAACAGTTTTGCCATAGTAAGAAAACCGAGGCTCAGCAAACGAGTATCAAATGAAAGCGCATGGCGCGTAAGCAGTTGTTTTGTATTTATGCGAACAACCGAGTACTGACGTCGCGAACGACCGAGCCTGCGACTGTAATAGTAGCTGGTAGGTAAGCCGAATCTTACGGCCGAAAGGCTGAGGCAGCGATTCTAACTCTAATGGGGAACCCCCGGAAAAATAATAAGCGCCACTCTTTGACGTTGACTGAACATGGCTGGCGCATGCTGGTTTATCGGGACGATGGCGATTCTACGATTTTCACTTACACTTCGACTATATTGCACAGCTCCGTACCAATTGCGGCACCTAATGCGCGAAGTAAAGACTACAATAAAGCCCCCGTAGTGGTTTTGCAAAACATTTCGATCGGTCCATAGTTCATATCTGCAGAGGACGAGTCCAATCAACATTGCATGGCACTGCCTACTGCCACGGGGAGATCGTGGTACTATGTTCTACTTCATATTTCAGAGAATGTGGAAAGATCGCACCGCACACCAGGACCGGAATGTGATTATGTTCTTTTCAAGTAATGGGCAACAAAATTAAACACTTTCAAACAAATATCCCCGAACGCAAATGCATGTTCCTGGAACGCTGCTGCTGGTTCTTGTTTTATTTTCAAATAATAAACACATTACTCTTACAATTGGCTCGTTCATACATTTGGTTAGTATTTTCCATTCAGAAAAAAAAGATGAGTCCACCGCCGGCCGTTTGCGGCTTACTGCCAAGTCAGTCAGTCAATTGGCGGACCTCGGCTACAGTTTCAGCATTTGTATGGTTTAAAGTTACCGAATTTTACTTAGAAAATGTCAACCACCTTTTGCACCACTCGTTTACTTAGCCGCCGTGGAACAAATCGCGTTTGTTTACAAATTATAGAGCAGAAGCTCGTAAACGACGTGCAGTTCTGCATGCAGTGGGACGGGGAGGTCCCTGCCATAGGCGCCACAAAAGAACCGAAAATTTTAATCTAGCAATAATTAAAAATTAACCACCGCATTAACTTCTTACTTTTACTACTTTTCCTGTGCAATATACATGTTCTTCATTTTGTTGGTTTGTAAAAAAAATTCCTGTCGTCCGTTTCGAAGCCGACGTCCAATAGCTAGGCAAGGTTCAGTGTGTAGCTTTAACGCGTTTAGAAACGTTTATCACTTAGCGGCTGTCCGTTTGATTGTTGGCCAATCTGCTGTCTGTCACGCGATTTGTTTATCCTCCCGATAACTATACGACACAACGTTTTGCATACAGCAGTGTAATAAATTATTTATTCTTCCCATTGTCTGCATTGAAGACACTGTGACACGCGGCTTAGCTGTCTCTGTACTAATCACGGGACCAAGATTTGAATCGGTGCTAAATACATTAGTTCGATCATCTTCGGGCCTCACCTTTCGCGGAATTCGGCACAGGAGGTGGAATGCAGGTTCTCCGGTTGCCTCTAACATGCGCCGCCAAAGCCTTCCTTGCTCGACTTCCTAATTTAGTCACATTTCCGACTAATTCCGAGTCGAGCGTCGTGTCGTTTTGTTCGATGCAGAACTGCGCAGATAGTGCTTTCCGTTGTTGCGCTCGGCAATGCGCAGCGAGCGCCGCGTGGGCCGTTGTACCTTCTTATCGTCGTCCGAATCATCGTCCGAATTGTACGACATTCGCTTGTCATCGCTCCCTCGGGCTTTCTTTCCCTTTTCTTCGTCCTTTTCCTCCGGGCCCCGGTACGTGTGCCGATGAACGGTGGTGTCCCACTGGGCAGAGCGCGGGAGGTAAGAAGTGTGCGATGTTAGTAAAAATCATTGGCCGCATTAAGGACGCACTTACCGAGCACGTGAGGATCTCTGCGCGGTGCGGATGCCAAGCGACATCGCGCACGATATCGTGGTGTCCTTCTATCGCTTCCACAATCGCACCCGTCAGAACGTCGTACACTAGAGAGACGAGAGGTTGGGCAAAGAATTAACAACCCGCAGTTGAGCAAAATCGGTTCGGTGGACTTATACTCACGAATCAGCCGACCAGTGCCACAACCGGTGTAGATGTACCGCTGACCGGTGGTTAATGCGGGTGAAAACTTTGCCCGAATCAAGCTCTTTTGAACCTTATGCCCGCGGAACGTCACAATGCTGGTGTCGCCGGATAGAGTTCTTGGTGCGTTAAAGACTAATGGAAGAGATAAACATCCGCTTAGAGTTCAGAGCTCAGAAAGGGCGCACCTTGTCAAGCAGGGCGACTCACATCGCTTCGGTACGTCGTCCCATCGGTAGTCCCAGTTGCGATAGTGCATGTTCCGGCGGGTGGTAGACGGCGACATGTGACGAAGATCCCACAGTTTGATGCTCTGGTCTTTTGAGTTCGAGATGATGTAGCGCCCATCGTTGCGGGAATCGATGAAGGTAATACCATCACTGTGGCCAACCAATTTGCCGACCGCCTCCGGATTCGACTCGTTCATGCATCGCCGGTCCCAAAGCTATGTTAGAACGAAACCAGCATACGTCATTGATACGTTCTACGTTCTTCCGTGTATCTCACCTTGATGATGCCATGATCACTGCCGCTGAAAAATATGTTCGACGACTCATCAACAAAGCCGACCGCGTTCACGTCTGGCCGCTCCGTCGAGATCGGTGCCTTCAGCGTGCAGCAGGCGGTGTTAAGGTCGTACGCAAACATGTAACCATAGTTGGCGCCGCACAGAATGTGCTTGCCGCAACTCGAGTAGCACACACTAAACACGCCCAGCTTCTGACTCTCCGAGTTTAGGTACAAACACTGTATGCCATCCGATGATAGATTGTCCAGACTTGCGACGAACACTTGCGTTGGGAGAAAAGACGTACATGTAAGCGGATGCGGATGGAAAGCGATCGATCCCTACCTGCATCGGCCCAGGTACTGTAAACGAACGATTGGCCGTCGGGGCTGAAATCAACGTCGAGTATTGACCACGACACGTGCTTCGCTTCCATCGTGCGCTGCAGCCGATACTGGCACTGGGACGAGTCGTACACCCGTATCATGGTGTCCTGGCTGGCGGTGATGAACTGATTTCCGTCGCCCGTGAACTTGCCGCAGAACACCTTCATGTCGCACTTCTGCACGGTATCGACGAACGCGTTCGGTCGAAAGTGGTTGTTGATACGGCAAACGGTGCTCCGCATGAACGGTCCGTGTCGCTCGCCGAGACCAAACTGTCGGTTGTTGAGCACGCGGACGATCGAGTCCGGCGCATCGGCACTCCCAGCGGCGCCAGCTTCTGAGGCACTTTTCGTAGCATGGTAAATGGCATTTTTCTGTAAACACACACACACACGGGCTCATATTATGTTGGGCCGATCGTTTGGAGTCCAAACACTCACCTTCAGTCGGTCCAGGTTCGGCTTTCTCTTTATCACCGGAAGCGGATTCTGGAGGAAGTTTTCGTAGTTCAGCACCATGATGTCGCCGCTGTAACGGTTCAGAATCTCATAACTAATGCGTGTAGGTGGTAAAGGGCCGGAGGAAGGGTATGGTATGGTCGGCGCACGGGAACACGGTTACCGGCCGTTGGCGTTGGCGGCCGGTCACCGCGTACCGTTGCCCCGTTGCTGCAACACACCTGCGAATCAGCTGGCGCAGTATCGATGCGAACTCACTCTCGTTCATCATTTCGTCCTCCTCCTCCGGAACGTCCAGCAGTGCCATTGCGTCGTCGACGTCGATGTCGACGTCACTGTTTTCCAATTCATCACTCATGCTCTCCAGAAAACGGTTCCGTAGGCCGATATTGCCCATATAATGTTGTGTGAAGCAAAAGCGCTACGCTCTTTTGCTGTTTTTCTCTTTCGCTAAAAAGCTTTACCTTGCTTCCCGTGTGTGTGCTTGAGAATACACCTTTGCTCCCCACGAGGTTATTGCAAAGCTATGTTGGCCGACGCAGAGAAACGCACGTCCCAGCAGTTTGATAGTTTCGCGATTGGCCTCGTTTCACTCGCCAGTGCGTGTAGCGTACCAACGGAAGTGTTTTTCACACAACCAGTGTTAACTTTGTTCCCGATTTCTCGATGGCTTCTGTGATCGCTGCTGCTGCTCCTCCTTTTGCAATCAAAACATGTCTCAACGCGTCAACCTTTAACGTCAGGTACACGCACCGACGGAAATGAGCTCTACGGCACGGAGTACGTATCTGAAGGGAGTTTCAATGAGATCCTCGGGTGTTTCTATTTTTCGCACTTTTAGTCCATCTTTATCACTGAAAACTTTGCCAATAACACTAACTTTGGAGCACGCTACGGAATGTGACAATGTGTGATGATAATGGTTGATAAATGCCCTGAGGCTCAGTTCAGGCTTCTTGTTGGAAAGATACCGAATCATTCAACGCAGATAAGTTCGTAATCACTAACGCGAAACGCAATAAAACTCGATGCAAAACAGAACGAGATGGCGTGTCAATACGTCACTTTACACGATGCCGATGAAGCAATAGAGCTGGTGTGGGGATAAGAAAGCCAACAAAAAGACGACCTACCTATTGCTTGGTCACTGTGCTCTGTGCTTTTGGGTGCACCAAAGGCACTATGGGGAATTTGTACGGTACAGGCGGACATATTTGGTTTTAGGAAGAATCTGCGGGCTTATTTCATTTTTTTTGTTTTCTTTGCTTGTGTTTTGAGTAAAATCAACATTTTATGTTTTATTTTTCTTGTGTAAAATAAATAGCGTAGCGCAGCCTAAAATCAAAGTGTGTACGCAGCCTAGGCTTGTCTAATATGACGTCTGTCAAAATGTGACATTCTGTTAACGGAAGGTGTTGAGAACGCGACGATTTCCAACCTAGCGTTACAAGCAATACAGATAAGCTACGAATTGTAAGAACGTTAGGCACAACACATACGACTCGATCGAACGATGGGTCTTAAGAATCATAAAGAAACAAAGCAGAATCAACAGAGACCACAACATGGGTGCAGATTGCATCATAAAATTATCTAGGGACCGCGCTGGTCCAGCATTCATCTTAAAATACATTGCAGGCAAGAGCAATGAAAACATTACGATAGATAAGCGTAGGAGATGCATGGCCACAGCAAGGGACCGGAAATATACCCAAAAATTAGGTCGACCAGCATCGACCAGTAACGATAAGCGACGCATCGAAAGAAAGAGACAAGGATAGTTTAATCATAACAAAACGCACTATATAAAGCGAAGAAATTGTTGAATAAACTCAGATATCGTTAGGCTACGGAACGCTCTGGTCTTAAAGTCTTTTACTCTTGGACCGTTTGATCCCGCTAGTGAGATCCCTCCGGATGTTGACTGCTTACAATCGTTTGCACCACTCCGTCGGAACTCTAATAGTCGGAAACCAGTCTTCTCTCGAGGCCTCCACTGTCAGGTAGTAGTACCCATCTACCCTGTCCGTCCCAGGCCAAAAGAGTCGATTAACAAACGGTTTAAGGCGTTGGCAAAAAGATCAGAACTGGTAAGTGAACGCGAGATCACTTCGGATCACGCTCCTTCGCGCGTTAGGTCCGCTCCGTAACAAATGGTGGCTCCAGAGAGGAAATTGTAGAGTTCTCGTGCGCGGTCTACAATTTCAGTGAACGAATTCACGTTGGTGTGCTGTCGCCATAAGAACAGCTCGTGACGGGATGAAATAGGCCAAATTGTCACATGTTGGTGTGCTGTCGCCATAAGAACAGTAGTGAACGGCTGAAATAGGCCAAAGTGTCACATGTTTAGTTTCCGAAAGGGAAACGTGGATTCACGATCACGGACTGTGATCAAGAGTGGCTGAAATAGGCCAAACAAGCCGTAACGGCATTTAGTTTCCGAAAGGGAAACATGATTACGATCACGGACGGTGATCAAGATTAGGCTGATACAGGCCAAAGCAGTATCCAACGAGTGGTTGAAATAGGCCAACAAGGGGTGCAAACTGAAATGTACCAACAACGGTTATGCATTACATCGGAGGCTAACCGGCCAAGACAAAGCTCAGAAAGTGAGAAGTAAAAAACCAGTGAAGGAACCTAAGGCACAATGTCGTTCGAGCGCAAAGAGAGTCCGAACAGCAGCTGTAGGCTGTGCGAGGACCCGGACGACGAGGAAGAGTACATGGTCGAATTGCTTGGAGTGCAACAGAAGGTTCCACCGATCCTGCGCCAAACTTAGTCGCAAGCCCGCATCCAAGGAAACCTTCCTGTGCGTAAAATGTGCCGCGATCCAAGAAGAACTGACTCGCTTGAGACGAGCGGCTGGGATACCACAAGATTCAACCGAGGAATTAGTGGCCCAAATCTGCGCGCACCAGGAAAAACAGCTACAGGAGTTGACGAAGGCGCTAGCCAACATTAGCACCAAAGCCGGCGAAACAGAAGGTTCAAACTGGACCATCTACTTTAAGAGGCAGGCCTTGATAAGCCTACCTAAGTTCGGAGGCAACCCTAAAGAATGGCCAAACTTCCGCAAGGCCTTCGACGATACGACGCACGCCGGAGAATTCTCTCACCTAGAGAACTTAAATCGATTGCAGCAGGCGTTATACGGTCCGGCATTAAGAAACGTGCAACAGCTAATGCTCGATTGTGAAAATGTACCGCGAGTAATCGAGCGGCTGCACGAAATGTATGGCCGGCCGGAGCTGGTATACAGAGAACTGTTGGGTGACCTGCAGAGGATTAGAAAAGATTCCAGGACAGTGATCATGGACATGATGAACGCGCTCGAGAACACAGTAAGTAACATCATGTTGATGGAGAGAGAAGAATACCTCCGTGACCACCGACTGGTTGACGAATTAGTGCGAAAGCTGCCATATTCCATCCAAGTTAAACGGATGGAATATGTGTTGAACTCAATGGATCAAATAGGCGTTCAGAACTTGTTCGATTTATGTGAATGGCTGAAACCATTCGCCAGAGTGACTCAAGCCATGACAGAGTATCGAAGGCCTCAGCAGAACTTTGCGAACTCAAATCAGCGAAACTACTCGACCCAGCACCACGTGAATCAGTACAACTATGCGAACCGGCATGACGCAAACCGTCAGAACAAATGCAAGGAAGCAGAGATGCGCGGCATAAACAGGTGTACGAAAAAACATCACAAGTCGCTACACCTCGAACCGAAGCCGGAAGAAAACATCAACACCAAGGCCCAAAAGTATGTCGAACGGCAGCGCGATCTCAACGAGAAGGAACGACTGCGCAGATTGGAGGAAGACACAATCCGTCGGGCCGAAGACACCATCCGCCGGTTGGAGGCGATCCGTCAACAGCATGCTGTCGAAGAAGCGCGCCGTCGCGACGAAGAAAAACGCAATCGTCGCGAAGAAGAGGCTCGCCAGGAGTTTGATGAAAGTAATGCGAAGGGCGGGAGGTCGGTGAAACAGCGTGACAATGATTTTGATAACAGTGAGAAGTCATCGGAGTTGCGGCAAATGTTCGAACCGATCGATGATTCTCAGGTACTGAACACGGACAAGGAGGCAGAAGAACATCAATCCTCCAAGAGTAGTTACGATGACCAAAGTAATGCGTCGAACCAGTTGCGCCAAAAACGTGTACGCAAAAAAGCAGTATTAATGCGTCGAACCAGTTGCGCCAAAAAACGTGTACGCAAAAAAGCAGTAGCAGCAGCACGAGAACGACAGGCCATATCGCCGACTCCAAAGATAAAGAAAAAGAATAGAACAAACAGTCGTTGTAAGTCGAACAGCTATGATAAGAGTGAGTCCAACCAAGCGGATTCCGATAACTCGGATCGCTTCCGGAAAAAATGGAGCACGGCAGCAGCGAAAAGGAGTGCAGCGGCCACTGATAGTGACGAATTGTTGGAAGTGAATCACGAAGCTGAACCATCGGTGGCAGCCGTTGTAGCGGAAGACGAGAAGAACGAAACGATTGGGTGTGTTAGCGGACGACGGCAGGGCAATAAAGAAGCGACCGGTGCCCTCACGACAATGTACGAGATCAAGGAGAACGGTGACCTAAACTTGAAAGGTGAAGTAGGCGATGGCCGATTGGAGCAAATGGAGAAACTGGACATCGGCGCGTTCCTGATGTGTCTCGCGAAGCTGTTCAAGCCGTTGCAGAAGCAGCAACAGCCATCGCCGGGATTACAGCAACCATCGCGGCTGCACAACACGGGCGAGGACCAGAGAGGTAAGGACGATCATCCGGGACACATCACACTGAGACCGTCGGACGGGCGGTGGGTACCACCGTCAGCGTAACATTGCCGTACATCGTTGTTCCATCACCTACCACGAGAATGTGACCCGACCAGAATTTGAAAACCGAACCAAATCAAGAAGCGGCATAGTAATAATAACCGAAACAAATAACGAATAAGGCCAGTGGATTAAAGGGACCGTTACCGAGGGAAATACCCCAGAGAATAAGCTCGTAGAGAGATCTTGGCAAATAGTGAAAAGAGTACTAGTAAAATGCAAAAAAATCACTGCCAGTGTCTGCATGCAAGACGGATTGACGGCCCAAAGTAGTGAGTGCACGATATAACAGGATACGATAGGGAAGAAGAAATTCCAAAGCAGTGTCAATAATCAAGCCAAAAGGAACAAAATTCAATAACATTCACGTACAGGGAACGTCAACATAACTAGAATCGGAGCATGTATCTACCCGAAACTAACTGATGTGAACCATTCATCAAATTAACCAAATCAATTAAAATATAAACTATCGTCGCATAATAATTTCTTGTAAAACAGGTTGTTTTACGAGGGCCGGTATGTTGAGAACGCGACGATTTCTAACCTAGCGTCATAAGCAATAAAGATAAGCTACGAATTATAAGAACGTTAGGCCCAAGCCATAGAACGCGATCGACCGCGAGGGGTCTTAAGAATCATAAACAAACAAAGCAGAAATCATAGCGTGGGAGCAGCACACATCTTAAAATTATACAGAAACCGCGTTGATCCACATTGCATCTTAAAATACATTGCAGGCAAGAGCAATGAAAACATTACGATAGATAAGCGTAGGAACATATGGCCGCAGCATAGGACCTAGATCAATATACCCAAAAAGGAGACCACCACCGAGAATCAATGTATGCATAAGAAGAGACAAGGATCGCATAATTTTACCGAAATCTTACTATATAAGGCGTGGAAATTTGAAGAATAAATCAGATATCGTTAGGCTACGGAACGCTCTGGTCTCAAGTCTTTTACTCTTGAACCGTTTGATCCCGCTTGTGAGATCCCTCCGGATGTTGACTGCTTACAATCGTTTGCACCACTCCGTCGGAACTCTAATAGTCGGAAACCAATCTTCTCTCGAGGCCTCCACTGTCAGGTAGTAGTACCCATCTACCCTGTCCGTCCCAGGCCAAAAGAGTCGATTAACAAACGGTTTAAGGCGTTGGCAAAAGATCAGAACTGGTAAGTGAACGCGAGATCACTTCGGACCACGCTCCTTCGCGCGTTAGGTCCGCTCCGTAACAGAAGGAGAAAAACGGACTTCATCGTCGGAAGTCGACCGAACCAGGAAATATAGAAATTGGTCCGAAATTGATGCTCGGCGCATTAGATTTTTTTGATCTGAAACGATATATCGTAGCGTGTAGACGGGCCTTAACCCAAGGAGCAACTATGTCCGATACAGAGTCCGATGGACGGTCCATCGGACACTCTCAGACAGTCCTTTGGACGGTCCGAAAGACGGCAAAATTAAGCAGCTTTGCAGTCCTTTGGACCGTCCAACGGACTATGCTCGGGACTGCAAAACGGCCTATTGTCAAAAAAGCTCATTTTATAGCTACAAAAGCTCATTATGGCAAAGCTTTGTTAAAATTATAGCTCATTTCAAATATTTAAATCTATTATAGCAAAAACCAGTAAAATTATTTTTCATAATTTATTTATTTATTTATTTTAAAAATACAAACTTAGTTACGTTACCCAGCGACGAACGCACAATCGCCGGGTTTACAATATTACTAACTATTACTACGCACGCATTGCATTACAATCTATTGGTTACAAACACCAAAAAGTGGATATTCTTCCACACGATCTGCGAGGCGCGTTAAAAGAACAAACAACCAGTTGTGACTATGAACTTTTGACAGCTGCGTGGTGCACGTTACGAAAATACGCGGCACGGCGAATGAATGAGAAACGAGGCAAATGGACACCCGTCACCGGTAAGCGGCTTACGAAGTGGCCACTGGTCATCTGGTAAACTGCGTGCGTACCTCTTCCACGTTCGATCCGATCGCTCGTGTGAACCACCTCGTTCATCAGAAACTGGTACAGAATGGTCGTCTTGTCGGCGTTGTCCAGTCCCACCATGACAAGCTTGTGTTCTAAAACGAAACATAAAGTAAATAAACATTAGCAAGTTACAATAAACATTAGCGCTACAACGGGGAATTGGAACATCAAACGAAAACCATTTTACGGTTGGCCATTTCAGTTTAATGTTACGTTTGACGATCAGTGAATCCATGTGGCCCCACACGAACGCTAAAAAACCAGATTAAACAAACTATAATTGCTTGCTGGCGGCATTTTTTTTGGGGTATTTGTCACGGGTTACGAACACCGCGTTTTGGCGTTAACCCACTATCAGTGCTCAAAACAGGTCCCCTTCGTCGCTAACGACCTCACAGCAAAGGGCCCACACAGTGAGCTGCAACATTACCACTGATCCACTGATTCACAATCCACTGAACCGAACTACTGATTGATAGATTATCTCACGCATGACCGTACAGTTGCTTTGGCGCAGGAATGTCTGCAACATGGGCCATTTGTCGATGGGCCAAGTACGAAGCTAAAATAGAACAAGACATCAATCGGTGCACATAACTATAATTGTTGAAACGATTAGTTTAACTCATAACACGGAACATCCAACGAAATAAACGAAACGAAACGAACTGCACTGACCCGCCGTCGAAGTCTACTGCGTAAATGTTTGGCAAACACACATAATACACATACACACCGGTACACCGTTCTAATGTAAACAAACAAATCGAATCTGTCAGTTTATTCGCCATAAAATAAGCCTTTTCAAAACGAAGAGCTTTAGCAGGCCGTTTTGCAGTCCGCCGGGACTGCAAATCGACGGCATGCCGTCGATAGCAGGCCGTTTTGCAGTCCTGTCGACGGCATACCGTCGATTTGCTGTCCGCGTCGACGGCACGCCGGCGATTCGAAAGCTCGTGGCTCCTTGGGAAGTCTTGTGTTCTTTTGTTCTCTTATGTCCATGTGCTTAAGTCTTGCGTTTTCTGTCCCGTTGTCCTTTTTGTTCAAGTGTTCGAAAAATAGAGAATCAACGGAATTTCACGTGTTTTACGCCATCTTTTACAATATACAAAAGAATTAGTATAAAAAGGAAAATTAAAAAAACTAAATTCGAATTTGGCTACCGTTGAACCTTCGGCGGCTGAGAAGGATATAACAGAAACATTTGAAAAGGTTCAACCAACACATACATTGTTTTAGATTTTTATTTCGTAGTAATATTCAATCCAGCTTACTTGACAATATATTATTACAAATCGTTGCTTAACAATAACTCAATGACTTTGATCAATTTGCTGTTCATCGCATTTCTTCGGAAACATTTGCTGAAATGGTCAAACAAAATAGAAACCAACACGTTGACAGGTTTTGCTCGGTGTGCTTTCAGACGAATCTTTTGATACGAGACCCACAAACAGACTTTAGATTTTGCAATGCTTCGCTTCTGTAAGGCTAAAATATTATCATAAGTTTGACTTTTCATTACCTATCTGGGATTTTTTGTATTACTGCAAAATGCTATAAATGATGACGACTTCGACGGACTTTGTTTGACTGCGACTAAACAGCTAACGTTGCGGGGTCGGAAATATGTACTTGGCTCTAGTGTAAAAAAGAAATAAACAGTACAAAAGTACTTGTCACGTGGACAATTGTTGTATTGTATCTTGTTCAATTGTATTGCTTGAATTCTAGTAAGACGTAAAATCAGTAAGCTAATGAGCAAAACGGAAGGGTTTTGTGTCACCTTAAACCAATTAATCAGCAAACTATACTTACACCTAAGTGAATTGAAAGTGCAGAACCGTGCACGAATCGCGTTCCGTTCCAGTAGGAATTTGGTTCATTTCCGTCTTATCAATACTATAGAGATGTTCTCTGTTACTCGTTAGCAGCTACTTAAACCTACGGTTACATGAAGAAATAATGCACCAATCGTTTCATGCCTGACACTGAATTTTGTTATTTAGTTTGCAATTTTCCCGCATCCTGTTGCAGTAATAGGCTTTTGCACGCTAGGTTATTCATTCTACATTCCCTCTACTCCCGGCAAAGAGGCATATCAATTGAGTAATTCGCACCATTGTGTTTCCTTGCCTTGATCACAAAAAGTCGTATATGGGAAAGCCACGCACACACCGCACACTGTCCGCGTGATAGAGCTAACATCGAAGATACTTAGCGCTGGGATATTTAAATAGGCTTAGGAAGTGATTAAGCGATATCATTTCTTTCTCTTCGTTCGATACAATTAGAGAGAACGGAATGCGTACGCAAATGGTAGACACTGTGGGCTTTCGTTGTCAAATCATGTACGAATGTCGAAGGGCTGTTTATACGTGCACTTAAAACGATTTCAAACACAATGGGTGTAGTACACAAACGCAGCACGAGTTCCAGCTATATTGACACAGACATGGTCCTTTGGATTGATTTCCATCAGTGTAATTGTAAGTTTTTCACGTAATATATACACATACTATCTCTTACTCTAATCCCTTCGCACGTGCCTCTGTTTGCCTGCAGATCCTCGTCCCACGCGTTGAGCTTCAAATAGTCCATGAATAAATGGACAGTTGTTGGACATGTTTAGCGTTGATTTGCATACTACTGCCACATCATATTTTCGGTTACTTATTCCACTGCTTACAAGTGTTTCGCAGCACCGATTCTTCTGTTTCTTACTCTCTGGACTATAAAAGATTGTTTCAAGGATTTGTTAGTGTGTGAGATTTTGTATGCTTCGCCGTTTTTTAGCTTTGTGTTTTCTTGTGTATAAATAGTGCTTTTCTTCAAGGCAAAACATGTTCCATGAATCCATTGGTTTATTGTTGCTCATTACCTTTTTCTCCGTTTTCTACCCATTTTTCTAGGTGTTCATAGTAATATTAATCATTATTTTGCTATGTGGATGCCCGCTTACAATGCCATCTACTGGATACGGTTTCTAAAAACCGAATGAGCAAGTAAAAGCTAATGATTGTATTTGATTTACTTGTATGGTATTACGTGACGCTTCCATCCAATCAACACAATTGCTTGAGTTTGTTTTGTTCCATGTTCTCAGTTTCGCATTTTCTCTTATTTGCTTCCGACGCCTACCGACGTTGTTTGTCGACTTTAACAGTCCGCTTTCTTTGAACCTAACTCAAAGTGTCAATCGTGCTGTTTATTGAAAGTTTTAGGCTGTAACAGTTTGTCCTTTGCTTTTTCAACTGGACAACACACTGATTAACGCAAAATGTCGCTCTCTTACGGTAGGATTTATGGCCCTCTTTAGCCGTTTCTTAACCATGTGTCGCTATCACATATTTTTTGTTTGGATTTTAAACACTTAGTTTTTACGTTTTTGGACACTGATTGTGGAAAATGTTTGATAAATGCTCTACTTTACTTCGAAGGTGGTGGTACAGCGGATGCGGTACATAAAACAATCGTCCAATCGTCCAATCGTTTCACGACTCAAGCAGTAATATTAGTACAAAGAAGATGAGTTCCTTCGTTCAGTTAGGCGCCGTTACAAGCTTATATGTTTATGTGCCTTTCCCTTCATTTGCCACGTGGTTGCCACGCTTTATCTGCACTTCTTGGTGGAGAATTCCCTAGTTCCGCTTTGCACACGTTTTTCTACGTTTGCCTCCTGTGGTGTGGCATATTCATATCGTTTACTTAATTATGCTTTCTGTCGGCTTTATATTCCGTTTAAATTAGCCTATTTACTCAAAATAAATTATTAACGTGCACTATTTGTCTACGCAACATCCGGCAACGGTAACCCTGGTGGACAGTATTGAAAATGTTTGAACCGGCACGTTAATCAATTTACGTGTAAATATAAGAACATTACTGAAATTCAAAGTAAACCCTTACTACAGACGTATGGAGCAACAGTTTGTGATGGATCGTTAATACAGCGGCGTTCACGTTTATCACGGGTTGGAAAAGGCGCTCGTTCGAATACATGCGGCGGATGATGATGGTACTACGTTTTACTTTCTAAACTGTTTTCTAACTCTGTGAACATTGTTCTTCTCGGTCAGAGGAGAAGTGGAAGGTAGAAATCATGATACGTACGTATATTATGTGTATTTGTTTTGCCACTCATATGTTTAGGTGTTGATTTTGCGTCCAGGTTCTCTATTGTGCTACACAAATCGATTCAACTCAAACACGTTCGTTACGTAATAATTTCACTTCCAATATTTATCAGTTTGATTTTTTCGTCTGGTATGTAAATCAGTCTTTTTATAATTTCTACTTTTTAAGCTACGGTTCTAGTTCAGCACGAAATGTGCGCCGCCGTGAAGGTCTGGTGGCGCAAAACCCCTTAATCGAACGTGCCTGTGCGAATGGATTGTGATTAATTTTGATTTCAAGTCATGCATCCTTTCACGCTTCTTTTCAGTTCCACTCATGCTGGTCTGGCAACTGTAGATATTCGTTCCTGTGAGTTACTCTTTGGCTTCAAACAATTATGTAGCATTTTCCCTCTTTTTTACCTATATTACTTATAGTTACGTGAACACTGCGTTTAACGTATCGTTTTCAATATGTGGCTAGCGTTGATATTGTGCAGTGGATGTTAGTTTTATTTTATGAGCTACCTTTTCACCTGCCCTTTCGTTATGTTGCCTTCCACTGGTTGGATGTTCGTTGTCTGTGCCACATGCACCAGATGCCAAATATTAAAATGAAGGATTAAAATATTTTAGATTTACTTCTAAGCGACTACTGTGCGGCAATAATTATGTCTCAAATGTTGTTTTCGCTAACACGCGAATGAAAAGCACATGGCAGGAAACGTTTGGCTTTTATCCGGTTTGCTGTTTAATTGGCAGAACTGTCATCGATTGCGAAGAAAAGCAACGAAACTTTATAAACGTTAAATTTTGAAGATACGCAAGATTTGAAAAAAGCATGAATGAAAAAAAAAATCCAAATCGCAAAGTGTTCAACGAAACTGCCAATTCACTATCATTACTTCTGGTGCAACCTTTAGCCATGCAAAATGGATGCATAAAGTTTATACAATTCTTCTTCAAAAGCTACTTTGGACATTTCTTCATTCAGAACTCTGAAAAAGGAATCGAAACACAATTTGGGGGCGAATTGCATGGCTGTTTAGGCGCAGTTGCACACAATTATTGTCGGATAGGGTTGCAAAAGTTTAAGAAAAACGCAAGAACCAAACGTGCATAGTAGGTCCAAGAAAAGGCGATGGCCAATTTGTTCACCATTTCACATGGTTTGCAACTTGCTTCTAACCAAAGTGGGCCAGAGTGCTTCATGAAAACAGTTGAAGTTTGAAGTATTGAAAATAAAGACCAAAGGTTGAATAACCAAAATATAGGTAGTTGCACAAGGATATAAAAACATCACGGGAATGGTTACCTAACGCGGATGACGCGGAGGAGCACAGTATTAGAACGAAATAAAACAGTTTGGTTTCTCTTGCAGGGCACAGTGTATTCCATTGTTCCCGAACACGCGCGCCATTGCTGGAGGGGCCCCGATAAATCATTGCCATAGAGAGTGTGCATTATTTGACCGTTTATTGAACATTAAGAATCTTATAAATGTTACGCTCTTCATCTACCAGAGTTGGTATGCCGGAAAAGTCTTACTTTTGCTACGAATAGTCACTATCCTTGCCTTGTGTCGCATCCTCAACACATCCTCCTGATGATATACCATTTTCATTGCATCATGTCCGTGCTGCGGTGGTGGACTTTCCATTTTAGTGGTTTGTTGTTTTTTTTTATTCGATTTTCCCACGTCGCCTTTATAAATATACGAGTACAACACAACGTCATTCGCCACGGCCCTGCTTTGGGGCCCTTCTTCGTATCCTATCCGTTCTGCATCTTCACTGTGTGTGCTGTCATAGGGCCTGTCTCTACTACGGCACGTGTGCGCGCGACTTTCACACTTCTGATGCCTTCCGTCGCGCCATGTGCGTGCAGCTGTTCGTTCGTTTGTATGTTTTAGTTAATTTGTGGCTTTTTTCCTCCATTATGTTTATAAGGTATGAATAATTTGGCATTTCAGTCTCTTCAATGTGAAATTTGTATGCGCATTTGAAGTTAATGTTATTTTTTGTGTTTTCCCGTTTTTTCCCGTTTTCTCTTCCAGTTATATCCCTGCCACCGATCTTAATACACACACACACACACACACACACCCCCGCTCGCGCACACTGTGCTGTGGCCGATTCCCTGCGGCCTATGTAACGCTACGTTTATCTTTGTTTGCTTCCCTCTCCCTCGCCCTGCAGTGTAGGTTTGTGTATATTATGTAAAAACGTGACTCTTCTGCTAAATATGCACCATGGGTTTGTTTTGTGTGTGTTTTGTTTGATAATACAATATGATTTATCTTGCTTTGGGGTTTAATCGTTTTTTTTCTGTTTGTTGGTTTGTTTTCCATTTTTTTTTGTTTCTTTTCATGCATTTTATCTACGGTACCAAACGAGCAGTGGTGAAGGGTGTACGAGAACCGAGAAAGATTCCCCTTCTACACGCGTGTAATGTAGAGAGGAAAGTGTATCGATCCGGTCGCGACTGTGAGACATTCTTAACGTTTAACATTGTGATTCACCAGTATTTGTGTTCCATTTTTAGTCAGTTTAAGTTTCATTGCTTATATAGATTAGCGTTTGTAAATCACTATTTGTTATTATTGTATTGTTCCATCTTGTTTTGGTTGTTGCATTTGTGAGTATCAGATGCATTATGCTGCCCTCTCTCTCTCCCTCTCTCTGCACTATCGTTTCCCAGGCTTTCTGTACTGCGTAGAATGATAATTATGCTTATAAAAAAACAGCCAAAATAACGTAGCCCTAGTTTGCTCATGGTTCTGCCGCACAGTAAAACAAAGCTATAGGAGCGAACCGTAACCCTCGTACAATCTGTCCCCGGTTGGCTTCCTCGCACAGACTTGTAGCTCCTACTAACACGAGCGAAGTAATACACGCACGTGACGCATAAATGGCACCAATTCATTGACTTGCGGAGCAGTACACGAAACTGGGTAGTAAAGGAAGTACAATTCTTCGGTAATACTAGGCTATAATAACTCTATCGTATCCGATGTATGCTGTACCACGCTCCGTAGCCAGCTCTCTCCATCAACGCGCGCGATGATGTCCATTTCTTGTTCGTCCATTGGAAAGTATCGAGTTCCTGCTGCGTGAGTGGCGCGCGCCAAGCGGTGCCACTTTAAAACAATCGTTCTTGGCCTGAATGTGCGGTGTGTGCGGGCGCGGTGAATGCTGAATGGTGGAACAATGGAAACTAACCTTCGACTCCGAGTCATCTTTGAAAGTTCGCTCGATAAAACATTACGGAGGCAACGTTCTCTTAATTGTGCTTGCACCTTATACATCCCCGTTTAAGCGTAAAAATAAGGACATCAACCTATAGTATAGCAACAGGAACCTTTGTTTGGATGGACATTACATGAAATAAAATCACTACTACTCCGTTGAATATTCTCTTCTCAAAACGTCCCGCAAGCGGTGAGATCGGCGATATGCAATTGAAAATAAGTAAAAGTGTGTCGATATTGTTCTTTTCCTGTTTAGCTTTTCGTTTTGCCAAAGCAAACCAGTATGGATTGCAGCGCCATTCGAGGCTGAGACTATCAGGGCTGCGCTGTTATCAGGTCCGCTTCCCGCTACGTTCTGATTTTATACGAATAAAAATTTTCGCTCCGTTCCACAGTCGCATATCATGGTGAGTATGGTGTGATCGTAAAATAATGTGCCGTTTTACTAGAGCTTTAGATACCGCCACCGTCACCAACTATAATGATAATAGTAGTTACAATCATAATAATAATAAAAAAGAAACAACCTACACTAGGAGCGTCGTTAATGCTAAACCGAATGCAACCCTACTTAATATGAATTAGCAAAAGGAAGAAACGTCATGAGCAAACATGTTATCGCAATATTGGTAATATTTGTGTTTACTTTTAAACAATACATACTCCATGTATTACGCTCGATTTCACTGATCCTGGTTTTTGTTCATTTCTGTGGGTGGGTCTCGTCAGGCCCTGGCCGACGCATTTCATTTCCTCGTGCGTTATTCTTTTGCATCACTCGACGATTCCCTGCCAACGACATCTTTCGTGATCAACCTCTGTTGCTGCAGCACAGTACTACTTGCCGAACGTATAGATATAGAGCAAACAACATAAAACAAGTGACGTGTCAATCAAACATGAGGATTGTTTCTTCTAAAGTTAAAAAAATCGTAAAATAAATCACTACCGACTATTTAATTTTTTGCACATTATTCAAGTACGTATTGTTTGTTAAAACAGGAGGAGGTATGCTTGAGAGGCTAGCATAGTAGCATCTAGTCCTGTTGTTTATAAATAACAAAAAGAGTACCACTGGTGTACACTCTAGCGGTACAACATAACAACGAATGTGTTTAGCAAGATTGGAAATGGCTGCTAATGGTGGGGTTTTGGTGGTGCGTTCTCTTAATTGCGATGCCTTTAAATACTTCGAGGTGACTGCGAGACTCGCAAGAAGCATGGAAGTGACTGATTCACTGGCCCGGTTAGACGGTATCAAGACACAAGCAATGGCCAGTCAAACAGATTGAGATGATTGGTTTTACAAGAGACAAATTCTAAATAATATATAAAACAAAAGTCTACATAAATACTGCGCCACCACGATCATCATGAGCTTCCACTAATATCAGCGGCAAGGCGTGTCGACGGTAGTAGTCGGACTGGGAGAGCAGAAGAATTAGTTTAGCAACACTAGCATTAGATAAAGGAACAAATGTGATTCATTCAGTGCGCGCAACTGAACTTGCTTTTCCTCCGTTATGTGTTTAAGCGTAATTTCAATTGTCACTCATTTCAGTTTGTAGTACAACGTTGCTTGTAAGTTTCATTTCGACATTAAATGTTAGACGTGCTTTAGCTAGTAGTGAATTGTTTCCCTTCCACCCTGAACTCGATTGGTTGCTATTGATTTTCTTGGTTTTGTAGACCTTTTTCATTAGACCTTATTAAGTCTACGCACAGCGATAGAGCATTCCGCCACCAACGACCTACTTGAGTATCCCGAACTTAATATTGGGCTTTACCAACATTATATCACCCGGTCCGGCTGCTAGTCCCTTAAGCCCCTACCCCTACGCTGCTGTGCACTGCTCTCTATTGTTCTCTCGTTTGGCCCTTCTGGTCAGCGATCCCTTAAGTTTGCGTTCGACAATCGGCGGTGGAATGTGCTTTTTTCGTGAAAAATAATTGAACGGCGAGAGAGCGCAACATGTATTTGCAAGTTCTCGAAGGGCTCACGGGTATTATGGCTTAAGATTTTCGAGATAAACTAAATTGTAGCAATAGGAGCCTAAGTAAGTCTGGACTATCTTTACGATAATGAAATAATCTTTTTACTCGCAATTGGCGCAAACTATGTATGATTATGATTTCGTCGCCGATATTTCATCAGTGATTGTGTGAGCTGCATAGTGAATAACATTTGTTTTTGTTCATTATACAATCTTCCCGATACTCAAAAACTCAGTCGTTACAATCAATTCGCTTTACTCTAGAATTTTTGAAGTAGATTTTCTTCGATAACTCTTTTGAAACTAGCTGTGTGTGGGTTCGGCTCTAGAAAGATCGCGCAGTTTAAAGCAGTTAATTCCCAACGGTGTAAAAGCGCGCACATCCGGTTCTCCCGGTCGACGACTGTCACCGCGCCTTGAATCAAATCTTTGGAATATTGGTTTGAAACCTAATTGTATTTTTTGTCTACTATTTTCATTATTATGCTGCTATATCACAATATCGTCATTAGTAAGAGAAAAGAATCGATCAAAGAGTGCCGTTCTGTTAGTGTACATGGCAAAAATTATCATGGTAGGCTGCGGTGCACTAGCAGCAACCGTGTTTAACTCATCAGCTAAAAAGAAGCTTCCGTTGGTTTGGTGGTGAATTGTTAGGTGCACTTGCGTGTGTATGTGGGAATTTGTGCGTGCGTTTATCTAAACCACAAGACTGTGGATCCCTTTCGGCAACATTCACATTCGGCTCAACTGCTCTACTTGGCTACTGTTTGTCGCGCCGCCGCTCTCAATGCTACACAATATTGCACCAGATAAAGATCACATAAAAGTCGTCGTATTATGAGAATTTCAGAAATGTCTTAAAATGTTGTCCTTCTTCAATCGAATGCTTTTACATACGATTCGACAGGTTCGCCACCAACCCTGCTCCATTCACTACGAATGGATGCTCTTTAAAAGCATTCAAATTTTGGCACAAAACACGAAAACCTAATTTAGTTGCTATCCCTAACATGTAGCACGCGTAGTCCTATCAACTGCTATGTTTGGTACGCCAATACCTAAATTCAAAACGGATACGATATTGGAGATAACGAGTGGAGGTGAACGGCAAGGCAAGCACACTCCGGGATTGTGATAACATATCTTTGAGAAAAGTTGGTTGGCATCGTTTTACGTGGGTTTTTTTTAGAAACGGCCAGACATCGTTTGAAAAGTTACTTCTAACATTAACTTTCCGTTTAGAAACAGCGGACACACGAGCACTGGAAGACGAGCATCCATCCGAACAGTAGATAGACAAGCACTCTTTATTACCAAGGAAATTGGAACACAATCGTCGGTGGCTACAAACTAATAGTAGAACTATGAAAAAGATCCTTGTCTCTGAGTGGGCTTGGCTTACTAGCAAAAGGGTGGTATCGGTCTGTTGGGGTCATTTTTGAGCAAAATTAAGCGGTCGAAATGTACTCTCGTTTCTTGGTGTATGTAGCACGGTGATTAGGGTTCGCGATTGAAACTAATTGTGCGTGTATGAGTGGAATGTAGTATCACGCATCCTGTGGTTGCTGCGGTTTCACAAACTCTAGCTCAGAGGAGGCCAACCAAACCATTTCATTTGTGTGTATTTCGTTTTCCCCCATTTTCCATCCGCTCCAGTAAAATCACAACCACGTGACATGCTAAGTTATGTGGTGGCTTCAATTTTCCCTGTGTTCATTCTACTTTTCATCGCTATCCGGGTTTGCTTTGTCGTTAGCTGCATCTCGCCACAAGTCATTTCGAGCCTACATTATGTGGATTCCTTATTTTAGTACTACTATTTGTACGCCAAACTTGACGGCAAGGGATTGATTGGTGTTACTACACAGGTTTACACTTTATCCTTACGATTTACGAAAGAAAAACAGCAATACACACTCACACTCCATTAACTAGTTTGTGCCTCAGCATTTGCTTGCGAAGCTGACAATCTCGTTCACAACAATGCTCGTTCTTTGCGCTCGCTCATCAAAGTTTATCTTCTTTTTCGAAGCCACACGCGATAAAATTAAAAATTACTGAAATAACCAAAACGAGTGACTACTACTAACTGCTTTGATTGTTGCGATGTGATTGCAAAAACGGCAGCCAGACACGTGACGGGCTTGTCCGTCGTTAAGAAAAACAGCGTTACAGCGAATAGAAACGGTTAAAAAAGGATGCGCAGGTTACTTTGTTGTGTTTCGATTTTTTTCGATTTTGTCAAAAATCAGTTCTCTTAAGAACGCATTTTAATTTCGTTGTATGTTCAACTAGAGTGAATTAAAAAGATCCCCTCCAAAGTTCTGATGATACAAAAACAGATGCGTCCCCTTCTGATTCGAACCTAATAAAAATCAACCTATCGCCAGGAAAAGGCAAAGTAATAGTGAATGGTATAAATTACTGTAAAGGCTAAGCAATATGACACGTCATATGATTCACAAATCTCTTCTAAACCAGATACGCTGAATGAAATTTGTCCTTGTATACACACAATATTTCAACGCGGCTCTGCATAGGCACTTCTTACATTGCTTTGCCGGTAATTAGGTTCGTTATTAAGTGGAAAACTTAAATTTGTTAGGGGTGGAAAAAACACATCCTACTGAACTTCGATTTGGCCGGCATAGGTTTCTTGCATTTAATTGAGATTTTAACTGGGCGCGCGCGCGCACACACACACACACCACGAAGCCGATTCGGAAAGAGCGGCCAGCTTCGTGTTAGGAGCTTACATTAGGAGATCTAGACAAAACAAAAAAACAAATTCAAAATTAATTCACAACCGTCGCAGCAGCAGAGCATCGCGGAATGAAATTATAAATTAACTACAGCGTTTAATTCATAAATGTAATTGATAATTAAAGAACAGTATCCGACGGCTTGCTTTCTATCCGTTGTTGCATAGAGTTATTTCATCAATAATTTATCGCATCATTCTGTGGCGGTCCGGTTAACAATTAAAGATACCATATAGCTATTGACTGTTCGCTTATAGCACACATCGTAAAGGCTAGCGGGTGGCTGCATTAGCGGCACCGAACGTACACCACCCAGAACACGCCACAATATCCATAGCCCTTTTGTATTTCAACATCAACGGGAAGGCAGTTGAAATGATCGATTGAATTGGAAATCCACGGCTGAAACCGTCACACAGCTCCCCCATAGGCCCTAACCTTGCCCCTGGTTAAATGAATACTATCAGAAGACTGAAAGAATGAGCACCGCGAACTAGTTGAATACTGTGCAACGTTCTCCCTAAAGTCCCTGAAGTCTTGGCGTAACATTTGATTTAGCGTTTGTTATGCATGTACTTAAGAGTATGTTTTAAAATTGCCACGGGGCCAACATGGTCCTAAACAATGCACGCACCCACACACAATTTTCACGCACCAGTCATCACACCTGCACACAGTCACTGCCTTTGCTGGTCCTGGTTTGTGGCCGAAGTGAATCGATCTTTGGAAGAGTGTAGAAACAAATGTATGGAATTTTGCTAGGCAGACACAGGTCAGAGCATACAAAGATCGGCGCCCCAAAAAGTAGGTTAACGAGTAAAAAGAACACTAACAATTATCCCCAAACGCTACGCTTGTCGTGTCCTCCGCATAGATGGTCTTTTCGTTGAAAATTTAATGTACAAAAAGGTAAACTTTTAACAGAATTTTCAATGTTTCTTCATTGAACCGATGGACGAAATTTCGTTTCCAAAACTGTGTCTCTTTTGCCCAGCTACTGGAATCATGGCATTTGGTTTTCGGAAAAATTTAAAAGCATCTTTCTGACAGTCTCTCCAATGAGTACCTATATTGCCTATAAGCCGAACTCGGGGTCGTTCGTCTTCGTACGCTGTATGCAACTCAACTGCCCGTAAGCTCAAAATTGGCCTCCCAGTTCTGACGTTCTGCTTTACGTTGTAAGTTATTGTATTGCTCACATTTGCATCGTGTTCCGTCCATTTCGTTACAAGAACTACACGTCTCTTCTGATGACTTCCATATGGCTTAGCTAGCAGAGTTTGGTAAAGAAAAAGGAAGGAATTTGAACGTTGGCCTCCATTGTTGCTAAGAGTCGTGTGTTCGGGGGCTTCACGACTCTGCTTCCTATAGAACTAATCGATAACATAAATTATGCCCATATCACGTGGTTTTCGATATCTATGCAACTTTAGTGGAACATTTTCGCTTTTTTTACTTTTTCATTCCCGCACCATTTTACTTTGTGTCTTTCCTGATCGTTTCTCTTTGTGTTTGCTATTTGCTACCCCGTAAACCCTGTTTTGCTGCTGTCTTCACTTGTGCTGAGTTGACTTTGTTTTGTTCGTCTTTTATGCCGTTTTTTTGTATCTTCCATTTACTTTAACAACCGCATCACTAATTGATCCATGCGAATGCGAAAAGATAAAGATAATCATAAAAACCGATGCTGAGTAGAATAAAACAAAACATTTAGCAAAGAACAAATTGTAACTGATCCATAACGTAACCAAGATCAGCAACATTAGACACGCGGTTATTGGTTCCAATGCATCTTCCTTCCCAACGCACATACACACCATCCGAAAGTCCTTTGTGCCGGAATTATGTTTAGCAAACTCCACGCATTTGTTAGGAGACCTGTATGTTGTTCTCTTCGCATGCGCGTGCCAGCGCCAGGAAACATGCTGACCAGTAATAAACGACAAAAGACACTACTTGTTCGCCTGCCAGTGCGCTATACCGGGTCAATGGAGTACTGGGGGTCATTTTTCCTTTTCTACATATCTTCATCATGACTAACGTTTGTAAATGTGTGTGTTGCTCTTTTTTTAAGTTGTTTTATATTAGTTTTTCCATTTTTTTCCTTTGTTTTTGGTTTGTTTTCTTAATATTACAATGCGTCCGCTGACGCTGTTTCCATCTACGCGCTAGGTATGTGATTTACGACCTCACACCGGGTCGGGTCAGTATTATTTAACCTTATTGATTTAATATTTTGTATTGTTTGGCTGAGTGAATCTTCTCCCTTGAAACAGCCGTTTCTACAAGCGTCATAAAAAGGAAATGTTTCTTTTGATATATCCATATAAGTATATATGATGTATTTCATGTTCCACAGCTCGAACTTTCTTTTCCACTACTTCTTCACCCATTTTCTCTCTGTATCCTAGAGTCTTACCTAAACAGAACATTCGTGTGTGATGAGTAAAAGGAGGGATTCCTGAAGGGAAGAAAGTGGATGGAAGAAAAGTTAGTTAAAACAAAAATCACTTAAGTCAAAAACTAAATACTTATATAGTATATAAATCGTATTATCGATAACTCGAATAACAAAGCTGCTAAGCTTTCGATTTATGTTGTAGCACACTTTCGTTAGTTTGTGTTTTTGTTTTCCTCCTAAAATCAAGGAGAAGAAAATTCGTGGTTTCTGTTTTCAATTCTCACTATCCCGCCCTCGCTACGTGTCACCTCCTAATAGTTTCCGTTTTTGTGTATCCAACGTTCCCCCACAGTCAGTGGATAGTTTTACGCTGACGAACAACGAAAGGGACAATTTCACGTCACGGAAGTGGAAGGACGACTTTTGGCCCAAAACAAAACTCACCAGAGCTCTTCGGGTCTACCCTTTTTGCGCATCTTTCTCTCGCTCGCTCGCTCGCTCGCTCGCTGTCCCTTTGGCTAGAGCTAGTTATTTTTTTTTTGTTTGACTTGCCGTTGAAGCGAAAATAGTACACCCAATGCGATTGGCATGGGCATTTGTTTTCTCGTGTATCGCTCCGGCCTTTTGTGACTGGTATTATTCGACCTCACACTCAGCATGGATTTTGTGGTTTTCGTTCCCCCATTTGCACACACCATTCTCTACTAAACTTATTATTGGTTTCCTTTTTCTCATTCTCAATTATTGATACTTTCATCTAAAATATATAATTATTTAAATTGTATAAGACTACATTTAAAAAAAATGATAAAAACATTCACAACACCTTAATACTACGCCAGACGCGAAACCGCTGACTTTGAAAAGACACTTTTTAGGTTTCTTTTTTGCTTTTTGTTTTATCCTCTCTTCACGTATTTAGTTAGCGCAGCACTACCACCACTCGGCGGGGGGCGGTTTAATGTTGATGTGTTCCGCCCCAGCAGCAAGAGCATGCCTGTTTTGTTGATGTGAGTTCTGGCGCTTTTTCACCTTCGTCTCCATTGTTTCTCTCGTCCCGTTAGTCTACCTTTTTGTGCACCACAAAGAAGTGAAAAGGAAAGGAGCAAATTAAAAGAGAACGATTAGTAGGAGCAGACAGACCGGTAACCGGCAGGACTGAAAGGACAGGTTTCGCATGAGAGTGCACTATAATGATATTTGCATAGCGATCCGAAAGTCAGTCCAGTACGCGGTGTCACTTACCTTAACTATCTTAAGAGAATAACTTTGTTTATTACTTGTGGGATGTGTCGATCGAGCAAAGGTAGTGTGTGAGAGAGAGAGAGAGCTGGGCTCCTATTAGTCTTCTACCCATTGCTTCGCGTCGCATATACTTAAAACTGTTTGCAGGGTTTGGTGGTGGTTTCGGTGTGCAGGTTAAGGGCCAACTTTCAGTTCGCTTCCAACCAGCAGCTGCCCTCAATTCAGTTCGGTGCCAAGCAGGCTCTCCGGAAGCAGGGAGTTAAGATTCGCCGGGGTGCCACGATCGCCCGGCCCGCCATCCATAGCTGGCCAAAGGCTGGGAACCGCATTGCTCGATCCCCACGCGTTGACACTCCAAGCATCTGGAATTACGGGGCATTTCAAGGGGAATTGTACTTTAACAACCTTCTGGACAAAAACAAAAGTGTGCGCCACAATCCGGTACACGTTCCGCCTTAGCCCCTACCTGTGACGACCGAGTTGGAACGGCTAACGCTTGGCTGAGATTGCTGTGCGGCTGCGAGACGCCAGTTTTGACCAACGGAACCGCCGCCCGCACCACTGACACCACCGCCACTGCCGGTCAAACCGTTCGTCATGCCGTTGCAGGAACCGAGAGTGCCGCCGAGGTGGGACAGGATGAACTGCACATCGCTTTCGGTCGGTATTTCCGCACAAATCGTCGTGTTGCCGAGTGGGCAGTTATTGAGTGCTTGCTGCGCTTTCTGGGCCTCTTCACGCGTAGAATACTTGCACAGCGTGATACTGTGGTTCGTGTACGGCTGGAAGTTTATCAGTGGACCGTGTTGCATGCACAACGTACGCAATGTCGCTCCGTCAATCTGCAAGAGGACGAACATTGTTGATTGGCAGCCGAAAGGAGCACGATAAATAGAAGGAGCACTTACTTGTGCGGTAAGGTTTTTAAGCAAAATCCAGGTCGATGCCAAGTTGCTGGCCGAGGACGACCCCGTGTTCCACGAGTTGGCACCCTGAGCGCCGGAAGTGTTCCAACCATTCGAGTCCACCTTGCCACTTCCCTGCTTTCCTCCCAGGGATCCCATCATGCCGCCGCGACTCTTACCACCGAGTGACGTGTCCCACAGTTCGGCCGGCGGCATGGTGGGAGTGTTGCTGTCCTGCCACGGATTTTTAGGCACCTTGGTAGCACCGGACCCACCGTAATGGCCACTCTGCATGCTGCTCCCGGACGCACCGCCCGACGGATTGAAGCTCCAGGTTGATTCGGTGGGCGACGATTTGCTGTTCACGACGTTCGCGGCCGAGCTGCTGTTACCCGAACCGCCACCAAACAGATTCGATTCTTTGGCCGCGGCTATCGACAGTGAGTTGCGGGCCACGCTGCCGGGTGTGATGGTGGGATCATCTTCGATGCGTGTCGCTTGGGTGCCCTGTGAACGTGAACGTGAGTCCGTGAATGCTCCCGTAGAAGAAGTAGGATAGGGAAAGAAGTTGCCATACCTTCCACGGTTTTCCGGGCTCAAACTCAGGCACTAGATCACTGAACGCGTCGTTGCTGCCTGGCCAATCCTTGTTCTCCTGTGTGCTTGCATCCGGCCACCCGGAGTCGCCGCCCAAATTGCCGCGCCCGTTCGACCAAGGACTAAAAAAAAGAGGAGGGACCATTTAACTGAAATTCGCGTTGCGGGAAGGTGCGACCATCTTACCTATCATCTATGCCCGATCCGGATGGACCCGACTTGCTAGTGGCACCGGGTGCTCGCACAAAGTCGCCCAGATCCGGACCGTCCTTATCGAGGACGCTCGGTCCGGTGGCACTAGCTGCCGGCAGCTTCCACTGGTTAAGCCGCGATTGCTGGCTGCTGCCAACGCCGTACTGGGGACCGCTGTCTTTGAGCGCCATGTCCGTGAAGCTGCCGGCCAGGCCCGAAATGTCGCCCGATGTGCGGAACGGATCATTGTTGGTGTGGCCAGCGGCCGCAGCGGCTGCCATCGCCGCTGCTACACCGCCCGGATGCGGTGGTTGCTGGTGCTGCTGAGGTTGCTGTTGCTGTTGCTGCTGCTGTTGCTGTTGCTGCTGCTGGTGTTGCTTCAGATAGATCGATTGCTGCGTCGCGATCTGGCTCTGCAGGCTACTGATCTGTGATTTCAGTTTGTTGATTGCGAGGGTCATTTGGACCGCATTCACACCACCGCCACCGGTGCGCGCCAAGTTGTTTTGCATCACGTGTAGTTGCTGTTGCACAAAGGAAAAAATGGGGCCAAACATTAAACATCCGCGGGAAGGGGACACGTCTTTGGCGTCGCTCTATACCTTTATGTGATTCAGTAGCTGGTTGAGCAGCATCAGCGTTTGTGGGGCGAGCGGTTGGTTTAGAATCTGGTGATCGAGATAACCGTTCTGAACGGCGAGCTGTATCTGCTGCACCAGCACCCGCAGCTGATGGTTCGATATATGTTGCGATTGTGCGTTTGATTGATTCAGGCCACCGACACCACCACCACCGGCCCCCGGCTGTCCGAAAGCACCCGGCGGCCCGTTTCCACCCGGTCCTCCGCCTCCGGCTCCGGCCCCTCCACCGCCGTGGCCACCGCCGTACTTCATGCTGTTGAAGGACGCTCCTCCGCCGCCGGCAGGGCCATTGCCCCCACCGAACACTCCACCACCGCCCAGCTGGTTTTGATTATTCTGCAAAACATCACGGAACACGTTAAGAACCTGGAATCTCCCGCCGATCTCGGGGAGGAGGAAGGCAAACGAACTTACCTGCTGCTGGTAGCCCATCGGCCCAACAGCGGCCGCGGCGGCCGCAAAGCGCCCACTGACACCGCCGCCACCGACTCCGGCGCCGACGTACTGATCGCCGAACGCGCCCGTTCCATGATTGTCCGGGCGGCGCCAGTCGTTGCCGGCGGCCGCGTTGCGATTCAAGATCTCCAGCGCTTCCTCCATGTTCATGGTCATGCGCAGCACACTCTCCACGTCCTCCTTCTTGTGGCCGTGTTCGCACAGCGTTCGGTACTGCTTGCTGCAGCGCAAGATGTCCAACGCGCTCATCTTGTTCGGTGGTTTGTTCGGTGGCATACCCCACTCCGAGATGTCCATCCCTCCGACACCACCTCCGACTCCTCCTCCGGCGCTTCCTGGCGCTCCGGAGCCATCGTTCCAGCCGGCTTTGCCGCCCTTCTGGTTCCACCCGTGGCCACCGCCGGTGCCACCGGTGGCATCGTTCCACAGTGAATTGCCTGCCATGCCTACGCCGCCGCCGCCGCCGCCACCACCGACAGCCCCCTTGTCGTCCCAGTTTGAAACGCCCGACGGATCATCGCCACCACTCGCTCCTCCCCAGTTGCTGCCACCGCCGCGCCCTACAGCGCCACCGCCGTTGCCCCCGAGACCCGGATTCTGGCCCCACAGATTGTCGGGCTTCATTGGCCCACCTGGTCCACCCACCGTCCCGCCGCCGCCGCCGCCACCACCGGCACCACCCATGCGTCCGACGAGACCGCCGGCGGCCATATTGGTGCCTCCGCCGCCCATCATCGCGTTCCGGTGCATCGAGTTGCGTCCCATCGCTCCACCGCCGTCGACTCCACCACCCGAGACCGGGCCACCATCTTTCCAGCCGGACATGTTGCCCGAGTTTTGCCGACCGAGCGCGTTCTGGCCCCAGAGTGCCGTTCCGTCGTCCATGTTGCGTCGCATTCCCCCACCAACGCCGGGTGGTCCTGCACTGCCGCCGGCACTCGGGTCATCCCAGCCGGACGACCCGAGCTTACCGGTTCCGGCTCCACCCGCTCCGTTGTTTACTGCCGCTGCCATCGGCCCCGTAGGCCACTGGCCGCCACCGTTGCCGCCGCTACCAGCCACCGATGGTCCGCCGGCGCCGGGTGTGCTGGCCGTCGGTGCCATCTTTGGCTGCATGCTCGCCATCTGGTGCTGATCCCACAGGCCCACGTTGCCATTGAGGCGCCCGGAAATGCCACGCGGATCGCCACGGATCTCCCGATTGCCGTCCATCGCGCTGGCGATGCGCATGTTGCGCATATCGATACCGGCCGGATCCAGACCTGCGCCGCCGCCCCCGCCGGGAGCCACCGGGTTCCCGACACCACCGCCACCACCGATTGCTCCACCGCGACCTTCTCCGCCCCAGCCGGGGCCGCCACCGACCGAGGAACCCCAGTCGCTGTCCTTCTTGAGCCCTCCGCCGGCAGCATTCGGTGCGATCGCTCCCGGGCCTCCACCACCCCACATGCCGCCAGCTGGACCAACGGGTCCACCACCACCGATGGGGGCCGCATTCCAGGGGGCCTGGGACTGTGGCTGCGGTTGCTGGGGCCCACCAACGCTCAACCCTCCACCGCCGCCGCCGGGCGGTTGATCGCGCATTCCTGGACCGGCTCCTGGACCTGGTCCACCGCCGTTGCCACCGACCGGGCCTTGGGGCCCCATTGCCGTCACTCCGCCGCCGCCGTTCCACACGCTACCCGGTTCGTTGGCTTCGTCGTCTTCGCCCCACGTTCCACCGTAGTTGTTCTGGGGACCCCAGGTTTTTGGCACCGGTTGTAGCTGCTGCGGCATCTGGCCACCGTTGCGCAGGTTCGCCTCCCACAGCTCGGTGCCGGTGTTCGTCTTCCACATCGGTATGCCCGCCGTCGGCCCACTGGTGGCACTGTTCGGGTCGGTTTTACCGCTCGGTTCCGGCGACGCCGGCACATCCCACTGGGTGTCCTGGTCGACGTTCTCCGAACCCCAGCCGTCCTGTGCGAACAGAGCCTCACGCAGCGAATTCAGCTGCTCCAGTTGATTCTTGGTTGCTGCACTCGACTGCACCACGGCACCGGCGCCGACGCCGACCGCTGCTCCCGCTGCTCCACCACCGACTTCCGGTTGTGCTGGTGGCTGCTGCTGTTGTGCTCCTCCTGCCGGAAGCTGCTGTTGGGACGGTTGTTCCGCCGCCGAGACTGCATTGGCACTGTTGTTGTTTGTGTTCCCCCCAACACCGGGTGGCCCCGAATTGGGTGCATTTTGTGCGTTTCCTGTGTTCCAAATACCCCCAACGCCGCCGTCCATACCACTGCCTCCTCCTCCAGTGGCTGCACCACCGGCCACCAGTCCACTGGCCGTTCCTTTCGAAGACACTTGCTGCTGCTGCCCGGCCCCAGGAGTGGTGGCGGCTGCTGCTCCTCCTGCCGCACCGGTTCCACTAGCGGTGGAACCGTTCTGTCCTCCAACACTACCCCATGCCGTGGAAGCACCAGCACCCCCTACCGGTGGCTGCTGTTGCTGGGGGCCACCGCCGGCTGACGGGACCCCACCACCGGTGGTTGTCGACGATGCCGAGTTGGCCGAGTTCGCTTGTTGCTGCTGTTGCTGCTGCTGCTGCTGGGCGCTAAGGGCTCCCCAGGAACTGCCGGTCGGATTGTTGGTGGCCGCCGGTGTACCCCAGGCACTGGTGCCATTGTTGAGCGATTCCTCGCCTCCACCACGCAACCGCATGCGGACCGCAAAGGGCGCCGTGTCACGGGTTTGCTTTTCGCGCACACTGAGACGGTGCAGCTCATCGAACGTCATCGGTTCCGATGCCATCCGGGTGGTCCGTCTTTGTTTCACCCCCGGTCCCTGATCGCCTGCTGTCAGCGCCGCCAAGTGGTTCGGTGGTGCAGACGGTTCCGGACCGTTTTTGGAATTCTTACTGGCTACAATTTGGTCATCTTCCGCGTCCCGCGTCCTCGCCAGTAACATCTGCTTCTCCTCCTCCGCCTCAACAACTACATCGCTACAGTTAGTTTCGTTTACAACTATCAGGTAATCAGATGAATCACATTTCATATTCACAGTGTCATTTTCGTTACTCCGCTCCGTCTGCTTCTGCTCCATCATCTTGAACACGACGATACCGATGATGCTGGAAATGATGATGATGATAATGATGATGCTGCTGTTGCTGATGATAATTATGACCACGACACTGCCGGACCGTGCCGTGCCGTGCCGTGCGGTGCAATGGTCACTACTCCCGTTCAAGGATTGGAGCTGACACAGGTACGGGTCGATGATAAAGGTCGAAAACGTCGATACGTGAATGTCCGCCACCGTCCGCCGAACGCGACTACTGGAGAAAGGCCGGCTCTGGCGGTGGAATCGGTAGATAGCGGCTGCTGTTGCTCGGTTGGGTGTTTCGGTTGTGTGTTCGAGGTGGAACACTGGCACATAATAGTGATGATACTGCTGCTCTCCCCGTTTGCTGCCCGACGTCGACGTCTCTCTGACGTTGCGCACACGGGTTAAAAGCGGGCCGGAGCAGTGCGTGGGAAGGATATCGCTGGTGACGACCTGTAACAGCAGCAGCTAGAGCTGTGTTTCAGACTCAACGTACGGTCCGGGGTAAGGTAAGATTTCTGCTTGGCGCATCCGGGGTCACAGACAGACAAATCGCTCCTTACAGCAGCAGCAGTAGTTGCACTCTTAACTCCAGCAGCACTCTCTTCGAACCAGCGAGCATCGAGGTTTAAGTAAATTCATAAAAGCGTATTCAGACTTGTTGTTGTTGTTGTTGTTGTTGGTGAAGTAGTGCCGAGTAAGGATGCCGGTTTGCTGTTGCTGCCCGATTCTCTAGTACGGCTCTCCGGTGCCCAGCTTGATGGAGGTGGTAATGGTAGCGGTAGTAACAGTCGCGTGGTATTAGTGTTCTTAGTACTAAGAATAAGATCAATTGGTAAGCGTTTCACCAGCGCGTCCACAGAGACAAGAATCTTGGCAATACTGCTAGGAATCGTTAATCTATTGGAGTTTTTGGTTGTTTTGTTCGGCGCTACCAGTAAATAGCTCTCTTCGTCTTCTCGGCGTTCCTCGGCGCGGCGGATGACGATACACAGGACTAGCGGAAAGAGTTGCCCGCGTGCCCGTTGCTCTGCCCGTGCGCTGGAGGGCCCAATTTGCCAATTTGCCAACTTGCTGCTAGCTGGCTCTTTTTCCGTGCTATATTCTCTACTTTGTGATTTGACAATATTTTCGTTTTGGTATGGCAATCGTAAAAATGCGCTCTCAATGCGTTGAGCAAGAGGGTGGCCGACCCGCGTTTTCGATTCGTCGTTGCTATTGCTGCCCTATTGGCGAAAGAAAGGAAATGAGCGAAGAACGTTAATTTATTTAGGCATTCAGTTTATACTTTATCAAAGTGTGCATAGCGCGCTTCGCTTAATACTAAGTTGTGGTGACTTGGATTGATTTGGAATCGGTCGAAAGGCTATTAAGGGTTAACAAAACGGCAAAGCATACTTTGTTAGCGCGAAAGATGGTAAACAATTAGTTATTTCTTGCTTGTTGCATCTAAATTGAGTGTTCAGCTTTTGATTGCTAACATCATTACACAAAAATACCGAAATCGTTGTGATTATTCGTTATTGTTAACAAGTTTTATCGTTCTCGTTAACAAGCACGTTTCCTACCACAACGATGCACATTCCAGTTACTTTTACTAACTACTGTTTCAACCGTATCATCCTTCCACGTTGTGGTAGGATGATAAGAAACAAAACCACGTTCGGCCCGGCCGTCGATTAGCGCTTATCAGCGCCGGTAGTCAGATACACGGTGTTCGCTTTTTTTTGTTCTCTTTTCCTCAGAACCGGCGCAGTGCGCTTTTATCTTTTATTCAGCATCACTAGAGACTGGAATGTTTTTATGATGGCCATTTTTCACATCTTATTTCATCATTACTCCGTTAGCTCCGTTAATTTTCACCATCGAGCATAAATAAAAAAGCAGTACAGAGGGATAGAAATCAGTCATTCAACAAGCACGGCGATTAGCAGTTAATAAATAAATAATGAATAGACAAACTTACCCTTTGTAAGATATACTTTTGCTGCTGAGGATGCCGTTTATGAGTATGGGGAGTCCAAGGAAATGCTCCTTAATTCTAGCTTTGTGAGACTTTTTGGTGATCGTCCACTAGAACCGGGTTTCTACTTTTGCACTATCGAAGGTGGTTATCTACCTTTTGACTGTCTTGTTGTCTTCTGTGACTCTCTCTATCTCTCTATTTCTTTCTTTCTTTCTTTCTTTCTTTCTTTCTTTCTTTCTTTCTTTCTTTCTCTCTTTCTCGCTTTCACTCTCTAGCTATTACTTTGTTCTTATGTTCGTTGCACTAACGCGTTTGTTAATAGTTTCCCAATGTACGTTCACAAATGCGCACAATGCGCAAAGTGGTATTGTCACAGTCAAGAAAAGGCTACTGGCAAAGGTGCACACCCGTTCACACGGCAACAGGCAACAAGTTCGTTCGTTCGGTCCACCAGGCTCAGGATTGTTTAAGCTTGGGGATCTTAGCAAGCTCCGTAGTTTAACACTTCTCCTCGTTGATCCAACGAGCACACTAGAACTTGGCTTCGAGGCAATGGGTGCAGTTTGCTTGCAAAAACAGTGTTAGATCAGTTGCACCCTTCCGGATAACGCGCTGCACTCTCACTTGTCTTGTCTTAAGCATAACGCATAACTTGGGGAACCGTGGTTTGGTAATATCTAATCCGTTTTCGGTGTCTTATCCTTGTTCGCTGCTCTCGAAGCACATTTACGTGTTGGAACATTCACACTTTCAGCCGGATATCGACGAGATCCGTTTTTGACGGAATCATACCACAGAGTAGTGGGACGCGGAAGAGGCAGAGAACCCGTGATGGCAGGCAGCGGACGTCGGTCTAGAACGATACGATGCATAAACCACTAGGTCGCTAGGTTTCAGTTTTCTGCGGCAGGACTAGGTACGATGGCTCGATATACATGCGCGATCATCACTCAATCACTTCCCCTCCGACACCAGTCATGACCGTGGCTCGTTTTTGATTTTCGTATATGATTTTTTGTTGTTTACTTCTCCGTTCGTTTCGTTCATCCACTGGCCGTAAGCTGCACGAGCTATTGCCGATTGACACCACTCGTCGGCGATCGATCCAGAAGTGTCCTGGGCCCCGTCAGAATGCCCCGCAGTGCGCCCCGATTGCCACGGTTTTCCGACTGACGGAATTTCTTCCGGCGCCACACTCTCGCGCCGTTCGCTGTTGAATCGCGGGTGCAATTATGCAACCTTCTCCCTTGACAGCTGAGCCGCGACCGAACAACCACTGCTGCAATCACCGTTAGCCGTTGTGTGCCGCTGTGAACCAGGGCGAGGGAATGAACACAAACACACACATACACACAGACGGACTAACACGCGCGCGCGGTCGTAGTTTTCAACCCCCACACGGGAGTGTAACTTTTTTTCGCTCGGCACCACCACCAGAGTGTGTAGATCTAGAAAGGGAGGAAAGCAAAAGAACAAATCGTCAGACTCATCTCAACAATATGAGCAACGCGGACAAGCCTTTTCTGTTTACAGCGCGAGCGAAACAACAGCGATTGAACCTGTACTACCGAAGCACTAACACACTCACGCTCACTATTGGTTTTTGGTGCCCATCTAGTAAGCCACGGGAACGTACGTACCGTGCGCAATGCTGACAAGCTTTCATTCTAATTTTTCACATAAAATCCCCGCAAACTTTTACCCTAAAACCGAATTTGCCAAAATGGAAAGCAATTGCACTGTTTCATTCAACTTAACTGATCAGATGATGGTGGTTTTCGTTCGCATTTTCAAGGCACAAATTCTTCTCGCCAGAATGGCGCACTGGACTACGCGCGGGGGGGTGCTAAGTGAACACACCATTGCTTCAATCAACTAACATCAGTTGTGTCCGCTTTCTGTCGTCGTGTTGCTCCTAGAATTTGCTCTAGTTCCGACCGACCGACCAGGCTGCGTTCGCTTAGAGCGAGTGCTGGATGATTTTTGAACCGCAGCCGACAGCAACAGCCACCAAGTTGCTATGATCGCGATGTTTTCTCACCGTTCGCTCGCAGTTTTCCGCCGCGTTCTCATGCATCTGCGTGCGTGTGTGTACGCGCGCTGATCCGACACGATGGTGTTCTCTATTTCTCATTGCACCTTCGATTCTTTCTCTATTCTCTCACCTTTTTTGCTCGCTCTCTTGCTTGCACTTGCTCTCTGCGCTCAAACTAACTAGGGTGAGCCTGTCCTTGCGTTTTGTGCGCTACGATGTCGTCGTCGGTAGGTGAACTAGGCGGAAAGCACCACCGCACGCCGTATACCGTTCGTACGAAACACTAATATGTAAGTTATATTAAACCATTTCTATTTTAGGGACACATCACTTTGCACGAAAGCAGCAAAATCCGTGTTAACCAGCACGCGAGTGATCGAACGACAGTAAGGAAGATGAGTTAGATGGCGCAAAGATAGCTATAGCAACACGATACAATAGGCCAATAGGGCCAACAGCGAACGGTTGGTGCTACTGCTCTATCCAGTCTATCCAGTCTCTCTATAATTGTTCGATACATTTCAGCGGGCAACGAAACAAGGTTTTCAAACAATCGAAAAATCAATTCGGAGGTGGTATTCGGAACTTTCATCTCGAGCCTGAAGCATCCGGGACACAATAGAGCAGACTCACACTGAGAAGCCGGAGTACAAACGAGGCTCGTTGCTTCATGACAGTTTCAGAGCTGGTCCTCCACGGAGCCTACGCAGTTTTACTGTTTCTCGAAGCCATTGCTGATATTGTTGTCCGCGAATGTCGAAGTTACCAGCGGTACCGGGAGATGTGTGCGCAGTTATCACCCGCGATCCGTTAACTTCCGTAGCCGTGATTGCGCTATGTGTCAATGTTTGTGGTTTTTAGAAGTAAAAAAACAGTTTCGTAGCTTTGACGTCCGTTAAACTAAGTAGCTATTTTACCATCCGACCGATTTCCCCCTCATGCACTGCCCCTCTTTCGCGCACACACTCTCTTCAACGCACATACACACACACACACACACATGCATACGCAATGTCTAGAGAAGCTGTGATTTTATAGAGTTTGTATTATATCTTAAATACCTTTTTCGTCAAATTATATGCTGCTGGGTACTGCGGAGCAAGTAGGCGTAGGGCGGTTGCAAAGCAACGTAGCACACAATCTGGGGTGCATACACCGCGCGCTCTGCATCACAATCGAAACGGCGCACACATTGCGGTGGTATCCGACGGGTCCAACCGTTCGTTCCCAATATTATTGCCCGTGGTGCGGTGGTGTTTTCTGCTGCTGCTGCTGAGGGAGGGGGGCCTTTTTTCGTCGTTCGTTTTTCGCACTGGCTCCGCCGAAACTGCGCTATATAACACGCTACACTTACGCACGATCAGTCGGTGTATCACTTGCGAACCACTTTCGCCCGATTAGACTACTATTTATCGCCGATTTTTGTGTAAGAAAAATACTTCACATATACTGGAGCCATCGCTCGACGATTGGCCATTTGCAAATATCGTTCTGACCGTTTTTCGTTTGCTAGCGATTTGCTCGGAGCAGCAGCCTCATGCATTGGTTGATGCTGCCGGGTTCAGTACTACCAGCCGCCATGACACGCAGTGACGTTCCAAAGTTAACGTTTGGACCGATTGGGGCGTTTTGTTGAAAATGCTAAAAATGTTGAAAATGCATTCAGCACCAAACTGTTGGTAAGAAACATTGACACGGGAGCTAATTAACTTTTGGCAAATTGTGAAATATGCATTTATTCTTGAACGCGTCTCGTTAAACAACCGGAACCATGTTCGTTCCGTTCCCAGTCCCTGAACTTATCGTTTTGGAACTGTTTGCAGCTAATAGTTTTTCACAGCGTATTTCACAATGCTTACGAGTTATGTGTATTACACAAGATAATTATCAAATTTGTAGAATGTAGGCTGCAGAGTAGAATATTCTTTCGTTTTAAGCCAACCGCTCATGCAAACACCTTGAATGAACGCAGCACTGGTCACCCTATGCTTGACTACAAAATTTCGTGTTTTAACTAGTAAACAAAGATAGGACAATTTTCGCCCCTATGCAGATTGCGCGCCAGACTGAGACCAAAGATGGCTGTTGAGCGTGCCACGGCAGAATGAACTAAACAATAAAAAATACCACAAAAAGCTCGTTCAACCGATAGAATTCGGTTCTGCTCAAGCAGCTCAATAGCGAGTCGGAAAATTAGTTGTACTTCGATCGTCTATTTCGGTAATTTACGGTCTCCGCGGAAAACGATGTGAAGTAGCCAGTGAATCAATTTGTGTATGGGGCGGTTTGCACATTCGCGGCTGCGATATCGATTCGGGTGTTCGTTCGTCCAACCAACAGCAGGCGTTGACCCGTTGTGCGTTGCATCGCAGTGCAAAAACCAGCAGAGTGCAAGGGAAACACTCAGTTTCCTTCTGTAGTATGATAGGGAATACATTAGAGGAACGCAAAGTGAAATAACTAACCCACCGGACCAAAGCTGTAGAACCACCGTGAAGGCGTTGAAGTGCTTTCGCAAAACAGCCGTGCAAAGTCATTGGCATGTTGTGAAAAGTATTGTGTGTGTGTGTGTGCATTGCATTATTTTCGTGAAATCATATTCAAAGTGATGTGACGGAAAGCATAAGCAACCGATAGCAAAAGTCGAAAACACTGCGATAATTGTACGCTACGATGGCGGTAGTTGCCGATGAGAAGGTGAGAAACGGGTGAGAAATTAAATTCTTAAAGCTCTACAGTTCGAAAAATGAGGCCGCTGCCAGTCGCGAGAGTGAGATGCGAAACGGAATGCGTGTGAGAGAGAGAGAGGCGCGCAGTGTGTGCGCAGCCCGCCTGTGGTTGGGCAGCGAAATAAGTTTCGTCTGTCAGGTCACAGCCGTTTGTGGCGCTGGTGCTCGAGAAGTCTCGGAGAGAGAGTGTCACGGAATAAATCTATTTCACAACAGAACGGTACGCATATTGAAGCGTGTTTCGGTGCGAAGTACGATTGCGTGATAAGACGAAGGTCCAAAAAATCTTTACCAACCATTAATTCTGGCTCAGAAGATCAATTACACTCAATTCAACTGCGTGGCAACGACCTTTTGCTATGGGACGAGACGAGCTGTTGAGAATTCTTACGCTTCTCTTTGCATCGTTCGTATTCACTCGCACAGTTTATAGATGGTCAAAACATTGACTGCGAGGGAAAGGGAGCAACATATCAGGTGACGAAAAAAGAGTGTGTAGTGAACGATTTCTGGACGATTGCTGTGAAGTGCCTTCGGGCAAGTGTTTTCTTCATATGAACAGTTTATTGGTTGACGATAGTTTTCTGCGATTCCCTAAGTATTTTCGGGTTAGTTCGCTCGCAGGTTGTCGGTAATAGCGAGTGACCTCGACGCAGAAAAGCTCTAGAGAGAAGGTGCTGCTATGAAGTAGAAGAAAACAGAGCAACAGGAGACTGGCTGCGCGAAGAAAGCTAGTGGAGCGAATGCGAGCGCGTAAGTGAGTGACTTGTAGAAAAGAGAACGATGATGGACGAAACAAAATAGTTTATGTAAAAGGGAAAAAAGCAAAGACAATCAAAAGTAGAATACGTGCAAAGGAGTAGTGGAAAGTTAGTAATGTAAACTAACTCGTTGTTTTTGCAATGTGTGCTTCATGTGATCAACTCACAACTCACAGGAAGAGTGAGACAGCTATAAGGCACCAAAGTGAAATGAAGTGAACGCTCTCTGAAGGATGAATGAGATCGAACTTGCGAATGTGTGTGGCGGAAGAGTGTGAGCAACATCGATGATTGAGCGAGAAAGCGCACTGCTCGAGCAAAGCAACCATATGATTCCGGGACGTCGTACATTGAACGTACAAAATGGTTGTTATTTCCTCTTCTCTTGGGGCAATGAATTTGGGTGTTTCGTTGAAAGCAAAAGGGTTGCCCTCGGAACATAAGTAATTCGATTGAAGCAGGCGATAAAACGTTTGCTTTTGTGCGCAAAGATTTTAATAGAACGGTAAATTGTATTAGTTGATTGTTAAGCATATATTCTATCGCTACAGGGTAAAGTGTACAGATCACCAGTTAGCATAATTAATCAGTTCGTATGCCGTGCTGTTGCAGTTTTTTGCAGTCGTTATACCCCAAACAAAGAGATATTTGGAAGCAACGAACGCTTGCAAGAAGAAAGTTATAACCAATCCTACAGTGGATCTAATCCGCGTGTTAGTGTGCTAGTCGCTAGGCGATGCTGAGCCGTGCTTTTAAGTCTACGTTGCACTGTTGATGCACTTTTTTTTTTTTTTTTTTAATTATTTTCCCGATGTGGGAAACATCCTGTTTCTCCCCCCCACCAGGGGCCTATCTGGCAATGTGGAGGGGCAGGAGCGCGATGTATCATCGCCCTTTATTACATATTTACATAGTACATATTTACATATAGTTCTACACTAATACAAGGCACGTTCGCAAGCCGCGGATATAGGCGTGTAAACAGCCTCAGCTCCGCTACAAGGAGCTGTCACTATTCCGCTCTTGCTCTGCACAGCCGGTTAATAAGGAACAAACCGTGGTATCACAAGGTTAATCACAAACAGTTAACAGAGTATTCGCGTGAGTTGTGCCAACGTGGCCAACTTATCCTGTCGCAGTTGCAGCAGCAGCAGCAGCTGCGGCTGCAGCTTCGGCTTCAGCTTCCAGTCGTTGCTCTACGCGCCACGCCTGTTGAAGTTGCTGCGTTACGGCTCGGCAAGCCCGGGCAAAGCGCTGCCAGCACTCCGGGCTCCGCAGCATCTCGCTCGCCAGGTTGTCCGGCGTGAGGGGGGTGTGGCCGTCATCCGCCAGCAGCTCCGCTCTCTCCCGCTGGAACCGCGGGCAGTGGAACATAGCATGCTCCGCTGACTCCGCGGCACCAGGGCACCAGGTGCAGTCAGGGGATCGTGCGAACGTCTTCATGTGCAGATACTCTCGGAAGAAGCCGTGTCCCGAGAGCACCTGGGACAGATGGAAGTCCACACTTCCATGTTTCCTGCTGACCCAGCGCGTAACGTCCGGGATGACTCGGCGAGTCCAGCGCTGGTACCGGCTAGCGTCTGGTGTAAGTCCCTCGGCCGTCCACTGCTCTTGCCACTGGCTGATGGTGCGCAGACGCTCTCTCTTGCGCAGGGCCGTCGCGTGCGGAGGGGGATGGGTGTCCTCCGTTGGCTGCCCAGTCGCTGGCCATCGTCGCCCTATGCAGCGTTCGTCCTCCTGCAGCAGCAGTACGATGGGCGGCATGCTGGCGAGGACCGTGGCCACACTGTAGGAAACACTGCGAAACGTGCTCGCTACACCCTGCGCCAGTGTACGCTGCATCCCGTTCAGGCGCCGCTGGTTGCTCAGTATTTCGAGCCCGGAGGGTCGCTGCACCCATAGCGGCGCTCCATACCGGGCGATCGAGATCACCGCGTTCGCGATCAGTCTGCGTCGGTCGCTCGTCTGTTGATGCACTGCATACTTATGTTCGAAATCCCCCAGATATGTATGCTGTAGAGTGTGCAATTGTACCGGTAGTGATCAATTCAAATCAACCAATCCATGCCTTGCGCCTCCACTAGTACGTCGCTGTTGTGCCACTAAAAAAGGTTTCACAACAAATTAGCGCGTACACACAGTGGCATAATATTTATGAGCACCTCCGTGAAAAGATGCTAGCGCTGTTTGTGTGTTGGTCGATGGGCGCTCTTGCAGTACGTAAACAAGTTACGCAAATTCTAAAGCCGTTACTCGAGTGGTGTGTGTTGGTATGATATTTCAGGCAAAATGTGCGCAAAAATCAAGAGTAAAATGTGCATCTCTTCATCCATCTTTGGTAAATCGGCGGCGAATCAAGTGTGCAAGCAATGCAGCAACACTTTGTACGTGTTGAAACATAAACATTCTGACACCAAAACCTGAAATGGCTGACCCCGCGCTGTTGGCGGGGGGTGTGAGCCCGATTCCATTCTCGAGTGAACGTCGTGGCCTCTCACACAATGTTGCTGGGTGTCTGATGAACATTTGGAAAAAAGAGAGACAGCGAACGAGCAGCAGCAGCTGTTCACCCTTTCGTCGGGTTGATGTTTTGTTGCGGATGTGTCGAAACCGACCGAAATAGGCGGGTTAAGCTGGTCACTGATGCTTCGTATGGCAATAGAAGATCTATCATGCAATCGTGAACTGAAAAGCATTTTATATTGCCTACTTTGTGTACATGTACCTTAATGTTGAATAAAATTACTTGTCCGCTAATCAAGTCGTGCAATTTTTTATGTTCACAGCTTACCTTGATCGCTCCTATCAAAAGCAATTCTCAACATCCTTAGCGGGCCAGTTAATAGGGTGCTACGGTGTCGTTGGAAATTGTTCCTTTAGAATCCACGCTATATCTGTGATAAATATGAGATAAATAGTAAGCAAAAAGGCGCCGAAAGTAACAGCATCCGTTTGGAGAATCGCAGCATCGATCTCTGTAGTGCAGAAGATGCTTTGCTTTGCTTTGCAGTTTACTTTCTCCGTTTTCTCGCACCACGAGGAATCGACTAGTTCCGTCCATTAAAGTACGGTAAGTTGGCGACCAGCAGCATGCCTTGTAAAACTCTCTATTTAAACAAACTCGCATTGTTACAGAAGCCCGGTGCTCCGCCCTTCGGAAGAGCGTGTTCCACAATCTCACTCGAGTGCTTCAACAATCATCACCACAACCGTTTGCGTTTGGCGTGGCTTCCCGGGAAAGATGACGGTACTGGACCGATTCGCCGGCCGCCCCAACCGGCAACATTTGGCGGTCGTCATTTGCTAACGTTCCTTTCTCTCGTCCGTTGTCCAGCAGCCACGCTATTCGCTATGAGCGGTCACCAGGCCCAGATGAGGAATCAAGCGCGGAAGGAATCAAGCAGTGGGCTTGCGTTATCCAATCAATCATCCATTATGGGTCCACAGGAACCGCCAACATTGGCCCTGACTGCGAACCTCCTTCCGTCAGCACCGAACGTGGCAGCATTTACCCAGCCAATCAATGACCGCCCGGCGATGAATGCACCCAACAAGGATTGCGTTGCTGAAGGGCCCACTTACGCTTCTACGATTTCAGCCAGCAACAACGATACTGGCGTTAGTGATGAGACCGCCATCGCGGCAAAACGCCATACCGACAAGCAGCCACCAGCAAAAGCCCACATGGAAACTGTGACACGGAAATGTGATTTAATTGATTACCTGATTAATGTTAGAAGTAGCGTAGCGCAGTCATCAACGGCAAAGGGTGGCGACTATTATACGCCTTTCGAGCAGCTGGTTCGCTGCGGCGACTGGGAACGCTGCGTGCGAAAGTGGTGCGAGTGGGCCGCCTGTCCCATGCCGCGCATGCGGCTCTGCGGCGGTGGTGAAGATTCCATCATCAACGGTACCAGCGCCTGGGGGACGCCACCATCCGCCACCAGCAACGGCACTGCCAATGCCTGGGGTATGCTTCCCAACCACCAGCAGCAGCAGCAGCAGCAGCAGCAGCAGCCACAACCGATGCACCTTCCGAATGCCAATTGCGTTGCCAACAACAATGCAGCCAATGCAGGTGCGGGCAACGTCGGTGCTAATAGTGCGGATCCCAAAAATCAGCAGCTCGAGCAGCTGAACACGATGCGTGAGGCACTGTTTGCGCAGGACGGTTGGGGCTGTGAGCATGTCAATCAGGACACCAACTGGGAGGTGCCCGGATCGCCGGAACCACAGTCGGGTGGTGGTGGTGGTGGAAGCGGGTCCAATGGCCCGGCGGCCAACGCTGTACCGAAGCCGGCCGATGGGCGGCTGGGTCCGAATGGTGGTGGTGGCGGCGGCGGCGGCAGCGGTGGTGGTGGAGGTAGTGCTGGTGGCGGGGCCCCGAACGGAGCCTGGAAGGTAACGAACATGAACACCGGAACGGAGCTGTGGGAAACGAATCTACGCAACGGTGGTGGTCAGGTGCCACCACACCACTCGCACCACCAACAGCAGCCGAAAGTGGCCTCGGCGCCCTGGGTGCCGACGAATAATCTCGGCGGCACGTGGATGGAGGAGGATGATTCTCTCACCGGGGCCGGTGCTGGGCCGGGAGCGGTAGCCGTAGCCGAAGCGGTCGGTCCGGTGTGGAACGGAAGTGCGGCTGCAATTGTTGCCGGGACAGCCGGACCGCTCGTCGGAGGAGGCGGTCCACCCGGGACCGGTTCGTGGGGTGGTGGTGGCAGCAATGCTGCGGGATGGCCACCGGGTGGTGGAAACGGTCCCCTGTCAGGAGGGCCATCCATCCATCCACAAACGATGGCCGGTGTGAAGCAAGGTCTGAGCGACTGGAGTGCCGTTGGTGGAGCATCGGTCGGCATCGGTGGTCCCGGTGGAGTCGTTACGGGATGGACGAATGATGGACGCACGGTGGCAGCACCGTCGACCGGCGGTTTCAACATGGCTGCGCCGGCTGGTATCGCTCAATCCGCCGGTCCGTCCGCTCCCGGTCTCGTGGATAGTACGGGACTGAACCGAGGTGGCGGTGGTGGAGAGCTGCGAGGTGATCCGCGTGGTATTTCTGGCCGTCTGAATGGTGGTGCGATGCCGGTCGGTGGCATGTGGGGGGGTGCCGGAGGAGAGCATGTAGCGAGCCTGTTGGGTGGTGCGAACAAGATTCCTTCAATGTCCGCTGGTCAACCGTGGGGCGGCAGCGGCGGAACGGCAACGAATGGCGGTGCTATCGTGTCGCAGAGCAAAATTCCCTCCGGATGGGGCGACGAGCCGCCAGGTGGTGGTGGAAGGCCATCATCGCTAAGCGATGACCAGATGGGACGTGGCGGCCAGCAACCGGGCAATGGCGGTGACCCCCTGTCTAAAACGATACGAATTGGGGAATGTATGAAACTTGCGCTGAGTCCATTGACCGAGGATGATTTAGCGTGGCCCCCCCGCCGACCCCCCCTCCAACACCCCCTCATCAGTACGTGGGAACCCGTACGTGAGTCAAACGTTTGGGGTGAAGGTGACGGACCGTGGAATGCGGATCTGGGACCAGGTGGGAATGCTGCTGGTGGCTGGAGTAAAACGCCAACCACGCCCAAGTCCGGAGGCAGCGCCGGTTGGCCCGATCCGGGATCCGATCTTTCGACGGCCGGTGCTATGGATTGGTGTCGGGGGGGCAGCAAATCGGGCGTGACCCCGGGACTAAACAAATCGCCGAGTAATCCGCTCGAGTACATTCGCGCCAGCAAGGCATTCTGGGTGCTGTGCCAGATGGGCCACAAGAAGGAGGAAGTGGAGTTTGCGCTCCGAACAACGGACATGAATATCGAAGAAGCGATGGAGCTGTTGCGCCACCGTGTAGCTGCCGGTGGCTGGCGTCGGCCGCAGCTCGACGATCATCACGCCACCGGCATTGGCGGAGGCATGGCGTTCGATGGGCCGTTCTCAGGCCCGCGTATACCGCCACCTAATCACGCGGCCGGTGGCCTCGCTTACTCGCAGGTAAGTCGCACGGAGTGGATCCTGTTGTGTGGATCCTATTTTTCATTACTTCGTTTTCTGCTCCCTCCCTTCCCAGAACAATCAAGTAATGCTTAACAACATCGCCGGTGGACCGGGTGGCCACGGTGGTCTGGAAGGGGCCGGTGGACCGGCCAACCTCGTCGCACTCAATAACTATAAGTATCTCTCGCAAGGATCCGCCGGGACCATAACCGGAGCACATCCGTCTTTCAATCACAATTCCTTACTCCCGCCCGGCGGCGGCGACGGCGGACGAAGCCAGCAACCTCAAGCGGCAGCACTCCAGCAGCAGCACCATCAGCAGCAGCAGCAGCAACAGCAGCAGCAGCAGCTGGCTGCAGCAGCCGCGGCACAACCATCCAACGAGCAGCTTCGCCAGCTCTTGCAGCATATCCGGCTTGCGGTGCAAAATGATTATCTCAACCATCAGATCCTGAACCAACCGGTAGCGCCCCAGACACCCATACTGCTGAACCAGTTTCTCAATCACATCAAGGTAATCTCAGAGCCAATCAGGGCAGGGCGCAACCCCGTCTCATGTCTGTGGTTTGTTGTTTGCCATTCTAGCAAATTGAATTGACGCAAAGTAATCTGGCGCACAGTAACGCCACAGGCGGTGTCAGTGCCGCACAGCGCACCCTGACGATCAACAAGCTTAAGTCGAAGGCAGCACTGCTGCAGCAGCAGATTGCTGCCCAGCAGAGCGTTTGCCTAAGCCGGCAGCAGCAGCCAGGACACCAGGGTGCGATGCCACCGCCATCGCTGCTGTCCTCGGGTCCCGGTGGTGCCCCTGGAATGGACTTCCTACGGCATCAGCAGGATCTCATGGCACTGCAGAGCAACTTTGCTGAGCTGGCGCTCGGCAAAGACGCGCTAATGACATCCTCCAACACCGTCGGTGGCGGTGCCTTTCCTCAGGTGCCGGTCTCACTTGCACCGCACGCTTCCGTGGCCACCGCGCCCCACGGTGGTGGATCGCCGGCGGCGGCGGAGGCTGCCGCTGGAGGCAATGGCAGCAACAGCAGCAGTAGCACTAGTCAGCAGTCTCGGCTAAACCAGTGGAAGCTACCTTCCCTCGACAAGGAGCCGGGAACCGCCGGGAAGGATGATCTCACCGATTTCTCTCGTGCCCCCGGACCGACGGCTAAATCAACCTCGGCTGCCAGCACCAATTTAAGCTCTCTAGGTCTCGTGCAGGATGGGTTCGTGTCGATCCGATTCTCTGACGCCCTGGCCAGTGGACTCCAGGGAACGCTCCGCTGCGCGCAGCATTCTAACGAATCCGCTTCCTTCTCCACTCCGCCCAGAACCTGGACAGCTGGGCGTACAAATCTGGCCGACGGTTGGCCGGAGCAAACAACGGGTGAACCTGACAGCAAAGACTGGACGACCACAAACACCTCGTCACAGGACAATTCCACTTTCACCGATTTAGTACCTGAGTTTGAGCCGGGAAAACCGTGGAAGGTACGTGAACCGAGGCCTGGTTCTAAATTGTGTTGTACCGTTGGCATTCGTTTTTGTTTTGCGCCCCCAGGGAACGCAGATGAAAATCGAAGACGACCCTAGTATTACCCCGGGCAGCGTGGCCCGTTCGCCGCTTTCAGTTGCCACCGCCAAAGACTCCGAACTGTTTGCCGTGTCCGATAAGGTCTCACCCTCGTCGTCGTCGGTGGCCGATGGTGGTGGGGGGCTCAATGTTACGTCTTCTGCCTGGAGCTTCAACGCCGCCGGTTCGTCGTCGCCCGTGTCGACGGGAGCTCTGTCCGTGACCGGAGCGTCCGCATCCGTTTGGCCCGATAGTACCGCCGGCGCAGGCGGCGGCGATGTTTGGTGCACTCCGATCGGAAAGACGGCCACTCGGGGACCGCCACCCGGTTTGGGTGGCAGTGCCAGCAACAAAACGGTGTCCGGTAGTAGTACCGGTACGGTTGGTGGTGGAAATGGTTGGTCGGGCGGAACCAGTGTTCAGTGCGGTACAGCTAGAAATGGAGTACTGCGGTACAGCACTGCTACAGGCTGGACAACCGGAACATCATGGTTGTTACTGAGGAATTTAACTTCACAGGTACACATTGCATTGCGATACCAGGACAGGAACGGTAAACAAGAGGAACGGTTTGTTGCATTTTTCAGATTGATGCATCGACGCTCCGCACCTTGTGCATGCAACACGGCCCCATTTTAAGCTTCCACCCATATCCGGCCCAAGGACTGGCGCTGTGTCGTTACACGACGCGTGACGAGGCGACCAAGGCCCAGCAGGCGCTAAATAACTGTCCGCTCGGCGCGAGTACGATCAGCGCCGAGTGCCCGAGCAGCGACGCCGAAGTGCAAACGTATTTGCAGCAGCTGGGCGTTTCTGTGGCGGCCACCAATGTCGCTGTGAGCAATGCCAGCAGTGGTGCGGACAGCAGCATTTCCAACTTATCGTCCCAATCCTGGCGCCAAGGCAGCTCTGCGAGTGCCACAGGTAACTTAACGCTTAAAAACGCTTGTAAAACGCTAATAAACGCTTTGTTTTCCCCCGTTCGCTTTCAGGTGGCACCGATACGTGGGGTTCGGGATGGCCGATGGGAGCAGGTGACCCGGGAAGCGTCACCGGTGGCGCTAATCTTTGGGCACCCCTCGACGCCGCTGACCATGGAACAGCCTCGAGTTTGAATTCGTTTCTACCGGATAGTCTTCTCGGGCCGGAGTTAAATTAAGTCCGGTCCGCGACGGATAGGCGGCGACCATATTGTTGTGGCGCGAGGCATGATGAAGCAGGGACGACGTGTGACGTACCAAACGTTCCGCGAAAGAATTAGTTTTGTACTTTATCGTTTCAGTAGAAAAGCCGCCATCTATTTGCAACAATATTTCGCAGCGATATAACAAAAGCTTCCTTCCAAGTTACAAGTTTCTTAACGGTTTCTTCAGTGGCTCCCACCAGCATCGGTTTGTCGGATGTCAAGATTCTCAATCTTTTTCCATTTTATTTGTGCACAAACGGTGTAGTTTCTGTTGAAAAATATGTATGACCACAGTCTATGGGGAAACATGAATTGTTCGACGCTTCATACCTAACGATACCCTAGCACTGGTCGGTTCGGCAAGACTCTGCGCCAACAGTGAGATTTCAACGAGCAGAGATAAAAGGAACCACATTCGAAATATGCGCCCAATGAACGAAAGGCAAAGCACGGTTAAGAAGCGTGTGCAGCAGATGCTCAGACAAAAATTGTAGCTCTATTGTAGTGATTCCAGAAAACACTCTCTGAATGCACGGTACAATGAGCGAAAAGCATGCTGTCCGTACGGAGAACTATGATAAATGCACCGGGCGCTGGCTACCAGCGCACTCCCACTGCAAATTGCTAATGAAAGCAAATGAATAAATATTTATTAATTTTAATATACACATCTTGCAAGTGGCACGCGGCTGCTGCTGCTGCTGCTGATGAAGATGAACAATGAAGGAACCCATTAGATCTACTATATTATAAAAGTATACATAAATGTTATGGAATTATTTTTGAAATTATTTAGAAATAATGGAAAAATCAATAAAGTGAGACATCCAATGGGAGAATTGGTGGTTTTATTTGAAGATTATTCCCGTATCCCCGTTTCGTTGTGCGCCAGCGCCTCAACACTACTAGCCTTACATTTGCCAACGTGCTGGGTGTATCGGTTTTTGCGAATAAATTGTTTCGAGCACGCGCAAACATACGGATAATGGCCCGTGTGCGCCGTTTCGTGGCGCTTCCAGTCGCTGTAATACATAAAGCGCTTCTCGCAGAACCGACACGGATATGGTCGTTCCTTCGTGTGCACCTTCAAATGCTCGCTGAGCTGCGATTTATTCTTGTACTTCCGGTGACAGTGCGTGCAGGCGTGATAGTACGTGTCGCTGTGCGTGCGTTGGTGCATGCGTAGATTCGATTTCCGCCGAAAGCGCAGCCCACATGTTTTGCACACTTCCCGTTTCTCCTCTTGGTGTACCAGTGAGTGCATTTTCAGATTCTGCTCTACCTTAAAGGTGGCCCCACAAACGACGCACCCGAACCTGCGGTTCTCGTCGTGCGTGATCTGATGCCTCGACAGCTTATTGGCCGTGGTGAATTGTCGGTCGCAGAGGTCACATCGATAGTTGCACGGTTGGTAGACCACCCGCTGGTGGAAGCGCATGTTTGGGTGGCAGCGGAACAGCTTGTAACAAATTTCACACTGCGCCGGCCTGCTTGGGTCGCGAGCCATTTTGCGGATCGAGTGCTGTTGCTCGGTATGCTGCAGCAGCGCCTCTAACGATTGGAACGATTGAAGGCATCCGCAACACTTCTTCACGGGTGCATTAAACAGATTGGGGTGCACTTGTTGACGGGCCGTTTGTGCAGTGTCCAGAATGCTTTGCTTCAATTGTAGTTGTTTTAAATGAATTGAAAGCGCTTCAGCATCATCGAAACGTTGATCACAATTACTACACCGATGAAGAGTATCACTGTTTGCCTCCTCTCCACCAATCGAATGCTCGACAGCCATGTGCCGTCTAAGCTCCGTTTGGGTGTTGAACTGGCGTACGCAGTTGAAGTCACAGCAAAAGACAGACCGCTGATCAGTCTGGACCTCTCGATCAGAGCTTTCTTCCTCAAGGTACTCAGTAGCGTAGATCACTGTACCGCTGGCGTCCTTATCATCGTCGCCATTATCGAGCTCTTCGTAACTGCCGGCGAAACACAGGTCTTCCGGCGGGTCAAGTAAAGCTTCCACTTTGAACAGTTTAGACCTGAGAACCAGCGGTTCTGTGCTATAATCGATATCTTCCTTTGCGTCCTCAGACCCCACGGTAGACACATCCGACTCTTCAGCTTCGGACCTGAAAGTAAAAAAGGGATGAACGAATCTCTCGCGCAACGGTGGATGCGCTTTATACGTACAGTTCTGCATCGAGTGGCTGCGTTCGCAAGCGTGTGTCGGATTTGCGACACTTGTGGATGAATCTGTACGCAAGGCTAATATCCTGGCAACATTTTGCGCACCCGTGCGAAGGGAAGCCGTCGTCCTCTGCCAACTGAAAAACAAAAGTTGGATCATACTGCAACTCAGCTGACGAAGTTGGTGAATGTACCTGAACGCCGGTACAAAACAGTATCATCTGCGCCAAGCAAACCCCTTTGGATTGGTTGAACAAGGATCTGTAGCTTGAGCTGTAGTTCAAGCAAACACGACACTGAACGACGGTCATCGTGCGGCGTTGATAGACGAGTATTTAATATTGAACTGGCTATCGTGTAAGGGATGTTTTGGCCACCTTAATTCTTTCTTTTTAACTGGTGTGATCAAAACAAACCCAGCGGGCAAAATATACCGTGGAAAAAATCGCGTGACGGATGAACTCATGAATTATTTTGTCCGCTGGGTAGCAGCGTTACCTGTCGGTGAAGGTAGAACGTAACGTAACGTAGATCCTCACAGTAAAAACAAAATCACCAAAACGTTTAATCACTGGCAACACTGTTCCGCCGTTTGGTGTGAGAAGATAGCCTCACTGCTCACTTTACGTATCGAATCGGCTCGTAGTGAGAGAGAGCGAACGCCACATAACTTCATAACTTCAGTAGTAGCAGCGGCGGCATCGAGCAGGCGTGACGTAGTAGTCTTTTCTCAGTGATAGCGGTGCACTGCTGCTAATAAATTGGATTTATACTCCCTCTGGTTCGGCCCTATGTCGAACGGAGCAACCTAATTGAGCGCGTGTGTGCACATCATTCACCGTTCACCGTGACATTCGTGAACTCGTGCGTACGCAAACCAGTGACCCAAACCGTACAAAGTTGGCTGCTAAATTCTCGTGCCGTAGATGCGGAGTCAAACGAGTCTCGAATACCAGGCCCCCCCTCGGCCCCTCGTCTTATCACCACCACCGTCGGCCTGCGCGTAACGGTATGCGTATGTGCGTATATGTTGGAGCGCACCCCTCGCGCGAGCGTGTGCGTGCATGAAATGATTGTTGGCTGCCCATCTCTCCAGTCCGCGGTCCAGTTGCTGGGGGATTAGAAGAAAGGTAGAAAGGCTGTCTGCCAGAGTCGAATCGCGGCCCCAAACCCGTTCTTGGGCGTTTCAGTGGCCGTGTTGGGCGAAAACAAAGGAAACACAATAATAATTCAGTCAGCAAAAAAGTGAAGCAGCGCCAGTGGTAACGTCCCGAAGAAAAGTACAAGCGATGCGGAGCGCGGAAGTGCGTTTGCGGGGGGCGAGCGGCGGTGTGCTGTGCGTACGGCTGGCGTTGGCCTGTGACACTGTACCTCTCTCCTGTGTGTGCCAATAATTCGAAAGTCATTCGTGTGCGACGTGGATTCGCCGTGTTGTGCCGTGTGTATCGGGTCAGTGCCTCGCGGGGGCCGTGAGATTCTGCGGGCGGTGCCTCGAACCGTTCACCCATTCACCGTTTGATCCAAATTCCACGTCGGCGGAATCCCCGGATAGTGAGGTTGTTTGTTGTGGGGGTGGGGGGCGAGTTTCAATTCCTACGGTTGCAAAGTGGTTGCAGATTCGTGGCCAGTGAGCAAATAGGCCCCCAATGGGTGAGTAAGCTCTCTTCTCTCGCATTCTTTTGCTCACTTGAGTGAGATGTGATTTCTGTGAGTGAGGAGTGCGTTTCTCGCTCTCGCTCTCGCGTGGGCTGTGTGTACATAGAGAGAGCGGGTTTACGGTGTAATGAAAACACTACTAAACCAGTGCACTGTCCTGCTAGAATTCCGTCGTGACTCCCGTGCAAGAGCGGCCGTGTGCTATAGGCCGTGTCGCAAGGATTTGTGGTAAATGACGAGATAACGGTAAACCGACCGACCGACCGGCTGGCTGTTCCCTGGCTACAGTGAATGTCCTTACGCGAGCTACTGCGATTGCCCTGGCGTCTGTGTTCTAGTCACCGAACGGCGGCGGCGGCAGCAGAGTCATCATCCATCGTCCTGGGCTGAGACCCAAAAAATGGTGCAATGCAGCAACAGTGTGATAAGTAAGTCCATACCCAGCGCGGTCGGGGGTGAACGGCAAACGAAAAAAGGAGTACAATACTGCCACCGAAAAAGGATCACATTTCGACCTTGGGTGCTCCTCTTCGTTCGATTTCCGACGATCAACATTGTGGCGTGCGCGCGCGCGTGTGTGTATGTTGCGTGTCCTAGTAATGCTCTCTTTAATGGCATTGCGTGCGAGTAGAGGCCTCTTTTAGCGCATTACTAGAGGGGAAGCAAAGCATAAACCATGAATGAGACCAACGAAGCCACGGAGCGTTCGAAGGAAGTAATGAGCAGAAATGTAGATTGTAAAATAATTGCACTTCAGCGAGGCTCATGAATGGCCCCTCATGACTACGAAGACGTCGGTGGTCGACGAAAACGGTACTAAGGAGTTTTACAGGCAAGGTCCTCGATACGGATCGAGAGAGTGTGTACAACTGCAGCAATAGAATATACAACCCACCACAATGCTGCCCCTTCAGTGACCATTTGAATATTAATTGAGACTAGAGTAGCCACCGTAAGGGTCACTGATTGTCCTGGAAAGACTTTTTGTCGTAAGTCGCACCGAAAAACGGAATGCAAAAGCGATTGAAAACCCGGCCAAAACTTTACCCGGCCAGCCCCCTGAATCCCTGTGGTCAACATTAAAACGATAAATATCAATGTATCTCACCAAGACCATTGTTTGCGGGTCCTGTGAATTGATCATGGCTGCTCTGAAACCCACGTTCGATGCAAGATTGCTCCGAAGTCCTGTTTCCAAATAGACGTGACGTCAGCAAGTGTGTGAAGTGTGTAGGCTGTCAAGAGCTGTACAGTAACCGAAAGGATACGGATACACTGTTTTACATGGGATGAGCCGAGCATGTACAGTATGAGCTATCTAAACAACGTACACACCACCCCAGACCGCCCCAGCAGCGACCTTCGCCAGTTTCTAAAAGAGGTGGCAAAATCAGCCCACATTGTGTAGGGTTGTGTTGGTGGTGGTGTTCAGAGATAAATGTAACCGTAGACATGCGCAGTTACTGGTTCCTGTTGTTTTTTTGTGTGATGGTTTCTTACTTCTACTGCGAGCCGTTTGACCGTTTTTTGTCCACGAACGAGGTAACAAACTGAACTAGAAACTTCCAGTGTTGGCCCGTTTGGAGCCTTCCTGATACCATTCAGATGGTAAAACATAAACGAGGCAACAACGAGTGAGCGAGAGAACGAAAAGAGAAAAAAAGAGAGAGAACAGGCGAGGCAGAGAGATAGCGAGTGACAAATTCCACGACCACCTGCCGGAGAATCCGTGGGTGTTTTTCGTAGAGATGAACAGAAAACTGGCAGAAGTCTATTAATAAATATTCGAATCATGAACCATTGATGAAAAATGCTTCAATTACCGCCATTTTGCTCATCTCCTGGTTGCCAACGAGCAAATAATAAACTGTGTAGCTCTGTAATAAAAGTTCGTACAACTTTGTACTTTACGTACTTGCTGTTGCCGCCCATCAGTTGGATGTGGGTTCCATCCTGTAAAAGGGAATTTGGCTTATTTCTGGTAAATATTTGCTCGCTGACACATTTTAAAAGATTCATGCCCAACATACAGCTACAGAGTCCTTTGCCATCCGTTCGTTGAGGCTCAGGACCTTTTATTTTTCGGTTAGGCGAAACCCCTTATGCTCGCAGTAGCCTTTGAAGAAATAAACATTTTGCTTTCTCTTGGCTGCGCACGACTTTTCGGTCCCGGCCATCTCGAAGCTTATCACTGGCTATCAATGTGCGTGCGGAACGACGAGAGCATGTGGTACAGAGTCCGCAGGAGTGACCGTAGCGACCTTGAATTCGTGAATGATGTTGTTTACTGGTCGCCACTAGCTCTGGCCTCACTAACACTCCTGCGTTAGTAACGCAACATGTGCTACATGTAGCGGAACACACTGCGCGGGGGATCGGCGAAAGATGACACGCAGATACAATTTGTCGATGCTCTCCGAATTTTTGGATGCACTTTATACGGGTGAGTGAAAAAAAGAAAAAAAATAAAGCTTTCACCGATCGATTAGAATTTGATGTTTAATCGAGCAGGACAATATTAGGATGTCCCTCTTTTCTTTCTCTTACTTAAAACGCACATCCTACAGCAATAATAATTTTACTTCCACTTTTCACACTCTGTGTGGGCTCTTCTGGGTAACTTCAAAGTGTGTAAGTTCCTTCGAACTATTGCTTAATTATAAAAAAAGATGACCCCGCGTGACGTGAATTTGAGTTTTCGCAGCAGTAAAAAACGTCAGTCCAAGTGCAACATTAGACGGGGCGATGCATTATTCCACATCGCAGGGTCCGGTGCACTCTTTTGTTTTTCTGGCGGTGTAATGCCTTGATGCTCCGGGAAAGGGTTTCTTCTTATTCTGCTGCAATCACCGGTTAGCGGTCTTGGCCTCCAGCCGAGACAACGTTAATCTCTGTTGCTTTCTGTAACGGTGTGTTTTTACCCATGGCCTGCTGCTGGACAAGCGTTACCGACTGCTCTATCAACGGCGGCCAAAGAGTTTACGGGATAAATTCCGGGATACCATTCCGGGATAAATTACCCCCGTTAAGTCGGTGGAGCAAGTTGCATTCCTAATGTTTTACGTGCCACCAACATCGCTGCTTCTGACGCCAATGGTTGACACAACACATATCCACCGTTCGCCACCCCACCACACGCTACGGTGGGGAATGCTAATAAAGCAGGCTGTCGCGCCCAAGTGTTTGGAGGCATCGAAAAACGTTTTTTGCCAACCACCCGTGTATGGTCGATATGTAATGGGTTGCAGTTCCAGAGAATACGTTTTTTTTCCAGCCCTCCAGTAGGTGAATGGCTGGTTCCACACGACGAGCGTGGCGCTTGGCGGCACACAGGGCTACTCTGTTTCTTTTCTCACACATGGCTTGTTGGTACACTATGCCTCGGTTCCGGTTGGCTAGTCTCGGCTATTGTAGGCTTGGAAATGTGTATGGTTTGCAAGACTGCAAGACCGACCTGTTTGTGTCGGTTCGCGTTGTGGGGGTCGGGTGGACGCGACGGCGAGTAGAGACGGTCAAGACGCTAACGTTTTGTGTGTGTCTACGGTTGGTGGTTTGCAGCAATTTGCAAATAGATGCTTCCATACGTTTAGTTTCGTTCAAGAAAAGTTGATCAGGGCATCGCGAGTATTCGGCAGAAAATAATGCACATCGTTACTCGAATTGTTTAGCAGCCATTTCAAATAACACGTTTCGCTACTCGTGTGGGTTGTGTGGGGGGTTTTTGGATGTCGATTTATCACTAGCCCCCAAACTCGTTCCAGTAAACACGCGAAACTGTACGACCAAAACCAAGAGCCGTTGCTTATGTAACGGTCACAAGCGCCATTGTTGGTCCTTTGCAAAAATGCAAGACACAGAAAGGTCGCAAGCAGCGCTTTGATCGACGGGCAGCAGCAGCAACGGTTTGTTCGAGCGAATCACGCTCTTGTTGGCCTCATTCGAACGGGGTGTGTATGTGTGTGTGTGCATGATGGACTGCTGTGGTTCGCTTGCAGGAGAGCGTAAACGCCAAGAAGCCCCCCCGGACGATTCTGAAGCGGTGTGCGAGCGCGGAGCAATAGAAAGGAGTGGCTTAACGCGCGGTGTATAAAGCTTTCGTCCTGTTTTGTTGTAATCCCTACCCTTATCACCAACCAATACCTCAGCAAATCTTTCGTAAAATTAGATTAAAATAGAGGCAACCATTTAGCCGTTATTTGTATCGATTTCTGCAGAGTGTTTTGATGGAACAACAACAGCAGCATGGTCCACTGATCAGCTTTCGAAAATGATTTCGAAATGCCGTTGAGTTCCAACATAAGTTTTCTACGCTTAATACTGCCAAAACTTCAAAACGGCAAATGGGATTACACTTGCTTTAAAAAAACCGTGCACAGCAACCAATTTTTTACATATTTTCATGCGCACAACGATGGCGATGGCGCCTGTCGTTTCACCGCCATTCAAATTCCATTCCATTCGCGGTTGGCGATCAAGCTCTGCTGCGGCAAGCTCTGGGCCCAATGTGTAACCTTGCACACTCCCGTGTACGGGTGTATGTGTGTTCCACACTACGAAAAGGACGTACTGGGGCCGCTCTTGTGTGTGCGTGCACTGTGCATCGTGACCGAGGCTTTACGTAATAGTTTATTGAACCGTTTGTTTTTATTGCGCTTTGGCTTTGTTTACGGTACACACCGGCACACGCGGCGGCGGCGGCGGTGGGTTGAGCTGCATTAGTGTGGCGCAGCGGGCGGGAGGTACGATGATCTGCGTGTCGAATGGCAACCGTAAAAAACACCGCCACCACAATGGAGTTATGGATTTGTACGTTTCTGATGGTTTTTTTCTTTTTCGGTCCAGCATAGATTCGCGAACGTTCAACAACCACAACACCGCTGCTGCTGCTGCACACAATGTTGTTGATTACCCGCCCCCCCCGGGGTGCATTGTTGTACAGGCCAATAACTTCTTGAAAATTTAAATATTTAAGCTGTTAGCTTAAATTGTTGAAAGGAACTGCACATAACTTTTTGGGGCGGTATTGTATTAGCTAAATACGGCCCCCAGGAATGATCCTTTCACAAGACCGCACGTGTTCAACAATTCGAAACACGTTATAAATTGGGGTACGGACGGTTCAAACATTTACCTCCTCGTCCAGATTCTTGCTTTTCTAAGCTCTGGGAGTCGGCTTGCTTACACAAGCAACTCGTGCCCAATCTATGCTTTCCATCGTTCAACGACCCTGGCACGCAAAGAAACAACGTTCTTCGCCACCACCGCCCGCTTGTGTCGCTCCCCCCCCAATGCTTTGGCGTATGCTGCGGTGGGGTGGACCGCGCGGTGTGGCCCTTCTGCTTCAGGAGAAACATTGCGAAATTCATTCATGCGATGTTGAGCTTTTTCTTTCTGCGCGCCTAGCTACGTGTGTGTTTAGCTGTGTGGCTGGGCTGGAAAGTCCAGTCCAAGGCAGTCTCTTTGGAGAGAAAGGGAAACAGAGAGAGGGAGAGATAAAGACAGAGAGAGAGAGAGATTTATGGACTTGTATTCTCAGTCCCACAAATAGTTGTATGTGGCTGCTGAACATCTGGGGTCTAGGGCTACTCTGTATGTGGTGCTTAGATGAATTGTAAACGTGCAGAACAGACACTGCTACTCGAAGTTGCTGTCATGCCAAAATGATCGCCCAGACTGGTGTTGAGATGAAGAGAGCTAGATCGTTGTCCTGCGCAACTGGTGCTGCCACAAAAAATGGTTGGTTGATTGATCACCGAATTTTTTAACTGTCCACTGTGTATTTCGGAGGAGTTTTCTTCCAGACCCTGATAGCTGTCGATAAATTTAAGCAGTGAACGGACGATAGTTGTTTGTGAAGCACTAATTTTATCAAATAGTACTACGTGTATCTCGCAATGTGTAAGGTAAACCAACAGTTTACAGAAAAAGCCCTGCTCAAAATGAAGCTGGTTCCCATCGGTGTGTGACAGAGGGCTGAGAGGGGGAACCGCGAGTTCTGTGCTCTGCTTTTGTGAATGCACGGTAACCGCGATCCGGGAATAACGGTACGTAGACTCCGGCCCGGCGCGGCCTCCGCGTCGTTTTTGGGCTCGTAAGAACCGTTTCAGCTGCCACGCGGCGGACTGGTAATAATTTCGGTTCGCGGAGTACGGAATGGAATGTAATCTGCGCATAATTGGTGTGTTCTGTTCGTCCGCTTGTGACTTGCGAAGCGGCGATGAAGCAATAACCGCGCGGACGTGCGGCGGTTTCGGTGGGAATATGTTCCTAATGTACGAGATGATCTCACGATGATTGGCGCACGGATGCCGAAGAAAAGCTCTCGTTCAAACTCTGCGCCACTTTTTTTTTTATTTCATGAACTAGGTTCATGATTTTTTTGTTTCATCTAGTAGCTATGCCACCATCTTCGGTTGTCAGCCGGCCATTCAAGTCTTTTATTTCGAGCTATGCTCCGTTATGCCCTGCTAGAAGATGGAAGTGGGTCGTGGAACTTTTCTGGGCAGAAGTCATTCAGCTTGTTCGTGTTCGTTCCTATAGCGAACACACGGAGTTGTGCATTGTGTATAGTGTGTGTGCGTGAGATTCTAAACTCTGAAATATCTGTTACGTTAATAAGTTTTCTCTTTTCTTTTGTTCTTTTTCAGTTGCTGATCAATAGTTGACGAAAAAAATAAAACCACTCCACCGAAAACCGAGAAACCGGAACGGAAAGGCTTCGAAGACTTTTTAGTAGATGTAGTCGGATGAAATCCGTGGGCCCATAGCGCGCTGTGAAGTGTGCGGTATTCAAGCAATCAAACCCGCGCACAGGCGACACCATTGCCATCGGACCGATCATCATTTGATATAATAAAAATCTGTGATATTTCCCACTCTGCTGGAAACTCTCTGGGTTGGGAAACTCTGCTTCGGAGTGTCTCTCGGGGGGATACAACTCCGTCCTAAGAGGTAACACACGCTAACACAATGCTCCTTACAGGGGCACACGAGCAAACTTCCCCATGATCGTTCTATTGTTTTGTCGTTCTGTTCCAGGCTAAAGGTGCTTCATCTCCCTGCCAACAATTTAACTTTAGGTACGATTTAAGGGTAGCCACTACACACACGTACACAAACACACGCACACGAGATCACCGGTTCTGATTGTGTGATATGTCAAAGGTGCGATCAGCACCCAGTCGGCCCACAGCGCACACAAAACGAAGAAAGATCAGACGAACGCAACGAAACGTACACGTGGCCATCCCGTCTCTTGTCTCTCGGCTGGGAGGAAGGAAGGAGTACAGCAAAGGAGTTGTTTGATACACGCAGAGCTCCACCAGTGCGCTGTGCACAACAGTGATCATCTTTCGTTCGTACCTGCTATGCTGCTGTCAGCCAGCAGACCGTCGGTCGCCGTCTGTAACTGGCAATAGGAAACCCGCGGCTTACGGGCCGGCGAAAACTTTTACTGTAACACCAAAGCTGATAATAACCACAGAACGTTGTGCACGCGTCTAAGAGAGCCGGGTAGAAAGGGCAACAGCTGTTAATGTCGTGAACGCGGAACACGGTGAAACACAATCTCTCGCGAGTGATTGCATATCGGGTTCCGTGTCAGTCACATGGTGTACTAGATTCTGAACCTGAATCCCGTAACAACAATCATTGCTAGTTAATTGCACTACAATAGTGGAGTGGAGTGGACAGAATCATCTGGTCGGACGTTTGGATCCATGCCAGAAAGACAAGCTGGACAAGAGACAGAAGCATTGGACCTAGAGGGCGGCCCTGGCGGGGTATGACTCTGGGGAGTTAATCGATGAAATATTGCGTGAGGGTGCAACTGTAAAGTGATCGCCACCCATTGACCGACGAGACGTGTAAACACAGGAGAAAACGACAAAAAATCAGCTTTAAATCAGAACGGCCGTGCTTCACGTGTACGGCGCCTACTCCATCTCTTCTAAATGATATCATGTGTTTTACTACTCTGTGGACCGACATCTGATACCTGTGCGTGTTGGTACTCCGTCACGGTGGGAAAACCGGAACGTTTTAAAGTGATCGTTTAGAGTGAGCCGAGTCTCTCAAAAGTTCAGGCTACAGTTGCAATTAGTTTTAACAATAATCGAGGTGCCACGCTGCGCACACAGTTGTGGTCAAGTGGATGTGGAATCAATAAAATTAAAAGTAGCCAGTTGATGGTGTCCCCCCTCGTTCCACGTAACGTAGTGACGGTCAAAGAAAAGGCTTCTGTATAAGACAATGCAATGAAGTGATAAGCCCATCATTAAACTTATTGGTGTGTTATTGGGAACCGATAGTGCTCCGGTCTACTGAGGAGTGCGTCGAACGCACCGGAATCATTCTGCAATAGAAACAGTATTCTACGCTACTAAGGCGCGGCTAAAAGCAAAACGAGACTGTAGTATCTTACGGGTTTCTGCCATTGCAAAACATCACCACTGCAAGGAAAGCTAAGGCAAAACGATGGTCCACGGTACACTATTGAGTGGAATATAGTAGTCAACACCAGTAACCAGGCTCTTCCGGAAACTGTGCGTTATTCATCGAGATGGTTTTGATACGCATGTAACCGTTGTAAGGGAGAGGCACCAGGCGCCATTACGTTGCAACGATATCAACAGGCGCAATCGTGGAACCTACTCACAACACCGAACAAGTCAAAGTCTGAGCCAAGAGTTTTTTCTGTTTTGCAAATCAACGCCTAAAAAGAAAAGGCTCACCACTGTGTCGTGACGGTTGTCTTGCTCGCAGTGTTTAGCACCCGGCCATTGAGGACACTAATCGGTGAACGGACCTAGTACACCTGTGTGAAGGCGTCCAGCGTTGCCGAAACCAAGAATCTGCAAACACAACTGGGTCCTGTTGGCACAGTGAGATGTGATTATTCTGATTACCTGACTAAACGTTAACGTTAGGGTTAATTTTAAAGTTTGTACGACAAGTCGTTTGGGCGACGGAGTTCGTGCTGAATTACCGCAAGCATTCAAACAAAGTAGTACCGAAGCTAAGGAACATCGCAACTGGTACCATCGGATTCGGCGGTAGTCTACAGTGATGGAGCAAATCAACCAAGAAGGAATGGTACGACCAACGGTGCTGACCATGCGACCGTCAAACGGTTACGGCCGATTCGCTGATCTTTTACGACTAACTGAGCGGCAGCAAATGCTGGAGAGACAAACTTGGGCCACCGGAGGTCATCGCATTTTCACCGGCCGTCTCTGTGGTGGCGGAGAGAGTTCACTTAACGGAGGAGGTGCCTGGGGTTCACCGCCGGGCGCTTCAAATGCCGGTCAAATTGCCGCTGCTGCGGCTGGTGTTTCCGGCTGGAACACATCGAATCCCATGTCTGTGAGCTCACAGCAACATCAGCAGCAACAACAGCAACAGCAGCAACAGCAACAGCAACAAGTTTGGGGAAGTGGCCAAACCAGTATGCCACCACCGGGACCACCGGGACCACCGGGAAACGGGCCCAGGTCGCAGGACATGGGTAAGGTTTCGCTATCACAGTCCGGCGGAGGAGCGATGATAGTCGGATCAACTGGTGGTGGAGGTGCTGGACAGTCCGGTGGTACTGGTGCTGGTGGTGGAGGAGGCTGGAATCAGGTTGTCAATACCGGTAAACCATCTTCTGCCATGGGATTACAACAACCACAACAAGCCGGCCAACAACAGCAGCAGCAGAGCACCAATCCGATCACTGGCCCTACCAATCCGTCGGTCGGGGCACCGCAACAAGGAAACCAACCCTCATCGGCCGGCGTTGGAAGTGCCGGTGTTGGTGTTGGACCGCCGAACGCTGGCGGTGGTGCTGTTGCCGCCGGCGGTGCAGTCGGAGGAGGGAGTGCACTGGGGGCCACAACCTCCTCGGCGAAGCTCGAGCACCTAAACTCCATGCGGGAGGCGCTCTTCGCCCAGGACGGGTGGGGTTGTCAGCATGTCAACCAGGACACGCAGTGGGACGTGCCAGCGTCACCGGAACCGAACACCAAGCCCGATCCCACCCTGAAGGCCACGGTCAACAACGGGACCGAGCTGTGGGAAACGAATCTGCGCAACGGAGGCCAACCCCCGGTTCCGATACCATCGCAGAAGACACCGTGGGGACCGCAGAGCCATCACGGTGGCACCTGGGGCGTCGACGATGAGGCAAACGCGGAAGCGAGCAACGTCTGGACGGGAGCACCCGGGGCTGGTGGTGGATCGGGCCTCACCGGTGCCGGACCGCCACCGGTCGGAGGCTCCAACCCACTGGTTGGTGGCCAACCAGCGGGTGGATGGCAACAGGGTGGTGGCCCGTCGGTAACCGGAGGTAGTGCCACCGGTCCCGTGGGTGGCGGTGGCATGTGGCCTCCGAGTGGCATCGCCGGGGGAGGGATGGCTCCACCGAAGAAGGATAACGACTGGGGAAGCGCTAGCGGTGGCTCCGGAATCGGGGCCGGAGTCGGCGTTGGTGGATGGGGACCAGGAGGTGACCAGCGTATCGGCGGTGTGCTGGGTGGAGCGGCAGGTGGTGCCGGTGGTCCCAACGTTCCGCCGCACCTGGCTTCCCAGCTTGACGGACTGTCGAACGTGGACATTCGCAGCATGCGTCCACCGGGAGTGATGGAGCCGGGACGCGAGTTTCGTGGTGATCCGCGCGGCATTTCTGGTCGGCTCAGCGGATCGTCCGGTATGCTGGAACACTACCCGCTCGGAAAGATGCCTCCGCCGGCCGTGATGTCGTCGGCAGGCGGTGCGACAACGGCCAACAGCGGAAATCAGTGGCAACTGGGCGGTGGTGGCACTGGCGGAGGAGGCACCGTTGGCGGGGCGGGTGTCGGTGTTGGACCACCGAACGTTCCGTCCGCGAAAGGGATCTCCGGGTGGGACGATAACTCCCCGCCAGCCGTACGGCGTAATCCTGCCCTTGACGATGGCACCTCGATGTGGAGCGGTGGGCCCGGGGGCGCTCGGACAACCGGCGGGACCGCCGATCCGATGATACGCAATGGGCGCGGTGGACCACTCGGTGGCCTAAACTCTGGCCCAATCGTCGGTGGAGGCGGACCGCGAATGGTCGGCAGCGGCGGCGGCGGCGGCAGTTCTGTCGGTAATCCACTAAAATCGGACACCATGTGGAGCGGAAGTCACGGTGGCCCCGGTGGAGTAGTGCCCGGGAGTGGTGGTCCAACGGCACGCAACGGTTCCTGGGATGATCCGGGTATGGGTGGCGGCGGAGCCAGCAACTGGGATGACCCGAAAAGCGGACCCGGTGGACCGCTCGGTGGAAGCTCCTGGATGGACGGGGCACCCGGAGCAGGTGGTCCCGTTGGGTTGCCGTCGTGGAACAGCAACAAGAAACCGCTTGGAGGTGCACTGTGGGGTGCCGATGCAGGGAGCGCCGGCAACGATCTGATGGGCAACGACTGGTCCGGTGTCGGTACCGGGCTTGGTGGTGTCGGAGGCGGTGGTAAGGGTCCCGGCAAGGGACCGCACGGCGGAGGAGGCATCGGCAGTGGTCCGCTGGAGATCATCCGGAGCAGCAAACAGTATCGCATTCTGTGCGACATGGGCTTCAAGAAGGAGGACGTCGAGTTTGCGCTGCGTGCCGCAAACATGAACCTGGAGGAAGCGGTGGAAATGCTGCAAAGGAACGGGGCCAATCCGAACCTGCTCGGCAGTGCCGGTGGTATCGGCGATTGGCGGCGCGATGACCACTCGCTCGGTGGTGGCGTTGGCGGTGTGGCCGGCGGTGGCACTCCTGGTAATGGGAACGTTGGCGGTATGTTTGAGCCGCCCTTCCCGGGAAGCCGCTATCTTGGTGGTGGCACCGGTGGTGGCAACAGTGGCACCGCCGGAAACGCCGGTGGTCCTTCGCTTCACTTCCAACAGGTACGGCAGGCGTGCTAACAACCGTAGTCGATGAGCGCGGGCTGTCATTGCTTTTCCCTTTTTCCCTTTCGCAAGCAGGGCAACCAAAACGGAATGCCCGGAGGTGGCTCCGGCGGTGGCATGGGAGGCGGTGGTCAGTCAAACCTCTCCGGCCTGCACGGACTGTCGTCGAAGTCGCTGGGCAACTACCTGAATCAAGCACCGCCGCAAATGGGGGCTAGTGGAGCCGGTTGCGGCCCGGGAAACATGGCACCGTTCAATCAGGGAATTGGAAACGGAAACAACGGCATTGGAGGGGGTGCCGGTGGGGGGCAAAGTTCCGTGCAACCAACCAGCCAACTGCGCTCGCTCGTGCAGCAAATTCAGGGCGCTGTGCAGACGGGGTATCTAAACCCACAAATTCTCAACCAACCGTTGGCGCCGCAAACCTTTCTGCTGCTGAATCAGCTCTTGAACAGTATCAAGGTGGGTTTGGATTCCTGACGGAATGTCCCCCCCCGCACAACGAATCTCAATTTTATTTTTTCTGTCTATCAAACTACAGCAACTACAGGTGACGCAGAACAATCTGCAGCGCAGCGGAGGTGCTGGCAGCAACAATCAGATTGCTATGATTGCCAAAATCAAGCAACAAATTGCCAGTTTGCAAAATCAAATCGCCACCCAGCAGACGTTGTACGTGAAGCAGCAGCAACAACAACAGCAGCAGCAACAACAACAAGTACAACAGCAGCAGCAGCATCCTCAGCAGCAACAGCACCAGCAACACCAACATCCACATCCCCATCATCATCAACATCATCAGCAGCAGCAGCATCATTCCGGAGGGGGCAACTCGTCGTCCCACCTTGGTGGTGGCGGTAGTGGCGTCGGTGGAGGCCATCTCGGAGGCAATTTCCACCGTGACCAGAACGATCTTGCTGCGCTGCAAAATAGTCTGTCGGACATCGCCCTCGGTAGCAAGGAGCACAATGTACCGTACCACCCGGGCGCACCCGTCATTAGTGGCAGCGGCGGGGCTGGAGGCAGTGGTGGTGGCGGCGGTTCCACCAGTCAGCAGTCGCGTCTGAACCAATGGAAGCTGCCAGCGATGGAGAAGGACAACAGTGGTAACAACCACGATATGACCGATTTCTCCCGTGCTCCCGGAACGACCGCAAAGGCAACGCTCGGTGGCAATAATGGTGGAACCGGTGGGATGGCCGGTCTAGGTGGATTGCAGAACGATGGGTAAGGCAGTGTGTTTCGATACAATGGGGTGGACGGATGTAATGGGAACCATTCTGCATTCCGCAGCACGTGGTCATCGGGACGCGGTGGGATGGCCGACTCCGCCGGTGGCTGGCCAGACAACTCAACGACCGATAAGGATGCGTGGCCCTCCAATCAGGACTCGTTCACCGATCTGGTGCCCGAGTTTGAACCGGGCAAACCGTGGAAAGTAAGCGATGGTTGGGCCCGGGGGGTCGTTGAGTCGTTGACTAAAACGCCATCTTGTATATCGCGATTCACAGGGAACTCAGATGAAGATCGAAGAAGATCCTACCATAACGCCCGGCTCGATTGCACGGAGCCCGATAGCAACGATTTCGGTAGGTTCGGCCAAGGACTCGGAGTTGTTCGCAAGCAGCAACAAACCGTCCCCGACCGATACGATCAGTCTGTCCTCGTCGACCTGGAGTTTCAGTGCAAGCACGAGCAACAGCAGCAACAACAACAATAACAACATCTACACGTCCGGAACGGGAACATCGAGCATCGGCAAACTGGGTAGTGCGGGCAAGAGCACCTGGTCGGACAGTGGCATGATGACAGCGGCGGGCACGGCCGATGTGTGGGGTGCCGGTTCCGGAGTTGGAACAACCAAAACACCTCGCGGTCCGCCGCCTGGTTTATCTAGTGGAAAGCCGCAAACGGCCACCGCCGGTGGTGCCGGAAGCAACGGTTGGATGCAGCGCCCCAACCATGGTCCGAGTGGAAATTGGTCTTCCGGTGGCTCAACCGGCGGTTGGTACTCGACTTGGTTGCTTCTTAAAAATCTTACTGCCCAGGTACGTCTAACTGCGTTGGTTGGTGTTGTGTGGCAGGCTTAGCTAACGTGATCCTCGTCTTTGTGCAGATTGATGGGTCGACACTGCGCACACTTTGTATGCAGCACGGACCGTTGCAAAACTTCCATCTCTACCTGAACCATGGCGTGGCTCTGTGCAAGTATATGACGCGAGAGGAAGCGAGCAAAGCCCAACTGGCACTGAACAGCTGCGTGTTGGGCAATACAACCATTTGTGCCGAGTCTCCGACCGAGAGCGAAGTGCAGACCATTCTGCAGCATCTGGGGCTCCCGGGGCAGAATGGTGTGGCCACGGCTGGAGTTGGTGGTGGCGCGGGCAATAATGCAGGCAACTCGGCCATTTCGCAAGCATGGCGCTCGGGCGCACCGAACGCCAATCGAAGCACGGGTAAGCGATAGCATGGCAAGGTGTTGCTTTTTTCTACTAGCGCTCGTTTTCTATGCACTTTCTGTTTTGTCCGCTCTACAGATACCTGGGGCTCATCGTGGCCGTCGTCCGGTGGCGGCAGTAATCTGTGGACCCCGCTGGACGGCCCAGCCGAACGCGGTACACCGTCGAACCTTAATTCATTCCTTCCGGAAAATCTGCTTGGCAGTGAGCTAAACTAAAGTACCCGGTAAGGTCAAAGGTGCGCACGGTAAGTTCTGCATTCAACACTCAACCAAACTATCGATACTTATAAAGTACGCTGCTGAACGGGAAAGATCTGATCTATGTGAGTTATGTGAATGGGGTAGGGAGTTACGGGTTATTGAACAGGACATTTTCGATAGATCCGTCCTCGGTAGGGCGCAATTGAAGGCCGCGGGAATACATGTTACTTGATGTTAGAGTGCAGACGCTGCATATAGGATAAGGTGGCCGTAAAACTCTATCAAAATTTGTCGTAAAACTCAGTGCATGAAAACAGCTTTGCCCAGCACAGAGAGCTCATGATGAAATTGTTTCTCAAATAGTTTTCTGTCTAAAACGTGTCATACTATAACGGCTTGTTCGTGGCACGGTTCCATGGTTCCATGGCTAACACATTGCTTCCGCGCGATTCCCAATAGTACAAACAGTGGTTTATTGTTTATGTTTTATTTATCATAGCTCAGAAAAGTCATGGCTTCCAAAAAACAGGGCTATAAATGTTTCAAGCACGACAAACCAAAACCGGACAGTTCATAGACAACAACATGGACAGAAATAGGTGCCAACTCCAAGCGTAAATGGACACATTCCTTATGCAAAAACATAAGGTATCAAACGCTTCTTGTTAGCAACGTAACGTCTGAATCGTTCGGCATTATATGTTCGCTAGAGAAGAATTGTTTTTAAAAAACGTACCCAATCCCGCTTTATTCATTCGTAGACTAGTATTTATTTGTTTCTGTTTTATGGTTTGTTTTCACCACTGTGTGCAAAGTCTGCCATGTGATGTTTAGTTGTTTGTTCTTCTTGTAGTACAATTTTTTTCCCTTGAAAAGAGAAAATTTTCTACATACTCATTTTGGGTTGCATTGTTTAACGCCTTTGTTACAGTTTTGTATTACATATTATATGCATTTATTTACTTTAAAATTGAACAGAAAACAGCTACTTGGTAGGCTACTGGACAGCCACTGGATTCGCGCAAATCGTAATTCGCGTTTGCACAAGAAGCAAACGAACGAAGATGTCGTTTTTCCGATGTTACATTTTTTATACAAGACACAGTGAACGAATGTTGTGACCGACATGCCGTGTCACCGAAGTTTTTGATCTCAAAAATTAACAAACAATTCACAAACAAACCGTACATTGTGGATAGATGGGTAACATTTAATTGAAGTTCTTTAACTAAATGAAGGGTGCTTACAATAAAGTTTAATACAAGTCATGGGAAGAAAAGAAGATTTCGTCAAACTGGACTGAATTTGTTTGATTCCACTCAAACATTCAAACATAGGACAAGGTCCTGAACAAAAACAAAACAGGTGGTTCACTCGGGTTCAATTAGGAAAAGCACGAGATATTCGTTTCAACACTGACTCGGAAATCGGCTTCGTTTAGTGCGATTTGCATTTGTCAGAGAAAAAAAAGCAGAACGGATGTTTTTAACTTAGCCAAACAACATGCAATGACACATGAACGAAATAATGTCGACAATGCTGTTGGTTTGGGTGTTACATCTCATCGTATATCAGCAGTAGCAGTGTCCGCTGTGCATTAAAGTGGACAAGATGGTTGTGATTTTCAAGACCAAGCCAATCGGAAATATTCCTCGTTTTACAGCATTAAGTGGTACCCCAACCTAGCTCGCTAATGTTCGTAGTTCTACCTTGGATTTGTGTTGAGCATATCAGATAGATCATCTTAGTTTTGGGAGTCTATTTTTCACTACAGAATCGCTTCCTGTTATTTTTGCATTACCATATCTAAGTGACTGGTTTGTTTAGAATTACCATCATAGTTTATATTTGAAGGTACAATATAAATGGAATACATTTACATTTATGTGCGAAAACGTATGGAATACAATGGCAAGATACACTATAGGCATACTACTGCGCAAATGCAAATACTTACACAAATTAAGTAAAGAGCTCCTGTGGTTTGGAAAGAAAAGCAGTGTTAGTAATTGCTCTAATGTACTATGAAACGCATCTAATCTAAAGCAATATTTCTTAGATCAAAGCCGTCTGCAGCGCGCGGTCACTGACAGGAGGAAACGAATCAGAGGAATCATATGTTATAAGATAACGTCTAGAGTTCAATGTAATCCTAAATGTTCTGCCCGTAATGAATATCTGTGTCTCTGGGTTTTTGGTGGTAGTGATGGAAGGAACAGTAGCCGTAATAATTTTATATACAATCACATGAATGTTTATGACTTTATGAACAAGCGTCCTGTTTACTCTTTAAGTTCGGTGTTACCGAAGAGATATGAAGCATATTATTGGCCAAATATGTGATACAAATAATGCTTGGTTATTAACCAGACACTTAATAAGCCTTCGATACAAAAATATAAAAAAGACAAAAAAAGTGATTGACAATGTTGAAGTGCAATGGGACAAAGCATGTCATAGAGTGGAGCTATGTAGTATCTTTGTCACTATTTATTGGAAAATTGTACCATCAATTCCTGTAAATGACTGCATGTGTCCTTCGTTTTTAACCTCTGGCGTAAGTTATGTTACACGGTTGGTTTTGAAGTCGTTTTCAAGTTATATTTTCTCGTCTCAGGTGCTCAATTAAAAGATTCACAGGGGAAGCATCGTAGGCCAAGTGAGAGCCACAATGATGCCGAGAGTACTGTGTGTATATGTAAGGTAACATTTTTAAGTACGCCCCTCAAGTAGCACCACCTTGGTCGGAATCGACACGAACGTCATTGTTGCCGCGAAGGCACGGGAGAAGAATAAGGGAAAAGGGCAATCTAAAAATGTGATTAAAACACACAAACAGCAGCAATTCTATGACGGTCGACCGGTTTGGGTGTATCGTCTCGCGGGAAAAAGATTGACCAACGCGTATCCGAACGCAAGGTTTGTTTTTTCACGATATTTCTCAAGTCTACGCTGCAAAGCGAACCTAAGGTGAACGCATAAGTGCGAATCATATACGAATTGTGTGTACAAACTTTTTAGAAAATAAACAAACTTGCAAAACAACAATGTATAACAACAATATGATATTGGTGATAAGATAAGTTAAAGTAAATGGAATTAAAAGTGAGTAACACAAAGCATAACGGGAGGAATATATTTTATCCAAAAGGCGTGGTGAATCATTTGGGCCACCTTGTAGAAGTGAGGGCACTGTCACTATGTAAAATGATATCAAAAAGTGTACATGCGAAAGTGAAACGTTAGCAGAGATTTATTTAGTCATATAAGTAAAAAAAACACAGTGAAATAATCGTAAGACAGAACACGCAAACACCTATATTTTAGGTAACTAAGTAAGAGGGAAACTATTTATATTAATACGGAGAAATGTGGGAATAACTTCACAGAAACACACAAAGACACATATAATGGCACAAAACATTTACTAGAACTAAATGAAGAATTTACTACATCTGCTAAACGGTAATAAAGAACATGTATGAATGTGAGTGTGCGAATTTTTAAGATTTATTAAACTAGAGCAAGAATAGACGAAAACGCGTTAAAAACAAGTATTAATAACTGTACCGGAAGAGTTAGAATCAAATGAAACAAACGCAAGCAAATGAAAGCAAAATGAAACTGCAATCACCAAGAAAGGGTCAAAACCCAAATAGTGAACGAGTTCGATACGACAATGGATATATTGCAAGGGTAAAACGCAGCGCAAACAATCTTACACGTTGGGGACACCCGACCGCGGGGAAATCAAGGCAGAGTTATGACAATATACGAGAAACACAGAGTTCTGAATGTAAACGAATAGAATGAAGCAAGCGATGCTATCACCGTCGAGTAACGAGGCTTCTCGATTGATGCTTCTCGATCTTCTCAACCCTTTCATCATTATCATCGGATGCAGCAGTCCGCCCCAGAAACGAACGTATCAAACGCGTTGTGCTACACTTCATGCTGTTGGTGTATTGCTTCTGAGCTCACATGAAAGCGGAAGGAAAAGGGCGACCAGACGAGTCGCATAGTAGTAGACACCGGTAAACAACACATACATGTACGAATCGCCAGTGTTCCTGTAAAAACCATTCCATACAACTGTTCCGATATCAAAGCTACCTGATGCACAAGGATGGACACGTTTGGTTAAAGTGCAAACGAAAAAAAACAAAATCTTACAAATTACTAGGTGGTAACTATGTTGGGTTACAATCCCGTTAGGCAATTCATTCGTTACTGCGTTAGTAGCACGTTACCACAGCGCAGCATGAACCTTTCCTCTAGTCAAAGCAAGCCTCATCTCTGTATATTCGCCCGCAGCAGAAGCAATAGCGAGGTGTGATGTGGAATATATAAAACTAATAAAAAATGCCAAAATTTTGCATTACATGTACCGTGCAGTAAGCATTACTTATCTTATGAACAAACGGATGAAAATCCAACACTTGCGGAAGATGCTGAAAATTATTACAGGCCAATAATATCGATTCTATAACGAAACCTAGAACTAAACCATAAAAAAAAGAAGCAAAACATATTTGTATATTTCTGTGTTCCTTATCCTTTCCAAAAATCTTTAGCAAAATATCAAAGAGAGAATATGATAAGTGTACTTTCGTCCTCTTCTACGTACTGTAGTGTAGAAACCGTGTAATACTTATATTTGACTAAGCTGAGACGGCGTGTTCTAGCGAACTATGTCATGAAGCGAGAACTTTAATAAGATATAAGATCGTCGACTAAAACGCTGCGCTACACGAGAGTTTACACTTGTTTTGCCGAAAATCGCTAGCCAGTAAAGTGGACAGCAAAGTTCAGAAACCTCTGTAGGCCAAAAACAATCCGAATCATTGAAGCTCTTTGCGACACCAAATGGAAAAAACGCAATAACAACTAGTTGTGGTTACGACGGTACATGCATGATTATCCTATACTATGGTTTGAATTGGCTGGTATTAATTAAAAACCAGTTATCCCACCTCTCCAATATTATACTATACGTATATTTGCGTCTAAAAACCGCGAGCTCATATCAACATTACTTTTGTTAGGGAATACGATTTCAAAGAGCACATTTAAAACATTGCTCTCTGCTATCAAATCGAAGTTCATATCTCCACATTCTATCATTTTCATTCATCATAAACCAATAGAGAAAATCCCAATCTGCTTGTTAGGTCATCATGTTTTTTTTTTCAAATTTTGCAAAGATCATATGACATAAGATTTTAACAAATGGTTTTCTGCCACTGTCCTCGGAGTGAAAGATTCAACGAATACAGAAACAACTGATATTTGTTTCTCGTATGCGTGACTATCTCCAATTTCGTGTTGTAACAATCTTGAATCGATCTCTAATTACTGCACCATTGTACTCTTCAAAACTCACTATAAATAGCCCTGTGACTATAAACAGTATTCTTAACTTCAAAATCTCACAACAAGCAGCAACAAGCAAATAACTCGTCGTGGTAGGTAATAAGGTTCTGTCTGTTTTAGTAGACCAACTAACTAGTTGACGGCCACAAGGCAATCTTAAACTATCATACATGGATAAAATGCCTCATAGCTGAGAGCATGCCTGAGTTAACTGAAAACAACAAATAAAAAATGTAGCAGCTACCGGGCAATGTCATAAACTATTAAAAAACGATACAGAACAACTATAGAAAGCGTTGCATCTCCATATTCGATGGTTAAAAGTAATGACTGAATTCTAAACTTAAAGATAATGTTTAGTGCATATAGGCAGACTATAGAAAGCAGACCAATAAGAAAGCTACAATATTTTACAAACATAACAAATCTTAAGTATGTAGACACTGGACACATTTCACGGGTGAAATGAACAGGCGTGTCAATGACTCGAAAAAAAGCGGGACATCACATTTAACTCAACAAAGCGAAACATAACACGAGATTGCAAGCGATCTGCTTGACGACATTTACGATGTTTCTGAAAGCAATTGTAAAAATAGGTAGCTGGCAAAATGGCCTAAGACGATAGAGAGACTTGAAAGCTTCATTGAATCAGAACGACCAAGTGTATAGGGAATCGAAAAATACATTTAGATATTCCGAAGGCTTTGATAATTTAAGTTCAGAATATTTGATGAAAGCGTTCGAAACATGTTATTAGAATTTATTTATCCAACCTCTTTTGAATTTATTGTTCTGGAATCAAACTGAATTGAACAAAACATACTTTTTGTAGCAAGTATGTATATGTATCTTGTGCAAGTGGACAACAAATGGATGGACATAAAGGGAACGAAAAACATTTCATTCAAACTCAAATGCCTCCAGGATATGGGAATGGCATGTTTGAATTACGTATTGCATTGTATTGCACATAATAACTCAAGTGCAATACGTGTATGAAGAACGATTCTATGAAAAGAAAAAAAAGGCAGACAAAAAGTTGCGAGTGTCGTGGTAGAATGGAGTTCGGGAGACTTCGTTTTTATAACATTAAAGCGAAGAAAAATTGATGATGAAATCATAACGAATGGTGTGAGCATCGCATCTTGCTTGCAGTACAATATTCTAACGTATGCATTCTCTGGATGTTTCCCTTCCTCCTGTGCTTTCCTATAGTACGTGTCGCAAATATTATTAATGTATTTTCCAAATTTTAGATTAACGTGTACTTAAATTTCCCATGCGAAGCACGCACAGTTGTTGTAACATGAGATAATAGAATAAGATATTTGCCATGCACTGATGGCACACTGTTATTTATACTTATGGTATTGTACTTATTCATTCGATATAAACATCAATTGTACTGACAATTATTATTTCTCATCATTTTTTCATACAATTCTACTAACAAATCTGCATGCATGAACATGTATACGTATATGAATATGTATGCTCATGGCTGAATTATAAGTAAATTTTTGGTTGGCAACGATTTTAAAATCTTTGTTGAATTACTAACTGCTACGTTAACATTTACGTTCAAAGTGTTAATTGCAAAATAGTGCCGTTGATATTTGACAAATGTCCTTTCGTGTGTGGATTAGCTCGGAACGTAGCTCAAAGTAATTCTGATAAATTAAAATATTCTTAAACTATTTGTTTGATTGTTTATCTTATCCATCGTTACTAAAGTGCTTTACCTTATATTCCTTTTACATTACGGGTCATTTGAGTGATGCTTGCACAAATTTGTACACCACTGCGTATCTTATAACGAGTATAAAGGCAATACTAATCGATAAGTCACTTAATCTTCGTAATAGGAAACCAATTGTCCTTCATTATTTTAAGTGTGTTTACTTTTGACCTCAGCAGCTAACAGAACTTTGAAAGACACTGAAAAAATCGCGTATTTTGATTATTTTTTCTCGTGACATACGGTCGTTTGAATCGTTTACGGGTGACGAAGCGTGAAGAATTTGAACAAACTGTTAATAATGAAAACGCTGCTGAGTTCTGCGTAATCTAGCCTCACAAACGATACCAACATTTTATGTTATGAACATTACTCGTCGCGAACTAGTGTGGTAAACCATTTATATGGTCCAAATAAAATATTCAGTTGATGTGAAGATAAAATTGGAATTTGAAATTGGCATAGCAAGGAAAATCGGTTAGTAATCGTCCCGGAGGCTTAAATCAAAAGCCATCAACAAAACAAACACTTCCTTCTCTTCGCTTAGCCTGGGCTGCAGATGCAGGCTTGGTATTATTAAGAAACATGTCTAAAAATGAATAAATAACACAGCAGTATTTTAACTTATATTTTAAAACAAACAAGTCATTACACGGAGAGTGCCTTAAACAACTGCCACACTACACTTTGTCAAAGAAAAGTCGAAAAATTACGTTATGCAATATGGGTATGATGCGTTAATAAAGGAACGTGCTAATTAATCCTGAAACGCGTTTCTGTCAAGTGGACACATACGAAACGTAAGAGCTTACGGGACTTAGTTCAAGTTCATGGGACAGCATCAGACAGGATAGATGATAAACTGAAGGCCGTTATCGACGAAGAACAAAACCAAAACTTCCAACAAAAAATCATTAATAAAGGCTTGCACTCAGTTCCATTAGTTTGCTTCTAGACACCATTTAGTTCCTCACAAAGAAAAGACGTCGGTTTGTGTGTAGCGATTTTTATTCGTGTATGGCTTAAAAGCGGACCAGAATAGACTTCTGAATCGACAGAAAAAGTAATCTTTTCCGTTTTAATCTACGTTTTTAACACAACTAGTTTTTTTCTGTAACGCGTACTCATTTTCGTAAAAAATCTCAATCAATCTCGTAAAAGACTTTCTCTGTTTGTTTAGAATTTCGCTCCAGTTTTAAAACGTCTATCATGCTAGTAAAGACAAGTGAACGTATATCTTGTGCAAACAGTGTTTCGCTTCAGTTTTAAGTAACAAACCGTTGTTGTGTTTTTTTTGTTATGAATAATTAATATTCCACGTCAGATACATATCATCATCGTCGAGAACTCATCACGATGGTCGTAGTATTATTATTCATACATAGCGTTGGATCAATCCGAATGAAAAGAAATATGCGGCCTTTCGGCTGTGTGAAACAATATACAAATTTAAGTAGATGGTTTGCTAAAACCTGAAAGAACAGCGCGTGACAACTGCCATGATATGTTCGCACACTCATTGTTTAAACCTTGGGATTGTTTGAAAACGCAGAATCTACGAACCTTTTACATTTGTTCAATTGCTGACACCATCTGGCACGGGAAAGCCAAAATAATTGCGATTAAATACAAAATGCGTTGGCTGAATCAAATAAGCATTTATAAATGCACATCTATCTACTGATTAGACCACAATGTATAGTGCATACGGTATAGGTTCATGCGATGAAAGTACAAAATGTTGGTGTAACGAGAGCTCTTTTCGAGTTCTTCGCGAAGCTGCCCCCACTGAGACAGCTGTGACGATGTCACCACTCTTTCATGCACTGGATGCGATTATGAAACATTTAATCGAAACGGAATGCAAATCATTTAGCCACTTCTAAGCTTCGTTCTGGCCACACTCATTCTTGAGCATTGCAAGGTATGCAGTAATGTGTAATGCTTATTGTCAACACAAACGGCAGGGTCGAAACAATTGAAAAAAGGTTCTGCCATTCTGCGGTCTAGTAATATGGTGATAAATTTGAAACATGAATCGCTAACATGACATAAGCTTACTAAAAACACCCATACACAAGCATTACATTTTGCGGTTCTAGTGAATGTGAAGCTTGCTTTTAACTGGGCGGTGAAACGTTATGTGTGTCCTCCTGATATCGTATGTGTCCTCTTGAGAACGACAACACTTCATCTTTCATAAAACGCACCGGCGGAAATGTTTGTTCGACAAATTCGATAAAGTAGTTTCGATAAATCGGTGCAGCAAATAACAGTGAACTTTTGTAAAAAGAAATAATGCGCATTGTGTGTGTTTGTGTGAAAATCACAAAACCTTGGCAAGGGATTAGCATTACTACTACGAATAAAAAATCTAAATACACGGAGCAGAACGTATAAAGTAGCGATAAAGAGGCGATGCTGATGAACGTTCCACGATATAAGAATGATTTTCTATAAAGATGATGCTTCAAATATTATGGACTAGACCCCACTTCTGTGATAAGACGCGCAGTAGGGGTTTGAACATTACTCTAATGACCGATCAATTAACAAAACCGAAAATCATCCACTGTAAAACATTTCCTTTATTAATAGATTGCAAAATGGGTCGCAAAGCGTGCAGAAGTAGCAAGTAATAATAGCATTACCACAGATATTTGTTGCACTTTGATGCAGCTAATGATTGAAACCAATTGATTGGGTAGAATCGTTCTGTCAATAGCGAACAGAGAGATGGAGCAAACTTTAATGTATGGCGATCATTAGTGATATTAACGATGCATGATCGCTCAATCCAGAAGACCAATGTAAACACCGAAACAAACACTTAATGGAACCATGAATGAATGAATAAAGTTTTCATGAAATTTTGCATGGAATGCAAACTATGACATGCCTGTCTTTGCTTCTGCAAACCGACAAAATATTAAAAACCGTTATAATACAAATCTTTGCGGACGGTGAATGGACAACAAAATGCGTAACAAAATGACGAATACCACCTATAAAATGAAAGCAAAACAATTTTTCTCCTCCTAGATAAGAAACTGTATTTTCATTAGGAAACGAATTTAGGCACGTACGTTAGAACTGTACAAGATAAGAAAAACGAATTGTATTACGACAGGCTCAATAAAATCAAACAAGTTCATATAAAACAAACCACACCACACAAAAATTAGTTACGTAAGCAATGAACCAAACCAAATCTGCGCGCAAGCGTTCAGTGAATACTCACGTAGCTTTGGTCCAATGTTACATTGTTTGGTTCACCAAGCCCTAATGTTACCAAACTTACTATCAGCAGTACACGGTTTGCATCCTTGCTAATCTTTCTAATGTGGAAATCTAATGTCTGGTTGTTGCATGCATGATTCCAGTTTGAATCCGAGGGTATGCATTGCAAAAAAAACAGGTGTCCTTACCTACAATTGCATCGATCGTTGTGTAATCGAAACCATTCGCTTATGAGAGTTATATCATATTTCTATTTATTTGGATACTATATTGAAAAGTGCAATTATTTTACATTCGTACATCATTGTTAGATATTTTCATTTGAATTGAAAGCGGCGTAGGTAACAGCAGGTAGTAGATTGATTGTTTTATTTATATAAGTATTTTTTTTAATAGCGCAAAAATCAAAAATAAGTCACCCAGTTTTGAGTTGTTTACCATATAAGAAAGAATTTACTCAAAAATTGTCCAAGTCTTTTCATGCTAGTTGAATAAAAGCAGAGACTGATTAAAACAAACAAATCATGTACTCTAGGCGAAGGGACAAAAAATTGAACAGACCAAATATGTAACAAAATCTATAACTTTTAACCAACTACATATTACACACAACGCCATCCGGAAAATAATGCAAAATCTGAGAATCGAATGGAAAGTAAACCAAAATGGAATTTGGATGGGCATTTGTACCAATTTTTGTTTCGTTTCTTCCACAAACCAATTTAAAGGCGCGCTGCCATTCGGGAAAAAACACTAAATAAACGGGCCAAATTAAATACCTTGAAGTAAAACTGTGTGAGTGCGGAATTCATAGAAAAAACTGAAACAAAACCATGATGCCACAACGTGCGATAAATCAATAATTTTATGATAAGCATAAGAGGAAAAAAAATAAACAAAATGATAGACAAATCTATATCAATCCTGGTCCTGCGGGTGAGTAGCGTTTCAGACGAGTTGAATGTTTTTTCTTAACCGATCCAGAACATAGTACCACTGAAAACCACGCTATGGAAACCTAAATTAGCAAGATCATCAGTACACACAAAACGAGCCGCCGGAGATGAATAATAATTATAACGACGCCATTTTGTTTATATACTTATAAGAGGTCAGGAGTTCGACAAGGGAAATTAGCTATAGATAATATCGAAAAAAAACCAAAACGGACAATGTGAGCAGAGAGAACGATGATGATATAAAACAAACTCTAAACTTGTAAGCCATATCGGTTCATTCTTTAACTTCAAAACGAGTTGACTACTTCCCAAGAAGCCTTAGTCGTTGGGTTGAACACTCGCCTGGAGAGAAACAGCACTAAAATGACCATTTATAAAAAAAGTTTAGATAATGCATGCATACAGTATGATAAAACAACATTTAACAAATCATATGAGACACAATAGAGAAATTTGACATTGAGTCGAAATCGGGTGACTATTGGTATGACGAAACGGAAAATCGCTGGATGAACGGCTGCAAAACAGTAGATTTTATGTCGTGGCAGCTAGGCAAAGTCGGTTGATGAGTAATAAGGAACGTCGATAGCATAAAGGCGTGCAGTTCCTTAACATATTCTTTGCGAACACGGAGATGCAAAGTTATTGTATTAGCAAACTGTACTTCCCTCTACAATGGCTGATAAACATTATGTACTGCACAGCCATTTTATTGATTGTTATACAAGATATGGTAACGGCATTGGGAAGCCAAAAACATCGTTCCATAATGAAAACATAGATTCCGGCGTCCAGTACGTGATGTTGATCAATCATAAAGCGTTGCTTCGTTTACACGCTGAATGTGAAGTTGGGAAAAGTGACATGATTTCAAATCTATTTCTAAAATACTAGGTTAAAAAAACACTATATTAGAAGACTTCCATGTAATTTTTACAACAAAATGTGCCGATGCCGGGCAGGTTGATAAGTTTATCAATAGCGGAAACTGATACATCTGATCAGATAGTCCAACGCCAGTCAAAACAATTTCCGCAATGGAGTAGAGAAAAGAGACGAATGAATGAATTCAATCCCGTTTTACTTACAAAACACAAGGAGTTAAGCACTAGCTCGTTAATAAAGTAATGCAATGCAAGATCACCATTTCCGAAATAGTATTACTTGTTGCAATAGTATCATCGCCGCAAGGAGGCTTACGTGATGCGTGTACTGTTAAGCTCTGACCCCGATGCTAACGAGTTATACTACTCACCATTGAAAACTAAAGAATCAAGAATCATTTAAGAAAGAGTCAACTGTCAAGAGGATAGAATCTGACAAGAGAAGAAAATGTCCTTAAAGAGCAAGTAAAGGATTTCGATGTAAACGAAGACAAAGAAAGGATTTGAAGGATCGCGAAAGGTGCATCATATTCTCAAATTTCACTCTTCCATTGTTGCTACGCATGCTTATCTACCGTGTGTCTCATACAATATATAAAAAACCTTCGCACACATTGTTCTAAACTAGGAACGTTATCGTCATAAACTAAATATCATACAAATCAGCAGAGTTAGCATTCGTGTCTTGTTTTAATCGAATTTCGTGATAACAATTCTATGTCTTCGTTCCCCACAGTCGCGTAGTTGGGTCATTTGAGGGCGTGCCAAATTGAACCTGGTCCGATAAATTATTGAATTATTCATACAATTCAACAACGAAAATAGCTACAGATTTGTCCAAATAATTACTTGTTTTTCATACTTATAAATACTATCGTATGTGAGATAAATGGCCATTGACAATCTGTTCTCTGAATCGCAAATAATAAGGAATTTAACTATCGTTTCCTCGGCCATTAAAATGTTTGATTTGGATTTAACAGAGAAAATCAAGAATACGAAAGCATTTGCCAAAAAATCTAAAAAAATAAATGAGTTAACTAAAAGAAAAACAGCCAGTATCCATTAAACTTCATCTCCATTTCCTACCATTCTTTCCATCCGATGGAAAATTTTAACTCGAAATCGAAGAAAGAATGATTCCGTGTTTCAGCTTCAGCTTTAAAAAAATATGACAAAGACTTGATAACATCTTAATCTCCCCCACTTTCATCTTCTGTGTGTTTATAGCTAAGTAAAACCCATACATTAATTGAAGTACGATCGTGTCATGGTAAACCACTCGAGCTTTGCCTAAGTTAGTGTGAGCCCATTTCAAAAACACAACATACTTCAATTCCTCTAGAACTTTACGGGCTCCCTTTACGGGGTCATAAAAAAATTCGACGTCTATTTCTTGGTGAGGATAGAACTAATTCTAGCACTGGTGTGGTGTATTTTAGGGTAACCGGGTGAGGCATAAGATGTTAGGCATTCGGTAAGACATCGAAATGTTTGCTTAAGTGTGCTGGAGTGGAGGTTCCGAACACGTAAAAGTTTACAGATCAATCTATTCAATGTGTAATAAATGTAACTGTATTTGAGCCTTCCTATTGAAACTGTTTCTTACACATAAATTGCAACCTTAAAATGAATAACAAGTGATATGTAATTGTGAATCGTAGAATTATAAATGTGAGAATCTATCGTATATAAGTAGGACGTGGTCATGAATGCTCTTCCTGCTCTATTGATGTTAGTTTCTGCAATCCTTTCTGATAGGACAACTTTTGCAAACAATTACATAACCTTTCGAATCAATTTTTGTGATCCTCATGAATCCCGTGTTAATCATCGTCATATAGTGATACGTAAAGAACTAAATGCTTTTCCCACGGCTATACAACACACTCCTATTGATGTAAAAGTGATCGCCGGTGCATCATATTCAACAAGCATCTTTCACCTAATAGTTACAACCCTCAAAGTACACTCCTTGCAGTAGACATAAGCATAACATAAGTGAAAAAATACTAAAATCTTCAATGTAGCAACGAAAAGTAGAAGAACACAGGAACATTGCATTGCAATTCATCACGCTTTTTAAAAATGCAGGTCCTATTTTTATTCAAAGCAAGTGCGTGTGCTTTACACTGGTAAAACCAAACTCTTAGGAGATTTTAGACTTTCTCGGTGTGAATGAATAAGCTTATCTAGTAAAACGAAAACATGCTAAGAAAAAAAAAAATGAAACAGGCAGCGAGTGGTGAATAAATAGTAAACCTTGCGCTACAGCACAAACCACAAAAAGAGAAAAACTGAAACATAATCACATAAAACCGACAAAAAGAGTAAAGATGCGAAAACGGTAGTATACTAATAGTTGACACCAACGGAAACTCCCGTTGCGTTTAGTAACAGTTATGGCACCGTTGCAGTGGTAATCTAGTATTCTTTTACCATGGTTGGAATAAGACAGCATGCTGTGAAAAAGCATAAGATAGGAGAAGAAGGACAAACTAAATCTTTTATAAGTGTACGGTGACTGGCATTCAGAGCGAAGGTAGAACAAGAATGAACGAGAAGTAATATTCGGATCGTCAGATACAACAACTGAACTAAAACTGGTGTTTGTATGAAATAAATAAACAGACAACAAACTTGAAGAAATATTAAATGAAACAACTATACACACACAAAACTTTAAAATCGCGATACATGTGACCAATCAAAATGACGTAGTGTAAGATATGGTAAAAAAACATAACCTACGGTTAAATAAATGACATTTGTTAGGCGCTAAACATGACTAGCCATTACACACAGTGTAATATTAAAAAAGCAAACGGTGTAGGATGACGAATAAATTACGAAACTACAACAAAGAAACGACAACTAAAGCCACCCACATATAAACACACAAACTGTTAGCATTTGGGGTATTTTTAAGGATGCTACATAGAGCAACAATAAATATACATATATTTTTTCTTAATTTACAACCAATTGTATCGATAACTGAAGAATAGGCCCAGTGCGGATGCATCGAATCAGATGATATGAGCCACAGGAAGGAAATCGTCGGAGAGAAGCGAAAGAACTGTCGTATAGGACGAACAAACTTTGCTGAAAAATAATAGCACGAAAAACCCAAAAAAGTAACTGTAGAACCAGGTGTACTGATATTCAAAACTGTGAATATATTTGCTCGCAGTGTGTAATGGTCAGAGTCTTGATGTGTTGCCCAAAACGAAACAGACAACTCTGATTAATATGAAAACGCTTTAATGTAATAAGAACACAAGCAACAATCGTATTCTTATTACTATTTATTATTAGCTGACTAAGAATGACCCGATCAGGAGAGGAGCTATGAGTGATACTCATTTACAAGCTGAACGACTAGTTACTGACGATGATGCGATAACGGCGAAGCGTACAAGAATGAAGGAATTCCAGCAGAAGCTCGAGGGAATGGAAAGTGTTCAACAGAAGGCCGAATGTACTGAGTGCATTGTTCTGCATAGCACAATGAATGTGATCGTAGCGGGATGTGGATGAAACTGCTGTTAAGGTGGGTTGTATTAAGAAAGTAACTAGACATAAACTCCAATTGCGTTGATCCAGGTATGGAGGTAGGATGAGTGCGTAACAGGGGGAGCCATCCAGGACACACGTGATCAGTTAACCAAATCCAAGGCAGTGCATTGACGAAAACTACTCAAGTTACGATTAATACGAGCAATGAACTATACGCAAAGGCGCATTAGCGGACGTAGATCAACAGATTTAAGTGCGATATGGTGCAAAATAATATTAAAAAACATAAATAGTCATGTGATGTGTATTGAAATATTTGAAAATTTAAACCATGCATAACCGTTTGAAACACAAAACGGTTATGCTAAAGAAACGTAAGTGAATAAGTAAATGAATGAAAACATCTACAATGTAAGTAAATGAATAAGTAGAAGCGTAAGGTTATACAAATGCAATGCAACAAGTAAACCAACAATATTGGTAAAATCCGCCACCGAAACACTTGAAACTCCCAAGGGGGTCAGTGCCGAGGGATTGAAAAAAAAGATAATACATGACGCTAGAGGGTAAATTATTGCATATTTGCCCCTTGATAGGTGATTATATACGACTGGCGTCCGATGGGGGTGGAAACAAAGATAAGTAAACGATGTGCGTGGGTAATGATATGTGAAGCGAAGCAACATTAAAATACAAATAAAATTAGGAAATAGTTGTGAGCATGAAACAAGCAAAATATCAATGTAACCATAATTGTATTCGTTGAATGACAAATAAAGCATATTAAGCCTATATAGAGGACAGCAAAGACGTTTCGGAAGTTTCGATACTCAACCGATCAACATTTTTGGATTGGTGAAGGTGCGAGTTCTTATTTAATTTTACTATTTTAGTCATTTTTACAATTATTATCAACAAACATCATGCACTTGATGGTCTCTACCGCAAGAACCAACCGTGAAAGAAAAGGAATTTAATTGGTACGGCATTGGCTTGGAGCTTGAAGGACCTCAGGACCAGGTGGATCAGGTGAAAAAGGTAATATTCTGACAGGATCAGCTCTGGAGAATACGACGGGTGCGAAAACTGTTTTTAGTTCTGTAATGATGCAATATCACATCACCATGCCTTTCGGGCCATTCTGGTCTTTGAATTGTTGTCGCTAGTGATCTGTATTTATCGTTTCACGTGGTTTTTGTGTCCTCTGGTCCCTGTTCGTAGGTCCACCTTTGAATCACACTACCACACAATAGAACGACACTAATGGACTCGACAGTGTATGGGGCGGCTTGACCAGGTTAAAGCCATGATTGTTTGGGCGAAGGGTTCTCGAAATAAATCTATCTTTCGTCGATAGTGGCAATCCAACTTCCCGAATGACTTTATCATATTTTTCAAGATTAAAGTCAAATGAAAAAATTGACGCACATTTCAACTCAGAAGAGAGCGGATAGTTAATTCGATTAATTCGTTAGAAATTTTCCCGTTTTGTAGGAACCTAAATTGCTTTTAAAATGTGTTTTGGAATGTGTTGTCCGTTCTAATTCAAATGGACAGCGACCGTTATTTGTTGTGTGTCTATACTTTATGTTTAGTGTGCTCGACTGACAGGTCCTGAGCGTAACGCGTAACGCGTAACGCAACAAAATGTAAACACTGTTGACAACCTATGTCTGCTCCGTCGCGGGGTTTGGTTCGTTTACAAAACACAGTTTACAGGATAAATCCACAGTTTACAGCCAGTGCCAAATGGACGGAAATTTGTCTACACTAACTTGCTATGCCTGCCGAACCAATACTAAAGATTACATTTCGATACACTCGAAGCGCGATAAATGTTCAGTAGGAGAAATGTTTCAAACACTGTTTCCAATGCTACAGGTAAGTAATGCACTCACTTTGACCGGGACACAGTCCTCACTTTCTTGAACTCGTTTTAGATTCCCCCCGAGGAACACGGAATACCTGTGGCGATGTGCTTGGATTGTGTGGAACACACGATTGATGCGTACCGCTTCTGGAAACTGGTGACCAACGTGGAGAAAGAAGCTGTGGACAATGCCGCGGACGATGGTACATCGACGAACCGTCCTGGGACGATCGCATTATGTATTGAGCCGCTGAGCATCGATGAGACAGTTTCCTACGAAGATGTTGAATACCTGTTGGACGAAGTGCAGAACGAGAGTGATTGGTCAGCGACATCGGACGGTCGGAGCAGTCCAGATAGGAGCAAACCCGCAGATGCTGCCGGTGCGCGGAGCGTCGAGCGCACGGCCCTCAAACACGTGGACTACTTTCCTACGCGGACGAACGGAAGCAACCCCTTTCGATGCTGTGGACGAAAATGTATGCTGACCTTTAGCACGCGAGATGAGCTGGAAAAGCATGGCGCCGAGAAGCACTGCAAACCGAAGGTGTATGACGAATCTTACGGTTACGAGTGTTACATTTGTTTCGGTCGGTTTCGGTTCCGAAAAAATCTCATCACACACTTGCGACGCCTGGTGCGGGACTACGAGTGCCCGGTGTGCAGCAAGGTTTTCGATCGCCCGAAGGAGAAGGGACCGCACATGGCTGCAGAACACCAAGCTTATCTACAGTCCGTGCGAAGAAAGTGCTACTTGCTCGAGGAACAACAGCTGAAAATATGCTGCGGATGCGGTGCCCGGTACGACACGGTCGACGAGCTGCTCGAGCACGGTGTGTCTGTCCACGCACAGCACCCGCGCAACGAAGACTCCGGTCACAATATTCAGTGTGGCGTGTGCTATAAGTTTTTCAAGACGCGCATCTGCCTTCGCCAGCATCAGACGGCCGTGTATCGGCCCAAACCGTTCAGTTGCGTTCGGTGCGGCGCAGCTTTCGATTGTCCGTCGAAGCGACAGGCCCATGAGAAAACGCATGAAGTTGATCGTAGGTTCGTGTGCTCGGAATGCGGGGCTTCATTTAAGACGGATGCGGCACGGCGGGGACATCAGAAAATACACGGAGAGCGTACGCTACAGTGTGATACCTGTGACCACCGTGTGCGCACCAAGCATCAACTCAAGGAGCACATGCTACGGCACGGATCCGAGCTGCCGTTGTCATGTTCGGTGTGCCCGAAACGGTTCCGGATTCGCTCGAACCTCGTTAGCCATTTGCGATCGCACACCGGTGAAAAGCTGTACCCCTGCCGATTCTGTGACCGACGCTTTGGCTACGTCAGCGACCGACGGAAACATGAACGGTCCCACACCGGAGAATATCCGTACAGTTGCGATTTGTGTGCGAAAAAGTTTCATCGACCATCGGCTCTCCAAACGCATCGACAGAAGTGTAGCGGTAACAAACGTGCTGCCTTGGTGTGCTGAACCAATCCCAGTCGCAAACCCGTCCCCGATTACGACGCGACCCTTTTTTGTGGCCTTTGCTAAAAAGAGATCAAACCATAGTCCTTTGTAATGCCCCAGAAAGCCACACCAGCACAAGATGCAAGAAAGTAGGTTTCATAGTACCATTCGTATCCTAGTTCGGAGAAGTTTTAACGTAAAATAACAAGGGAAGGTACATTCCGTAGAAGTTGTGATAGAGTACTTCCCGCTGTGACCACTTTTATATTTAACGCTCTAATTCTTGTTATTCTTGAAGTACTAATATTATTTAATATATTTGTGTTGAAGATTTACTTTGACCCGTTTCGAAGGCGATCACACACATAACCACCGCCTATCTGTGTCTCGGGCTACCTCCGATTCCTGTGCGATAATCAGTCACTCTCGCTTTCGCCGTGGACGACCCACTTTGCCTGACCTACATAACACGTGTGCTTCGTCCGGGGCGGCCAAGCGAAAACATTTGCAAGGACGCAACATCGAAACGCCGCCCTTGCTGCCCCGTATCGCGCGCCAGGAAAGACCTGTTGTGTCGGCCGCTCCCAACCGTCCTCCAGGACCGTGCAAGCTTCTCCGCTTTGTGCTCCGCTCAAAATGCTGCAATATGCCCTCCAAAACCGTTATCGGTCACTGCAGTGGCCGTGCACCACCTATCGCTTATCTGTCCCGCAAGCTCGCCGCTGTTGCTGCATCTTCACTGCAAGCCGTCGTGCATCCGGCACACAAAGAAACCTGACACACTAACGCACCGAACACACACACGCACACCCCCAATCGTGGTCACATGGAGGCTTGCTGGGGGGGGCCACTTGGTGTTGGGGGGGCGACGAAAATAAGTTCAACAGTTTTCGGGTCTTTCCGCCCGCTTTCGGCGCACATTCGGTGGAGGGTCATCGAACCCGCGACAGCTGGCATTCGGAACGATACAGTGCCCTGGGTGGGGTGGGTCGCCCACCAGTAATCTATCCTCGTCCCGTCCGGCCGTCCGGGTGCTTGGGTGTCTGGGTGTTGTCACCCAGTTTTTTTTGGTCCTTTTTTCCCTGAACCAAAGATGATAGGCCGTTTTCGGGCAGGGTGTTACGATTCCTGTTTTTCACTTTCTACAAGATAATGGGGGAGCTCACGATAGAGTCCTCCCCGTCGGTGGGGTGCATATATCTTTTTGCACCGAAATGCACTTTGCGAAAGTCAAAGTCTCTCGCGCACAGCGTATCTACTCAAATAGGCGCGCGCGGTATAATAATCTCTAGCGGTCTCTTTCGTCATGGAATATTCCACGAGGAACATTTATTGTTTCGACCCACATTCTGGCTCGGCCAGGCGGTGCTAGGAGGCTCCATGTGTTGTGTGTAACATTACGCCGCGTCTCGACTGCTTCGTATATTGCGACGGGAGCTTTAGATCACCCTACAACTCGAGCGAAATATGGGGCGAGCCAAGAAAAAAGTCGACCACCTCTGGCCAAAGCACCCACTCAGCACCTGGACGCGATCGGCGTAGGATTGCATTTTGCAGACGTGCTTATCTCACCGCCAACCGTACCCTAGTTTCAATGCTTGCCGCTGCACATACGGCGTACGGCGGGCCTGGCCATCATTGTTGATTTTTTTCATTTCTGAAACAAATTGAGGTCATCTCGAATCGGCTGGTCGTCTGAAGGATTTACTTTTGCTGTTCTTTTTCTGGATTAACGTTTTTTGTGCTCTCTTCTCTTGCGTCGGTGGTGGGATTTTCTTTCTTTTCTTTTCTATCGCTTACTAGCCATCAAGAGCCAGACACTTTGGCCGTTATGTGCATTTACATCATCACGATCGTGGACGCGTGCAGAAATATTTTGGACCACTGGAAAATAGTTGAAAATTCAAAAAAGTATTCGATTCGTCTATTTTAGTAAACTTTATTCAGGCGAAGCACCGTTTTGGATACAATCCTTCCGATCTGCTGCATTGCGATAGCCAGCATCCATTCTATTCTATCCAAAGACGATCCATTCCAGACGAGTGTCCCTCAGGACCGACAGGAACCGTCAAATGCTAAATTATTCAAACCGTTCACACTTGACCCAATTTCGTGCCCTGTTCGGCGTTGGGCATTTGGGTTGCGCTGGTCACGAGCGATGCCTGGCTGGCCGTACGGCAGTACCCCTAAACAGCTTCAACTAGCTGGGTTTGGGAAAATGGTCGCCCAGACAGCCCAGACACATTGTTCGCAAACCTTTCGTTTACTTTCTCGCTCGTTGGACCTTAGTTCCAACACGAACTAACTGAAAACGGGAACGCTGCCCGAAAGGTCAGTGGGATTGGCAGCACGCTTTTTCGGTTGTGAAGGTTAAAGCATAAAAAAATCGTTTCCCTTTGGCAAAATGAACATGTTGCCCGTTTCACTAATTCCATTTTGAGTTACTCAGCTTGTCACCAAAAATAGAATTAAACCATAGAAAATATCGAATCCTTAAAAATAGGGGTGAACCATTATGTGGCCCTTGTTTCGAAAGCATTACTCATTGGTAAGACCTGCGCTGAACTTACGACCCTGTGACCCAAATTGGATCACCTACGCTTTAGTCGCTGTATAACGTTTCAACAAGAGCACGATGGCAAAATAAAATCAGAATAATTAGACAGAAACCTAATTATTCTAAAAACAATCTGGGCAGTTTCGAATGTTTCAGTTGTAAGGCACTAGGGTGCTAATGGTAGGTATTGATTAGTGTGTAGGTTATCCAAACAATTCTGTATGCTATGTATTCTGTTAAACCTCGCATTGACGCTTGCCATCCATCCTAAACACTAAAAAGGTCCTAAAACACTTCTCAGTCGTCAACATAATTCATTAAGTGATTTAATCGCTGCTCGTCGAAATACGTCACTTCGCACCCATTCATTGGCTTTCCTCTCGACCTGCTTGTAATTCTCTCCCTCTATCTCTCCGGGGCTTTGTGCGACAGTGATCCGCGCGAGGGGTATGCCCTTCCGTTGTGCGTTGGCCCTGATGGCGGCCAATGTTTAGCATTGAAATGGCACCATGACCGAAGTGAAAGCGCCGTGCCAGGCGCCCAGCACGTTATGTCAGCCTGGGCGGCCGTCACCTGGCCGTTTTGCACTTGGCACTTGGCCGGCTTATCCTAGGTAGCGCCGCCGCGAAGCGGTGTCTCCGTGGCAGTAGGTTATGTGGGCGCCGGTGCAGGAAATTAGCGTTGTTTTCTTTCACTCAAAGGGGTCGTTACTATAAAATTGCCGTTAACGGCTGAACAACTTCGAACCACTTCACGCAAACGGTACTTACGCAGTGCCCGTCGGATTCGACACCCTCGGCTAGGATAATGCTAGTAATAGGAGTGCTAGTAATTGTCTGAATGAGTGTTGGTTGTACTCAAAAGCCGAGCGACTTGGGCCTTTGTACGGATTTTGAAGCGTGATCTTTCGGTAAAATTATGCAATTGAAAAATGAAACAAAACTTCACCGTCTTTAAGCCTTGGTTTATTATCTTTTTGTTTTCGTCCTAATGATTGATTCCTTTGTTCCATTTTGCTGTATTTTCAAGCTGTTACATATTTCTCCTGTTTTTTAACTTTCAAAATTTAACATAACTAAGTTAAGGACGGTATGTCTTTTCATATAATTTTATATTTTGGATGTTTTTTAATTTCAATGTTATATACACCTTTGCTGCAAAAAGGGTTCGTGAAATAAGGATAACTTTATTTTCGCGCATTTGCAGTTCATCCTGACCAGTTTTGTCTTTTGTTTCGTTTACTCTCATGCACCACTTTCCGTTTTCCACGACCAGCGTGCAGCGCAAACGGGTGGAAATGCCTCGGAACCACCACCTGTGGGCTAGGCGGAAGTGACGGCAGAGAACGAAAAAACCGGAAAAATAAAAAGCGAATCCACGGTCGTGCCTGGTCGGGTGTCCCACATTTGCGTGCCACATTTAGCTACACACACACACAAACTAAGTGCCTGCTGGCCACCCGTTAGCTCCATTCTTTCCCGTGCCCTTACCTCGTCCGTCATAGCTTGCCCGTGCACGCCATTGCGTTGCGCAGGTGCTCTGTGTTTTTTTGGCGCACAATGGCCAGCCGGCGTGCTACCCCGGTTGTAGTAGCAACGTGGGCCCACTTCCGTCCGGTTCTCCGGTTGGGTTGGCTTTCCCTATTCGGCACGAGTCATTTCGATTTTACTGGTCATTAGCAAATAAAACACTAGGGGAACCAAAGGACCACTATAATCTATTTACTTTTCTGGTTCTGGGCTGTCGGTAAATACTTTCGGCTCTGGCGTTCTCTCGGCGTGATCGTGCGAGAGACGTGCACGGAATTGAGCATATTTTTTTTCCTGTCACTGGCCACACGACAACCGCCGAGGGGGCCACTATCTGCTGACCTACTTTACAGACAGTGTCTGCCCCGGTACTGCGGCCACGCACCGTAAACGGTTCCGTTGACGTTCCGTTCCGTTGGGTCCTCTTTCTCTCTCTCCGGCGTGAATTTTGGGACCGCTTGTCTCATCGGTTACAGCGTTTGGGGTCCGAACGACAGTTGTGACCCATCAAATGGAACACGTTCCTGGCGCAAAGGGAGAGGTCAATTTCAAGCCGATGCGACGTACAAAAATAGACTTGGGGGGGTTCGGGGTGACCACGGAAACCCCCACCACGTGACGGGTGCTGACCGTGGCCGTGGTGGGCCTCTGGTTGGAGTACATAAACTTGAAAGAAAATTAACAAAAAAAAAACACCAAAATAATGCTCGGATGCTGGTTATGGTCCCGGCGACGGCACACGTCACGCTCGGGGTGCATGGGTCGACGGACAGCAGCATATGGTGCGGGAGTGTCGACAAGATTGATGGCCCCGAACCCGGCCCCGCGCCAATAACCGGTTTTTTGGGGTCAATTGGGGTGTGCTTCTTTCTTTCTGTTTTTCCTTTGGTTTGGTGAATGTTGAATGTTCTTTTCCGTTTTTGTTGCGTTTCGAGTTTTGTGGCACGAAGACGCCCAAAAGCGGGAGAAAGTTTGGGCGGCAGCTGAATTGTTTGTTTGTTTGTTTATTTGTTTTTTTATGTTATTTATTTTTCCATTTTTAACTGTGAACACAAGACGACTGGGCTGGTAAATCCGGCCACGGGCCCGACCGATGTCAACCCGATGATGATGGCGGTTATGGGAAACGGAAAATTATTCAACCATCCCCATCGGGCCAAACGGGGATTATGAGAGAGACATTTTGGGCCACCCGAGGTGATGATGATGACGGGGAGAATGGTCACGCTGTGCCGTAAGAAATGCTCTCTACCGTTAATCGGCTTCTTGTTTAAGGATTGTGTAACGCTTCTGGAATGTGGAATTCCGAGCGATCGGCCTTTTTGCATTCTGATCGGCACGGTGCGAATGACGTAAATTCTGTAGCATACAAATGTTCTTAAACTTATTATAGGAAATTCTAGATGGGAGATGATAGCATTATGGGAGAAACGAGTATTAACATTGGGAACACATTGAACAGCGGTTTGTTTCCTCGAAAGGCAAATATACACTGTTACTGTTTAAACCGGAGTATTGTTTAATAAGCACAAACTGAGAGTAGATAGGGCTCTGTGTTTTCATCATCATTATGAAAACTATACACAAATGAGGTTCACTTATTGTACAAAGAAGATTTCATAAACCATGCTACCGCAAGCTTAACGTAAGCGTGAAGCTTGGTAAATTTCTGGATTTCTGATTCCAAAGAAGGAATAAAAAACGGCACGGCAGTAAGTTGGGACACCGTTACCGAATGCAGCGAATGGTGATAAAGTTAAAATTGAACCACGTTTACTGCTGCAGTGCGCCAGTCACCCCAAACTGCGCAGTTGAGAAATTCGCGCAAACGCGCCCTATTTAGGTCAATCGTAACGTGGAACCCAGACATAGGCGCGTCCCGCTCGCCGTGCGCTGCTGCATCCGGTCGGTGCATTCTGCCGTAAATGGTGCACCGCACAACCTCTTCTGGTGTGCGTCGAACCAGAAAGTGGCCCACTTTTCGGCCCTGCACCGAGCGTCAAGAACCGAGACACAAGCCGAGTGCGCCGGCCATTATGTCATCATCGCCGGCACGCTGTGTGTGGCAAAGAAAGTGATGGCTGCTCTCCTGTTTCGTTGTTTTGCAATGTTGGTTAAATTGTTCGTTGTTTTAAGTTGCACGGGAACGTGGGTAATTGTAAGAAGGCCAGACAAATGGCATACCGGGCACCGTGTGCAGTCAGTTTGCATCTCTCTTACTATTTTTAGTAGGAAAATTAGATTTAAACAATGAGATCACTAGGCAACTGGCCTTTGGGCTCGTTTCAGCAGCAGCAGCACCAGCAGCAACGGTGTATTGTGGGAAATTGCGTTGTACGAAGCGTTGTGTGTGCGCTGCATAAAGAACGGCCAAGAACCGTCGAGATGCAATTGCGCTTTAGTTTGATGGTTTTACTGTTTTTCTTCCTATCTTCGGAGCTATTCTAGTTTATAGTTGTACACTTCATGCTTTTGGTGTACTTTTCTTTCGCTTTGGTGTTCCTTTCTTTCTTAGTTTCTTTCTTTCAGCACTTTTTCCATTTTCTTTTGCACTGTTTTGCTTTTCCTCTGTTTTTTTTATTTTTTGCTTCTGTTTTTTTTTTCGGGTGATTTTATCTTTCGTTGCTACCACTCGTTTTGTATCTTTCTCTATTCTGTGTTGCTTCAAAATTGGTTTCGGTCGTGAAAGTTGAACATAACTATCCGGCGACGGTCGCTGCAATTTACGCGGGCACAAAATGGTACTGTGTGTGTCCCTGGGCTGAGTTGCATCAGTGTGCAGTGCCGAAGAAGGAAGAAGTGAAAAACGGAAAACGGCACAAAAAAATCTGACCTAAATTAAATTGACGGGGGATCAGCGCTGGGCGCTTATCTCTCTTTCGCTATCGCGCGGCATGTTTCGACCTGGTATGGAATATGTTTAACTTTCGTTCTTTGTTTGGGAGACAGAATTTCTTCTCGCTTCGTGGCCACCGCCACAATCGTTGGCGTTCGAGGCCCTCGTTCGCTGGGCTTCTGGGTCAACTGGCGTCTGCCGTCACTGTTGCTTCGTTCACAGAGCAGACACACAAACTGCAGACCACGTGATGCATAACGCCCGGCCGGAAGGCGAGGGCACCCTTTCCCTCACCTCTGGTGAATGCACCGCAGCCATTTTCCTTTTGAAGTGTGGAAAGCGTGTTTTGCTGGTAAATTTGACCGGGCGTCGTCATTTTTTGTTGTTGTTGTTCCTGCACCAGACCCACGCCGTTGATGGAAATGTTCTGTAAGCTGAGTGCGCACCGTTTGTAAGTCAGTCGGGCCACCAATATATACTCTTCACCATACATCGCGCCGTCGGCGGCGTCGTCGTTACCGTTTGTCCTTAATGGTTCTATCTGTGTCAAGGATTGCGACCAGAAGACCAGAACAAAGACCGACGCGTCTGCCGCCATACTGTGATGAATCTTTTCTTTCGCGTCCCGTTGTTCTATAATGTCATAAGCTGTTAAAATTTGCGAAACATTCTACACAACGGAAATAAAATATGGACATTTCCGTAGTAAGTGGGAATTGTGGTTTTATATTAGTGTGAGTTTAAATGATAAGTGACGAGTGTTTGCACACTTTTGGCATAAACTCGCAAAATGAATGTGAAAAGGATATGAAAGGAAACTATGAAAAGAATTATGTTTTCAAAATTATTAATAATTATTTGGCATTACTGCAATTTTTATTTAGTATTAAATGATCATGACCTTCATGATCATGAGTTTGTGTTCTTCGACGGACAGAATGTAATCTTATACTGTATTCTTATAATTTTATATTTTATGTTTCGATTGGTGTTCCATTTTTGAAATCATATGAAATTGCAATAATTGAACTGCATCCATTAAAGATTAATGTATCATGAAAAGCATAATCTACTTGGCTTATCTATCTACACTTGGGATTTTTTTTATGAACCATTTTCACGCATCCTTGAAGGGCATCATAAATTAGTACGTTGCCTTCCGGACGTGATCGTTACACTTTGAAGGCTTTAGTCCATCAAGAACTCTGGATTGCAATGTCGGGCAATAAAGTCATCTTTCGTCGAGAAAAATATGCCGAGCAAACGTTTTCAGGTCACTATCGGTGCGGCGATCATTCACCGACCGGAAGCACATTCATCAGTCGCGATCGGCCTTTCTGGCCATCTGCTTCGCGTGCCAAGAAGGGCACCCAAAGGCCGCCCAAAAGGCACCGTCGCGAAAGCGTCGCTACCGCGGAACTGCGTCGTAATCAATTAGATTGCGTCGCGTGAGGCCTACTCGAAGCGAAGGATGACATCAAGGATCTTATTTATATTTCGCTCACTTTCGCCGTTATAAAAATACTGCCGCAACCGCACACCCCAGGGCAACGAGACATTTGCAACGATAGGCGTAGCGGCAGCAGCACCGGCGGCGGCGACTCGAGCTGCTGTCGATGGGGCAGCAATGGGTCCATGATGAGCTTGTAATTTCTAAATCCGCGCGAAGAAACGAAACGTGTACTAAAAATAGTTCGACTCCGCTCCCCGTGACGCAGTTTCCGTCGGGGCGTTGGGCAAGGATCGGTGCCCCCGTGTGGGCCTGGCCAGGGAAGCGACTTCGGGCGGTGACGAGCTGTTGCAATTATGTAAGACGTCTTTCGCTTGCCTCGAACGGATTGTGAAATCCATTTCTCTACACGAGCCGCACACGTTTCGGGCGGTTTCTGATCGGTGCGGGGGGCGGGGTGGCTATTTTCGGGCCGATCGCTAATTAATGAACCACAAACCGACAACAACCATGACCACCACCGACAGCGGAGACTGTTCTAAACGTTTTCACAACAGAGTCACCACTTTTTGCTTGCTCATTGCCATGCCGCTGAATGAACGTGTGCTGGCGATTGCCCCCCTGCGGGTGGTCAGCTGATGAGTATATGAGCATGCTGCTGGGAAAGAAAGTGAAACAATGAGAGACAGTCTACGAAAGTAACAAATAAATATGGAATGCCGGTGTACACATTATGTTACCATCGGATCATTAGATCATGCGGATAAAGGTAATGTAAATTTAATACGCAAGAGATCTATTATAACATGCCATAAGAGTTTAGAGTTTTAATTGGAGGGGATCTTAATTTTGTATCACACGGTCTGACGGCTGATTCTGTTCTTTGCTCGAGTCAACCGATCGGTTTCTTGACTCTCGGTTCCGGTTATAGAATCAGTTTCCATGTTTACATACTTGAAAAGGCCACTAACAATCCGTTGTCCTTTATCACATTTTTGGATCGTCAAAATTGGTGCTTGGTTCAACAGACAGAAGGGAAAAAGGGAAAAAGGGAATAGAATTTCACGCCACAATCCGAGTTCTCTTTCTTCTGTACCATTTTGTGCCCGTTTCGCTAGATGTAAATTGGTGCAAGACTGTAGATTTGCTCAAGAACGTGGCAACATGCAGCAGAAGACGCGCTCGTCGCGCAAGAATGCTCTGGTTCGCGACGGCAGCACGCTAAACAGGTTAGCACCGCCGCGTGACCTTGCTCCGTTGGCGTAATACTTGCGCTGGCCCGGGCGTGGTTGGATTGCGAAACGCGGCGGATGATATTGAACTAAATTTAAATTGCTACACCGTTGCCTCTTCCCCCGAGTTCGAGCTAGAAAGTGTGGCGCGTAAAGAAGGTTCTTCCCTGCGCACCACGGTGCTGGGGGTGCGGCTCCGCACCGCTTTCTTCCGCCCCGTGAACATCTTCAATCTTCGCCGCGTTGCTTTGACTACGATTGCATAACCTCACCACATTCTCTACTCTACGTTCGTTTGTGTGTTCTTTTCGCACCCAAAACAGATTGTGAGCATAGCAAAGAAACATAAGACACACACACACGCACACACATTCTCGGGTGAACTTCTACGATCGCTGCCTGAAGGAGTGCTTGGGCTGGTAGCATTTGATCGTGAGGTGTGGAATGGCAACGTGATCGATTCGAAAGGACCCGATCGGGGATCGGCACCGAGAGCGAGGTCCAATGCACGTGGCTGACGATGATGATCATGTTTTGCTATGCGATTGCGCAACTTCGTGCGAACGAGCTTCGAATCGGGTCTCGAGGGCCCAAGGCTGTCACTACGAGGGGATGAATTAACCATGTCTAAGATAAAATTCTTCACAGAATACCGAAATCGCAAGCCGAGCCGCGCCGCGCCGAATGGAATCTAGGGCACGGTGATGGACTATTTTTACTACACACAGGAAATGGCGAATTGTTTTGGTTTTCCTACACCGATGGAAGCTGAAGCCGCACGACGATGTGACCGTATCAAAACCACACCCCAATTCGGTTTCACGTAAATTATGCATTTCCATGCAAATTATATCATACTGTAACATAGATAATAAGTAACCATAAAAGAAAAATTATTAAGTCGATTAGAGCAAATTTTTCTTTAAAAAACAATAGAATTCGATTAGCAATTTTAAATAAAATAAAATAAATAAAAGTGCAATAACTACATTACTTATAAATACGGCTCGGAACGTTTTTTTAAGATTAAAAGAAAACTGCATTTCTATTCAGGCAAACAGACACACGCTTCTGAAACACAACCTAATAATTGAACAAAAGTGTATGTAAATGTTTAAAATTTATTTTTGAGAAAAATCATTGTCCGCATTAATAACGAGGAAAACATACTGTGAATGCCTCCAACGTGTACCGTGTACCTTGCATTGCATTTCACGTGCAGTCGGTACGCCTGGTTGCACTTATCCCAAGGACAACGTAACGGTGCCTCAATCGCAGCACTTGACATTAATCACTAAACAACCCGCGTAATGTGTCATCGCCAGGCCGCGCGTTGTCGCGCTTCCGAGCACCGTGACCGTTGGACAGTGAAAGGGAGTGCACACGGCTGTGGACGAGCCTTTGTTGTCTCCTTCTACACGCAACCCCCCGGAAACCGTCGGAAGGAGAAGGGAACCAAGAAGCCACAACAAACAACGTCTTCCTTTCCGTCTAGTAGCAGACCCTCGGATGGGTAAACCTTGACAACGACGTAATATCGAGCAAACGGCGACCACGTGGCTTCGGGCAGCTACTCAGATCGCTTGTTTTTGTTTCGTTCGCGATCGTCGATCGTTCGTGGCGACTCAGTGGTAGTCGACGACAGCTCGACAAATCGAGCGCGTCCGCAAACTGTCGGATGTTGGATCGGATCGCTCTCTGCCCGGCTATCGGTGACCGTGCAAAGGATTATCGAGTCTAAAGTGGTGATCCGTATTGGTATTAGTGGCTGCCTCGCCTGTGTAGATCCTATCGAGCGCTCAGATTTGGATCGCTATCATTCATTGTTTCTGAGAACTATTTTCAGGGCCTTGCCGTGTGCTAACATGAGTATGGGTTTTTAAAAGTTAGTTTTTATCAGTCAAAACGTTCGCCGTGGACTGGAATCAATATATCCTGATGTTTTTTTTCCTGTACTTCTAAGGAAACAACTTTTCTTATTTAACTCATGAGATCCCTTACGTAGCTCACTTGATATCATTACGATCTGAAGTGGAGGTTGTCCTGCCGAAAATGGATTCCTACTGTAGCTGCCGGCGCCCTTCTAGAAACATTAGACTAGCTCGACTGAGTGACACCACCTATGGGGGCAGCATTCCAGGAGGAATAAAACGCGGTGCGATTCACGACAGCCCGGTGAAGGTCCGCCTGTTGACGGTAGCGGTGTAACGGTTGTCGCTAAAGGTGACAAAGGGGGTAGCGTGCGGGTCTACTACGCCGCACCTAGCGCGGTGGCGTTGGGGAGGTCAGTAAACATCGGCGAGCGGGTGAAAACTGTTGTTTTCATTCAGTCTAAGCCGCCCGCGGAGGTAAGGGTGAGTGGCTGTTGTGCTCGCTGTCCACTCTGAACCGGTGTCTATTACACGCCAAGGCAGTTGAGAGGCCTTCCGAAGGCGCGTGTAGTACTTGCTCGTGGCGTGTATGGGTGCCAGTCATTGTTGACCGAGTTTGTTGTGATGCTGAGCTGGTCCGGTGCGACAACACATGTATGACCTGAAGGCGAATAACGGTAGATTCTACTTTGCCGTTCGCGTCCCGGCCTTGCCAATGAGCGCAACGATGAGCGGCCGCTAGTAGCCACATGTGGACATGTGGACGTGGCACTCACTCGGCTGTCGATGACGAAGATGGTTGCGCGCCAAACGATCGTTAGCAAGATAAGATGTGGATTTTGTTCTGAGCGTTTTGTAGATGACTATATTGTTGCCAGTTTTCTGAGCAAATTAAATATTTCACCCCATTTGTTTTAACGTTTGTTAAGTTAAAATTATAGTAAAATACAGTTGAAATTTGCTGTGTGTCAACTTATGAAATACAATTTTTAAACTCTTTGTCCACATCTTGATCGAAAAACTTGAACCAAAATCTAAGTAGAACGTAGAATACTAAGTGGCGCAATAAAAGCAATGAGGTATGAGGAGATCACAAGTAATCACACGAAAATAGCCAGACTCGGCCAGTCATCGGTTATTTTCGGCGAGCATCATGTAATTCAAGAAGAGCAGCTAATTCAATGTACCTGACTTCAGATCGGTGACAATACGCCACGTTGGCGATGAAACATTGAATGGAAAATTAAGCTTGAAGAAGCGTGGGAAGATATGAAAATATAGAAAAACGGAAAGGAAAAACAAAACAACCGTACACACATGCGAAGTGTTTTTCATGCTTAGATGCGATCATGTGATAGTTGGTCACAAGACACGGTATTTGTCACGCAGTATTTTAAGTAGGTTGTTGGCCGATGGGCAACAACAAACTGTAGTTTATTGTGATGCTTCGCTCACGGTTTTACCCATTTTTTCTCCGTGGTTTCGTTTATTTCGGTTTCGCTAGTATCTTGCACACGGTAATCTTGTAATCCGATGAATAATGCCAACTGCCGTAAACAGCAAAGGTGTGCATTATACTTAAAATACTTATAACATGTGATTACGAAGAGAATAAAATTAACAATAGGTTAGTGTTAACTTTATACTAGACCTTGTAGCCCGTTGATTATACGCGTATTAAAAAATAAATAAATAAAACAAATGATGCTACATTACGGATTTATGTAATTCGATATATTGAATATCTGATAATACTTCAATATGATTATAAACTATAAAAGTATGAATGTAACTGTAGGTACGCCTTCTTATATAACTTTATAGCCTTTTTCAATAAATTGTATTATTCAGTAATAAATAAAACATAACACCAAAATTAGTACAATACCATTCCCATGAACGCTCCCGGTTTTGATTATCCCAATAAGTGAGATAGTCAGTCACCGCAAGATTGGTGTAATTTTTACTAAAAGAATTAGTTAGATTGGGGGTAGTCCTGTTCGCTATTAAATATTCATCTGTACAAGAAAATAGATGAATTCTGTTCAAATCATTCAATGAGTTGCTAAAAATAGACCTCGCAAACCAAACCAGAGTCGCTCAAACTGCTTAAAGTTGATTAACAATGTTGAATTTAGATTATATCGCTTTGAACAAAAATGGAAATGAGTGCTCGAAGAATCGAATTTTTGGTAGTAAACTAGGTACTTAAAGTTCCAACAACCAGGCGTCTCCATCAAGTCCGGTTCCACGTTACCATAGTTGTTGTTCTTCATTCAATACACCGGCGCTCGAGGTGCCAGTCGTGAAAGTTTTGACCCAGTGACTCGGTGCCCTTTCTCAATGGCACCGGTTGCGACGCCAACCTGGGTCGCCCTTATCCCGCCGCAGTGCAACAACGACGAAGTCTCCAGTCTTCCATTATGATGCGACCGAAAGTCTTCACGAAGGCGCCAGCGGAAGCCAGCTGCCGTAACGGATGGCTGTTGTAATGCTTCTCGAATGTGTGTCTGTGTGTGTACGTCGAACTAGAGCACCGCAGCGAAAGTCTATCTGCGTGCGAAAAGCCTCGGTGAAGATGAAAATATGCAAACCCGAAGAAAAGAAAAAGGAACAAAAAAAACTTATGTTGTGAAAGTCAGCGCAAAGGAAAGTCGATAATGAGGGAGTAGTGTGCGGCTTTAACTTTACCCTTGGCCAGCGAAGGTCTTGGTCTCACTGGTTCGCACTGTGCACGATGGATTTGGATCAACGTTTTGGGGAATTTAATTAAACAATTTTAGCGTTGAATAAAGCGTATCTAAAGAATTGTAAACTGTACAACGAAGAGGTTTGAAACTGGAATTGGACAAAGTGATTGCCAATAAACTCCGGTCGGCCATGTGTCGAAAACGGGCCTAGTAATGCTCACTTCAGCAATCTGTGCCAAACTCGGACCAGAAAGCGAAGTGGAGTCGAAAACACGAAAAGTGCATGCAATGGGAAAGTGGCTCGGAAGTTTCTCTTTTTATTCCCATCGGCGCGTGTGGCGCCGCGAAACCGGGCCACGGTGCTACGAGGAGGAGTGTAACATTATTACCATCACCTGAAGATTACTTCATATTGGCTGGGCGGCCTGGGTGCCTCCGTGGTGCCTGTGCGCTGCCGTGTCCGTTCCAATTTTAGGGCCCTGTTACGGGAGAAAGCGACTGCCAAGCGTGAGCCGTGTCTTCGCGTCTAATAATCTTCGTGTATCTCCCTTTCTACGGAGCATCCGACCGAGAGGAACGGTAGGCGATACCGAATCTCGTCGGCGCTCAAGTTCGCCCCTTTGATGGTGGGGAATTTGAAGCCCCACGAGGCTGAATGTGAAGCGATATGAGAGAAATGAGGCTCGGGCGTCTTGCGCGATGTTTACAGTAACGGCCGTGACAGTGGAAAATGTGCACTTTCTAAAAAATAAAAACACGGTGAACCAGAAACGATTACGCTCACGGAAACAGACGCATGATCGCGGCCTGAATGGGTGGATTCCAGCAGAAGTCCATTGAATTAAACTATGACATAGTATAAGAATGAACCATTTCCGAAAACATAACTTAGAACGTAAATAACTTAACACGTTGAGAGGGAGGTTGCCTTTGAACTGGATTAAGTTGAATATTACTAGATCCAGAGGGTCGTTGCTTGTAACTGAGAAAGGTACGGAAAAGCTGGGTATTTGCTTCTTAAGGTTTAGATATAATTTTTTAAATCTCAATTTAAGCTCCTGGATCAATTTTAAATTTTTGTAAACTTTATCTCTATCGAGCGAGATGATGGATTTTTAATATGCGAGTTTTGAGTTGATGGAATTCATGCGAATTTTAGGGAAGGATCATGAGGAATTCCCAGAATTTACTATTGTTCGTTGCTTGAGTGTTTCTGTGTTGAAAATAAACACATAATTTGAAATTTTTAAATACATTCGTTCTAGTTTTTATTCTTGTTTAATATTCTTGTTCATGTCTTTTTTAAATTTTCTATGATTTCTCAATTTAACTTCAAATAGTTGATGTTGATACCCTGTTTTTTCTTATCAACTGCAAAACTGTAAAAAAAAATTACATTATCAATCGTAGCACTAGTAGGTAACAAAAACAGAAATGGGAACACTTACGGCTCGGCACTTTAAGGAATGAAAAATATGCACTGGGATCGAATCGGAGAAAGGAAAGACTTTCGCGCACCGGACAAACGAGGGGCAAACCGAGGTAAGAGCATAAGAGAAAAAGAATGGCACAAACCGAAAATTAAAGTGAAAACCCACCGACCGATTTCGCGCAACATCACGGCGGCGGTATCAACGGCGCACATCACAGCCACAAGAAGCGGATCATTTGTGTAATAATTTGTAATTTGTTATGAAAGTGAAGCGAAAGCGAACGGCAATCTCGGGCCGGAGGATCGCGGGAGTTATGCTGCGTATGCTGTGGGCTTTTGCTTTCTCGGGTAGGAGAAACGGAAAGAAAAAATCGCTGACCATTCGGGCGTTTCAGTTCCAGTTTTGTCTAATTATGAGTTAACATTTTCCCAACTTTGCGCCTGATCACCCGAACGAAAGTGTACGCAATCTCGGATGCGTTTGCGTAAAATGTGTAAGTGCAAATAAAAGTATGTTGTTTTAAATTTCTAAGGAGCTGTCTACACGAAAAAGATGGTGCCGATCAAGAACGAGTTAGAAACGATAGCTTTATGTTATGAATTCAGTTTTTTTATGTTCAGTAAAAAATCTCCGCAATTGTTCAATAAGAGCAATTTGACTTTGTTTTATCATGCTCACGAGTGTATAATGTTCTTTCATCACGCCAATCATGGTACTTTTTGCAAAGTTTATCTTTTCCCATGCGAAATATGTTGGAAAATCAACCTTTTCACGGTCGCACACACGGAGCGAAACTTGACCTCGAAACACACTCACGATCGCGCCCGTCGGGCGTGAGTGTGAAATCGTGAGTGAAAGTGTTCTAAATCTGTGCTGGCAAGAAGCGATGGCAGAAAGAAAGAGGAGAAATGAAAATTGAGAACCGGTTCCAGCAATGGCTGCCGATCACGAATGTTGCTTGTCTGCCTGCCTGTTGGCCTCATTTTACCGTGGGGCCACTTTAGCATTATGCTCGAATCCCACTCACCCGGTTGTGCGTTCGTTTTTACCTTCTGTTTCTGCGCCTTTCACCGTGCTCAGCAGTCGTTTTCCATTTTCCAGTAGTTTGAGGTAATTTCCCGTCTCGCAAGCGCACCATCAGCAATAGGGATTTCAAGGCAATAGGGATTTTCTGTATCTTCGCTAGTTCGGTAATCGAAAATATTTAAAAAATTATGTTCGCAAACTCTTTGTAAAAGTTCTATCTTGTTGTGGTGTATCTTATCTTCCTCTCAAAACTCAATTGACAGTTGTTAGAGAACATTGAGCAGGCATTACTTGACATTACGCATTTCAAATCCGTTCGTCAAGAGAAAACAATAACTTTGATGATTTAAAAAATTTATGTTTATAAGTTGTTATTACAGAATTTTAAATTTTTTAATATGTTTTGGATTTTTTCTGGATTTTTCGAGAGAATTCGTGTTCCATGAAAAAGTAAAATTTTAAAAATACTTAAAGAACCTTCAGAAAGTACGTTCGGCTGGTGTTTATTAGGTCACTTTGGTCGTAAATCAACATGCGCTTCAATCTGGTTTGCGTTGGCGTCGTTGCTACTACTTGCCATCCATTTTCGTTGATCCGTTTAATGTCTTTTGAGCGCTTCTGACGTCTTGAAATGGCCCAGACATAATGATCTAGTAAACGGTTGGGGCACGAGTGGTCTGGTCCTGGTGCCAACGATAACTGCTTAGCTGAGGTTACAGTATGGTCGGTTTTTTTTAAGATAACACGATAATTCGATTTTTGATTAGCTTATCAATTAAAACATCGAAACGCTAGAAAATTCTTATTTTATTAGTTAACTTTATTAACTTGCTGCGTGAGCTTTGTCTGCCTTCGTTTTCCGCCTCTTGTTAGATTCATAATTCACAAATGTATTCGCATAATACTTATTTCGCTCTCGGTGTTGCTTTCGATTTTGTGCAATCAACCGATTTCTCTATCGGCCGATTGTTTGAATTAATGCACTGCTTTCTCCCGGGGGCCACTCGGCGGGAGAACTTCCGCTAACGATGCAATCGCAACGCGGCAGAGAAATGAAACATAACAAAACTGAAATAAACTGCCATGGGACGATGCCGGCACGGCCAGAGGAAAAGCTACATTTACTTTTGACACAGAGTGAGTGTCGGTCGAAGGGGGGGGCTGGCCCGCCTGGTTCAAACCGCAGCCTCCGTCGTTTCCGCGCCGAAGAAGGCAACGTTGGACAAGTTTTCTCACCGACTTGACCTAGATCCGGCCTACGGTTGACCGGAAAACTCTCCCCGTAGTGTCGGCCTCATGCCAACGTCGGGCCAGCACACGACGTGTGTGCGTGAGTATGGTGTCGTTTGGCGGGAGGTTGAAGCTACCGAATCTGCGCCACACACATACGGTTTTTCCGCAGTTTCTTTAAACGGCCATAGCACGTAGCGGGTGCTATCTGCCTGCAAACGCTGTTTTTCACGATGGAGCCGTTTGGTGAAAGTTTGGCAGGTTTTGGCAAATGTGCGGCTTCCGAAAAATTGCTAATTTAATAGGCATTACAATTGCGCCGAAGAACACGGGTGGGAAGCGGTCTCATTTGATCAAGGATCAAGTCCGTATTTTTAATCGTATTCAGAAAATCTGCAACACAGTGTCGATAACAAATTGCTAATGGAAACTGACACAACGAAAAATTGTCACTATCAATAAAGGGGACCAGTTTGGCCCACTTCACTGCATTATTACAATAAAATTTAAAAAAAATACAGTTATCAAGTTCTTTTAGGCTCTTTTGTAGACATCGTAAAGTCGTGTCAGTCAAAATTCAGTCTAATGATAAGATAAATATTAGATACCTTTTACGATCAAACGGTGCGTTTCCTTCAAAAGTCTCGAACAGTTGCGCACATTTTATAAGGTTGGGTAACGAAATATGAGTTGAAGAATATCGCATCTAAATCTCTATCTGTCTTTGTGTTTTCTATTTTGCCATCAAAATCTTATCTTCCCGGAGCCCAGAGTTCAATTTTGTGGTGTAAATTAAAATCTGGCGTGGGGGCAGCATTCGTAGCCTCTAGTCACGCTTGCGACAAGGGGGTCGTGATTATTTCTTCGCATGCTCCGAAACAGAAATCGCCACCCCGTCTGGGTTGGTCATCGACCTATATTATCGCTCCCAATACTGCGAGCTAAAAGTAGCATGCACCTGGGTGGTGGTGGTGCCGTGACCTCACCTGTTTTTCAAGACGCCAAAACCTTTAACGTCGAAGGGTAACGAACTTTTATGCCTATCGTTATCTCACGGAAAAGATTGCTGCCCACTTGTGTTCGAACCGGATTTTTGCTAAACCGCCCGTTGGGGGCACCACGACAAAAAAAGGATTATTTAAGTTTGCAATTGTAAATGAGGTTTGAAAATGAAAATATTAACGGTCAGGCTTTTTCGCAAGTTACACGTGTTACATCTCGTTCCGCATCGTGGCTGCTTGGGCCATTTTAATCAATTACACAACCGTTTAACTAACGATGCCATGCTTTGCGAAACATTGTGAAACACCTGCGACCCAGGGTTGATGGGTTGGGTTCAACAAAGAATCCGAGCAACCGTTGTGCGGTGGGTGTGCAAAAATAGATCGCAAAAGGCCGCATCAAACCCCCAAAAAGACGCAAATAAAAACCAAAACAAAAACATCAACCCGCGAGGCAAAAGAACCAAATAAATTCGGAAAAAAATCGGCCGCAGCGGCCGAAATAATGATTGGCAAAACATCACCATCATCATCATCCGCACGTAAATTGGTAAACAAATCCGCGAAATACCCCGTCGCCCCATCGATGCTGGCTGACGGCGTAGAGGTATCAGCTGAGAGTATCGCCGCGCAAAAAGTCAAACATAAACAAGATAACGCAAGACATCCGAAACAGGCGCAAACATTTTGCCGGAACGTGCGAAATTTGTTTGCGGAATGCCGTTTGTTATCGTTCTCCCCACGGGTAGGGTTTGTGAAATTGAGGAAAACAGATCCCGGGATCGGCATGGCATCAGATGGGATCTCCGGTACGCTAATTCATGATGCTGTTACTCACCCGAACGCTGCAAACTGATTAAGCACGTGAGTCGATAAGTTTGTAGTAAGGAGACAGGATTCAGAGCGATTCTCTGTGTATTTAAACATTGCTTACCGATCGGTTTTCGATCACGTGTTACATTCAACATTCGATGATCCGAAAATTAATAATAACGTATTAAAAGTTCAAAGTTCGAGTGCATAAGACAGTGTTGCGTTTTAGTGTACGACAAATGATTGGCTGATTAATTTTCTTACATCGATAGAATAAATTTAATGTTGGCACATTTTTACTTTTAAGAAATTATTCTGAATTCAGGAAATTGAAACCAAAAACCTAATTAATACACAATTTGAATGAAATTTTACATCTTATACCTGTTACTCGGACCTAACATAACAACCAAACCAATGTTTATCCGACTTGTTTGACAATAAAAACGTGCGCACTCTCGTTGTTGTTGCGTCCTTTTGCAAAATTGAAGAAGCCGAATCTCATATAATACATGGTCACACTTTAAGAACCAAACCAACGCCGTACTACGCCATGTGCTGTGGAAGTTGCAAAGAAGAGAGGGTAGAGCAAAACAAAATGCGCCAAATCATCAAATCATCTTTCGCAGGGCGATCTCAGACGGCCCCAGATCGGTCCATTGACCTCGCTCGCTAGAGGGGTGCCGTCGCTCGCCGAGTGCCCTCCCACAGTCCGCCAGAATCTGTCTCGTTCCATTCTTTCTTTCGGTTTTTTTTTGGGCGGTTTATTTCCGACAGGCGCTTTTGGGGCTGGGCCCGGTGCAAGTGCATCGAACGAATGTCGCAGTTCGGCAACCCGATGGCGAAGCCCAGCGTGCGCAGCGCAGCGATAAACGCAGCTGCGCAAAAATGCGCCTTTGGATCCGTTCTAAACATACACGTTGAAGCGCTGGGTCGGCAAAAGAAGGGGAAGAAGCGCCCGCCCGCCCCAACACTCCCGTTTCCGACAGATTGGAGCATTGAAATTGAGAACGGAGCACAAAACGGGGCTCATCTCGGAACGGCCGCGTTTGTTGGAGTTTGTGGCGCACACAAAACTGCATAATTACTATTTTTATGCTGCCCCAGAAGGCGTACCACAAAATTTGAAACAGTAACAAAATTTTAATGGCATCGGCATTTGAACATCGAAAGATTGCTACGGAAAGAATGATCAACTCACTCTGAACGATTTCATAACAATTCTATCAAAGTTTGTTCGTTAAAGATCAAATCAGATACAGACAAGACGAAGTCACAACTACGGACATGATCAGCACGGGCAAGTTTGAAGCGTTTGCCCTTGCCGTTTGACATGCAATAAGATGAACAGTATGTTTTGTTTGTAAAAACTTAAAATATTAAGCGTCAAAAACAGTTGACAAATTAATTATGGGAATACTTCTGCTCATATTTTTGTGTTATTAGTTCGTGATGGTAAAAAAAATTGATTTTAGCATAACTTTGATCTAAATATATACAAACACTTCACCAGAAATGGACTCCCAAATTTGCGCGCCAAAACGTCCCGACGCGATCCACGCGACCCCGGGAACTGATGGCTTGTTTTGCATTTCTGTTCCTCTTTCGTAATCTTGTTTTTATTGCGCACCAGGCATTGCACTCATTGAGGCCCTTCTCCTCAGCGTCCCCACCCAGCCGGGCTTCCTTCAATTAGCGGGCCGCGGAAGTACCCACGGAAGTGAATAACCGAGGTGAGAAGGCACGTGTTTTTTCGGGGAGACCCAAAATTGAAAACTTAAAAAATCTCGCGGCAGCTGCAACTGCAACGGTGCAATTTTGCGCTCCGGAATGATTTCACTCCTGTTCTTTTTTGTTTTGTTTATGGTTCCTATTTTATCATTCCCCTGTCATCGCTGCATCTTGCGTCGCTGGGACGTGCCGCGCGCCCCGTCGAGCTCCCGGTTATGCAGGACGGGGCGAATGCACTCAACGCGATTGCGATGCACCGACCGACGGTCAATTCGGTGAACTCTGGTTAGTGCAAGAGAGAAAGAGAGAAAGAGAAAGAAAGACATATTATGAAATCGGTGGACTAACCGCATAGAAGTTGGATGTTGAGGAATTTGGGTCTTTTTGCTGAGGCGTTTAAATAAAGGTCTTCAAGAACGTTAGATTAACAAAAAAGGAACCATAAACTATTTTGGCATTTTGTAACTAAAATCTTTAACAGACGTATTTAACTAAATTTAAATGATAAATCTCAAATCTTAAGTAAATGCACTATCAGAATTCAACGGATTATTAGCGGGACGCGTATTACTTATTTGTTAATTTTACATGTTATAGAATAATGCGAATGCATTGCGATTGAATCGATTTTCGTGAATTTTCTTCGATTTTCAGTTTAACGACGACGTTTGTTCATTCGACCCTTGTTCACCGTTATCATTGTCATAAACATGTTGTTCAAACCGAGTAAACATGTTGTTCCTGATTAACGTTTCCTTTCACTTCCAAACTTCAGTAATGGCAGAACGAAGTTCGCAGGGACGGCTAGTTTTGTGATAAAAATCATAAGCAAATCTTCACGAAGAAATCATTACAAGTTGTTCATTCTGGTAGAAAGACTATTGCTATATTTCTATAATTATCTAGCATAATATTTGGGCGTTTTTCGTTGAAGAATTAATTAGCAATCAAAACAACATCAAATCCTCTGATTCTTTCTCTCTCGCAGTAACTTAGAAAATGGCGCCCAACTTGCAGATCCTCACTCTTGTTTGGCACTCTTGGACCCTGTCTATTTTCGCATTTGCTCTCTTCGGAGCTTATTGGTTGGTTGTTCAACCTTTTCCCTGAGTTTTGTATCGGTAGGCATCGTTTGAAAACGGAAACATAAACACGTTCGGTGGTTGGGCCGCAGCGTGGCGTCGTGGCGTCCGGCGTAAACAGATCGTTGCGCGCCAAAAGGGGGAAGAAAACAGACGCACACACACACACAGACGCGCGCGCGCGTGATTTGGTGTGCTCCTTTTCGCACGGCAAGGACCGCTTTTTATTCGTTGACCCCGGGAGCCGGGGCCGAAGCCAATTTTTGGCGCAAAGTCGCGCAAAGTGGCGTAGTTTGTGTCGTTTGGTGCTGCCGGGGGCATCAAACACCCCCCTTGTGTTTGGGTGCCAGGATCGTGGGGCTACAAGTGCAGCAGCATGCACCGCCGGGGCGGTGGTTCGCTGCACGCGCCCGAGGGCCACCGAGAGCGATCTTGATAATGTGCGTCGGAGAAACGCGCCGCGAAAGGATAAACGCGAAGGTCAACAAACTCCTGGGTCCTGTGGCTGAAGAAGATTTTGGCGTTTCTTTGCTGCCTCTTTGCTACATGATTAGAACTCACCGAAGGCACACGTTTCGGCGTTTCGCTCGCCGGCATCGTTAGCCGTGCCGCCGGGTTTTCCTTCCTTTAGGTGGCTATGCGTTTGGTCCTGCCTCGCTATGATCATGACGCTGATTGGGCAAGGGCCTGTCTGTATATGCTTCGAAGAACATAACACACTTACCGCCGGTTGCAGTTGATTAGAAGATAAACAGTCCAGAAATCTTCATGCTGGCGATTTTATGCTTCCGTTTCTTTAAAGGTTGGCTTGAGTGCTTTAAAGTTACAATTTAACTTTTGTTTACTCATGTAAATTGTTCGATTGTTGCGAAACATTATTAATGTTAACACGCGATATTAATATAGAGTGTTAATTAAAATTTGATTTTTTAAATTCTGAAAGCATTCTGACGAATGGTTTAATCTGAAATTTGTAACAAGAAGGCTTTATGTGTTATTGTGGCAACCAGTAGTGTAATGAGGTTTACTTCTTCATACAACCTAATTTTTTCAAAGGCAACAAATCTGCGCACAGCTGAAGTGTGCTAAGATGTGTAGCAACTATCCTGTACTTGAGCAAAGTATAGCAGCTATCCAGCTGTTGGGGTTTCACGCGCTGGAACTTAGTCTTCAAGTTGTGTTTTATATTTCAAATTCCATTTTCATTATTTTAATTTGAATCTAAAATTTTGATTTTAAAATCAATCAACCTCCAATCAAGCAATCAATTAATTTTTGTACTTAAATTTTACTTGTTTTATTTGTATTGATTAATTAGTTTTGTTATTAAATTTAAGTCACCTTTTTTATATAGTACTAAAGCTTAAATAGGACTTAGCCTAAGACTAACCAATTGAACAGAAAATTGATTATTTCATGTTTGTCGTTGAGTGTAAACTGTTGGAGTTTCAAATCATTATTTGTATGTGCCTTTGAATATATATTGTTTATTACTTTTATTGTCGGTTCATTTTATTGTTGTATTTTCCTTTAACTCACCTTATTTTTCAACAACGAGAGCGAATAATTGTTCACACCTTTCGTTGCTTTCTTTCCTTAAATGCTTTTATACTAGAATAGATCCCGTGTAATTGTTGTTTAACGTAAACATAAAACCCGTAAAACGTAAAACGGGCACAACTTTAGCCAACCATTCTATTCATGATTCATGTGGGAATGAAAACGATACTTCACGCTGTGCTAATACTTTGGCAGGCATTTCCGGTCCGAATCGGCAAAACCCATGAACGCGTTGAAACTTGTTCTTGCGGCGCTAGAGTTACCGAATGTTGGTCTTCACGTTCTAAAGGCTTTATGTACTACGGCATGTGTTCTGCATCGGTGGCAAACGCAGAGAGTCAAGACGGTTCTTAATGGCGTGAGTCATTATAGTTGTGTTCGCTCATTGGAAGAGTTAGCGGTAGACATGTACGAAACATTGTCGATACGGCGATCAGTTTTTTTCCTGTCTCGAATTTAGCACCTCGAAACAACATGGTATTTTTTGTAAACTTTTTTGTTAGCTACGTAAAACATAAAATCAGCCAAAGGTTTGATACATTGCATTGTTTGATGCAGACTCAAAAAGAATCGCTTGCCCTGAATGTTGGGCGTCTCACGCTCGCTCCGCGCAATGCGATAACAAAATCATACGAAGCAAAAGCAATAAACCTGGTCTTCCACTGATTCCATTGCATAATCAGCCAGCCAGCTTGAAGAACCCATTACCAGTGTTTGTGGCATGAAGCTGAACATAAATTATAAATTGCTAACCTTGAAACTACGCGCAGCAAGGTGTTACTCAGTGTGGGCTATCGATTTTACAAATTATCGATAAATTTATTCGCAATTGGCATTCAAATGCGAATACTATCGTTCCGCTTGAGGCACCTTACCTCGTCGTTCAATACATTGTAACTGTAATGAAGAAATATGGCTGCAAAGAAATTCACAAGATAAAACTGGACATCGTGACCGGTGAATAATTTCACACATATTTATCACCGCCATAAACCAGATCAATAATATGGGTGGCTAAGCAAGCAACGGAATAAAGAAGTGGTGAAGATACAGAGATAAATGAAACCATTCTATCACACTAGATTAATCACATTTTAACTTGCTGTAGCCTGATTGGTTTGAAATATCAATTTAAACTACTAGGTTGCAGTTAAAGAGTAATCTTCGCCATTCTGTGCGACCCCCAACATTCATTAAGATCATATTTTCACTCGCCATGAATCACACACCGCCCGGCGCCATGATCATAAAAAGGGCCCACAATGCAATTGAACTTACCGGGCGTGCGTTTTGAGCCTGGAAGACTTCGTGCGCCGTGTTGCAAGATGGCGAAGGAGCACACCACATTTCAACTGCGAGAAGCAGTCGGGTCGTCGGGTCTTCTTTGTAGGCATTTCTGGCGGCATCCGTCTGCCACGAGGAAGTGTGACGCATAGCAATGCGAAGAAGCACAGAAAACGGGGGTAATAAAAACATAATAAACATACTGCGTCCGAAGGAGCTGCGGGTCTGAACGCGTGTTGCAGCTCTTCGGCGGCGCTGAACTAAATCGAACTTCATTCGTACGGTTGAAGGCCATTGGGGCCTGAACTGGGCGGCTCGGTTGAATGCAACTCGGCAAATGTTGCTCCCCGCGAATGCTGGAGCATGAGATGCCGTGAGCGGAGGCTTTAGGAGGTGTATGTTTTGGTCGACGCGCGTTTGTTTTTCTGCTAGATTGACATGTCGCTGGAAGCAGCGGGAAAATAATTTATTTGTTACAAAAGTAAATAAGAGAAACCATACAATTGCTGTTTTTGCCCAATGTTATATATTCCAAATATAAATGAAGCTTATCTTATTCAAACTTGACTTGACTTGAGTTCCCGTTACGTTACTAGCCCTTTTTTAATGTACTAGCTCTCTTAATGTACCGGTTACCAGCTTTTGCGTTCGTTTCGTCAGTTGTGATTAGTTGCGTTATTTGTTCAAAGTTAGTTCTGTAAGTTGTCAATCAGGCTATGTTGCCCATTGACTGTGTTTTGTAATAAATAAATCGACAGGATCTACAATATAAGGAGCTCGTAAAGACAGTAGAACAATAAACAAGTGTAATTCGTAATCGTAATTGTAATAGGGCACGTATCTAAAGTTTCAAAAACTTTACATAAGGATTTCCTAATTTGTACCAAAAACATTCTGAGTAGTGCTATATTGTAATTAGTTTTACGGCTAAATTTTCGTACTACTTTGTACTATTTTGTACTTCATTTTTTTGTTTGTACTGTACTGTATGTCGGGAACATATCAAGCGCCGAGAAACGGTACTGGACATTGCCACCCAGACTGGTCGTTCCTTAGGCATTGTGGGCGGTTCCGCTGGGTTTAAGTACAGAATGGGAAAGGAAAAATGGAACTCTATTATCGCGGCAGCACCAGACACTGGACTGTCAATTGAAAATAGGTCTCGGTTCCTGTCCGGTTAAGGTCCTATTTAAATGCTACCGTAATTGGAAACATGAACCAATGTTGCCTTTCAGTGTTTTTAATCTTATTTGTTTTATCCCTTAAAAATATTTTATTATGTTAAAAAATATGCCCAACATAAACTTAACCCCCCTTCCCGCCCGGACGACAAAGAGGCTACCATCAATCCCAGTTCACGGCCGAACTGCGGCCCAAAAACTCCCCGTTTAAAAGTGGAATGGGAATATCAAATTTCTATAAATCAACCTACCCGTTCGGGGCATAGATCTTTGATTAGCATACCCTCCCTGGCGCAGTAATTGTCATTGAGCTCACAGACCAGCTACCCTACGGTATGGCGAAAAACAAGGCACTGGCCAGGCATACCTCGACACCTACCATACTTCGCTCGGCCGCGTGGTCTACAACGTTTCGCTTTCGTTACGTTTTTCGAACCCTTCTAGGCGCCGACGGCCAAGACAATCACTCAATTAATGAAACAAAACCTCCTCTAGCTGGCTGGCTGGCTGACTAGCCAGGGTAGGGTCGGCGAATGTCATGCGGAAGTGCGCCGATCGGTGACCAATCCCACCACGACGGCGTTTCGTTCGTCTCGCACCCGTAGAACCCGTTCCAACAGATATTATGTCAAGTCGAGTCTAGTTTCCGTCGATGGGCGTCCGACGAAGGCAGCGGTAGCGGCGGCAGCGTTGCTCGATCGCTAAAAATGGTAACCGTGGCGTCGTGCAGGCGTCGTTTCATGCTTACGCCACCGGCCGCCGATGGAGGGAAGAATTATAGTAATGGGCGAAAAAAAAAACAGAAACAACGGCTGAAACAAGGAAATTCTAGCGCGGCGCTCGAAGATGCCAAAGCTCACGGCGAGACCGAAGGCGAGTGTCGCGCGTATGGGCGATTGCGTAATGCGATTCTAACGAAGGGGGATTCGGTGTGTTCGCTTAGGTGTTGGTTTCACTTTCGGTTGAATCTACCGGTTACCCCTTTAGGTGGGATTAGAACGTATCGGATACAGGACTCAATTATACCGCTGCAGTTGGGGTTGTCCGGTTGTGCGCCGAGGGAAGCAACCTTGCAGTCGGTGGAGAGCGTACCTTTTGGCCAAACAGCGTTCCGAGCAATCCTTTTAAGGTGCTAACTCGTAAAAAGAGTTTCAGAATTGCAATGTAATAAATATTAAAGGCCATTAAAGTAAACTAATTTGTTAATGTATTTATTATGTTTTTAAAACGAATTTGTAAAGTAATCAATGTATTGTTTCAATCGTGCCGTTTATTAATTTTGCTCACCGATACTGTTTGTTCACTCGATCAGGTAGATCCTCCATTTAATGTGTTTGTTACCAAAGTTCAGGAATGAATGGAATGTTCTTTGTTTAGCAACTTTCTGTCTTTCTCCCACAGCGTTTGCTGCAATCCTTGTTGCGTTCTGTTTCGTTCATTCTTTCGGCGTCAGCGTTCTTCAAAATGGACGTGTTTGGTTGTCGTCTTCGCCGGCGGTCGCCGCCGCGGTTCTTATGGCTGGGTTTTTTTTTGCTGATTTTCTATCTTTTAGTTTTACTCTTTCCCCGCTTCCCTCAAATAACATCTACCGGAGGTTCGATCACCCGTTTCTGGCCTCCGCCTCCCGAGGTCTGCCGAGGATTGAGTAATCGCGCGCGCGCCCAATTTAACGTCGTGTCCGACGGCGCGCACGTTTTCTCACGATCGCGATGTCCGCGAAGACATTTCCGGACCGGCGCGCCGCTCTTGAACTTCAAACTGGACGCGAACGGTGCTGCCGTTGATTGCGCAGAGCCAGTCGCAGAGCATCGTACGCCGTTTTTTTGTTACTCTCTTCTCTTTGGACAGGAATTTGAATATTCCAGCGCGACTACGGTATCACCCTAAACAGGACCGATGACGCACGTCTTCCGCGGACGCTGAGAGTTAATTGCGCTTCAGCGATGGGTAGCGAGAAAAATGCCCAAATGGGGAAATACCCCTGAAGAAGCTTAACGACTGTTTACGACAATCAATTAAACCTGAAACGTGTGCCTAAGATAGTGTTTAATATGAAAACTAACATCTGACACGATGGAGCCGAAAAGTGACCTTCAACGTTCGACGTTTTCTAATATTTTTATTACTTTTGTTCTAAACTTACGGATAGATTACGTCATGGTGGTCAGTTTGTACACCCCGATAGGGGAGGTTCCGGTTTTCTCGCTCAGGTATCGGAAGTCCAGCATGAACATGAAATAATTATCACTTGCGATCAGTTCGAGCGGTCGGTCTCGGATCGATCGCCGTACTCAGGCTCTCAGATGAGTCGGCAAATTCGATCGACATGCCTGATCGATGTTTAATGGGCTATAAAATGTCCGTACACCTCCAAATGAAGACAGCATCGACGGTGGGGAGGTTGCTGGTGGTAAAAGGGTAGCGAAAGTGCCGCCATAAACATTCGCGATCAATATTCGCCCAATGCGTCGACTGCTTCATGGTGCTTGCATGACCACCAGAACGCCATGACCACCAGAACGCCTGCTCTGTCCCGCTCTCTAGAACACACCCTGCCGGAACTCACGCTCCATCGTGCGAACGGAAACTCTTCCCATTCCTGAGAGCCCTGCGCCTGCGCACTCACCGCGGTGTCTCCGGCGAGGCGGCCTGTTTTATAATGGAAACGAACGACCATGAACTGTTATGTGTTTATTTCGCCAGACCGCTGGGATGGAGTCGCACCAGCCAAACGTGTGCGTGTGTGTGTCTGTGGGGAATATACGTAATATTAATAATATGCCATAAGTGGTGGTGTTGCGGCAAGTCCGACTGAAGGACACGCGGGGCACTCGCTCGCTGGCTGACCGTTTCGTTGACGCACTTTTAATGGAACGCGCCCGTTGGAGCCCTCGGTGTTGGGCTTTGCGTGGGTGCGTTTCAGGACAATGGCGCCTCTCGGCAGGATTCAAGGTTGCTTGTCAGGTTGGCTTAATTAAGGGTGAAAAAAGCGAACCTCAGCCGGGCGCCTCCGTAGGTAAACACGTTCCGGATAAAGTTGTGCGCTTCCTGGTTTCCTGCCATTGCGTTCTCGGGCCCTTCTTGGGGCCACCTAGGATCAGGTCTTCACTGGCCCTGCTTCTTCGTGTATCTACCCGGGCTGACAGCAGCCGATCGCAACGGGTTGTCATGCTCCAGCTCGCATCGGCAGAAAAGTAGCACGCATCGAAAGGGAAATTCTTCCGGGAATGAATGATTCCCATTAAGGTTGCGTCTGTTTGTGTGTGCTTGTGTACGTTATAGGCAAGGATCTCGTACGCAAGAGATCTGCGGAGTTGGGTGGACAGGATCTCCGATTGCAGCAGCGTCATTTATCAGGTGGTGCTGCCCTGTTTCTAGACGCACCTTCCATGCCATGACAATCGCGGTAATCGGCCACAAACGTAAAAGGATCGCCAGCCAAAACAGTAATGTGCAAACAAACATTCGACGGATCAGTTTAATCTTTTTACAATTTTAATTAAAAAAAATACTGCTATAGAGTTGAATGGTGGACACAACTTTTCAGTAGCGTTGTTATGCGTTTGACTCGAGTAATCGTACTTTTTCCATTATTTCCTGTCTCTTGTTCTAATTGTATTTTACAATTTTTCTCGAACTTTACAATTAGTACTGTAAATGACAATTTTCTAAATTATATAATACTAGCCGATCGAGCAAACTTCGTTCCAATGTTGCTAGATTCTTTTTTCTGTTCATTACTTCGAAGTTCGTTGTGCAGATCTCGATCATTGATGCAAAAGATACCGAAGATCCGCGCCGATAATTGACTATTAATTTAAGGCAACTTAAATCTGTGTATAAATTATATCTCGCGTATGTGGGACTCGATATTTATTAGCATTATTTATCAAAACATTTCAAGCATTTTTATAACCAGTTTGGACTGTTCTAAAAGGTATGGTGGATGGTGGTAAACGTGGTATTACGTTACGCAAAAAGTATTATTATTCAAAATGATTACAGACACCCATTGTTTCACCCATCATGTCCATCATGCTATCATGTCCAGTGTAACATTGCGTTCGAGTCGTATCAACTGATTAGCAAATAAAATTACAACTGTTACTCAATCCTGTTTCGTCACGCCATGTGAAAGGCTGGTTCCAAAGTTCGCGAGTTCCTTTGTGGTATAAACAAACAGTGTTTGCTTGCAGGAGAAAAGTGGTTTCTTTCATGAAATAAATGACAGTGATCATAGCTTTTGTGTTGCGTTACCGGTGGTGCTTGATAATCTTTAAGCACAGCCCATTACTCGTCCCTGCGAATGCGAATCCTTCAGACGGTGCACTGTTTTCTCGAGGTGTCGTCTCTACTTCGGATGTCACTGTACGCCCGTGCGTCCTGTCCGGCAATGGACGGCCCGCGGGCGCGTGTCGGTAAATGTAAATCAATTTCAATGGCTGAAGATTTATGCTGCACTTGGATAGTTGGTTGGGATCTGCAATCGGTGCTAGTTTATTACTCTATCTTGTTACTTATTTCCACCTTTTTGCGTCTGTCCGTTTTCTTTTATTTTCAGTGCCATTGCGTTGCTCAGCCCGCCGTCCGTCGGAGAGTGCTAGAGAGAAGATGTTTTAAACTGTAGCCATATTTCTGCCTGTCCGGCTGGTCAGTACATCCGTCTGGCGTCCGTTGGGTTCGGATGCGGGTGGTGGTTGCTTCATTTTCATATATTGCTGCAAATAATACCAATTAACGGCGGAACGCCGCAGGATGAATGCGGCCCATTACCGAGCCGTGGCAGTGCATTACTTTGGTGCAGTCCATTCGGAAACCTCCAGCTTGATTGAGTTCGTTCTCAGGTTGCCCCGCCGTTACTGGCAAGTTTCTTGACCGGCAAGCTAGGCACATCCGTCCGTTGGTCGTATCCTTGAAGTGTTCGTCGTTGAAACATCTTTTTTTACCATGTTATTGATGTTTTTAAGGTTCGGAACTCTAAGTTAAATAACTGTTCGTATACCTGCTATCATTACACCAGCAAATTAATTTTACTTTTATCTTAAAGAATAAGGTTAATGGAAACTAAAATTAGTAAGACGTTACATTCCGAAAATACGAAAAAAAAAATTTGCGGAAATCGCACAGACGTGTAGGTTCGCTCTATCAGGTATGTTGCTCTTGCTGCTTTTGATAACTGTGTTCCAGTGTCTGATTAGATTACATTTCTTGCAAATGGCTAGTACCGACCGAGCACTTCAACTACTAATGCGTCAATTATTGACACGCGCAAAACGTTTGTCAGCCCAATTAGAGTGTGAATCTGATTTCAAGTGTGGAATGTTTTTCTTAATTAAAAATGCTGTTGAAAAGGTGTCCACCGACTAGTTTTACGGCGATCTATGCGTGGCAACGATCTATCCGCAACACCGGTGCTGCCGGCAGGAAATGGTCAGCGCTAATGTGCGATCGTTATGAGCCGGCTTCATGCATAAGAATGCATCCATCGGCACTGCAGCGCCCTTTATTACCCAACATCGTTTTTCTGCTTCTTCTTTGAGATCCACTTCTCGATTTCGAATGGCTGGCAATCAAGTGCATAGCACTTGAGTGTGTGAAGTAGCTCACGTCGAGGATGCCGCGCCGATGGACGTCGACGGCGGGCGTTGGCCAAAAGTCTGCGCGTTCGTCTGCGACCAACGCTGAGCTTCTGCTCCCCCGCCTGGGTTTAGTTGTAACAGGGCGTTCACGTGCTCAGTAGCTTGACAGTAGGCAGCAGCAGCAGCTGAGTAGCAGCACTTGTCTGCACATTGCACCCGAGCCGGTCGGCTCAAGGCCAAGAAAGAGGGGACCGCGATGTGTTGTCGAACGCCGGCCGGCGAATGCAAAACCGCCACCAAGACGAAGCACGCAGCCAGAACGACATGTTTGCCAGTTCGTCTGTGGCGACCACGATGACGGCGAAGATGCCAACGACCAACGCCAGCCCGGACAAAGTTGTTCCCTGCTCGAGCGCGTGCGACGTCTTCTACGCTGAAGAACGCGTCTTTGAAACGATTAGCGTTACTTCAGCGCGTCTCAATCCAGTCTCAGCTAAAATATGTGATGTGCAACTGTTCTTTCTTGCGAAATTAATGTAAATACTGAAGGGACATGATGCAGAGTTTACACGAAAATGGCCTCAAAGATTTGGGCAAACGTTTTACGGTTGGTATTATTATTTCTCCAACGTGCTATTGGTAATATAAATTTAATGTAGAAACAGAGTTCTGCAACCGAATACTGTGCTCAGTGTTTTCAAAACCTGCGTCTTTCTTTAGTGTCCTTTGCCAAGTTTTACAACTTACCAGAAATGCATACTTCGTAATATACAAAATGTTTGGCTGTTGACAAACTAATATGGAGTGCGTAAGCATGTCGCAACAATTCGGCCTGCACACACACAAACAGCCGCAGTTCCCGGTTGCAACATCGTCTGTTGCTCGCCCCGGAGCCGCGTAACGTTCTCAAACGAAAGGGCCAACCGCCGACGTTAACAAACGGAAAAAAGCGAAAACGGACATCATTGTGGAATGCGCAAATGAATGGCAACTGCCAGCCAAGCCCAAGCGCTGGAACGGAAGTAAGAAACGGGGGGGCAGCGAGAACAGCGGAGTACCAGGGACAGCGATAAACGGGGTAAGAGTGAAAAAGTGAGGTTAATTTTCTACAATTACGCACACGCACAGCCAACCGCATCCGCGTCACTGATCCTCGTTTGTGCGTTGCGTAACAGTTTTGGCCTGTTTTGTTGTTGGTTGGTTGGTGTTTCTTGGCTCGCGCGTCCGTCGCGTAATAATCGGGCCTTCTTCTGTCATCGTTATCATAAAGGAAATTGGATTGATGTTTTATTACATTTATTTTTTATTTTATTTTTATTATTTTTTATGTTGCTCACAAAATGTGTCCAGTAATTTATATTTTTCTGCTGTCCCTATCGAGTATTGATATATCGTGCGACAGAGAAACGGTCATGACCTACACAAAGGTGGCCGCAAGCACAGGGGTTTCGATTGCAAAACATACACACGCAGTGAGCTAGCGATGCCGTTTCGACGAGGGGTCGGCGAGGACTCTGCTTCCGAGCGCCCGCGAGCTAGAAAGCGAAGAAGAAACGTCACACTCCAGACAAACGGAGAAGAAGCTGCCCTCACAGAATGCCACCGCGGTGTCGAGGAGGAGCAGCGGTCGTCCTTGAGACATGAACGACGGACGGTGAGCTAAACTGCGTCGTAGACACGCTCGTCCTGCCGAGGGTAGGTCTGCCGTCGTCCTCGCTCGATCCCAGTCACAAAGTACGCTAGACACGCTCCTCCGGGCTTGACACCATGAGATTAGTCACTCTTCGGGAGACGTTCGTTCGCTCGCAGGACATCCGAGAGTTCTGTTGGACACGTCGCCCGACCCCCCCGGTCCGTGTCTGCCGCGTCGTCGCCGTCTCGGAAGTCGTAGCCGAGACTCCGGGGCTGGGTTCACCTGTCACTGCTGTTGCGGTGCAGTCCGACCACCGGTATGGTACCGGGTGGCGCTGGTGGCTGCTCGTTTATTTTAACTGGTCGCTGTCTAGACGGGATTCTTGGGAACGACCTAAAACCGAAGGGAGGGACTCGCAAACCGGCAACTGGCAGGATGGATCGAAGCACGAGAAGATTTCCTTAGAAACGAACAGAATTGGAGTGCTGAACGTTCAACGCTCAACTGCTATGTGTGTGGTTCTTAATCTAAAAGAGGAATAGAAAAAAATGCTTTCGAATGATGAATTGAAATGGCGAGTTGTTTTAATGAACGATTTAGAAAATATCGCATAATTATTGCAAAGTTATTCACAATATATTTAACTAGGTTTCCTTTTAAATTCCCGTTTGTGAACTACTCGTTCACGTTTGCTTAGCAAATTTTGAGTCCACGCTAGTAACTGGCTTTTGATAACAACTATAACTTTGTAAGTTCACCGAAAATATCTACATAAAACAATAAAATAATTACATTTTGTAGAGTTCCACCCAAACCGTGTTGAGTTCCACAACAATATGCTCTTTGCAATGTTGTTATGAAGAACTATAAAAAAATCGAACAAAAATTGATGTACTTTTTGTATTTTATCTATTTGGGGTTTTGTGAGACGGTCTTTTCTTTCTGTCGCAATAAAGTTTGTTTGATGCAAAAAAAAAATACCATTAAAAAGCAATGCCAATATGTAAACTTTGTAGTAACATTTGCATGTCCGTCTTTTCACGAAATACGTTAGAAATCATTTAAAAGAAATTGCTTCGCCTAAATCTTATAACGTTAGATTGCGGTAACCGTCATACGAACCACGTTTAAAAGGCGTAAAAAAATCCACAGGGGCAGACACAGGCGCTAGACACGTCCTGCCGTGTGACAACCCGTGACGCGTTTTAACGCGGGAAACCAAACAAAAATAAAATAGCAAGAAATGAATACCCCAATCCTAAGGTCACCGCGCCACGGTCAGTGGTGTCTTGAGAGACCCCGTAACAAAGGAATGAATGAATTGCGTGTCGCCGTCTCGGGAGCCGGAGTTTGATTTTCGGTCTCGCCGCCGTTTGCCTCTGATCCTGAGCCGCGATCGAAGGCGAGACACGACCACCAATTTTCGGGAAAAAAAATCCCCACGAAGGAGACGGATGACGGGGTCAAACGAAAGAGCGAGAGCAGCAGGACTCGCCGTGGTGCGGCGGCATAATTAATGGTTGGCAAAAATTCTCATTTCGCAAAACGGAAAACACCGAAACGAGTCGACCCGAAACGAAGCGACCTGTCCCCGGAGCGCGCCAGAGCAAGACGGCGATCGTCTAGGATATCCAGTGAACTGGCACGTCTGCACCGGGAAACCGTTTATAGGGGCTTTAGGTTGCTCTCTGGGGTTTTTTTTTTCGCTTGTGTCCTTCATTTACGTTTCTTCTTAATCTGGGTAGATTAGATTCTCCAGACGGTTAGAAGACGCAAGCAAAAAACGGACGTTGAACACACCAGCAAAAAAAAGGTCTTCCTCCCCGACGCAGCTTAGATGCGCCGGATGCGAGGTTTCTTTGTTCGAGTTCGTCCTCCAATCCGAACGCCAGGAGTTTCATAACCCTTGCCAACGAAGGGAAGCAGACGCATCATCAGCCGCAGCAGCAGCAGCAGCATAAGCGTTGGATGCATCGACGAAAAAACGGAATCAACTAGAAGAATTGGTCCGTCTGGTCCGCGGACTATTTGCCAATGTCCTTTCTCGCTCTTTCTTATACCCGCACACACACACACGCGCGCAGGGGCGGACGGACAGACTTGGCTCCTTCACGGCAAAGGGGTCGTTGCTCCATCGTTTTATGGATGCACATTCGCCATGCTACAGAGGATGCAGTGGTCGCGTGGGGATGGCGCTGTTAAAATGTAGCCCGGCGTCTGGGGCCGACTATGGGTCACGATTTATGTGATGCCAGGGCGCGTACCATTTCGTCGACGGCGGTGGATTTCGACGAGCGCAGGTTGAATGATTGAGTTTTGTGAATATTTTCCCTTATAAGATTGTAGTAGCTTCGATATAAATTGATAGATTATTCTGCCTAGTCCTTTGGGAGTCGTAGAAAATAAGTCGACGCCGATCGACGATCGATCTGCAGAGTGCAAATGGTTTCTGAAAGCATTTCTGATCGAATTTTTTGCTTGATGGGAGTAGAACTGACCTTGATTAATGCATCGTTTCGTAGAAAAGCTTTTTAGGAGAAAGGCGTGGTCCCTTTATTGAGAAACCCTATAAATTGCCTCGATCCGACTACCTCTGTAAACGTTCCTCGCGGACGATCTCCCGTCTTCACCATGATCGTTATGCGCATTTTCGGTTGACGTGTAATCTCGATGGCCAAAGCCAAAGCCCTGTCATTCAAATTTAATATGTAAAGAATTAAAATATTGAAAAGAACGTCTTGAGTAGCGTCCGTTCGATTTTTGTTCATGTTTCGGTTGAGATTGAAGGTTTTTTCGCAGCACTTTGTATTTCTTTGTGTCTTTTAAATGGCTCCAAACTGTAACTAAAACGACAGTAATCACTCCCACTAATTACTTTCGTATTCCACGTGCAGCAGAAAATTAAGAGCTTGAAATCGTCGCATTCTAGCGCCGGAATGAGGCCGTCGAATGAACAGCGGAGCTCCGAACGACATCGCACGGAAAAATCTCGTGCCCCAATGGAGGCGCCATGTACCGCACGACATACGCAGTTGTTGATGTGAACGAGAGAGTGAGAGAGAGAGAGAAAGAGAGTGCAGAACAAAAAACCCACAACAAGATCGGAGTACTGAGCATAGTAATTTGCTCTAATCACCGACAGCAACGCGGCAAAGAGCAAACGCGCGCGCCGGATTTCGTAGCAAGAATGGCGAGATGTCCGGATTGCGTTTCCCGTAGTCTTCGAGTGCAGCGCGTAAACGGAGAATGGCGCGTCTACTGCGCTTATGGCACACGCTCTCGCCACGGCCACGGCGAACCCTCGCTTTCGGGACGGACTCCTCGGGCGACGGACGGCGCGTGGTCTGCTGCGCTGCGCAATGTTACGTGCTCTCGTTTCTCTCTGTCTTCGTTTGTTTTCTTTCCGTCCTTCGTTCCAGGAGTGGCAGCGGCGACGGTTCATTCTCGACGAAGAGGAGCCCGAAGAGCCGGTTCCTCCGGTGGCCACGCCGCCGTTCCGTCCCCCGCTGCTCTGTCTACACGCGCGGTGATCACCCTTTTTCCCGGCCACTTCAAACAGGGCCAGACAGAAGCGGGCGAGCAGAATGCTGCCGGCCGCCGGGACTGTAATCTGGGGAGGCCACCGATGAGTGCGTGCCGATGATGATGATGGGTGTGCTTGGGTGTGTGTGTGTGTGTGAGTGGACGCGCTTCTGTCCATACACAGGGGGCGGCCAGCGCCAGTAACGTTCTACAAGAACCCGACAGCGACAGAGACAGAGTGAGAGTGAGAGAGAGATTGAGAGAGCGAGAGACTACGAATACGACGGAAGCGATTGGAGTTCAGTGATCGGGACCAGATTGACCTTGACGGTGTATCGTATGCAAAATGCTATGCACCGGGTGCGCCATGTGCAGAGCTGCACCGACGCCGGCGACATTTGCGCACGGCTGCAGTGCCAGAGAGAGAGAGCGAGAGAGAGAGAGGGAGAGAGAGAGAGAGAGAAGGAGATAAAAGAGCGAGACAGCAAAGCAGACAGTCACGGTCGGAAGCAGAATAATAATACAAAAATCTCTCTCTCACTGCGTTTTGCGCTTCCGATGGCGTGTCGGGAAAACGGAACGCAAAAAAAAAGGGAATAAGCGTCGTCATCGGTGAGCCGTGGTGAGTTTGATGTTCCGGCGAGTTTTCCGTTTCTAACGTGTTGACCTCCGGTATTCATTTTTCGGCAGGTGAAGCCATCAGCATCGAGTGAGAGAAAAAGTGCATCCCCTGGCTCTGCCTGGCGCTGGTATGCAGGGCACAATGGTGGTTATGAATATTGATGAATGCGATGTAGTTTGCTGTTGAAGCGAAATTGTATGACTTTAATTTTAATAAATCTCTGGTACTTGATATACTGGCTTGAGGTTTTCTATGGAACCATACGAAGCAAGGACACAACATACAGTTCGTTCAAACAGAAGGGTACAAATGAGATACTTATTAGAGTAGGATGATAAGAGAAAAGCCATTTCACGGTTTTTACTCTAGAATTGAAGACGAGGCCGTAAAAGAAGAAGCCTATGTTGATCTTGATTTAATGAACTAAGTTTAATGAAACTAACAGCCTTCAATTAGAGTTACCTGCGAATTTACGTCAACATTATGTTGATCTTCATCGAGTATGTGAATTTTGAAGACGCACTTTGCGTGTTTGATTTTCATTTTTAAATACGTGGATAACAAAAGTGTGAGATCGTTTCTTCGAGAAACGAGAGGTCCAAAAACCCGTTCCGGGGCGAAGACGGGCCCAAGGAACCCGTGTGTGGTTCCCAAATTGTTTCGGGTTTCGAGTCTGACGACAGCGATCGGATGTCTAATATCTGCGACCGGCCCATCTCCCGATCCGATCCTTTCCACGCCACGCCGCGGCCTGTTCTACGTTTTGTTTTGCTCGGTCAGTCGCACGAGCGGCTCTCCACTTTTTGCGCGCCATTTTTCAAACTCACAGACGCAAAAGACGCAAAATGCCGACCGCCGACCGACCGACCGTTGTTTGTTGGGTGGCGCGGTAGTTGGACCACCACGAGGACCTCTCTCTCTCTCTCTCGCTGCTGCCTGACGGCGGCGGCTGTTTATTTCCCAATTCTGCCAAATTTCGAGCGAAACAATTTCAAAGGGGTTACGTAACAAACCGGGCTGGCCGAGGCGATCCACGACGACCGGCCGGCCCGCCGGTTGGGCTGTGTTGGTGCACGGCGTCGTACGACGACGACGACACACACATTCCTGGTCGCGGCTCGTTCCTTGACCTTTCGTTGACGGCCACGCCACGCTAGGCGGCGTGCCGAGACGAAATCGATTGCCGTGTGTTTTGGGCGGGGGGAGGGGTTAAGTTTTAGGCTCGCCGCCGCCACGGATCCTTGCGCGGCGTCACGTATTTTCGGTTGCTTTGTGCTCGACATTCGGCACTCACCGGTTGGCCCCTCCGCTTCGCTTACGAAATGCGTTTGGCCGTTTTGTCGCGCAATAATTGGGAACGCAGATTGGGAGTGCGCCGAGTCCCGGGGACGATTTCTTATTTATTTATTTATTTTATTTCCTTTTCCTTTTTCCCGGTTGATTTGACAGCTCGAGGCAATGAACCGTGGCAGCTTGGGTGGGTTTTGGGCCGTGGGAACACAACACAATTTGACTTCCGCAAAGGTCACCGGAATGCGGCCGATGACTGGGTGGTGGATTATTGAGTGCAATTACGGTGACGGTGAACCCTTTGAAGCGTGCAACGAGCATAAAATATGCTTGTCACTTGCATGAACTGCAGTCGAATAATTTTGTACGTGAGTTGAATTTAATTACATATTCAAAATTTACAATTAAATATGCAAAGTTGATGCAGAATTTTTCAATACCAACTCACACTACGTGGGATGGTTGTTAGAGTTTAAAGAATTAAAGAATTCTTGAGATTGGAAGTTTTCACTTTTTTTAAATTATTGTCTTGAACGGACATGGTCCGGCACCAGGCACCTCCATCGCTCTAGGCAGCTAGGTGTATTAACGTTGTTTCAATAAATATCCAACCATCGTTAATTAGATTAATCGAGCTGGTTTAGATTATTAATTCAGTTGCATGCCGCCGTGATTGATGGATGCCTTATAAATGGTTCCAAAATGGCCGTTCGGTCTGAAGCCGTTCAGTCTGAAGCGACAGGAAGTGGCTGGTGGGAAAGGAAAAACACACTTTTTTTGCTCGCCCTGAAACGGTCTGGTCAATGACCGAGCGGAACACGACGAAAAGAGGGTGCCACCAACCGACGCACCGATACATTCAAACGCAAAGGGAAAAATGTTTGGATTAGAGTGTGAATGGCATCCGCGGGTGGATGTGGCGAACGTTGATTGTTCGGTGCTTCCAAAGGAGAACGATATACTTTACGGATACCGGAAACTTATCCCTCCGTACGGATTGGATATGAATTTATTGCTACAATGAGCAGTAGAAAAACGTTTCTCCTATATTTATATTAAACACGTTCAAAAGTTATGGAATTTAAAATGAAATAGTAAATTACGATTCCTTTAAATATCCTTCAGAGCATTCTTAAAAATCAATTGAAATTGGGTGCCTGGAGTAAAATAGTAAAAATGAAAGCGCATGCAAAAGGCGCATACAGCACCACGGACCCTACTATGTCGCCCAGATCCCAACCCGACATTGAGGCGATATTTTGTTAATGGAACTTCGCACGCCTCGTCTCCGCTCCATGTGTTTGTGTTCGCGCGAATGTAGTGTAGGTGAGAGTCGCACTCCCATCGAGCGTGTGGCAAGCAAGATGTGGCGGCGTAGCAGATGCCGACAAGGAATTTACCGACCAACCATCGATGAGAGTCCGGGAGTCCGCGGGCGTTCCATCGTTGCACTCGAAAACCGAAAAAAACCAACAACAAATAATATTAACAAAACGAACGCCAAACGAATCCTGGCGACGGCGACGATGGAGGCGACATGGCGGGAGATGGTGGGAGATTTGTGCGACAGAAAGTTCATGGCCCCCGGGGACTGGGGCTTTGTTCGGCAGTTGTTCGGCCCCCGACGACCGATGATGCTGCATTTCGTTCCGGCGGCCATTGCCGGCGGGGCCAAAGGGGGCCGTCGGGAATTAGCCAGCCAGCCACTGCTGCACTCCTCTCCAACACAGGCATGCAGCAAAAAAAAAAATGGGAAACACGCACACACGCGCACACAAAGGCGCTCCAGAACGCGATCAATTAAAGGCGATCGCCGCGGCTAATGCGGCGGGAAGCGTTTTTTTTCGTTTCGCTTTAAATCAGGCGTTTAATTTATGTTTTGTTGTTGCGCGGTTTTCGAGAACCGGTGCCATTGCTCCCGGTGGTGTCTAGTTTTATAGTCTGGCTCAAAATAACCATAATTCCTGTTGTCACGAAAGAGTTTCCTTCTTGGTTTCGTAATGTTTTGCGTGTTTTACTGCACTCATTTCAGTATAAAATTGGCCTTGAGCATTGTATTCGGTGCTTTCATAACACTTGCCTGGGTCCGCTTTTGGCACACCAAGTACGCTCCTTAATGTGGGTCACAGGCCATGTGGTCTCCGCATCCCGGTGAATGTGCGCTCAACGATTTGATGGTTTATTTCTTCCAGCGTCTGTCTGGACGGTTCCAGTCATTGTCGCCATCACTCTTTGCTCATTGGTTTCTTCTGTATTTGTTCTGGTTCTTCTTACATTTTGTCTTTTTTCTTGCGTTCTTTCAACAACGTAAATTCTCAACTTAAGCACTAACCAACCTTGTCTTCAGTTTTCCGCCTCGAGTTCACCGAAAATTGTTACCGAAGCGATGCGTTAATGTTTGCACCGAGCGACAGTTCTCGGCGGGGTTCCGTTGAATTTTCGTCTTGTCTTTTTTGAAGTTCCGAACCCCTTTCCTAATGAGTGACGTGTCAGTGCCTCCTTTGTTCGTCGTGAAGCTCCAGGATCAGACGCACGCGAGACGCAAGCGCAAGCGAAGGTCGGGCGGGCCCGTGTCTGGTCTGACGCGGCGGCAGACGGCGGTTCTCGATGGCGGACGTGACCGTCGAGGCGACGTTACGATTTTTTGGCAGATTCGCCATTCTTGCGCCGGTTTCTGCCCCTCGCTCTCACTCTAGCGTCTTCAGCGAAGGGGGAGCTATATTTGCGTTCCTTCTCGTCACTCGTTCCCTCGCCGGCCTCGGGAAGACGGGGTTTTCGGAGAAAGAATTGGCGCACCGACGGGGCGTAATGCGATCACCGCACGCAGACGAGAGTAAACGAAGGACACGCACAACAATGAGCGAGCATTATGCTGTACCCGTTCCCCGGTCGGATGCATTACATAATCGCGCTGTAATGAGGGTTATGTGAAGCTACACGGTGGCGCAGTGTTAGTGCTGCCGTCTGCAGTTCGCAATAGGATGGTTCGAGCTCTATTTTGTGTACAAGCTTCGTTAACATGGTTAAGAACATGGCGTTCTTTGAATAACAACCCACCGAACCCCACAGTTTGATTGTAAATATTACTCTTTATGTGCCAGTAACAATTATCTGAACTAAATGCTCAACATTGTTAGTTTGTTCAATTATTTAATTTTCTTACTCATCTTCAATTATCATTGTTTTGGTTTATTTTACTGAATTTTATTTTGTTCAGCTCGTCTATTTGGATTAATGCCAATTTTGTCAAGTGTCGCTAAAAATTCTCATTTAATCAAAAAGAAATAAACACGAAAATATAAATAAGTAAAAAATGAAACTCCAACTGTCTGCGTAATATTGTCTTAATCCACGCTCCGTTCGTGTCGCCCTGTCAACGATCAGCTTAGGTTCAGTTCACTGACACTCTCCTCGCTGGCAACCATAGAAGCGTCCGGCCACCGAAACAGGACTCCCTTTTTCGGAGGTTCTCCCCGGCGTTCGGAATATTTGCCAACCATCCTGAGCCCGACCCTGACGGCGGTGGTCTGTCTGCTGTTGTCCTTCGAATCGCCCCAGACCAGGGGCGGAGATCGAGTGTTCGTTCCATCGCTTCGCTGTGTGCGTGCGCCCGCTCGGCAGGAGCGTCTGGTGTGTCTGGCAGGATCAAGGTGCTGCGGTCCTGGGGCGGTCCGAGGAGCTCTCCGATGTTTGCCGATGTGCGTCCAACAACCGGCGAGCTACCAGACGCACCAGGTGTTCCGGGGCATCTTTTTGGCAAAAGCCAGTGGCAAACGAGCGGGGAAGAACAAGAAAACAACCAACCAACTACACGGTACACAGCCGCGAGCGAGCTGAGACGCTGTGTGTCTGCGGTGTGCCGGGTTTCTTTTCCGGCAACATTTGCCGGGGGCCGTTGACTACATAGGCCGCCGATGAGCACAGCTCTCACCCCGCCCGGCGGCCAACCCCGCCAGCCATCAAGATCAGCTGAGGTTCAAGGACATGCACACGCAAATAGGAGCGGAACTCATCGTCCCAGGCGAATATGCTCGCCCCTCGGGGCCGTAGGGCCGTTTGCAATGAAGTTGCATAAACTTCGAGTCCACTTCGAGGGGTGCTACAATTACATCACCGTGGACTTTCGACAGCAATTGCGCTTATCGTGTATAAATAGCCACACCGGGGCCACTGTGAGAGGCTAACTGTTCTTCTTTCTTGCCGTTTCGTGTTTCTGAGCGATGCACTCACCGGTGACGGATGCAGCCGGTGCAACTGCAAAACTGTTATCAGTCGTTGCGCAAGCAGCGCCCAGTGTCAACGGACGATAAGGTTTCGACACTCTCATGGCGATAAATTTTTGGCGGCTTCGAGTTTAGTGACAAGTTGTTCTTTGATTGATGTTGCGGTGCTATCAGCGCGGTTTGTTTCATCATATTACTGCATGCAAGGGACGTTGTGCATCGAGTCTTTTTTTTCTAGGTTTTTTGTGTCGTTTATACAATTTCTGTTTATTACGACGCATTGTGAATGTTGTAGACTGGGAGCTTTTTATATTTATAAATTAGTTACATTCTAGATTTCAAGCGTTGTGGTTTTCATTTCTAAATCCTTTAATTTTTTTTCCAAAGGACGATTGTTTATTTTAAATATAAAAATTCAAAAGAAACTCGTACGATCGTTAATAATAAATAAACAAAATTGATAAACGAAAATACAATGAAGACACAGAGCAATAAATAAATAAATATCTAATGAACAGAATGTCGGAAGATTCTATCGATGGTTTTGAGCTTCCCCAATTTCGATGCGTAAAAGGATTGAAGTGAACGATTTTTTCCCCATCCGCATGGAAAAAAAAGAATTTGTTCAACATACACGGGCATAATAATTGCTTCATTGCTCCTCAACCGTCGAAGGCTTGTTAGCCACTGCTTATTCCGTCTTATTGCCTACTCAACTCACCTCACATGGCAAGCGGACGGCTTTCGATCCCCGCTCCGGGCACGCTCTCTGCGCGCCCAGCAATCTAATCGAGGCGTGTAGAGTAATTGTAAACGTGTCACGTTGCGTTACAAAATTTTCCGTGTTATAAAAGCCAACCCCCCTGGTGCCTGCTGGTGCCCCTGCGATGGTCATGTTTTAATTGGTGGTCGGTGGCGCGCGCGTGAAAGTAAATACTGTTTAACATCTGACACGTGCTCGCAAATGGGCGCCTCTATTGAAGGAAAGGTTCTCTGAATCAGTTGCGGCTGGTGCTAATAGACAACGCTGACTCCACTATGGAGGACCACTCAAGGCTTTGGTGACGTGTGAGCGATTATGTAGATTGATTACGAGAATAATGCTTGAGACAAAAAATGTAGGATGTCATGCGAACACATCCCGGATCCAGGCTTTCTAGGTTCTTATTACAGTAAGTTGGCAGTCGACACAACGAAACCGTTCGATCCCTCTTTAAACGGATCTCATTCGTTTATCCGGGCCATTCTACTGGCGCTTCCGGGATCCAGGCTTCTAACGCACGAAGACGAGCAAGGCAAGCCGTGTACGTCTTTGGTCGACTCTCAGTAAACGTGATCCTTCGGCCCCGGCGCTCAACCCTGATTCAATCAGATTAACGGTCGTTATGAGCGCGCCATAGGCACAGCGTATGTAGATTACACAACTCCTAGCAACGCGAAGCTCCACCGAGATGTAAGTGATACGGAGCACGAGGAGCCGTCACGAGGACTGACGTTGAAGTGTACTCTACGCGCGCGTCAACTAGAATTTAAATCTCAAATTCGGCTGGCGCGGCAAACCTAACACTTCGCGACACTGCACATTTTTTGCCAAAAACGTATTGCCGCGTTAGGCCCAATTTATTCACGTGACCAGCAGAAGGTGCGGGCTTTGTACGGAATGTCGGCAGTTCGAATCACGTGGGGCGAAATGTCGGATGCATAAAGTGCGCCATTCGAGGGCAAAGTACAGTTTCTTGCGCTTCACGCCATTGGCGGTGACTCAGGCAATGTTTTCATTGGAACGAGCTGCAACAAATAGTGACTCCGATAGCAACATCACTGTCGATAGTGGCTGATTACAGAATCACTCCCTGTTTATGTAATTCAAACACTTTCATTGGAAAGGAAAATATAGGAAATCAAATGGAAACTGTAAACTCGTAAAAGGTAAAGATCTAAAGAGTAAAAGTTCAACATCTAAATCAAAAATGAAACGTCATCGAGGATTGTTGTAAATGCAACCCAAAAATCAATATGATTTATAATTAAATAAGGCAATTCAAATACTTTTATTATAATTCAAATCAGAGTCAAACTTGTTTGGAAAATGGCAAAATGTTGTAACTTTACTACTATAGTATTTTATTTTGTTGTTGATGTTGAGGCGTTAAAACAGTTACTGAGTGAGCCGCAAAATATGTCAACCCCGTATTCAGGGGCACGGATCGAAAGAAGAGAACCGTGCACGGTTTATGGAAGTCCTACGAACCGATTTCCGCAACCGAGAACATGAGTTCTCGGGACACGTTTTCCGGACCATCCGTCCGGCCCCGAAACGTGACTGGCCGGCTGCAGGCCACTGTGTGCAGTGCGCTGCACTTGGGGGTGCCCTGGTACCTTGCAGTAAGGGTAGTTGACGATGGATATTACGAACGCATTGAATTGGTAAATGGGGCTTCCATCGTTTTGCATCCACAGCATATTGGTCGTAACCCTTTATTTTATTTTACAACCTATTTCCTGCCTTGGCGAGGAGCATTTTTTGGCTTTGAATAGGTTTGGCAGTAAAATATTGAGCCTCCAACTTCGGTATGCTATTTCCGTACTTGGACCCAAAGACGGGAAGCTTAAAAGCAACCATCTCACAAAAACATCCGCGTCGATGATGTAACGTTTCCTTCTCGAAGGTAGGTGATGATGGACCATTTGCATGACCCACTCGTTGGATGCGGAATTTTAAGCCCCTCGTGTGGCTTGGTTTCTTGGAAGGCCCTACAGAGTGGCGCAAGGGGTGCGATCCTTCGCCACACGACACCATCGTCACGTGGTGGTTTCGGTCTCCACCGGACACATGTTTGTTGGTTGTTATAAAAACACAAACAAAAACCCCAAGACCCTAACATTGTTGCCGATGCCGAAAGTGAACCAAAGTCATGTTGAAGGTCATGTGTTTTCAGTCACACACTCCCGGACCTTACGCTAACCTAGAACTAATCACATGCTGCGGCGACGTACCGTATTTGGAGAAGTGGGGCTGTGCGCTGATTTGTGCTGATTCGTTCCGAAGCACTAGATGATTCGATGACCGGCGACGCAACGTGACCGCGTTCGTTCGACGACCATTTTGGATGCAAATCAGAAGCGAGGCGGCAGAGGCATTACTCCATATGCTGATTACATAATCGATGACGATCGGCAGGATTCGTTGTGAAATCTGACTCGACTGGCGTTGACAAGAAGTCAACCGTAAGGGCCCGGCTGGAGAACATTCTTTTTATGACGCATCGAGAAGATGGCCGCCTAGGAAGCCTGGTGCCATTGGTCGAACGCCATGGAAAATTGTTTATAGTTTACGTTTTGGGCTAAAAATAGGTTAAAAATTAGACCGCAGGTTTTTACAATCATTTAAGTTCCTTCCTAATTAGATCGATTTTTGTTACAACATAAGGAACAGCTTAGTTCTACCAGTTAAATTATTAAAGTAGTATGTAAACCAAATACACAGCAACTGCCGAGCCTAATCTACGCATTAGTTATTGGAGATTTCATGATCGTTTTGGTCTATGCTGGCCGGATGATCGCGGTCCGACCAGATCTTCTTATCCACCATCACAACCGCCTACTCTGCAAGCTTATCGGGCAGTTCGGGAGCAAGCAGGTAAATATGGTTCAAAATGGTTGCCAAAGGCGTACGGTCGTCGTACGGCAGCGCGTATGCCGTGAGCAAATAGTCATTGATTCCCTAGCTCCAGGTGCTGCCGCCGGTAGGTCTTTAACATATCGCACTGCCGGCGCGTGAATCGAGATAACCAGTCACGTTAATGGGTAATGTGAAACGTGTACGTTCTCCCTGTTTCCACCGCGCGCGGGCGCACGCGCCGGAAGCAGCAACCCACCCACCGTCGATCCTTACAGCGCAGAACGTTAACGAGCATCACACGCGCAACCCATCCGTGCGGTGGGGAGGAACTGCGGTGGCGCGCCCATCAAACGTCTCACACAGTGCAAACAACTCGCGTGTCATCGACCGACCCGCGTCGTGGAGGCTTCGAATTACCACCTATCGCCCGGCCGGCCGGCCGGCTTGGGCCGAGAATCGAACTGCGGCACTGAGATCACGTGGCGTCACCACGTGGGAACGTGGTCCCCCCGCAACACCCGGCCGGCCAATGCAGTCCCCAACGCGCTGCACGCGCAACAGGCAACCCCACTAGCCAGCCGCATCCCACACATCTTCCGGCTTCTCCGCGTTGTTGGGTTGTGTGAGGGTGACAAACGCGCACCCCGAAACATTGTCGTCAACCTGCGGAAGGAAGGGGGGCGATAGAGGGGGCAATTTCGGGAGGTTCGAGGCAGAAATGGTAACCCATCGGCAACACCGCGCCTCACGAGGCGCGAAGCGACGTTATGCAATGGCGAACGCTGTTCCGTGTTCCCGGGAAGTCCGGCGTCACGGGGCCCTTACACCGGTCCCGCGTGTTCGCTCGGTAGGAACGGCGGGCAGGAGGGTGAAGGACGCGGCTAGAATCAGCGCAACCGACGATGTGGTTGTTGTTGCTACCGATTGCGCAAATGCGTTGTGCGCGCAATCGCGCGGCCACACGTGTCGCCGGCTGATAATTGAATCACCATCATCTGCTGGCCGCAGGCGAGACGTTCACTAATGTGGAACACATTTTAGAAGGAACAGTTAATAGATTTCATTCTAATTTAATCGGAGAAAAATAAACAGACAGCAACATAAAAAACAAACAAATAAACATTAATGTAACATTGTGAGTTCTGTGACAACAGCTAAAAGAAATTAAAAAAAAATTAATTTGAGAAATAAAAAGAAACTAGAAGATAATTCTTTCAATAGCAATTGAACATCGCGTCGACTATTATTATAGAGAGCCGCTTACAAAATACGGTTACTGCCCAGAGAGTGGTTCTGATGAACTAGAAGTAGATCTTTTGAAGAATGAAAGCTTACTGATTCCGGTCCATTTGTGTCCCTAAGCAACTACCAAACAACGTCCTACAATTGTTGACTCTAGATCCGCCATAGTTATCTTACCGTTCCTCACTAGCTTCGCTGACGTCATAGAGTTGGACTTTATCTATTAGTACTCCAGAGGCAACTAATCGTAGGGTCGCTCGCATTATGCAGTCAAATCCGGGTGCTGGGTCCCCAACCCAACTGTACATTGGAGCATCTCGATCGTCAGAATCGATCCACTCGTGCGTCGTCGTCGTCGTCGGTTCAGTCCAGCGCCGACAAACAACGCCGTATCATGCCGCGTGTCGATGGCGTAACTTGTTTACGAACTTATGATGAAGTCGCACTATGAGGAACGCATCAGAATCGGAATAAACAACCCGCTCCACCCCGCCACCCCGTCACCCGCCCGATGTCCGGTACTCCGACCAGGAAGCACCTGCTGGTCGGGGTGCAACGTGGTCTACACTGCGCACTCGGTAAACAGGCGCGGCGAGGGAGACCGAGAAGACTTAGAACGTAGAAACCCCCAAGAGAGAGAGAAGGTTAGTGCGCAGAACGACCGAGCTCACGCTGAAACCGGCTCCCGCGGCCCCACATTTGGTGGTGGCACTACTTCCTGGATTGCCAAATGTTCGACCGGTCCGGGGGCCGTCGGTCACGTTCCGTGACAGTTACATAATCAAGTCGATTGCCCAACGCACCACCGGACAGCGGATCGTTGCGTAGTGGCCGCAGCGTAGGTCCTCCGAGAGGGACGGGCACAGTCGTGCTAGAGTGAAGTAGCCGCGAGAATAGCGCCCCGCGAGAACCACTCATATCTCTCGCCGCCACCGCGAGCGGCCTTCGCGTGACGCCGCGCCGAGGTTTGCTGGTCAACGAACGAATTAAGGTCACGATCGTCAGAAGCTTGCCGTGGCGGCGTCTTCCATTACGTTCCGCGCTGGGGACGACGATCGGTTGCGCGGGGGGTTCGTTACCACTTCTGCGCACCGGAGATCGGAGATCGGGGAGTGATAAAAATGGACACCGTTGACCGTTTAAGTGTCGTTTAGCGGGGCCACGACAACAGCGACCGTGGTTTGTGGCCCCGATCGATCGAGAACTTCCGACCGATTTTGACCGAACTTTTTTGGAGAACGCACGGCCAGAAGGCCAGACTGGCCATTTCAGTGTCACGCCGAGGGTCCGCATCTAGAGGCCCGGTGAACCAGATCCCCGGTCAGATATCGCTTCGCTGTGGAATGGTGGATTGGGCAATTTAAACGGCGACCTATCGAGCCAATCTGATGGATCGGCGCATGAATAGCGAAACCTTTTCCCTATGATTCGCTTTTTATTATGGCGAGTTTATGGAAATCTAACCGCGCACCGGGCAGTCCGAATTTTACTTTCCATACAGGAATTCGAACACTTTCTAATTCGCCATTCGCCCCGCGAATTCGGCTTCGGCGCAGAAAGACGACGGGAAATAAAATATGGTCCTATGTGTGATATACTAATTAGTGCCTGCCGAGAAAGGGATCGTAAAAGAGAGAGTCCGGACGAGACGCACGAGCCTGGGATCTGTTCCGAAAGGCGACAGAGAACGAATGTGGTAAACGAAGAGCCCAAACAACGAAACGCAGTTAGCAGTTTTTTCCTTAATCCTCAAAGTCTGCATATGATTAAATCCAAGCATTGAACTGTCAGCAGATCACACTGTAGTAAAATATTTAGCAATTTCATAAAAGTATGTAAACGTAACGTTAATCAACTGTTAGATAAGCGAGTAGGAAGTTGTGGAATCGCCTCCGGTCAGGCCAGACCCGCAGTTTCATAGTCAGCGTTCTCTTCGGTATCGTCTTACCTTCCTGAGCTCGGCTCGTCGCCCGCTCAGAAGGTCTTCCGGCACGAGTGGAACCGCTGCTGACAACGCGCCGTGGCGCCCGTTTATGGGCCATATGACGACATCGAGATGCCGTCGTCGTCCTGCTCTGGTGCTTCCTTGATGCTACGCCACGGTGTGTCCGTCGCCGATGGTGGTCGCTAAGCGCGGTCGCCGGTGTAAGCAGATCATGTCACACATCGTGATTCCATCATCAGGGCCAGGGTCTCATTATACAACGCGAAATAACGGCATCCTCCATTCTGGCATTACGGGTGGCATTTGGCAGGACGGTGGGGGCAGCCCCGAGCTGTAACACACTTCTCTGAATGGCGCCCCACTGGTGGTTAATTAATAGATTTAAGGAAAGGTTACACTGGCTGCGGACTGAATTGCTGCGGTGCAGGTTAATCCTCAAGCAATTGTTTTATTTTTGTTTCAATCAGCAGACCGTGTGCAATTTAGTACATTGCAAAGGTTCTAAAAAATAAACTGAAATCGGAGAATTGTAATCTCTGATTTTTGTAAGTATATTTGACTCACTGATTGTACGGGGTTTTTTTATTTTCTAGTCGATTCTGATTAAATAATTTTCAATTACCTTTTTTGCACATTTCGGGTGTTACCTCGGCCATAACTTATTTGTTCTTAACTCTAAAGTTTCCGGCCTTGTCAGCATAAACACGATCTTTTGCATAGCCTGACCAGAAAAGGTTCAACGGTGTCAAATCGGATGATCTTGGTGGCCAACTGACATTACCAAAACGTGAAATTATACGCCCATCAAAGTTGTCGCGCAGAAGATCGAAAAGCGCTCGTCTTATGTGGCCTTTTGGCCCGTCATACTGAAACTACACATCTTCTAAGTCCATATCTTCAATTGCAGGCAAAAAAATTGTTATCATCCGGTGTTATCGCCCGGAACTGACGATAGTGGTACTTCCTTTGTCGTTTCCGACGATAAAAGGGGTCCTATGACGACGCCAAAAAAACACGTTTTTATGTTATTAAACGATTCATTTTTTAAAATAGCAGACATTTAACTAAAATATTTACAGTTGGATTGGGATCTAAAAACTGAAAAATGCTAGCCTTGTAATTTACAAACTATTATATAGAATAGATAACCTTGTATTATTTAATATTTAATTGAATGGCAATCAGTTTAGTATCAAGGTAAACAAGGGTACAATTAAGTGCTTAACAAAAATTGCGCTTCTGTTAAAGCTGATAACTGCTGCAAAGTAGGACGTGTGACGACAGAAGAAAATTATCCAAGACTGTGTCGGAGTACATGGTACCCGATTACGTTCAAAGTTCACCGCCCGGATGAGTTCAAATAGCACCACGCTTAATCCGTTTATGTCATTCGCGCTGTGAAATCGGTATTTGTTTTGTTTACAACACCTTACACCCCTTTTAAGGCGTCCACCGCAGCGAAAGGAACTAAATGGAGGTTCCGAAAGCTTCGTCATCGGTCGCACCAGCAGCGGGGCCAGCGTACAGGGAGACACGATTTAAACGACAGTTGAAACGTCACCGGAGAAACTTTCCCATCGTAAAGCTTGCGCCGTCGGCCGCGCCAATGTCAGTAGGCTTGACACTTCTTGATTCACTCTTTCCGGGCCCGTCCTCGTTGCGTCGCTGCGCTCTGTCGTTCGCTTCCACCACTTCACGGTTTTCAAGAGTCTCTCTGCCCAGCCAGTCAGTCACCCGATGTCCGTGGCCGATGTCAAGGTAAAACCCGGTCAACCACTGAGGCCCAGAAACGCCATGGAATCGTGGTGTGCGTGCTGGAGTCGGAGTTGGCGACTCGCGGCTCACCGAGTGACTCACAAAGCCCTCGCGGTTATGATTCGAAAGTCGCCCGCCCGGGAACGTCCCCCTTTTTTGAGCGAAGAGGGAAATCCGAGGTTTTCTTGGCTGAAGATTGTTTGTTTTCCTGGGGTCTCGGTCGCGGCCAATTCAGGAATTCCGATGTGTGTGCTGGACCAGCGAACGTGTACATGTTTGCCGATGGCTTTCTCCTGCCGCGTGTGAGTGGATCTTTTAAGTAACTTAATCACCACCGTCCCAAGTGGGTGCCGGTGTGAAGTGTTCTATATTTCAGCACCGGGTGTTGCCGTAATGTTGAGAAATATGAGTTCGTAATTTCAAGCGCTTTAGTATCCGCATTTTTAGTACTATTAGTACTAGTTTCGATGACTTTTGATAGGGATTTTTTGAAAAAGGATTTTAAAATCTAATAATATTATCTAATAATTGGATTGTTTTATCTTTTTAAAAATGCACATGCTCGTCTAATATAGCAAAAGTTTTCCTCCAGAACAAGATATGTTTACTAATAGTTCATGTTAACCGTACGGATGCTCTCCGGCTTGAACCTTTCTTTTACAAAGAATGTTCAAATGTGTTCGATTTTTTTTCTTTAAATTATAAAGATGGACAACGTATCAAATGCATGTGAAAATTACAAGAATCTAGAACAACGTAAAAAGTTTGTCAACGTATGTTGGAAGATTGTCAAAGAAAATTTGAAACTCTCTATGTTTAAGTTCAATTTTTATGACAAACGTTTCCTTATTGAAGTTGTTTACTAAAAGACGCTTTTAAATTGAATATATTTTCAAACGATCGATAGGTTCAACTTCGCTCAATGCGGAACTGGAAAGCTTAGTCCAGTGGCATAGTGTCTCCGATCCCACAAGTGTCTCCTTCTTTACATAATTTATTTTCCTCGTCACCGGCAGCGTTCGGATGCGAGGAAGTAAAAGTTTTTGACACTCCTCCGACAGCAGTAGCAGCAGTGGACAGTGGACACCGCGGTGCGATAACCTCTCAGCGTTACATCCTCGTTGGCGTATGCGCTCGCAACCCGTTCACATCCCACATCCGGACGACATTCGTCCGGTGTCGGGCGTCGACCACGATATTATGCATATAATTGAAAAGTCACACAGACACACACCCAGGCAGGTAGGCAGGTCGGTGCGATCGTGACACGACCACCGTCAGCGCCGGTTGCCGGTGACAGCGATCGATGACCGGAACGTCAGGGAGGAGTGATCGGTGGCCGTGTCGCGAGAGAAAGCTTCCGGTCCGTTCGAAAAGTCGGCGAAATTTGTGTCCCATCGGGAAGGGTGACAACCTATCGCCGGCCGATGAAAACATTGGCCAGCGGTCAACGCACTTCGGTACCGAATTCACTCACGTGACTTCACCATGTGGAAAGTTTGGCCCAAGATGTGCGGCGGCGGCGTGCGTGTGTCGGTGTCAGGACCGATGTCGTGTCCGGATTGGGACGGAAGATTTCCTTTTTACTTCGTGTGTCCACGCCGTTGCTTAAGGGGCAACGTTTCGTTTCTCTTGCGCCTGCAGCGCTGTGGGCGCACCGCGGGTCGATAAATAACTATGCAAAGAGATGACGACACTTGCGCCGTCGATTACTTGCGCGAGTTTTGGGTGCGTTTCCCTCCGATTCGGGGTGTGAAAGTGTTATGTAGGTGCCACTGCTGACTGCTTTCGGTAACAAATTATTTAATTAGCGCCGAGATTGCGTGTTTTTTGGTCGTTGGAACTTGAGTAAACGACGATGCCTAGTTCAGATATTGTGGGCCTTACAGTGATCCTGTTTCGTTCTTGAGCTTGGAAACTTTCTGTTCAATTTTATCGATGCTTTTATGTGTCTTTTATTACTTTTAATGTTTTCTTGGATAAACGAATCTAACGAAAGCTTTCGAGTATTCAAGTAAAACAATCGAATGCACCCCATTCCAGGCAATTGAATCGTTGTTCGGCTGCTCTCGGTGGCTGACTGCAGTTTGTTGGCCAGATCCGGCTCCAGAACTAGGCCACCCCCGGAGGGCTCTGGCCAGCATAATGGATTTCACGCATTGAACATTATTTATTACAAACCCAGATCCAGAACCCCTTAACCCGATAGCCATATTCCGGACCACACCTTCACCTTCGGTGTCACGATCGGCGAAAATCGGCTTTGATTGGGCCACCGATACGATCAGGCGGGAAGGGCGTTTACGGAACACAGCAGGCACACCCGGCAAGGATAACAATCCGGAGCCCATACGTTCCGGTCCTGTGGGGCACTAAATTAGCATACAGGCATACGCCGGGCTATGGCCGGTAAGGATCCTGCGAGTAAGCCGGGCGAATGCTGCCAAACCAGAAATTCTGTCCTTGGGTTCACTTCTAGTTGGCACGGTTGGTTTGACTTTGGACGGAGAAGTGAAGGCCAGTAACCGACAGGGGCGTGTAGAAAGCATTTTGTTTTGCGGCTGCTAAACGACATTTGCAGAACTTGAACTTGACTGGCTGACCATGGGCCGGAATGCGAGGGGGCGGCGTCCAGGGCGTTCTGGAATGTTTTAGTCAAAACCCGGCCCGAGGGGGGCCTAGTCCTGGGCGTTGCCAGCATTAATGCACTAATGTTTGATTGTTTGTACGGTGATAAACAACAACACTTGCCCTCGGAGCGTTACCAGTTTGAGTGTTTCATTTTTCCCTCTAGGTCATGAATGGAGCGGCTTTACGATAAGCGACCGTGCAGCTGCCACTGTGCTGCCCCCTCATAAATATGCAATGTGGGTCTCCCGTCCGCGGTCGGCGAGCGGCGTTAATTGTATCAAAGTTGGAGTGCAAAATATGTTTGCGAATAATCAGTATCACCGAATCGGTGGCTGGTTACAAGGTCGCCTCCAGATCTGGGGATCCGCCACGGTCGACTTCCACGAGGCTTTCCATTTCGTTACATATCTCCGGAGCTGTGCGGGTCAGGCCGATGCCGTAAGCAGGTCCGGCCAAAAACGTTACACGCCACACTCACGTCACACGTGGCACGGAGGTTAGTGACCCACGGTTAGTGTCACTTGCCCAACTCATTTGCACATTTTCGACAATTTCGAGAAACCGCTCCCGCCCCGAGGGCTCACCTTATTCCCACCTGCGGCCGCTTTCTTCTTCTCGGACCGGAACCTCTCAATCGCCACCACCTTGGATGGCACTTTCTCCGGTGTGACGGCGTCCCAAAACATACGCACATTCTCTTTCCCTGTCTCTCTCTCTCTCTCTCGCTCACAAGTCGGGGCTGGTCCACCCTTTTCTGGGACCATCCCTTGATTTCGAAACCGAAAGAGACGTCGATGACCGCGGATGGCCGCGATCGGTTGACCGAAAACCGAGCAAAAAAAAAAACGAAACAAAAATCCGCTACAGGAACAGCCGGAACTCTATGTCAATTCTGTGCACGCGTGTGCACGCCCGTGTGTGTATGTGTGGGTTGTATTTTTTGTCCCTACACCAAGTTATGCGCCGCTTTGCGGCAGGAGCACGGTGAGCGAAAGCTGCCGAAAGTTCGCCACCTATTCCGGAACCCCGGCCCGGAACAGTGGGGACCCCGCTCGGGGAAGGAAGGTGGGCAGGGCACGACAGGGTGTTCCGTGTGTATGTTTGTTGGTCGCAAGCCAAAAGTCAATGCACTTTCGCCCGCCCGGGGATTTGGCCTTTTTTTCTGGGATGGGTTGGATGGATGGTCTCACTTGCCTTTAAAACGAAAGTTTTAACGGGGCCACCCCGCGAGCGGGACATCTCTCCCGGAACGCGATCGGCTGGTGACCGGACACTGGACCTCGGAGGGACAGAATACCCTGGCCTGGATGGTCTCACCATCGGATGGAAGGCAGGTCGAATGTAACTGGCCATTACTTCATCCGCGTGTGTCAATGCGAAAGTTTACGAATATTCGTACGGATTCGGGTGCCAAAAATCTGCAACCGGACAATGGCAGGTGTTTCACTTCCGTCTTCCGTTTGGCGGCTGAGCAGAGTTATGTCAGGAGCTTTCTTCCCGCTCATTGTTCGGTCATATTTTTTGTCATTGGTTATGTTTGGTTTGATTCGTTTACTCATTCTTATTACTTATTACTTATTACTTATTTCCAATTATATTTGTGTTTTAGCATTTTTCTCGTTTTGTTCTGTTACTTATTTAGTTCTTCAATTTTTTCCCTCTTATTTGCAACTTACCAAGTTAGTTTTTATACTCGTTTGATAGGTTTTGTTTTGAAAGCTAAAGTGTTAATTTTAAAATTGATGAAGAATGATCTTTTGCTGTAAACCTAAGAAAGAATTTATGAATAATTTAAATTGTGGATAAATATTCCAGCTCGTCAGACACAGTTCTAGGAGAACAAACAGACTACAAAAAAAAACCAACGATCAACAAAAAACCGGTCAACCTGGTCTAGCTCTAATGTGGGGTGTGTTGTTTCAGTCCGAATCGAACGGATTACAGCCGGGGACCGCGACCGGGTGGTTGGGAGTCGCAAAAAATAAAGCATTTACTTCACGAAACGGTTTCCCGGGGGCCGGTTGGCGGAACGGTGGGCGGGTGTAATGGTGCATTTAAGCCAACCCACCACCGGGGGCCGCCGCCGGACCTTGAGTGGTGCTACATTTTAAGTTTATTTCCTTACTGCGCACCACGCCTCGGAGCTTGGCCGGGCCGGGCCGGCCGGGACTCGGAATCGAATCGACACCGGCTAGACTGCCGGATTCTTGTAGTACGGCCTCTTGTGGGACCGAACTAGTGAACCGTAAAGTTGCCGCGAATGTTTTCGTGTTCGCCTGTTGTAAACCTACGAATTGCTGATAGTTGCGCAATTCAGAAAAAGTTGTTAAGGTCATTGATATAGTTCTATTACGCCCGCCTGACTAACATCGGGAAATTTTTAAAATTCATTTTTATTGGAGTGGAACCCACAACAGGAACTAACGCCAAGCCAATCGAGTGGGGCTTTACTCTGAGCATGTACTTTACTTTAACTATTAGGAAATAGAATATAGTCTTAAGTATACATTATGGATTAATGATAGGGTTTTCTCAAAGAATACGCTTGAGAACAGTACATTCAATTTTCTTCATTTCTTCATTTTCTTCATCCATTTCGCAATTGACGTTTAATATGCTTGATCGTAAATAATCGTTTTACCTATTGACGATTGAAACATTTTCACCCCTCAGCAGTTACAGTACAGCGTGTTCGGTATGGTAACAAAAACCAGCAGCAGCTCCGGCAGAAAAAGCACTTCCATGTATTCCGGCTTTCATGATATCGACAGTTTGCGACACGAAACTCGAAGCCGTTGATTTGTTGGCCACATTTGATTTCGAAAGCGCACGCGATTCGTGCCCAGCTTGGGAGCCCGGAACTTGGCCAACACCCGGACGAACAGATCGACAAGCGTGACAGCGAACGCCTGCGCTGTTCTCGATCCTGCCCGCTGCCTTGGCCGTCGCGATTTGTACCGCTCGGCAGTGGCGACATCGAGCCACCAACACTCGTAATGGAACAATTGGGTCCTAGTTGCGTTGCGATATAATTGTCAAAGAGATAAAGAAAGACCTGCTGAGCTGAGAGGAATGCTCCACCTGAGTGTGTTGCCCTACCGTTACCTTCGGGTGATAATTTGAAATTGCCCCCACGCCCGGGCAGGTTATGCGCCCGCAAGGATTGGATCTGGGTGGGCAACGTCTTACGCCTTTCGTCGGCATGTAACGAGCAATTAAGCAGTATTTAAATGACGGCTCGGAGTTTGTGGCGACCTCGAAATTCATCTCCGCCCTGCCTCTTTTCGACCGCATTGTCCTCGTTAGAGACAACTCTTGGCCGCGAATGACAAACGCGGTGACAGTCGTGATTTTACTGTTTACGAGGTGCATGAAATGGTACACCACCCAACTCCCCGGCTGAGCCGTTGATTTATTTCCTGCTTTTCTACCCCTCGGATCGACATTTGCCCTGATGCATTGGCACTTTCGTAGGGCGTTGTTTCCCGTGACAATCAGAACCTCGGTGTCCTCGCCGACGGCACGATGGAATGTCACGTTGTTGGAGCCAGACGGCCACCGTAGGGCCTGTATGGGGAGACTATAAGAGCACACTGATATCTCAATCGCAGGACCCGACCGATCACATCTATTGATCATATTTTGCTTCATTAGCTTGTTCCTGGTTGAACATAAGTAACAAGTTACATATTGTTTGCTTAAACGGATTTAAATGGTTTCTCCAATATTTCAGCAACATTTTGGAATCGAAAATGTATGGTTTTTAATTTCACCAAACAAAAACATCGCCAAACAGTACAATTAAAATACAACTAATTAAAATACAACTAATTAAAATTCATCAAATAAATCAAATGCAAATAAAATTGTCTAATCTAATTGTCTAATCCAATTGTCTAATCTTGTCTAGCGAAGGCAACGGATATTTTAATGCTATTGTTAATAAAGTTAATTTTTGCTTGACTCCATACAGCTCCAACAAAACAGCTAAATAATATTTATGTCATTTAAACAAATGCATATGTAACTTCCAACAAGCTATGTAGCTACAATTATTGTAATCTTAGCTTAATTAATAAACACTTTTTCCAATAAAAATAATCCCAAAATGAGCAAGAAACAAACCAAGCGAGCATAGGAAATTCTAATGAGCTCGTGTGCTCCAGGAAAGTATACCATTTTTGGCACACCGTTCCTCCTTCTCGGCATTCGCTCCAGAAAAGTGGAACAAAGTCGTTGTCAAACGGAGGAGTCATTAAAAAAGTTCCGCCCAAACGTCACACGCTGTGTGTGCGGCGTGTTTCCCCTGCGGCCGCAACTCGGCCTAACTGATCCGAAAAACCACCGTTATTTCCTCCCGGGAGCACCTCCCCACTGGGGTGGCCGATATGTGATTCCGCCTCCCATTTTTTTTCTCTGATTCGCTCTTCGACCGGTGAAAGTAGCATAAAATGGAAAGTGCACACTGCACATAGAAACTCGGCTCGCCCGGAACGCACATCGTGGAAAGTAGAACACAGATCGTGAAATCGACGCTTAGCTGCTGCCCGCCTCGGCTCGACACATCGGGCGAGCTGAGCCGGGCGAGCGTTGAGAGTGAAGATCCAAGGCGGACCAAGAAAACGCCGGACCGTAACGCAGTATTGAATAATAATGATTCCGTTCGGTCGGCCAGCATAGCCGGGTGGTGGGCGGTGGATGCGGGACGGATTGAGAGCAGCATAATGTGTGACGGTTGTGGAGCGCGAGAGAAGCCGCTCGCTGGGAAAAAGTGAAACACACACAGTCAGTGAAAGGAAAACAACGGAGAGACCTGACCGAATTTCGGGCTCACCGACTTTCCAATGCGTGTCCAATCCCAGCCCGGCCCGGTCGCCCCGCAACGCAACATTGTTATGCTGCCAGCATTGGGGCGCATCTTCCGGCCCTTCTGGCGACACGCACTTTACACGTGTCACTGCTTTCTTCTGAGATTAGCTCACTTTCGCCCGGTGACTTTTTGCTGGCTCCGTATCCTACTTCTCAGTTATGAAACTTGCTGCCAGGCGGTCCGCTTCCGGTAGGAACTCAAATTGGGTTAGCCACAACCAACGTAAGACAATTTATAACTTATTCAATAATACTAGTTTGATAAGTGTTAGCTATAAAAAACCTTTCATACAAATTATACACACAAAACACAAACCTTAAAATTCTCGGTCGAATAGACTATTTTAGTATCATTAAAACTAAATGATAAAATCAGTCGAACAATCAGTGTTTCGAAAATAGTGAGAAAAAAGAACCCCATAGAAAGAACCTCCGGAAGTCCATCGACAGAGTTTTAGCAGATCGCAGTTGAAGATCACTGTTGCTTCCTTTTCCTTGGCCCAAAGACGAAAGACGTTTGTTTCTCTGCTTCACCCTGTCAATTTACGTTTTATGTTTCTTCTCGCTCCTCTTTTCACAGTAGGAGCGCGTAACTAGTGTTGTTTAGCTTTTATACCTCCTTTTCGATGTTTTATTTCCCGAGTTTATTACAGGTTCATGAGAAGATGGATTAAACGCTATAGGGGCTACTACAAACAACTTACCAATTACGGTGTGCTCATTGTTTAGTGCTACATCGGTTAACCTACCTTTTCTATTAACACCTAATAGTAAATGGGATTGTTATATAAGCATTTTCTTGACAACCAATTAGCTTAAATTTAGTAATTAGATCAGTTTAAATTTGGAAATTATATCTGTAATAATTATTTGTCTTTTGCAAAAACATTTTTATTGTTTGTTTGTTTCTTATTTATTTGTAGATTTTTCTATTTACTTAACTGCTTTTAGTGATTCACTTGATTAATATCCTTAACTTTGTTAACTTTTTGCCGAAAATCTGTAACTCGACTTGTAACTCGAAAAATTGCGAAACTCGACTTCATTGTCTCAGTCTCGAGCACAGTTGTGTGACTCCAACCTTCCGCCACGGACCACTCCGTACCTGGACATGCTGCCCGCTAGTATGAAATCGCAGCTGCCGGTTCGCTTTTTAGGTCACTCTCTTGGCCTCGATGGAAAATGGCGGTTCGGTTCTATACCGGTTTCGATCGTTGCTGCTTTCGTTCTCCCATTTTCCATTTTTCTCGTCGATCGCCGGTTCGCCGGGCTCGACAGTTATTTACTAACCTTCTGCAGCAACTGGGCAACAGTAATACGATGCGAGAGGCACGGCGAGCCCTATCGTCGAAGTCGTTTCCCCCTTCGTGCCGGCAACCGGAACGACACTGACGCTCTAATGTCAGGCCCCCCGGTGGCCCGGGATGGGATAAGTACGAGGACCCAAAAAGTGGGTCTAGTGAAAGTAGCGAGTGGCAGAAATAGGTTATGACATAATTAGACGCCTACCGGTTTCTCGAGCTGTGCGTTGGTTGGGAGTCGGTCGCGAGATCCGGAGGTCCATAGATCCGAACAGCGAGTCTCAGGCTCTTTCACCATCTTTGTGTCTCGTTCGTCCACTTTGAGGTCTAGAATTAAATGAGCTCACTTTTGATTTTCACTCCGGACTCGGTTCTTGACTTACCATCCTTTATAGTCTAATACACAATATATTTCACCGTTTCGGTCAACAATTTCCATTAACTTTATAATGTTCAGTATTACATTCAATACTGTGAGACAAGCCAATTGGTGTAACAAACTGACATCATTAGGCCTCAGATTCCTGAGGTAACGAGTGGTATTAATAAATCTAGAAAATGTTCAGCAAATCGGTGTTGCGCGGCAGGACGGTGTTTCAAAGCCACAGGTCGCGTGTTCGGCCACGCGTATGCCAATGTTGCAACGAGCGTTCAGATCCGCCGGGCCCCACAACGGTGGCCCCAAACGGGCTTCCTGTGTGAGAAGCGCTACGTTTGTATCACGTTTCAAAGCGCCCCGGCCTAGACGACCGGCAGACGGGTTCCGTTCCATTCCGGGTGTGGACGGTCGAGGGCGCCCAGAGGGCGGTGCATCGCATCGAAATTGCAGAGGCCACCGGCGTTTGCGGGTTAGGATGCTATTTTCAGACCACGAAAGGGCCACGTAAATGCCGCGCCGCGTTACGTGCGGTGAAGCAATTCGGCAACGTGACCGGAGAAAGTCAATTTTACTTCTAAATAGGGAGCGATCACAGGGCAGAAAGTTTCGGCTTCAGGGATAAAGTTTACACAAGAAAATAAAAAAAACCGGGCACACAGTTTAGATAACACGTTACATTTATAGACCAGCCGGCGAGTTGTCGCAACTTGCAGTTTTTGCAGTTACAAAAGTTGTCCCCCAAACAGTATTAGAGTATTTGATTAAATGTTGCTGATTCGAAATTGAATTATGAAATTTCCAGCAACACACATTTTTTATTTAAATCGTTCATCGTTTAGTGAAAAAATTACAAACTGGACATTTTTTAATGTTTCAAACTTTTCTGTGCGTTTCGAGGTTATTCATTAATTTTTCCCACAAAATGCGGGATGGCGCTCAGACTTCCTTACATAATTCTGTCTTTCGTTATTCGTTTGCATAAACCAATTATCGCAAGCAATTTGCTTTCCCATTTAGTAAAGTGTTAACAATTTGCTGCCCAGAAACATGACAATGTTGATTAAATATTTGGATATTACATCCCTTCGGTGACGAATCTCCGGTCTGCCAATTGTGTGATAACATCCTGTTGGCGTACAATGGGACGGCATTCCTTTTTTATTACTTTGTACAATTGTTCATTCATTCACTCCAGTCATCGGTTATTACGTGTTTGCATAAAAAGCAAAATGTACCGACGCCTCGAGAAATTAGGGTCCTCCCCGAATTGTGTGTCATTAAAAAAGCCGCAAAAAAGGACCGCACATCGTGAGTACTAATAATAATAATGGTAAAGCAGCGATTGGCCGGGCAAGCCCAAGCCCAGTTGCAAAAGAAGTATAAAATATCCGAAAGCCCACGGCTCACCGAAAAAAAACGACGACGAAACAAAATACGAAATAAAAACACACATTTCTCTATCGTTTGCCGGCCACGTCGTGATGACGCACGCGATGGCGCTGGTGAAAGTAGGTGAATCTCACATCCGAACCCCCCGAGGCTCTCGAAAACCGTGGGTCGCGAAAGTAAAGGCGGACCGAGCTTTCTTCGGGCCGCCGCGGTGGCCGGGGTCTAAGGTTTCTTTTCGGCCAGCGCTCAGCGGCCAGCACCCTCTCTAACGCCGGAGACCGAGACCTCGACGGAACCGAAGCGACCGATAATGGGTGAAATAGGGGGCCAACGAGTGCACGGATAGGGAAACAAAAAATAGTCCGCACTACTTTGTAGGTTGTGGCCCGTGACCGTGGCCAAATATGGTCACCAAGGCTGCGGTGGGCCGCTCGCCCGGCGGCCACTCACACTCACTCTGTGAGTAGTAGTAGTAGTAGTAGTAGTATATTTTGCATGTTTGATATGGTAGTTTACAATAGTGGTTTGCCAAATGGCTCTTAATGGGTACAGATTTTCTTTTCCTCATTGTCATATAAATTTACAACCTAATCTGGTGGTAACGTATTTATCGTTATTCGACCTTTGTCGGTGGCTGGAGACGTAGATGCAGGAAAAATTTGCAAGAAAAAACCTGCGCTGGTTGGTCTTAAAATAACTTAAACATAACTTAATTATTCCTTATCTAAACTTAAGACTATTGGGCCTAGACTATTTAGACTTATATCCTAGCTAATTTACATTTGGTTGAGCAGGTTGGGTAGTTGTGTGTTCTATTTACTGGCCTCTTCTATTGTCTGATGGAAATTTTGTGACAACTTTGCAACGTGTTGGTGGAAAGTGGGGATGTTGCTCATTTTGTGAATTTCTGTTGTTCTGTGCCATGGAGGTAGGTTGAGGATGGTTTTAAGAAATTTGTTCTGGATTGTTTGAAGTTTTTGTAAGTGTGTTTGAGCGCAGCTGGACCAGATGGGGGCTGCGTATGACATGATTGGTCTGATTAGCGATTTGTAGATAAGGATTTGGTTTCTTATTGACAATTTGGATTTTCTGTTGATGAAGCAGTAAGTGCTTCTGAATATTTTTTCACATTTGAGCCCTATATTTTCGATATGCGTTTGGAAGGTTAGACGCTTATCAAGGAGTACTCCTAAATATTTTACTGATTGTTTCCATTGAATTTCGGTGTTGTTAATTATTGGGCAACGGCTTGGGATTCGGCGTTGGCTTGTGCATCTTGTAAAGTAGATGGCCTCAGATTTTGTGTTGTTAATTTTAAGTTTCCATGTATTGCAATAGTTGGAGTATTTTTGGAGTGCTCCATTTAGTTTGTTCGTGATACTGTTTGGGGATTTCCCTTCGGCGCTGATGGCATAGTCGTCCGCGTATAGATACTGTGTGCAGTTTTGAGCTCTGGGGATGTCCGAGATGTATATATTAAACAGGATTGGAGATAGGACACTCCCTTGAGGAACTCCTGCAGTTGGTGTGAATACTGTCGATTTTGCATTTCCGATGTGTACGGTGTTTTTTCTATTGGAGAGGAACGATTGTATAGTATTTATGATTTGTTTGGGAAACTTTGTTTGGATTAATTTGTATACTAGACCACTATGCCAGATGGAGTCGAATGCCTTTTCCGTATCCAGCAATACTAGTCCTGTTGATGTCTTATTTTTTCTATTTCCAATTATGTTTCTGGTTAGTCTGTAGATTTGATGAGTGGTCGATAGAGACGGTTGGAAACCGTATTGTGTGTCGGGTATTATGTTATTTTCCTCCACGTGTTGTCTTAGCCTTGTTGCGATAACTTTTTCGAATAGTTTACCAAGGCAACTTAACAAGCTGATTGGCCTGTAACTTTCGGGATTTCTGGTATCTTTGCCGGGTTTGGGAATGGCGATTATTTTTGATTTTTTCCAGACTTCTGGGAAATATCCTATTTTCAGGCATCCATTGAATATGTGCTGCAACAGTACGATTGCTTTTCGTGGCAGGTTCTTAAGCGATCTGTTGTTTATTTCATCCAAACCTACTGACTTTTTGTTTTTGAGGTTTTGAATTATCTTTTGGATTTCGCGCGGCTTAATCAGGTCGGTTTGAAGATTTATGTTTGAACTGGTGTTATTGTAGTCGTTGACGGTGGATTCTACCCTTTTGTCCATTGGGCTTTTTTGGTGTTGCGTTATTGTATGGGATTTTTCGAAGCAATTTTTAATGGCTTCGCTTTTTTCTTGGGGGTTTAGCAGGAGTGCGCCATTCACTTTCAAAGGGGGTGTGGATTTGTGGCTTTCTTGGATGATTTTAAGGAATTTCCAGATTTTGTTGCTGTTTGCTGGTTCACGATTAATTGACTGTAGTAATTTGGACCACGAGTTATTTCGTAAGTCGTTTAGTTTGCCACGGATGAGTTGGTTGAGTGTGTTGTATGTGCTTCTTGTTTGGTTGTTTCTTCTATCTCTTTGCCATTTTTTTCTGTACATGTTCTTTAATTTAATCAGGTTGAGTATGTCGTCAGGAATTTTTAGCTTAAAATTTCCGGGGGTGATGAGTGGCACTGATGTATTGTGAGCTTCTATTATAATTTTGCTTATCGTCTGTATTTTCTTGTCGATTTGTTCTTCACTGTGTATTTGGTCAGTTTCGGCATTTAGATTGATTTTATTGTTCACAATGCTTCGAAATTTTAGCCAGTTTGCTGCAGAGTAGTCACGTATCTGTTTGGGCGGAAGAACTATGTTGTTTGTTTTTAGGATTTGAAAAGTTACCGGTAGGTGGTCCGATGACAGTTCAGCTTCTGTTGTTGGTGTAGAGATTTTGTGTTGATGATTGGTGAGTATTATGTCTATTGTAGAGGGGTTTTGGTTTGGATTAACTGGATAGAAGGTTGGGGATGTTGGGTGGCAGATCGTGAAGCTTCCTCTTTGCATTGTATCAAAGAGGGCTTTGCCAGCCCAATTTGTAGAACAACAATTCCACATTCTATGGCGTGCGTTGAGATCGCCGCATATGAAGTAGTTAGTTTTCCGGTTTGTTAATGTTTTTATATCCTTTATGAAGTCCGTTCTGTTTTTGTTTCCTCCTGGATGGTAGACTGCTATGAAATCGATTGGGCCTGTCGTGGTGTGTATTGTGATGCCAATTGCCTCTAGTGTGGACAATTTGTAGCTTTTCATTGATGAATGTTTTACCCCTTTTTTAATAACTATTGCTACTCCGCCTTTTTGGTTTTCGGTTCTGTCGTTTCTGTAGATTATGTACTCTGGTAGGGCGAATTTGATGTTTGGCTTTAGGAACGTTTCTGCTATTGCCAGTATGTGGATGTTGTGGGTTTTTAAGAAGCTTGATATTTCTAAATTACGGTTAGTCACGCTGTTAGCGTTCCAGTACGAACAGTTGATTGCACAATTAGTGGCCATCATGGCGAACAGTACTTACTGATGATTTGAAAGACGACCATTATTTGGTCCTCTTTGGATTTGCATGTTTTCATGCGAGTGAAAGTCTCTGCTATAATAACAGAGAGTTCGTTGCTGTTAAATAAGTCTTGGTGACTTGCTGGATTTTTGGTGGCTTGTGCGAAGCTGTGGTGATTAGTATGAGCTGTGCGCTCCGACCAAATATTCGTGTAGCCGGTGTGTGTGCCGGGCAGTGGAGGGAAAGTAGCGTCGTTGAGCACCGGCGTTATTTGCTGCGGTGTTTTTGGTTTAATTGGTATTGGTGTTATCATTTTCGGCCTCGCCGGGCATTGCCAGAATGTAGCCGTATGGTTTGCTCCACAGTTTGCGCACTTAAGTTTGTGCGTCGGGATTTTTTCTTCGCTTGTTGTCCCTTGTGTTAGGGGACAGTTTTTGCTTCCATGTGTTCCCGCACATTTCACACATTTTTCTGCTTTGAAGCAGTTTGCTGCTCCGTGACCGAAGCTTTGGCATTTTTTGCACTGCATTGGAGCGCTTTTTTTGTTGTAGAAGTCCCATCGGACTCTGCAGTGATTCACTGCCGTGATTTGTCTTAATGTGGGAAGGTTAATTTCCCCTTTTGTGAAGTGCAGCAGGAATACTGCGTGGTCGGAATACTTCTTTTTAATATTTAATTTCTTCACCTCCAGCGGGGTGATTCCTTCTTCGTTCAACAGGGCTTTTGCCTCCTCGCATGTGCAATCCAAAAGGCCAGTTAGGACTATTTTCGTTGTTTTTTCTTCTTCCAACTGATAAGTATGGAAGGTAACTCCTTTCGTGGCCTCTAGGGCTCTGACGACCTTTTTGTGGTCCTCGACCGACTCGGTTCGTACTGTTGTACCCTTGTACGTTGCCGTGGTCGAGAACCGAACTACGCCGGCTGAAATTATTATACGGTGGACGAATCCTACCGACGAGCTGTACACCACTATCGGTGGTGTTTTCGAGCTTTTAACCGTGCTCGGTTGACTTTCTGGTGCGCGCACGGGTACCTCCTCGCCAGCGTCCGACAGCAACTCAAACTCGTTGCTGGTTTTGATCTCTTCGCCGTTCATTGAACCCTCGGCTGTCGAGAACCTCTTCCTGCGTTTTGGAGCCATATTCGGATGGCCCCTACTTTGACTGACCTCTCTTGACACTTTGTGTTTTATTTATTCTTTCCACAAGCACGTTCACGACTGCGACCGATCCGATCGGTGGTCGGATTAGAACTGACACTCACTCTGTGAAGGTTCGCCCGGTCTTTCGTGGCCACCGCGAACCGCCGTCGAGGTGAAAGTTAATAGAAATGATGATGAGAAGGGAATGAGAACAAAAATTGAGGTTCCGGAGGACGGTAAAAAAGCTCGTTCAAATGGCGGGAAAATACTCGCCAAAGGTTAAATGCGTGCGACAAAGTGAAAAGAACTTTCGGTGGAGAAATGGATGGTGCTTCAAATCTGAACCTGTTCATTCAAATTCAAAATAAAATTTAATCAAACACCTATAATAAAAGTTACAAATTTGATCCAGTAAGCAAACAATCAAACGCGATGAATATAATTCTGATAACTTGAAGCAAAAAACTAAGTTCCATTTTACATCTTCACCAGGCTATAAATGTTAGGAATATTAGGAATGCTATAAAAAGAATTAGAAAAATGTTGTGAAAAGGAAAATATGAATAAACAAGCTATTGTCATTGATCAAGCTATCATTGATCGGTTGTTGCTTAATATCTATGTACTATCGACTACCAGAGCGCCTCCATCGACCATATTTTAGTTTTCCATCATAGAATTTTGATCACAACACTCGCTTAAAAGGTTCTTTATTTCACTACACTATAGCCATACAGTCCACAGCAATAATTTGCCTTGCTCGTTCTGCTATATTTCTGTGGCCTCTATTTCAACGCACAACAAACACAGCTCTGAGCTTAATGCGAAACAACGAGTGCAGTACAACGAGTGCACTGAACAACAGTTTCAATGTTAAACAAATGGCTGAGAAAGAGACATCCGGCAGCACCCTGCCGGGCTAGTGGGTGATAAAGATCAACCTCCAGCAGCACACCATAAACAGCGCAGGGAACAGCGAAGGTCCGGCCGCACGGATGTGAGCGAACTTTACCTACGACGACAAGCTTAACTAATTGTACCATAATTTAAAACAATTCACGACCCCGCGGCCGGTGGTCCGGCAATAGATTTGCCGTGCAAACGATCTACAGTGTGTATGTGCAGAGAACATTTGGCACTAGTTGGCGCTAAATAGATTTTAACAAATAATGCTCACTTCGAAGGAAGATACGGCCAATGTACTGAGCGTGTGTTAAGTCACTTCTTTCGAAATGCTAGCGACGCTTGGCAGCCCCAGCTGAAACGTCCAGCTCTTTGGCTGAGCAGCTTGTAAATTTGCTCCCTCACCGTGATTACGATTGCATCAGGCAGATAAGAGGACGCGGAATAAGGACGAACGGACTGCGAGGGAGCCGAGGATGGCCGTGCCCTAGAGCGAGGATCTTGAACTGCGATTCCACTTCCCGATGGCGTCGCTCGACCCCTTCCGTAGATAGTGTCCGCAGTTATTAATGATGTTATTCAATCGATGCTCGCCGTCGCGCCGCACTTGGTGCGCCTGTGGACCAAAAACGGCAGTCCGTACCATGAAGCTGTCACGAAGAAGATGGCGTGCGCTGCCGTGTGGCTTAAATGGACAAAGAAATATGTTTCGCGCGGCCGGCGGCTCGTTTGCAGAATGCAAAATGTCGCTTCTGCCGGCCATTGGTACTTTGGCCGAACTTTAGCTACGGAATTAATATTCCAGGAAACGGTGCAGTGCCCGGTGGCGTGCATCGGAGTGGCCCTCTACGACAGTTCTACGAATCGGTTCCTCTCTGGTCTGGTCCGCCGCCAATTAGTGTCCTACGCAATCGGAGGGTACACAACCACGGAGACACCCTCCGATGGTGGTTGAATTCGCTGGCAAGGCCACTGCCACACAGGAAGTGTGTCTAGCGATTCCGACGAACATGAATGCGTCAGGAAATTTATTAATAATCGCTACATGAGAAATTTGTGTGCGGCTCTAATTGAAGACACGCGATATTGGAAATGTAAAACATGCGGTGCGATAAGAAGTTGAGTCATCGGGTATCTAAAAATTTTCTACAAAATTTATGAAATTAAAATGTTAAATCTTTTAAATTCTGTAAAGCAACTAAATAACAATATGTCATTATTGCATTTATTTTGATTAATTATTCTTTAAAACAAACACTACGATTGTTACAAAGAAAGGGGTATCCAAACAGTAAATCAGAAAAGCATAATAACTATCAAAAGTTTTTCAAAGACATATATAAATAGAAAAAACTCTCGCCGCCTCCGCGACAGACCCCCGTCCCGTTCCTCATTCCCCCCCGCCGATCACGTTTCGGAGCTGACGACCCATTCTTGCGGGCGATCGGTTCCTTCAATGCCGCAAGCCACCTGTTCGACTTCCACCTCCCCGTCTCCTCCTTCCGCTCCCGCCTTCACGCCTCCAACGCCCCTAGTATTTAAGAGTATTTAGTATGTAAGCTTGAATTTGTTAAGCCACCGGCGACCAATTTAATAAACGAAATGAAATGAAATGAAATGAAAAAAAGACAAGCTAAAAAAACACAAGTCGAAGTAATGAATAAGCAAATTGCTCGCAAATTTACGCTTTGGCGCGGCATCGTAACGGAGCAGTGGATGGGTTCGAGATATGACGTCATCAGCCATTGGCAGAGATCCAGGGGACAACGAATTGCATTTACAACAGGTGTACGGTGCGGAAGTTATTTGACTGAAGGCTAACTTCCGACCACATGCTCCCACATCGAACAGGGGAAATATTTTCCCCCCAAAACGTTGCCAATCAGTTGGGAAGTTTCTTGGCTATGGAACGTCAAGCCGATATAGAGTGTTGTCTGCCTGGAAGTCTCCACTATGCCAAAACGGGAACAAGAAGCAGAACGGTCACTGAGCGTATCTGGGTGGGTTTACCACCGCCGAACGGCATATTCTATCAATCGCCCGGGAGCAGCGGGACTTCCAATTTCTCAACGCTCGCCATATCGTCGAGGCGTCAGAATGTAGTAACGCGTAACGCGCGCTATCAGCGTTGGGGTAATTTTAGCTGTTGCTAATGCCATTATTAGCTCTCCATACTTCGCGCTCGACGAGTGTTACGTCAGATGTGGAGTAGTTGCTTCCGTCCGACCCCACTATTCACTGACGCAGTTCCTTATCACACGCTCCGCTCCACGCTGTTCCCCGCATCCCGGGGCTTTTCTGGACTGGCGCATAAGTGGGGTGTCCGTCGATCTTCATCTTCTTCATCCTGGGGGCCGCTATCGCACCGAGCGCGTTACATTGAAACGGGTTGCCTAATCGGTTTTGCCACATTCCGAGTAGTGTGTGATGATCAACGCGCACAGTGTCACTGAACGATCGTGATTAGCATCTTTAGCAACTAACCGGCAAGCAGCAGCAACCTGGACACGGTCCGGAAGGGGATTTTTTGTAATTTGGGATTGGGATTTTTTGTAATTTAATTTGCATGTGGATTTTTCTGTTTTATTAATTAATTTGCTTAAATTAGGTTTTTCCTAAAAATAAGCCGACGATAAGCGAATGACGAGCTACAGTTACTGAAACCTGAACTGAAACATAATGGCGTATTGGCTAAAACAAGGACAAAACTTACAACCTACAACTAAAACGAATTGAAAAATCCAAATCCCTGCTCCGTTTCGTTGTCGTTCGGTGTTCCACTTTTGACCATGGTTGGTTGTTACTGCCGACGATACGGCGACCTACAACAACTGTCACACTTTCAGTTGTGGAAGCTTCGATCGCCATAGATTATTCAGAAGTTTTCATTTTCCATTTTTTTAATCACACTGCTCCGTAACCCTTTGGCCTGGGCGCCACGGCAGGGCCGGGCCCGGGGCCGGGCCGAGAACGAGAACCGTCAGAAAGTAAACACGCCACCGTCTGTCGGGGGCCATATTGTCACCCGTCGTCGTCGTCGTCGCCGTGGTCGTCCTCCTATTATCGCCTTCGAATGAGGTCACACAAGAAAAAAAAAACCAGAACACACAGACTGTTTGCTTTGAATTACTTTGCATTGGCCACCGATGTACGGGGTTTGGTGGTGTGTCAGCACACACACACACACGATCGTGCCTCCACCGTCCGGGGTCTAGATTGTGGAATTACATCAGCGATTGGGCCGCGCATTATGTAACGTTAGCTTTAGCGCGCGCGCCCGCCAACTGGCTCGCTGTTCTCGTTGGACCTCTCTCTCTCTCTCTTTCCCCCTTTCCCTGTGCCACCCGAATTATCTTTCCCCATTCCCCGGCCCCACCTTGGGCCGACTTGTGTGCTCGGGCGCCAAAGTGTGCCAAAGAACGGGACGGTCGAAATTCTTGCTCAATTAACATATTTCGTTTGTTTGTTTGCGTTTGCGTTTGCCGCGTTTCGGATTACCGGATCCGCGTAGTTCCCTATTGTTTTTCTCGTTCTTACTGGCGCAACACCTTCGCCTTCGTGCCTTCGGTGCGATCGATCATGGCTCCGGGCTGTGGAGGCTTCATTTGGTTTTCATAGTGTTTGCTTCTTTGCCTCTGTTTCAATTAGTACCGTACCAGGCGGATCGGGTTCTCTCCCTATCGAGGTTGGGAATGTTCTGTTATGCTGAGGCAATTCGGGTGGTTTACTTTGCCATTGAAAGCTGGCAGAGCATAATAATGGAGCCGAAAAAAAATGGCAAAAATATAACTGTTTGCGAATTTAAGGTAAAACTGTTTGCGTTTGCCAATATCAGCTAGTAAGGTAGCACCAATGCTTTGCAGTCATTTTTATCAGTATATCAGTATCGGATTCAGTTAGTTTCCTAGCAAGTAGTGTAACTCTTTGTCTGTCTAACGCTTTTGGTACCTTTATGATAGTTTGGTTTTTGATATATTTAATAATTATTACGGATCTGTCCGTTCTACGAATAATAAAAAAGTAAAGCCGCTGAAAAAGACTTTAGCAAGTTTCACTCCGATAATCCATAGAATTTCTACAAGGATGGGTTTAAAAAACTATTCGTAAATTGGTCGATAGATAATAACGGTCTATCTGCGATTGATTAAAATCAATTTCCAAACACGAAACGCTTTTAATAACAAATAAAAAAATAAAACCGATCGTGTTTACTTACCATGTTTGTAGACCGCTTTTAAACACTAATTAAATATGTTTATTCCCCACTGGTACGAGCGAGCGCTCGTCGTTTCATCCCACTCCCGAAGCATGCCCGTTATCAGTCACGTGTTGTTGCATTCCTTCGTTTGGCCGCCAGCAACTCAGTCGGTGGGTTGCAAACATCCCGTCCAGGTCCCGTTTTGCAACTCAACCGCGCGCGACGATGATTTTCCGATGACGCCGTCGAAATAAAATAGGCCACGAGCAATTTTTCCGCTCCCCCAGCCGCCGCACGGGCCAGCCGGCAACCTTCCCAAGCGTCGCCCTCGCTCGCGGCAGCCGCTCGTGGCGATTACCTAACCGCAACAGTCCGCCACAGGCCGATATGTGTCCGGGGCCACACCACTTCCGAGCTCACGTTATTGAGTCATATCTCACACGGCGTCCACGTTTGCACCGAAACCCGCGTGTCCTCGTGACCGATCGCGCAAAACCGCGCAAAACATCCTACGCTCGCCCGACCGTGCTCTGCGTGTGTGCGTGTGTTTTGTTGAGTGTGTTGGATTAGAATGCGGTCCTCCAAGTGTTGTGAAAACGGTTCGGGTGTAGTTTTGAAAATATTTACCAACCTATGGCTGGCCACAACGTGGCATAAAGAATTTCAAAGCTCGCGACGTCCCACGGGGCAGGAGCAGAAGGAAAACGAGAAGGTGAAGAAACCACGAGGAACTTGGGCAGCCCGGTAGGTGGCTCAATTACGGTCAAACACGTCGCCAGCCTCGTGAAGTTAATTTCACCAATATGGTCCACAAATAATAAGTCCACAAAGTATTACACTAATGTGGTTTTACTTGTAAGATTAATTAACTTCATACGTTGTTCACTCCTTATTGTTATATTGATTTTTGTTCCTTTTAAATATTTTTATTCTTATATTGCCTAATTGTCTTATTTTTTTTCTTGATAGTTTTACTAAGTTTTTCTATGTTTAATAAACATTTTCGAGATGCGATTTTTCAATTTCCATTTCTTTTTGCTCAACGTTGCTATTCGTTGTTCGTCTCTACTCATTGGAATAACATTGTTTGAATGATTTTTTATTTGCTGTCGTTTTTACGTTTTTATTGTTTTGCATTTTCGTTTGCTGTTATATCCTTCTGTTTACATTTTGTATCTCGCTTGCTTTCGTATCAACGTAAAGACATAAAGTACTCCTGCTTTTTACAAAAAACCTTACGCACGCTATCACGCTTAGCTAATGATTGTAATGCTCCGATCAGCCTCGGGCACCGTGTGAAACGGGGACTTTGTGTTTTCGCCTTCGCCCCGGGTGCTGCTGTTTGTCGAAACTGCATGCGGCCAATTTTGCAACGATTGCGCGACCCCACCCAAGGACCAGGCCTGGGCAGCCGGTGAGTGTAAGAAAAATGCTAACAAAAATAAAACGAAAAAAATGGCCAAACTGCGCTCAGCGGGAGCCACGGCCGAAGGGCCTCTTGCCCCGGTCACATGTTGTGGTGAGGGACAGAGGGCTACCGTTGCAAAACTACAAACTACTGTGGGTGAGTCGAGAGTGTCATCGTCACATGTCGCCGGCTGCGGAGCACGCGGCACGCGGGAGCTAGCTCGTGGAGCTGATTAGGAGGGGACCTGCAGGGGGAAACCGGGGCCACGGCACCGGAGATGGAGCGACATGCGCTGAGGTTGGCACTCTGGGTCCTTGCGCGAAGGCGACGCGCGCATGTTGTTGTTATTAATTTTTTTTTCAATGCTCGCGCCATTCCGTTGCGCAAATCGCGGCGGTCGGGGCTCAGTGAGGCGGATTGTTTACTGTGGCATCATTCCTTGTTTTTTTTGCATCCCCTCGGGTTCAATTGTTTGATTGTTTCCCCTATTTTTCAACCATAACTCGGGCCCGACTTCGATAATCGGTTCGGAGCGTTTCGATGACACACGAGACCCCTTTTTGTGCAAAACACACATTGGAACCATGACGCAACCTTCGGACCACGGGGCCACGCAAGAATGTTTCGACGAATTTCGTCATCAGAATGCAGGTGATACGGGTGGGGATGCGATCCGGCTGCCGGCCATTGCATCATGTGGTGTGACGGAGAACAAACAAACCCTTGACTCACGCGGATCGCGCTCAATTAGGGCTCGCTGATCGTGAGTAATCTGGACGATTTTTCGGTGACATTTTTCCAGCAGTTTCTAGCGAAAGCCAATCAATTTTCCGCTGGAAAACGAAGCTCAACCGATGGGTGGACCGGTGAGTCAACGACCTTTGAATGCTTTCTACCGACAAAAAGCTTAAAAATAATCCCCCTCTTTTGTTACCGGTCCCGGTTTTTATCAGATTAACTGTCACTTCGATATGGCACACAAAACAAACAAAGTGTGGCGAGCGTAATAAATACGTAATTGAGGTACATGATTGAACACGTCCCGGGACGTGTGACGTGTGTCCTGAGCAATGACATCAGTTCAGTTGCACCAAGAGCTAAGAAGACTAACTATTGCTTAACGCTGCTAACAGGTCGCTATGATAAGAAGGCTCGAGTCGTCATTAAAACCTATTTTTGGACCTTGGACACCACCACACACGGTTGCACCACACGGTGTAAATAGAACGCTTCCAGGAACGCTTTGTTGTCATGTTTACCGCATTTCTCACAGCCGATAAATGACCATAACGAACCAAAGATAACATGGACTGAAAAGTCCCGAGTCTAAGGTAGAATGGTGGCCGCTGGGAGCCAAATCTGACGAATACGGTGCATCTCGGGGTAATTCGAAGTTCAATTCGTGTAGTTATGCCATTGTTTTGATTGACTTCTTTGCAATTTCGTCCTTCAAACGCTTCAATAACGCTATATAATATTTGCCGTTGATGGTATTTCCCTTCTCAAGGTCGTCGATGAATATTACACCACGGGGAATGTGAATAACGCGGAGATCGATAGCAGCTCTCATCCAAGTGATTTGGTAGTATCCTGAATCAGTTTTGTTTTTTGGGGCGCCTGGTCCCTGAAACCACCGGCAACCAGGCGCCTCCATTTTTATTAGAAAAAGGGTTTTTTGGTCGTTTTTCGATAAATGCATGGTTCAAATTGATCATTTGATGTCAGTAGCGATCGGAATTAACGTTTTCATAGGGTTTTAGGAACTTGTGACACACCACACCATCAGAAAGTCTGTTTTTTGGCGTCCTTCGAAACTTTTTTTTGTTAATTCAAAATCAGTATTTTGGAATTTTTTAAACCGCTCAAAGCACAGCGATCTGCCAAACACAAGTCCCGACAAGCATTTGGTATGGTTTCGAAGCAGTTTTCTTTAAGAAGAGCAGAAAAATTATAATCCCTGCAAAACGTCATTTTCAGGCACAAAAGTTGACATAGTTTAACCCTTTCAATGATGGGTTGCAAACCGAAATAATTTTTTTTTCGACCTGAAATCATTTACCTGATGTCAACACAAGGTAATGATGAATGAACAGCGAAACTGGGAAGTCCCAATCGGCAGGTACAGCCATCTTTTTAAGTTCCCGATTTTTGACGCATACACCTAGTAATATCCTTACAATGTCACCTAACTCACGCAACTTAACTTTTCGATCATTCAAAACGATTTTGTGGATTTACTAAAAAGGTTTTCTGATGTTATCACCTCATTCGGACGACCTGTGAGTTCATCGGTGTCTCTATGACCACGTTTGAATGTCAGCAAATCAACGTTTTATTGTTGTTTCGGATGAAGCGGAGTTAAACACTTTTCAAGCCATTACTTCGCTTGAATGGTATTTTTTCCATCAAGTGTCAGGCTCCGGACTTTTCAGCCCATGTGTTTTCACCTTATAAGGATACCCCAAATCTGTTGAACGGCGTGTAAAATAACAATCCAAGAAAAGGCCCCACAATTCGATTACTGTCGAGCAGATCGATGGAACCCTTTGTCAATGCACCCCTTGATGGGGAGGTGCATCGTTCCAGCTCCGGTATCGAACGGCCGTCCTATCGATAACACACACGGTGTCGTTGTCGCAACGGCCTGCCGATTGATAACAGCGCCACCCCGTCTAATGCCGTTCGGATCCGTCTCCCGGACTGGACTGGACCGGGGTTTTTGGTCGACCGTCCCGGAAGCGGAAGCTAGGAGCTACCTGCGCCCGGGATGGCCTCCTCCGGAAATGGCTCGTCACGTTGCAGCGACCGCACCGGGACTGATGTAATGGGGCGTGCGGGCGTGCAGCTCGGACAAAGGTCATCCTCGGGGTTCCAGAAAAACCCACCCATCCAGGTGGGTGGGTCGGGTGGAACATAACAAATAAGAAAAATGCGCGCGCGCGCGGCCCAATCCACGTGTCGCCGCCGCTTCGTCCCGATGACTCACCGCATCGCAATGTTCTAGCGGACGACGGATGGCACGAATGGCCGTCGTTCTCCATTTTGCTTTTGCTGTTAGATCCATCTCTTCACCTTGATAGTCGCACCACCCCCTGCCGGGTCCGGCGGGTTACCCTGGGCGACGCAGGATGGGGGGTTGGCGGCGGCGGTGTTCATGCGTAGTGCGCCTGCATCATCATCCACATGCAGCTCGCGGGGGGGGCGGAGGTTCTTTGTTGTCCGGCCTCTGTTTGTGAGTTCTCGTCCGTCTCGCGTCGCGTCGCGTTCCCGTGCAGACCAATTCACCCAACCCTGTCCTCCCCCCTGTGTCGGGGGTAATGGCGGTGATAAAGAAAGCGAAACCTTCGTGTTCCGGACCGCGGGACGCGGGACATGGAGTACCGCACAAACAAAGAGCGCGCGTTATGTCTACCCCGCAATGGGCCCTCCGATAACCCTTTTCCTTCCCCTGTCTAATGGGACCACGCACACACACAGAAACGCTGCGCCAGGACTGTCGGCGTTACGTGTGTACTCCTTCGTAACGCGCGCGTTCTCTCGCTCGCTTCTCGCGGGGCAGGGCCGTCGGGCCGCCGGGCGCCTGGTGCCGGGTGTGTGCGATACCCCATCACTGACCTGGCATAATTTCGCGCCGGTTGAGTGAACGCTTGCGTTGCGGCACCCCCCCCCAAGACCACCACCCGCCGGTGGGCCGAGTCGAAGGGTGGCGCACCGAAGTGAGTGTCGCGAGCGTTAGTGAGTGACCGCGCGGCCTTTTTTTGCTGCCGCCGGCACCCAATCCAAGCCCGCTTCATGCACCCCCCAACGGGGTCTAGACGCCGCACCCACCCCCGCCCCGATTGTGAGCCGCCCCCGTCACAGGACACTCCGGTAGGTTAGTGCCATTTATTGTCGTCCTCGAATCTATTACGGTTAGGTGTAGAACTTAATTCTTGTAGTTTTTGGAACCCATAAGACATTTTTCCAGTCCTTCCCACGGCACTCAGATGTTGGGAAACTGTCGTGTGGTCAACGCCTAACATTTCTGCAAGTTCTGTTTTGCATCTGACATGCATCCGACATGCATTCCGATCGCGCAATGCTACCAAACCTTAAAACTGCAAGAATTAAGTTCTACACCTAATACTATTTTCGCCCCTGGTGTGTATCTGTGTGACCTAACACCGGGACTGGCCGGATCCGATGCTGACCGGTGCATCGTTTGGGGCCGCCCAGACCGGATGACGCATCGACGGTTGCCGGATCAACCGGACACACAAAGAAGAAGCGAAGCTCCGGTCGCAGATTGTCCAATCCCGGCCACTTTCTTCTCGGTGGCTGGCGGGGCTGGGCCGTAGCGCCGTGACCTAGAATACATACTGAGGCGACGGCGACGGCACTCAAATCCGATTTCCGATGGCGCAAGAAAGGAGCCACTTCCGCCCCACGGCCACCCTGTTGCGGCGCGTCTGGGTCACTCGTTCTCTCTCTCTCGCTCGCTCCAGTTCTCCCTGTGTGTGTGTGTGGTCCAACACAAACAACGCGCCGCGGCGTTTTTCTGTTTCGTCATCGGCCGCCGGAGACGGATTGAGTGCCCGCGACTCGCGGTCACTCATCGTGGCCCGGTTTGAGAGGCCCAACGGCCGCCCGAATGCTTCTTCTTGGCGAACGGCACGCGGGCCACGCTAGTCCTCGACTAACTCGCACCGAAAGCGGACGCAAAACGCAAAACTTCCCCCAAGGAGAGAACCGCGCGAACCAAGTGTTTTCCTCGAGCTTGAGGAAAGCGAAACAAGAAACAAGTAGTAGCAGAGTAGAGCAACGTGACCAAGATTTGACAAGGAAATCGTGTAGTGGGGATTCTGATCGAGTTGCTGAGCTTTGTGGAACAGACAGCCCCACCAATTTACAAGTGCATTACACTGCACTGCAGTCTGCAGTCTGCAGTCATATCCGCGTGTGTGTGTTGGTGTCTCGGTGCAACCTAGACTAGCGCGGCGAGAGGCGTTGGTGGTCTTGGCCTTGGCGAGAGTCCACTACCCGACCGTGACCGTGGTGCCGTGGAGTGGGTGTTGCAGTTTATCACTGCAAACCGCCCAAGTGCAAGTGCAGCGTGCAGCGTGGCGATCAGCTTGTGGCGTTCATTCACATTCGAAGGTGGAGCATAAAACAGAGCGAGCGAGAGAGAGCGGAGTGTCGGAAGGTGTCGAAGTCTACCAAAGAAGTGAGTGGAAGCTCTGGAAGTGAAGTGTGAAGTGCTGGGCGCCCCCTTATCAAGAAGGAGCAACAGAAAAGTGGGTCAGCGTCGGCAGCAGCAGCCGCAGTGAAATCCAGAGTCCGGCGGAGAAAAACAAACCAACCGGCGCGTGTGGAGAGTTTGACCCGGAAAAGGGTTAACCCCAACAAAAAAACCGAGTGCACATCGATTTCCGGTGTGGGGATCCGATCCTGATCGCTATCAGCGGGTTCCCAAGAATTAACAGAGTGTGAGGAGAGAGGAGTTTCCCCGGTGACAGTTGAATTGACAGTTTGTGTGTTTGTGGAGTTCATCAAAGTTGGCGCCCATCCACGTGCAGCCATCGCCATTTCGTGCCGACGCAAAGAGTGAGTATCTCCAGCGTTGCTTCATAAATCTCTGTTGCTTTCTGTAACGGTGTGTGATGAGCGTTACTGACTCTGGTGTTCCTATCGTCGGCCCAACAGTTTACGAAGACACAAAAATGCGGAGAGCCTGATTCCGTATGGTCGGATTCCAAGGCTGGGCGCTGATAACGCCGTTTGCCAATTTGTGGCCCATTTTTTTGGGTTTGTTTTCGGAAGCGTCCTATCGGTGGTGCGTGACAGACGCGCGTCAGAGTGGCGCGTGTGCTAATCTCGCCCCTGACACAGTGGCCTTTGGCGTGTGGATTTGAATGGAACCGCTATTGCTCAATGGTGGAGTGACAGCACTCTCTCGAAAAAGCGTGTGCTTTGTGGGGTCAGTTCCAGGAGGAAAAGTCCCACGTCCCCGACTGACCTGGAACTTTGGAACGTTGCGTGGGAAGCGCCCAGGAGTCAGTGCGGTGTTGTTATTGTTGCCTCCCCGCCTGGACGATGATGCGACACATTTCTGCGCCTCACGCCCGCTCGGTGGTGGGGTGTTGTTTTGGCAGGAATCCAACGACCTCGCCGGTATGTGGGCCATCTTGGTGGTGGTCGTCGTCGTCGTCGTTAGGCAATCGATAGAACTTTCCACACACATCCGATTACCGTACCGTTTACGTGGTCGCCTCGCGCGGTTTGTTGACCTTGCTCGGCCGTTGGCGGCCGTGTTGATTTGAGATAGGCAACGCGGCGTTGATGATGATGATGAAACACAATCCTCACTCACACACGGAGCTCGGAGCTCTCTCGTGGCGAGGCGCAATATTGGGGCGGCCGCGATAATTCGTTGTTATTGTCGTCCGCGGCCCAGCCCGGCTCTTTCGTCCACCTTTTTTTTATGGTATTTTCGTTGTCGTCCGCGGCGGCTTGATTTCCGAATGGGGAACCTCTCCCCGCCAGCGCGGCTGACGTCATCGGTCATTGCACGGCGGTTGGGTCGCGTTGTCGTTGCACAGAACGAGAACATCGTCGGTCGATCGGGTTCATGTCCGCGGCACGACGACGACGATGATGAGTTGTCTGCCGTTTGCTCAACATTGCGAAACGGGCCACCGGTAGTTGCTACGCCATTAAGGGGGGTTGGTGGTGGGTGGGGAGCACCCATGAGTCACGATCGCCACTTTTTTGGCGCATTTTTTGTTAATGGAACCACACAGAATCAACCAGAACCCAAATCCGAGAGAGAGAGCGAGAGGGAAGCGACAGAGAGAGAGAGTGAGAATGATCGGAACGGAGGAACGGAGGCAGCGGAAAGTCCTTGACCCCGCCGGGCGGCCGAGGCCGAAAATGAAGCAATTTTCGATCGATTTCATCATCCGGCACGCGGCAAATCGCTGCGCAAAATCCCCCTCCGTGTGTGTTTGTATGTGTGTGTGGCTACCCTCCACACATACACACAAACACACCGATAGTGGCTCTCGCGCTCGCGCGGGGTGGCGTTCCCCGGCGTTCTTTCCCTCCCACAGCGGAGTCCGGAAGTCACCACCACCTCGTGGTTCGGGTGTTTTGTTTTCCTTTCCTCTTCCCCACATACCCGGCCACCGGCTACCGGTTGCGTCGTGTTGCGCGTCGCGTGGAATTCTTAAAACACCCCCTGGCCTCACACACACACCCGCGGAACCGTTTGCGGATAAGCCGTTGCGGCGGTGTCTCCGCGCATCGATCCACAAACTGTATCGGGGGGGGGTGGATGGGGTGGGGAACCACCATCACGGCGGGTTGCGATCAAGGACGGTCAGCGACGCCATTTAGCACGCGAGGCTGATCGAAGTTGGCTGCTCCTGCTACGCTCTTACACCTTCTGCATCGATCGATGATGTAACCGGCCTGCCTGGATTACCTCCAGGCTTTGCACCAAAACGGACCAAAAACGAACCAATTTCTACGGGCCAACAACCACAACAACATATGGTTGTTCTGATCCAACCCAATTCTTGTTCTGATCTGGCTCTACAACCGCCGAGCTGATCAGGTCTTGGTTTAGGCACCACAGACAATGTTCTCTGTTGTTTTCTGTAACGGTGTGTACTCACGGTCGGAGTTGTGGGATTCATCTCCAGCTGGCCAGCTGCATGACATTCAATTACCGTCACAAGAGCTCTCTGTACCAACATGTTTGAGGCAATAGTGACAAGTGGCCACTCGAATCTGGGACAAACATTCCACAATCCGTACTTCTACTTCGAATCGGCTTGTTTTGGAGTGACTACGGAGAATGATCCGTCGGGTGAGTAAGTCACCCGCAGCCCAACTGACCGCGTAAACTAATTTCCTGGGATCCTGACTGTTTATCGGCCATCGGCGGGGGTTCTGGGAATTCGCAACGGTCTTAGCGCAAAACGCACTTTATCGCCGTCGTCACCGTTGTTGTTGTTGTTCGGGCCGGGCCGTTTTGCGTCAGATCATAACTGGTGGTCACTCTCTCCTCCCCGGTACCGATGCGCATCGTGGAGACGACGCAAAACAACAAATTCCGCCTCGGCCGCCGTCAGTGGTTGTTGTTGTTGTGGTACTTTACCTATCCTATCTGACACACACCGGTTGCCGAGGGGAAATCCAGCGGCCGTGGTGTGGACACAGAACACAGATGCGCAGGGATCGATTTGCGCACCCGAAATTCGGCCCGAACCCGATAAGAGACGGGAGCGGTAAGAAACAAAGTGCGCCGCGCGATCTGGATGAATCTGGATGGACTCTGACTGAGTTGGCGTTGTTGCAATTCCGCGCGGACTCCGAGCTCAGTTGAGGACAGTGGAGGACTCTGGTTCGTGTAGGGTGAGGGTGTCGTCGGTCTATCTGATAAGAGGCGCTGATAGCGAGACGACCGATTGGATTCACCGAGTTGTTTATGCGAGCCTCCAAGAACGCGTCATACGCCGCGCGTTGGTGTCCGTTACGTCATTTCCTGTTGTGCGTTAAGCAACCGAGGGGAACCGATAGCAGCAGCAGTACCGATAGCGGCGATGTTGTGTAACGATCTCGGGAAGCCCCCTGGTTTTTTGCTTCCCCAAGTAGGTCTGCTCGTCTGTGAACTTGGAGCACATCCCTTGGAGCAGTCCATAGATAGCTAACGGGGTAAACCTTTGGCTCATGCCCTTGGCTTCTGGACGACCCTCGTCTGTTGGTGTCTGGCCACGTGTCTGCTGCTCACTTTCACGCGGCTGATACGCACCACTAGAGCGCTCCAGGTTCGCCGCGCACCCCACAAATCCAATCCAATTCCCTTCTTGGTAGCGATGTTGTGGCGTTGTGTGTGGCACCGATTGCATCATCATCACTACCACCTTTGGTCCCCGCACGTTTGTCACATGTTTTCTTCACGTGCGCCGGGCTTTATCGATCTCGGTGTTGTTGTTGCCTGTTTGTGAGTCAACGTGCATTACGCAGTCCACTGATTAATCGATTCGTGTAATATAGGGTGGTCCCATCTAGTGTTTGGATACCCTTTGGGGGATGGGACACAAAATATCGATTGTAGGTGTCGCCCATGTTCTCAGCTTCAATTTCATCGAAGAACCGAATCAGTCTCCTTCTTTATTTTCGAAGAAAATTCCGAACCAAACAGTCAGATGTTGTGTGGGTGCATTGGATTCTCTTGCACGACGTGTGTACAATTTGAGTTGGAGACTCACCACTCTGGAAATGAGTTTTGAAATATTTCCCAATTCCCGACAAGCGTATAGCGTCCTATTTCGCAAATTTCAAAGATTTGGCTAAGTGTTTACAATCTCCAGAATGAAGTTTGACGTTTCGAAAGTCAAGTAATTGATAGTTTAAAATCCAAACACTTGATGCAGCGCACCCTATATACTAACTGCTCCAATGACTAACGGTCCACTTGCTTTCCCCCGTTTCCCCCACCCCCCCGCAGATGTGCTATTAGTGCCAGCGGACCCCAGCGACCCTAGTATGATGGTGGCGGACTTCGTGACACGACAGCAGAACGGTTCGCCGCTGAACGGCGAAATACCCGGCCAGAATCACCACGCCAACTCCAACATGCCCGGTAAGTGTTTGCCCCGGCCACATGCCCCCCGCACCACGACGACGACGACGACGACGCTGGTCCACGGCAAGTTCCCCGTGACTCATGCGCTACCTTTTCTCTGGCGGGTTTCTTCTCCCCACAGCCCACAGTGCCTTGCTGATGAGTAACAACAGTAGCAACAGTAACAGCTCCGGCCGGGCCAGCCCGCACACCTCGTCCGAGTCGGAGTTCCCGCAGAACGGGTACGAGCTGGCGGCGCACCTGAAGCGCAAGGAGCTGTTCTCGCAGCGCAAGCAGCGCGAGTTCATCCCGGACAACAAGAAGGACGACAGCTACTGGGACCGGCGGCGGCGCAATAATGAGGCGGCCAAACGGTCACGCGAGAAGCGCCGCTTCAACGACATGGTGCTGGAGCAGCGTGTGGTCGAGCTGACGAAGGAGAACCACGTGCTGAAGGCGCAGCTGGACGCGATCAAGAGCAAGTACAACATCTGCGGCGAGAACCTGGTGAGCGTGGACCAGATCATGGCGACGCTACCGACCAACGAGCAGGTCCTGAGCTCTACGAAGCGCGTGAAGTTGTCGAACGGTGGCGCGGGTGGCCGATCCACTAGCCCCGGTGGCCAGTCCGTTTCAATGTTCCCGCTGTCGCGTAGTCCCTCCCGCCAACGGACCGCTTCGCCGACGCAGTCGGACCCGTCAGGACCGGCCGCAGCGACGGTGGAGGGCGGATCCCCGCATATACAGCTGTCGCAACCCTCGCCAACGCCCTCGTCGCAACAGGCGCCAGTCATCCACCCGAACCCGAACATTGAGTCGCCTCCGCCCCAGGGCGGCGGTTTGGCGTCGCCTCCGGTCCACTCCTCGACCGGGGCGATCCAGCATACCGGCTCGTTGCCGGTGCACGCCATCTACCGGTCCATCGAGTATGAGCGGGGCAACGGAGAGGTGGTCCACGGGAAGGTGTCTCCGCCACTGACCGGGCGCAGTCCTTCGCAGATACGCCTGGAGCTGCTCGAGCGCAACCTGGACCTGGATCACCAGCACCACCACCATCACCTCCATCAGCATCAACAGCAGCTTGGACAGCACGGACAGCAGGGGCAGCATCACTTGCAGCCCCACCATCACCCGCTGCATCATCAGCTGCAACCGTCGCACCACCACCATCAGCACCAGCACCAGTATGGCCACCACCAACACCAGCGGGAAGTGATCCGGGAGTCGGTGATCGATCATCGTGGCGAGCACCACCACCCGGGCGCTCTTCAGCATCATCAACTGCAGCAACAGCAACAGCAGCCGCAGGCACAACATATCCATCACTCCAACCACCACCACCGAGTGCTGGCGGCCAACGGTGGCCACGAGCTGGTGGTGGACGACCGTGACGATCGCTCGCCATCCCCTCCGGCCCCGTCGGTGGCCCGCTTCGGTTCCCCCACTACGACCACCACCACCACCGCGAGCCACGCCGGTTCTCCGCCGGCGGCTACGGCCGCTACCTCCAGCACGAGTCCTTCCGGATCGGCCGGATCTCCACCGGCGCACCTACCGCTGGCGGCCCACTCGCACCACTTCCCGTCGCATCACCACCCACACCACCCGCACCACCTGCACCATCCGTACGTGCTGGGTGCGACCTCACCGTACGCCAGCAGTTCCTCCACATCGTCGCCGCCCGCTTCGGCTGCGGCCGTAGCTTCGCTCCCAGCCAGCTACACGACGGTGGCAGCGGCTGCCGCCGTCGCAGCGTACGCAGCCGGTGGCCTCTACGGTGGATCGCCACCCCGGCATCACCCGGCCGATCTCCTGTCACCGAGTGTCGCCCTCACGCTGACGGCCAACGTGCTCAATCTGAGCCGTCGGGCACCATCCCCGTACGAGACGGCCGCCAGCGGTAGCGGAGCCAGCCCACCCCGCAGTGCATCGTCCGGTGCCGAAGACGAACCGGACGTGGGGCGGGATACCGGGCGGGAGCTGCACGAGCACGCCAACAGCCTGCCGGTGAAGCTGCGCCACAAGTCACACCTCGGCGACAAGGATGCGGCCAGTGCGCTGCTGGCGCTGCAGAACATCAAACAGGAACCGGTCGGATCGCTGCGATCGAGTTCGCCCTCGTGGGATGACGGTGGCGACGGGGGATGCTCGTCGGATGAGCGTGACTCGGGCATCTCGACGAACGAGTGGCCGACGAAGGCGGAACAGAAGATGATGCCGGCGTCGCCGCCGGCCGCAGCCGCCGGTTCCAGCAGTAGTAGTGCTGGCGGCGGATCGGCGATCGCTAGCACGGCGGCCATGATGGCCAAGATCACGTCCATCCCAGCATCGGTCGTGATCAGCAAGAAGACGGAGGAGAACATTCACCTGCAGTCGAAGCTGGCGCGGCTCGAGTCGGAGGTGGCCACCATCAAGAACATGATGATCTCGAGCACGGCCGGCAGCGCGTTCGGTGTGACGGCGGCCGCCCAGTAGCAACCGTCCGGTCCTCTGCCATGGGCACGCCAAACGGGATGAGCGGGATGAGTTCCTACGGGCCCAAGGAGAGGGCGCAAAAAAGGGCGAAGACCTAGGGGAAAGGAGAACGAACGAACGGAGGCGGCCCCATTTATGTTAGTGGGTTAGCGCTGCTCGGATTGTGGAATTTCTCCAAAGCCGTCGCCGCCGGCCGCTGTCGCGTGGAGAAAGTTACGACAACTCTTAGGTGGCTTCCCCAAACGCACCACGCCTTCCCCCCGTCAGCGTCACCCTCGATAATGATCGAAGTGTGCCGTGGTTGCCGCCACGAGAAGAGAAAGCCTCCTCCGAAGTCAAGTGTATCGCTTGGCTTGCTTCGACGGTTTTGTGTGTTGATTTTGCCGCGAAAGTGCGAAGAAAGTCGCAAAGCAGAAACCGGTCAACGCGGCGCGTGAGGTGGCCACAGGAGATGCACAGAGGAGAGTAGAACGAAGCACGCGGGCGCATATATTTATTTCGGACCAGGTCCGGAAGGCCCCCACAGAACCCGACAACACACAGACGCCAATTGGGGGGGGCTCGTCCTTGTTGAGCAAACAGTATTTTCGGCTCTAGAAGAGAAAGTGTGCGCAGCAGAACTGTAAATGTGAAAACCGAACTACATCAATCCTATCTACTACACGCTAAGGTAAACTGTATTTTTTTATACAAATTGTGTAAACAGTGCTGCTGCAGCATTGGAAAGAGCGGAGGAGACAACAATTAAACATACTCTCAGTCCATGTATGATAATCGTTTAGCGTAAGGCACAAACAAACGAAATGAAACTGGTTAAACAAGGGAAAACCCACAGAAAGTATATAGCTAGAGAGAGATCGAGAGAGAGAGAGAGAGAGAGTGAGCGCGATGAGTGGATTGTGTAAAGATTATGCGAGTGATAAACGCGCCCATGGTTTTGCGGGGATGGAAAGGAACGTTTTATATTTATCTTCAGGGAAGATTATCCTAGCGTTTACTACTCCTAACTCTAATAGATAGTTGGTTTAAGATTGACGAGATTAGATGCCCCTAAGCTAAGGTCCTTTAAGCGCATGAACATTAGACACGTAATACATACTTATCAAAAACACACATGGAACACGCCCGTTCTCCGATTCGAAGACCGGACCGGACCGGGCTTATCATTTATGCTGCGTCCGGGCAACGCACTTGGAACACAGTTCAGGGCAAGGAGCGGGAACGGGGAAAGTGAAACCAGCAGAGAACCAAATTGACCACCAGAAAACAAATCTTTTGTGGATGTGGCTGGAATCATACCACATAAAACAAGGAAGAAAAAAAACATTAAAAAAAAACTATGGAAAACCGGAGGAGCAAACTTTTTCGGAAATGTGATATAACGTAGGTTTGGAACTGTTTTACATACACACACACTCATTATGACCCCTCTTGATACCCCTTCTACACACACACACACACACATCAGACACACAGAGTGGGACCAGCGGCAGTTTACTGCAGGAGCGCAGGCAGTGCCACCCTCTAGCGCACTGTCGCGCAGAGTGTTTTGGCGTTTTGGCCCGCATTTTATGCTTTTAACAATGATAATGATTATTTCCAATGATCAGGTACAGCATCTTGTGTGGTACATGTGTGTTGTTTTGTTTGGTTTTTACATTTACTATTTGCTACTCGGTTTTCGTTTTTATTACTATTATTTAAGGAATGCATATAGCGCATAGCGTCTAGCGGCGCTAAACTATCTATCGGTAAGTTTAGTTTTTCTTCCATGGAATAAACAGTTTCACCACGTGAACGCAAAAGTATGTCATTGTTAAACTGCTACAGTTACAGAGAGCAAATTAGGGGGGGGCGACGACTATATGTTACAGTTGTGTAACTGTAAGTTTCGTAGGAGATAAGCTCAGATTTTTTTCTCTGCGTATGTTAATGTGTAAGGATGATTACCCCGTAGCTGAGCTAGTTTTGTCTGTTTTTAATAAGTTTCTCCATTCGATGTGCAGGACGAAATCAAAGAAGGAAAATCCTTTTTTATTTATTATATTTTTTATACAAAACAAGCATGATAAAGAAAAATAAAAATTATTAAAGAAATCAACCACACAAGCCTCTTAATCTGTAATCGTGTGCCGAAATGGAACCAACTGAGAAACGTTTTTATTTTATCCGTTTGTACTTTTGAGCAAACAAAAATCAATGAAAGAAAGAAAAATCAATGAAAGGTGTATGCAAAATGCATTTTGTCCGATGTTCGGCCGCTGTCGTTAGTATTCCAAGGCGCGTTGTGTCCTTGAAACTTTGCATCTTTTCATTGTTCAAACACTTTTCACTTTTGCGAACAAGGGCGATGGTGAAAAATGTCTATGGATTGAAACAATCTACTGTGTAGGTTCGATTTTACGATTTATTTATGCCGCAAACAGTTCATTGAAACACAATATTTTACATCATCGAACGGATAGAACAACATAAAATAAATTGAATCTGTAATCATTTGTCTAACTTTGTAAGATAATTTTATTCCATTCGAACGATGAAAGGAATAACAATAGGGGCGATGCCGCTATATTTTTGATGTGTAACAGACCAGAACTTTACTAGCGTTTTAAGAAAACTACTATAACATAATTTGTATCAAATTTTCCTATCAAATAAACAAAGGTTTTTCAAACAATACCTTGTTAGTGTGGAGCTTAACAGTAAACTTATATCACTCCCTCTGTCCATTTTCTGGTCCGGAGAAAAAAAACTTTGCTACTTTCTGTTACAACATTCCACAGGATTCCTAGGCTGCTGTGGAGATAACCATGGTTTGGCGGCAAAGCTACCGAATGTAACTTTATGGCTGAACATGAAGATTAAGCTAATGTTTAGCAAAGTGAAACATTTTGAAAATGCTGTGATAGTTATTGCTTTTTGTGACTTCATGCACTTGTTTATTTCTAAACTCACGTCTCACGTTACCACAAAAACCCGTTGATTAGTGTATCTTCTGGAGAGGTGCATAATTACTAGCGTTGCAGGGTGCACGACTGACCTAACTGCCTTAGAAGTTTGATAGCAAATCAGCGTCAGCGAGGGAGCTGCAAAAAAAACGACCTAATGTGTTACGTGTTACATGGAACGGAATGAAGAGGGCTGCTGATACGGAGACGCAGAAAAACCCAGCCGCGGCGAAAGTAAGTAACCTTTATGTGTACACCGAACCCGAAAAAAGCGCCTCCCATTTGTGGTGAAGTTGCGAAGGTGTTTTGCTGGTGGTCAGTTCGCATAGCCCCATCAAGAAGAGGCGCGGAGGCCGTCATGGTGCAGCACATCAAATGCTGCTCTGGGTTTGGAAAGGCTACGGCGATCACGTTGCAGCGCAATCCGAAGTCACATTGCACGGAAGGTGATGCGCGTGGCGTCTATTCTGCTCGCAATCGCGAACGTGCGTTCCGTTCTCGGCCGGCCGATGTGCCACTTACGCGATCGACTGACGTTGATAAGCACGCGGCCCACGGAATCTCCTCAAAGCTCGCTTTCTTCGGCAATCTTTTCGCGCGCCGTCCTTTTTTGCTCCGTCGCCAAAGCGGGGAAGATTTCTTCGGTTCGGACGCATGTTCGTGGCATGTGAATTGGGAGTCCACCCCTTCCGTGGGGGCCATGCACCTTGGGTGGAACCATTTTTTGTGCTCCCCTGGAGTGTTTGACGCAATATCACACCAAACATAGTTTGGCACGGGAGTTGGAGTTTGTCGACACATTCATTTTGCTTCAACAAGAATCAGCACTTTAAATGCTAATTTCTTTACACGAATGAAGTATTTATTTATATCGTTTATATTTTAATAATTTGGTTTTAATGAAGCATCGTACCTAGGTTATAATGAAGCATTTTTTTTAAACTAACCTAGCAAATATTCATTCTCCCATAAAAGTTTCCTTTTCCTAGAAATGTGATGCTTTTTTGACCATGCACTGTTCATGTAAGGAACGGATCCCAAATGGGCTCTTGGTCATTTGGTTTCGACATATCAAAGGCCCAATATTGGCCCTTAATTTTGAGCTATACCCCGGCCACCGAATCAGCTACTCTGCTTTTGCTCTGCAAAAAAATACGCAACGAATGGACAACGTGATCTGAAAACTCAGGCGCCTGAGCCGGAAGTTGACTCGCGCTGGCTGGGGCCGTTCGACCCAAAACATCCGTCCGGCGACACACAAACACCAACAACCAGCGCATGAATAAAAAAGAACCCCAAAGGAACCTCCGCTTTCAACCGATGGACACCCTGGGGGCGGGAGGGCATGGACCATACGCAGCCAAGGGTGACGTTGATGCCGTAACGACCCAGCATAACGAAGGCGTCTGCCCGAAGGGGTTGGCTCCATTGGCTCCCTCCTTCGACCGAAAACCGAAAAGACCTTGTCCGGTGCCGTTGACCCAATTTGTGTTCCTCGGGGTCACCGCTCGTTATTGCCAGCAGAGCCCGAGCTTCATCAACAGTCGTCGCACAGAGGGGTCCGTGTTCCTTGGTGCCGTTTGTTGGTAGGTAGTGTTGAAGTCGTTGAAGGGACCACCCAGTGCCCGGTGTTGGCAATGGTTTGGTACAGCAGAATGGGGATTAACTATGTTACTGGTGGATATGGTTAGAATAAATGTGAGGTAAGTAAGGTAAATAGTAGACCCAACAGCCGTTCATCGCATCAAAAAGTGTTCTGTAAAAACTCGTTACAACTTAAATTCGAAGCATTTTATTATCACCGTTATTAAACGTGGTTAGAATCTGTGACATATTGATGTTTCCTGTAGCACCATGGGTTGGGCTAAGTGTTACTTACGGTGACACACTAAATACGCATTAATTCTACATTGTGTCCTGTAACAGGAGTCCACGCGGCGGCATCCACCCGGCACTGATTCGCGACACCGCAACTAAGCCTTCTGCTTGTTTAGCGACGTCAAACAGCTTCGTCACTTGTTGAGGTGGGCGTCCGGTGTCCGTGTCTGTTTAGCGCTCATCAGTCACACGCAGGGGCACGCCCGACGTAATTTGAGCCCCATCCATCGCCGCCGTTGCTGCTGCGGTGATAGTGATCAATAATGTCGGTGTTTACAAGTTTTGCGGGCTGATGGCGCACAAATTTATGTTTTGCATCCGACCGTCGCCCGTGTCCGTGCCGGCACGAGCGCTGGCCCGGTTGTGTAACGTGCCCGGCCAACCCCGGCGGATCGACCGTTGCTCCCACGTGAGCTTCGTGCCCGGGAACGAGAGTGCCACACGTGAGCGGCGGCGGCGACGGCTGCTGAGAATGCCTGCCTAGTGACCGCAGAACGCGATTCCCGTGCCGATGACGAAGTGCATTCCAGAGCGTGCTCGGAGTGACGCGATGCATTGCAACATGCTCGATGGAAGGCTTCATTTCCGGTCGCCTTGGGAACGGTGCATTTTCAAATTGATTCTAATTTTTTACTTTTATTAGGTAAAACATATTTCAATTGTAATTATATTTTATGCCACACTTGAGACGAGTTTTGCAGTTCATTTCCTTAGAATTTATTTCCATGCCAGAAGTTAAAATTATTTAACTAAAATTGATAATGGACCAGACCGGTCTAAAATCCATTCCAATTAAATTGAAATCCTCTTCTTCACATTTATAGCATGCAAAAGAGTCTACTTTTTGTCTACTTGGAGCACCCATCGCAAAGTCGCGAGTCGCGAGTCGAGCAGGAGGCTTTATCGGGGCGCCAAGAAAAATAAGCCCAAGCACCGGTCTCGGGTCTGAGGGATGGAAAATCACAAACCACAAACCATCGCGGGTGCGCCGACGAAAAGCGCTGTGATGAGCGGGCTGTGGACTGCAGCAGCAAACGATCGCCGATCGTCGGCGTCGTGCGAAGAAAGCGCCCAGCGCCCGGAGAAAAGTAGAAAGCGAAAGAAATTTAGGTTAAGTGGTCGAATGAATGCAGGCAGAGGCAGCGAACGGAGGCAAAAACGTACAGGGAAGGTACACGAAGGATGATGGTACACGAAACGAAAAGAGACGCAAGAACCACGCAAGCTTATCGGAGATCTCGTCTTTCATCGAGCAAATGTTCGCGGGCGCGGTTAATTTTTTCCCTTAATTTGGCACATCAATCAATTTTCGCGATCGCCCGCAGCCCATCGCGGACCCGATGAAGGGCGCTCCAGTGTGAAGTAACATCCGCGGGAAGCCATATTTATGGAAAACAATTACAAAACCTACGCGCTGCGCCGCACCGCGGTAATGGATGACTTTATGGTTGGCGCGCCGCGTTAGTTAGTTTGGTGCGCGAAGTTATGGCAATTGTTTTCTCCCGTTATTTTGCAATCGACCGGTACGCACAGTGTTTTCGATTTCTCGTTTGCTTGTTAGATCGCTGCGTTGGTTGTGTACCGAGCTCATTACGAAAGGCAATAGCTGAGCGTACAGATGATCTGGTTTAACTGGATCGGTGTGAGAACAGTTACACTCATCCAACAATTAGAAAAACAGTCTCTGACAGTCAGCCAAATGTACTTCAGAGTTTTCCACATTCAATCATGGGTCGGCGGCATTTGGCGATTTGAAGGGAGGTTTGTTAAAAATCCATTAAAACAACAGAAACAATATTTGCCATCACGGTCGCCATCTGATAAAAGGGCGAAAATAACTATCGCGGCAGATAAACGATGAATTTATTTTATCAGACCTTCGAACAAGGAGTAAGATAATAGTTTAAAATAAAACTCATACACACATACACGCTTTCCGAATCCGAACCGATATCGTATCCGAATTGGCACAACCCGGACTTCTTCAATGGATTGCAAGCGGAACCTGACTTCACCGCCAAATTTCCAAATATAGACTGGACCCCTTATGGCATTCCTTGCATTCAATATGGCTGACAAAATCGTTTCAAGGACAAATTTGGCAAAGTTGATCAAGCTAGATCGTTCGGTAATGTCTTCCCGTTGATTGATTATCCTTTCTGGCTTTGTTTGTTTGGGCGGAAAAATTTCAAACATCTACAGCGTTTACCGATCGTATTATTGATCGTATTAATTTTCTCGCTTTGTTTAAAATAAAACAACGGCACGCCGCTCGTTTAATGGTGCCCTCCCTGGCTCCCTGGTCGCATCGCGGGAAATCGTATCCCGACGAAAGGGACACGCGAAAACGTAATCGATGTAATCGAAGAAAGCGGCCACGAAATGTCTCTCGCAATACTTTCTCCATTGTGAAACGAGATTTTTCCACCGCCAAGGAGGTGGCGGTTCCTGGTAATGGATCTTCGCCCGCCCGACGGAATGACGGATCTGGTCGTTCTTCGTCGAGCCTCTCAGACCGGCTCAGTCAACTCAGGCTGCTCGCTCGCTGCGATCGTGCGGCAGAAACGGCCGCAGTGGCCATCTTTCGCTCGTAACAGGCTCCGGCTCGGAGCCCCCGGGCCTGTGGCCCGGCCTTTCTCCTACACCGCACCATCTTTTACACACGCGATCCGGCAACAACAACAAGTTTGACCTACATACTTTCTTCTTTCACTCGGTGCGGATGTATCCGTGCTCGTTCCCTTAGTTGGTGCTTTCTTTTTGCCTTTGTTTCCCATTTCGTTTCTCTCGTTTGTGCGTGTGTCTGTGTACTTGTTTTATCTCTTTCTCTTTTACTTTTTACTCTTCGTTACTTGTTATGTTTTTTACTCGTTTTGTTACTCTCTCTCTGTCTCTGTCTGCTTTAGCGTGTTGTTGGGTTTGTTTTGTTTCGTCCTTCTCTTCCATTGCATGGGTCGCCCGTGCCATTTGGCGTAGCTTTACGCGTTCTTCGCGGTTCGTTAAGCACACTCCGGTTCCGAAAGAAAGCGGCGGGTGTAATGGAAGTGATCGCGCGGGAACCAGGCAGCGGCTGGCGGGTGGCAAGTGACGTGATTGGGGCATTACAAAATTAATTATTCCGCGCTACAGTGACTTCATCAGTTGGCATCAGTATCGGCGCACCGTTCTGCCTACCATTACTCCGTAAAGGGGGGTCTGTGTGGCCTATTGCGGATCGGTAATAGCTGCAAAACGCGATGCTTTACTAAGAGAAACGGCACTGGTGGCTTACCCTCTTTTCACAATTGTTTTATTTGTGTGTTACATTTGTTATGATCTGTTTTAGTGTGGTGTATAGTTTTTACCAGGCATTACTCGGTATGTGTTTTCTATGCATCTGGTGTAATGCTGGAATGATCACTGTGTTTATTTACATTTTCTTATTTTTAATAAACTGTCTTTTGTGAATCAATGCGCTTACTATACAGCTGCTCTGTCTTATTAGCTTATCTAGTTTAACTACTTTTACTTATCGAATGTTCAATTTGGAACGGTTATATTATTGGTATTAATGATATGTCAGTTAATAATAATAACATAATTCATTTATAGATGTTTTTATATTTTTTTATCTGAAAATTAATTCTTTTTTTTGTTTTCTAAACACAAACTGATATAAAATGGGATTGAAACTCACCATTGAAACGTACAAAAATACGAATATGTCATCGTGGACTCAGCGATAAAAAAACGCGCCACTAACGATCTTTATTAATTTTCTTTCGCCTCCTCTGCTCGATCGCGAAAGTAGGTTTTCCCTTGCGGGCTTCATCTGGGAGCGATCGGAAGTGGTGCGAAGGGTGGATCATCATTCGCTGGAGAGCATAGCGGGGAAAAAACTGCCGACCACAGCACTCAACGACGATGCACGACGACAACGACGGGGCGATAGATGGCAGCATAGATACGCTATGCTGTGCCGCCATGCGCTCTGTTCAATGGCACGGCCTCGGTAGGGAGCCCTGTGGACCCAGTACCCAACTGACGTAAAACCGGCTCTCTGTAGGCACACCAGGCCGGAATCGAGGGCATTAGGGAATGGCACCGGCGAGAGAAAAGAAAAGTTGACCTCAAAACGAGCGCCACGGTTCGCTGGTGCTGTGCTACGTTTCGAGCTGCTGCTGCCCGGAGCGAGTGGAGAAAGGTTAGGGCCGCCACCACCCACCGGATCAGGGTCAGGGCGGAAGGATGGGCAGCTGGGACGGGTGGCAGCTGAATTGTCACACAGACAGATTTCTAGGTTAAACCCGGCTCGGCTCGGTGCTCGTCGTCGTTGCCTCAGTGGTTTGGGTTATGGTTTTTCGTTTCGTGCCCAGAAGTTCACACGTGTGTGTGTTTCGAGTCTGCGTCTGAGAACACAAGCAAACCCGTGGCTTCGTTAATCGAAACTGTGGCGAATGTGAGCGGAGTGACGTCGTCGGCTAATTAATCCACGATGGTTGCATCTCCGATGCAGTCTCCGGATGCAACCGAAGACGAAGCGCCGACAATGTGACACAATTGTACCGTTAGCCACCTCTATCTCCTACGGGGACCTACGGGGACTGAAGAATGCTGCGTGGGCATTGGCGGTTGGCGGATCTTTTTGTGCTGCAATTGGAGTGACGGTGTTGACGTTATACAAACGAACGAATAATCTTGTGATACTTATCTTAAGTAAACCAAAGAGATGGTCCATCAAAGAGAATATCAGGGAAGCTCGTATGAAGAGTTGTGACTGAGTTATTATAGATATCAATCGAGCTAAATGAGCGAGTCGCTTAGTTTACTTGAATATATACTTTTCAACAAGTATGTAAACTAAAACGGTTCTAGAGCCTCAAATAGAAACCGCAACACTTGCAATAATGATACCCAACAAATTATCCACCATTTAAGGTAAAACATGGTGCTTCTGACGAGGAAACGCTTCGAAACAATTAACCGGCAGCTCGCCAATGGGCGATAGCATCGTCCTCAGCAGTTGGTCGATAACGAGCAGCATGATTTAATTCAATTAACCCTGGCGTCTTTGCTCCAATGGTGGGGACCTTCAACTTAAAAGTGTCTTTCGCAGACTCTGATGAGATGAGGTGAGATCGAGAGCGTATGATTATGCAAAAACCTCCGATGTGAGCTGATGGCAAATCGGCAGATTTACGTAGAATCTGGCTGTTCGTGGTACCATATTCATGTTCCCGCGTTTATTACTTCCTATGTCAGGTTGAACCAACCGTCTTATTAGTGACCGGTAGTAAAGCACCAGAGCTTGATTATGTTAAAAAAACGTTGCCCGCTCGGTGCGAAATTCTCCTTCGGTCACTCTGATCGGCCAGGAACTTTCAGTTTTTCCGCCAAAGCCAAACCGGCGTAACTCGGTGCCGCACACATTTCCCCCCCGGTGAGTGCCGAAAGCTTTCGCCTGCTGCGATCGTGCTCGATCTCTCTACGCACCCGTGAGTGCGGTGCGTCGCCCGTGAGCTCCAGCATGCCGGCAGCTTTGAACTTGAACTTTAGATGCGTGCGCCGCGATCGCAAGCCACTCACCTGATGGGAGTTGATGGGGGAGCCCGTCACATTCGCGTGATGCGTGGTAACAGTCACAAAACTGGTGGTGGCTCTCTCTCCCTCTCTCTCTGTGTGTCGGCGGCCGAAGGAGACGCCGATCGTGATCGTGAAAAAGAAGGAAGGAAACCGGCCGGCTAATGGCTTCACCGTGGAGCGCATGTGAACTCGTGCCCGGCCGTCCGAGCATATAGCCTCGAACTCGACCGCGGTGGCCAGTGACATTTGCGCCAATGGCACACGCCTCGATCGGATCGTTACGCGCGGTTACGATTCGGTTGCGCCTTTTGTGGCGTAAAATGTGAAGGCGTCCGATGAAGCGATCGCAACAGGTGAGAGTTGTGGACTGGACTGGACTGTGGTCGACGCAGTTCGCACGCCGTTCACTGTCACATCGGGTTGCAGATTGCTACGGCACGTTTGACACCACGTTAAATTAGTTGAACTAGATCTGGAGCCCATTTTAGGTATTTCGTTTTACGCTTACGATATGCCAGGGAAAGCGATGAAAGCAATGCAAACAAAAAATAATGTAATGTGTTATACGCATGTTACATCAGCATTTATGATGAAAATGTTTGATACCTTTCTTAATGCACAAATGGCTCTGGGAGTAACCTGGAAGATATTGAGCGGAAATGAGAAAGTGTCATGCACTTCGTGTTGCATAACTTTAGGGGTAAGATTTCGCTGGCGATTTTAAAATTTGGAGCTTAAAATAGGTAACCATGCTTTAAATAAGAGCAAAATAAAATAAAAAATAAATTAAACATAAAATGGTTGCAATGTGCGTTACTCTGGCGAATGAAATGCCGCATGGTTTTAAAATTTAAATGTAGTGATTTGGTTCGAAACCCACGTTTCGTGGAATGTGGAAAAACATGTTTTACCTTTCCCCCTGGAAAATCAATTGTCAAAGCCTTTTTTGCAACATTGTCATCCACTTGGAATATGGCAACAATGGAACCTGGCGTTTAGCGATGCAGCGCGGAATTGCAACCCTCGCCCGTTGGCCTAAATATTTAATGAAATTTCATATCCCTCGCGCGAGAAGGGAATGGGTGAATGGAGCACATAAAAACGCAGAATGCAGCCGGCCGAGTGTCGCGCGCTCGCGAAAGTAGAACATACCCGCCGTGCCAGCGCCGCGCCGGTACGTACTATATTTAATTCATGCAAAACGTGGGTCCGATGGTGGAGGAAACCACGGGAATGATCCACTTTGGCCGTGTTTGGCCGCCTCCTACGTACCGCGAACGTGCGCCTGTGAGCGAGGAGCCGCGTTGCTCCCCCCAGGCCACCCTTCACGATCCGCCACTGCCTTCGGTGGGAGCTCTGCCCACCGTGACACCGTTTACTTACCGTCGGGCCTCTGTCAGGTAGTCGCAGGAGGAGGTTGCCGGAGACTTTCTCTCAACGACTCGATGACTCTTCGTAGGCCCCAAGTCGAAAGGCGATAAAACAACATCTTTGCGCGGTTCGCGGGAAAATCTCGCCTGGAAAAAATGAAGATAGAAAAGAGAAATGAAGAGATATTTGGAGAAAGAGAAAATGAGCCACTTTGCACGCACGCACGGTCGGCGGCTCGATTGGCTTCGTCCAGTGTTTATCGCTTAGTCGGTGTTTTCCACCGGCGGGTGTTATGAAACTGAGAAGGGATTTGATGTGGCACAGCCGTGCGGTTAATTGTTAGGTCATTATCTGTTACATCGGGCGATAACCCATTATGAAAAATTAACCATGGGCTGTGCGCTATCACTATCTGATCGGATTCGAGAGCTAAGCCTAAGCAAGCAATAAAAGGCGAATCGATAAGGGCATGTGGTCTGATGAATTTGATAAGTTTGCGGACATGTAAACACCTCTATTCTATAAAAACAGAAGCATTTACCACCTACGTTTCGTAGGCTACATCCACAAATGGTTATAAAATATAAAGCTATTAACAGCAGACCTAATATTAATTATGTATGCACTCATTTGTTCACTATTTGTGTGGCTTTGGTTCATCATACCAAAGGAAATGTATAAACAAAAGTAAAATGATGCTGGAGCAATTCAATTTGCAAAGTTATTAATTTCTGAGCAGCATAAATAAGTAACGTAAATGTCTGATTGACAAGCACCGGGCTTCGGTTTATATTGTGAACTTGCATAAAATTCGTTCCGTTACTACTGCATAAATAATTTGCCGACAGTTCGGCGTTTGGTTCCAGCGACATAATTAATTTTTTAACCATTCCCACCCAGCAACCCACAACGAGAGCGCACAATGAGAACGCAACGTGAATGAACGGGATCCGTGCACGGATGCCGTTACACAAATGTAAATAACGAAACCATAAATGTACCAACTGCCGAAGCTCACGTGGCGCGGCACACGATCTGCTGCAATAAAATCACGAAAACAAAAAATTCTACCCAGCGCGACTTCAGAGGCTGAATCCGGGCACAGGACAGACCCTATAGTTGGCGATCGATTGCATAACTAAAACGCTCGCATGAATGATGATGTTACATTCTTCAGCGACAGCGACGGAAAAATAACCGTCAAGCGACGACGAAGATGGGGCAGCCTTATCGGTGGACGGAAGATGGCCAGCCCTCGATGGCGGTCTCTTATCGGTCACTAGACACTACGACTAGGGTACGATGGAGTTAGGTTGATAATTGTTACTTAATAGTGATGAGCAGACGTCTGGGCGATGGGTTATAGCAACAGCAAAAGTAGTTCATTGATTCATTATTGAACCGGTTGGAAACGTTACCAGTAGATTGCATACTTATAATTAAAAAATTATAAATGTGCTAAGTACTTACTAATTAAATCAGATGCGTGATGAGTATCGTTTCATTAGAGAACAGTTTTTTTTCAAGCGTTACCTTTGCAATTGTAGCACCTGGGATAGGTTTCTTTCCGTTTCTTGTTCTTGAAAACTATTTGATTAAAATTGTAAAAGGAAAGTAAACAATTGACTGAACCATTATTACTATTTCGAAAATTGTAGTGAAAGGCAGCGTGTTGTAGTTCAATTTTTGAACGATTGATGGACAGATATAAAAAAATTAATTAACATTAACCCAAGTGAAGAATGAGTACCAAAAAACGGCAACTTTAACTTAACCAGTAAATGGAAACTATCAACGTCAAACCGGGAACACTTATGGCTAATAATCAGACTACATTCAAGATGATCCAGGCTTCAAAGTGAAAACATTCTAACCACAACGAATAAAAGTGTTAGCTCATTTTAAACTACAACATATCTGTTTGGACTTGTTGTAAAACAACCTGTCTCAAAAAACATGCTGAGCTCGCGGAACCTATCACCAAACACCAGGCGTCCCCATGCATCGGTTCTGAATCAGTTGCATCATTGATCATTGTTTTGAGACCGTGGCATCGGAGGCGCATTCAGTTCACCGCAGAGTATGCTATCAAGCCCAGGCTTGCGGTGTCGCATCATATCAACTCTCCACAAGGCAGCCTCTGCAGATGGTGGGCTCGTGCCGGGCCAGAGCACGTCTAACGTCAACACAGCGCCACAGCCTCTACCGCAACGGGCCGCCGGGTTTCGTAAACTGCACATCATTGATGGTTGGCCTCCAACGCTCTCAGCCTTAGTTACGTTCGCGGCAACATGTTGTGCATAGATTGCACTTTGCCAAGCCAAACATAGCAGTCGGTGACCACGGCGGCACCTAGGCGTGTGTGTGTGTGTGTTTCTGGACCTCCACGCGAGGTGTACACCAAACAGACCTCCGCAGGTTGTCGCCTGCCGAGATAGCGGAGAGTGAAACCAAACACCAAACAAACATTCCGCGGAAAACCCGGCGCGGCCCGGGTCGCAGGGCCCTGCGCAGAAGAAAGGTGACCCTTGGTTCGCGGTCAGTTCGCGATGACCGCACCAATGTCGAGACCACCACCGGACCGCCGACTGTGACCGCCGGCCCGAGGGTTTGTGTAACGGTCAACAAGGTCCGACCGCAGCCCTGGGCGGCATGGTTACGTTACTTTTGTATGCTTCTTTGGGAGTCCGGGCAGTCGCATCAAACAATATGCTGACCGTGACGGCGTGTATAAGGTAAATGACATTAAAACCTATTGGATATTGGAACACTAATTTTGGTTCTTAGATTACTTATCATTCAGTGAAGCGGCAGCGTTTGTGGTTCGAACTAGAAAGTGAGCTCCATGATCTCTTCGCTCATGAATTGCATTAAATAGTTAAATTTGTGTATCTTACATTTATTCAAAACAACCATTATTTAAAGTGTTGCCCCAAATGTATTTTGTTTTGAGTTGGTGTGACCTGACATCTTTCGCATAGAAACCGATGAATCGGAGTAGGCGGAGACGAATGATCTACGGACGAGCCACATTTAAAACCAAATACATTTAACGAAAGAAATTTTTACAAAAGTAACGGAAGAACTAAATGAAAATAATAAAACTTTATGAGAGTGAGTTCGATGATTGCATCGTGAAAATAGATGGAAGTTGATGACGATGGTGGAAAATAAAAGATTAAAGTAAAAGGGACAATTTCCACTAATTCTAGTGCAAGTCCTTGTCTGAACCAAAGCCATACGAGCAGCTTGGGGTCACGGCCAAAAAGGCGACTGTGGCCTTGCGCAGGGCAAAAGAAAACTGGAAAGAACTCACCAAAAACAGTATTCGATATCGAAAGGAGGTGTTCTTCGCCGCCGTAGCCGATGTTGTGTCATACACCATCATCATCATCAGTGGCAGCATCGGCATCGGCAACAGCATCATTGTTATTATCATCAGCCGCCCATTATAACCGTAATCACAGCCCTGTACGGCCACGGCGGGGTGAACACCCCAACCACGACGAACCGGCAGAGCAACCGGTTTGCCGTCTGGTGGACGGGCGGCCGGCCGGCCGGCGTCAAAACACGGTCACTACGCCAGTGGACCTGGGCGGCCGCCCTGGCCGGCTGCCCGGAATGTGCCATGCGACCACACCAGGCCGCCGGTACCTGGTTCAGTGTGTCACCCAGGTGGGATGCATAACCGGGCGAAGAATGAAGGGCAACATAAATGGGTTAGTGTTGCACCGATTGCACTGATTGCGCCGGCATGTCGTCAGGTGCCTGGTGGAATCCGCGATCCGACAATCGATTGACACGGACAATGGATCGCGCTATGGATTTAATAAACTATCCATTTCATGCACCTTCGTTTTTAGCACGCTATGCTCGGTTATGCTTCGATGTTCGGGATGGGTTTCGCTTGGGGTGAGCTCGTGATTCCTACCGAGACGAGACATTTGGCAAACATCAATGAATTGCCCCCGGCTCGCGTTATCACAAATGCTGTCACCTCTCGTCGATTGTCTGGCCGCGAGTGAGAAGAGCAATACACGAGCCGGTATGGAACCCAACATTCCTCGCTTATCTCAGGTCGCCGAGACTGGTGATACATTGTCAGCCCGAATTCCAATTGATACTCGTGCTGCTTTCGTTTGTTTTTCCCCGTTCCGTGACCATGTGGCAGTGTCTAACAGGTGATAGCCATTTGACAAACGTTATGCAAATTCACGTCCGAAAATTGTCCACACGTCAAATGAGTGAAGGTCGATCACGGTTGGTGCCATTCGACCATTGACGTCACGCTTTTAGGTTTTGATAAACGTTTCTATTTTTGTATAACGGGTTCGCTTATTTTGTTTCGTTTGTCAATCAATTTAACTGATCTATCAGAGTGTAAATGTTATTGATTCAATTCAGGTTTGTTCAGCCTTAGTTTCATAGTTTTATTGCATTTCATTTTATTACAGTTTGTTATTTGTTTTTGGATTCCTTTTCAATTTTTCACTGTTGCTTATTTGTGATTGATGGTCAGGTGTATAAATCAGATGAATTTTTAAATAATATCCTCAAGCTTGTCTATAATGTCCTGCTGTTTTTTCTTAAATAAATAAGCAACATTGTAGCATAATAAACAATGCTAAGCCGTTGCCTTTTCTGCGATACGCAATCAACGAAACACCTGAAGTCCTAGTCTTTCCGTCTGTCTTGATCAAGCTTCAGTTATTAAAGTTATGGGAGCAGCTCCTAATGGTGCCTTCCAACAAATCCTGCAGTTAGTAACCCGTGCCGTCGTCCGGAAATGGATCGAACGAAGCTTCCCTCGCACGATGGCACTATCGACGTAACAGCCGGGAGCGCGGACGGAGGGCGCGCATTCGTGCCCTAATGGAATCAATAATTGGCACGTATGTGGTACGCCGTAAAAGGCAGCATTCGGTCGTTTGAACCTAGCGTGGCCCGGTCAAGGATGTAGATCGATTTTCGAAGGACACACGGTTGGTCGTTGGCCGCTTGAGTTGGCGGTTCGGGTGCAGAGACGAAAGGGTTACTGGTCACTCACTGCAGCACTAGGCGGAAGCACGATCTGTTAGTCGTTACTTTTCTTAGCCACGGACGCAGTAACAACGAGCGTGTTGTGGACGGTGTCCAAACGGTTCCGGGGACCAGTTATGTAAGATCGTTTACACCGGCCGACTGGCTGTCTTGCTGGCGGTGATTGATGGGCATTTCTGGGACTGGGTTGATGGAATCGATCGCGATTGATAGTGTGAAAACGGTTTACAAATTGGACGCTGTCGCCCATGGGAGTGTAGCGAGTTGCTGTATTATGGATGAGCGCGGTGCTGCCGGGTGGCTGTCAAAAATCCAGCCAATCAATCGAACGTGGTGCTAAATTATTGATCTGCAGTAAACCGGTATTGCTGAACTGTTTTCCTCATTAGCAGCTCCGATGATGCCTCTGGATGAATCTGGGTTCCAAATGCAAAGTGAATCGGGGTTACAAATCGGAGGCTGGTTATCTAATTCACTACGACGTCAATACATTACTGACTAATGCTCTCTAAAGGTCGATTAGTTAGAAGATCATAGATTTACCTTGGACCTTCCAGCTTAGTACTGATTGATCAGTTTTGTAACATAATAGACATTTATTGAACATCAGCAAAAGCACTTCGCCAAAAACGCCGGACGAACTTCAGATGCAAATCGATCGCCTCGTTAGTAGAGAAACGTGTTGAAAAACCGATCTTCGCCGTTTTCCGGTTGGTCACCGACCATGTGTTTTTCCGCCAGCTTGGTTATGTACGCCCAAAGGGACGGATGAGGTTTCATCAATCGTCGGAAGTCGTTTCCTTCCAGCCAGTACACTTCGCAAACCTCCAGTGCCACCACGGACACCGTACGCTTCGCGTCCTTCCGGAACAGCGTCACTGCTCCGAAGTTGGCACCATCGACCAGATGGCCCAACTCCTCCCCATCGGGTGTGTAGACGGCGGCAGTTCCACTCGCCAGAAAGTACATGGCACTGGCCTTGCTATCAGCGGTCGTGATCGGGTCTTGCGCCAGGAACAATTCGAACCGCAACCCATCAGCAATGTCCTCGAGAAGATATTGTGGCAGGTCCCGGAATAAGTCCACCCGCCTCAAAAATGCCGAGTGCGCCACATCCAACAGCATCTCGCGACGCAAGTAGTCAGAGGTGTGCGCCAGAATTGGACGCTCGTCGAAGTAGTGCATCCGGTAGTGGCATTCAAAATGGTGCCTCAACTTTTGGCGCAGGGTCCGACTAAGGAGCTTCTTGGTGCAGAACGCATCGATCTCGTTCAGTATCTCGTCGTACCGGGTGGTGCTCGCATCCGCCACCATGATCGAGCGAACCAGCAGCAGCAGGATGTAGGTAGACCAGAGCCAACCACACAGCAGGAGAAGCGATTGCAGCCAATCGTGCAGGAAGTGAGCCCCTACCGAGAGCGAGTGACCACCCTGCAGACTTATCTTGAGCGTGATCATCAGGGCCCGAAGGTAGCGATACGGTACGGTCACGTTATAGTGCACATCGTCGAGCTTTCCACCAAGAAAGGCGACACTATTCGTGACGTCATCCGGAGGCTGCTCGGCCAAGTTCTTCCGGAAATGCGCATGGAAGTCCACTACTACCAATCGCGCTCTATGACGTATCGGATAGTGTTCCGCATCGCGCTGCTGATCTTGAGTCCACAGGACGTCCACTAGGAAGTTTGCTTCCGGACGATCCTCGTTCAGGAGAGACAAGGAAAGCATCGGCACGATATACAGTAGGCAGGCCGTCCAGTGCAGAACGTAGAGAGTGTTAAGGATGGCTTTGACGAAGTGAATTTGTCTCAGCGATAGGCGCAACAGACCTTTGGCGATGGTTTCGAAATACCGGTTGATGGTAGTGAACCGCCACACACACAGCAGATAGAGATAGACCACGGTGCCGAGGTACATCAGGACGGCGTCCTGATAGAAGGCCACCACCAGTTTATCTAGCAGCAGGACGTAGGGCACCAAAAGAAGCGTGCTGTTAGTGAGGTTCCACCAGCGTAGCCGATAGCGCACAATTCGCGTCGGGTCCAGAACTATCACTCCTTCGCTTTCGTAGCCCGTGAACAGTTGCAGCAGAAACTCTACCGCCAGCATCAAACAGAGCAACGTGTCGAATATCTGCAGCAGCCAAAGATATCTATGAGGCAAATGCGGAGCAAAGCAAAACGCGAACCCGAGCGTCACGAGGTGCAATATGAGGACGAAGAAGATGAGCATCCCCCAACACATGCGGAACTGGCTGAACGGATGAATCACGAATGGGGACAGCTGATGCACCAATCGCTCATTCTCGGCCGAAATCTTGGTCCGGCTCTGGTAGTAGATTCGCGTTTCGGGATGGTTCGGTGAAACTAGCAACGAGGAGCGCAGATACCTCAGCAACCGGCTGCAGAGTGTCGTTCCGGGTAAGATCGGTGGCAGATGGGTTTCGGACTCGTCCGCACGCATGGCTCCGGGCAGTTTGCAGTGATGTTTCCGCATCTTTTTACTGTCGTTTGGTCTCTGCGAAGGATCTGAGCGACGGAGTCTCGGTGGAGGACACTGAAACTGCCCGACCAGTCTACTGTGATGGAGTGCTTTCCTAATACTGCCGACGAAACGCATTTTGATTGAATTCGAGGAGCAGATTGAGGATGGCTATTACTTAAAAGAATTGGCCGTCAAGAAATATATGTTTCTGGTGTTAAATAGTGTTTAAAATGCATCTGTCTATTGTTTCTTTTTTGTTTCCGAAAATTTATTTAATGGAGCCCCCAAAATTAAACTATTTTTGAAATGAAAAGGCGTGCTATGTCTACCAGTTAACTTTTTCTATCTAATTTTAAAAAGACAATATGATAACAACACTCATTTACAGTATAATGTATTAATTACAGTGGAAAAATGGAACACTTACGCACCATGGTCGAGCAAATTGCTTTTGTGTTGAAAAAAGGTGAAAACCAGAATGTCACATCCTGGCTGATGGAATTGCGCGCGGAAAGAAAACCTCAATGGTTCAGTTACGCACACTCCCCATTCGCAATGTCACGTTTCGCGGCAAGTGCTTCGCTTTGGATTTTCTCCCGACGAAGTTAGCAAACTATAACGGATGCGGAGGCGGTCGCTCTGTCGTTAGGAATCCCTGCACCGCAAACGCACCGTTGTCCGCGGCGTAGACTTTCGTCACGTTTCGATGCCAGGTGAGCGACAAAGTTGGCGGTTGACGCCCGTTTCACGAGTTTCATAACCTTTCGCAACGCAGGAAGTTGCCGGCGTAGTCCCGTTTTCTCGGGGTGTCGCTGCATGTGACACCTGAACGGTCGGCGAATGTCGCCACTATTGTTGTTGCAAGTTGGTTTCTTCGAAAAGCATTTGGTAATTGCGCGAAGATATGAAAGGTAATTAAGGGATCCATTTCGTAATATCAACGCGAATCCAGTTTGCAGGAAACATTTAAGTTCCCAACGCTTTGCAATCCGAATCGAATATACATTTCTTTCATTATTTCATTTCGTGGGGTTCATGTTTGAACATGTTTATGCAATGAAGAAAAGATAAACGGATTCTGGGCACGAACTAACGTTACATAACCGCGTCGAGTGCCATCTGGGATGGGTGAAGATCCTCAGATCGAAAGGAAACAGGCCGTATGATAATTGACGGATAGGCCGATCAGACGTTCAGGTCGAGCCGTCGGTCATTGCCACCCACCTTTCGCCGCCCAATCACCTATGCGCACACTAACGATCGTTCTTGAACAGTACAGGAGAGAGCGGAGGGCAGATTTGACTTCGTCAACGTCACTTGGCCAATCATCAGGAGATTAGCATTGCGTAACGGTACCTTCTTTCGGTGGTTAACGTCTTGCGCCCGGAGTCGCAAAGTGTCAGTGACCTGGAATCGATTCACGCAATCGCCAGGATTGAGAAACTGTCAACGGTTATTTTCGTTATTTTTTTTTCATTCATGTGCTGAGTTTGCTTATGTTATTTAGAATTCCCCTTTCGTTATTCCCTCGTTGTTATCGCCTGTAACTTGCATCACCTTTCTTTTACCTTTTTTTCGAATAAATGATCACCAAACCAATCCCCAAAAAATTACTTTCATAGCGACGCTTCCGTAGCAACCAGTCGAGTCCTTGGCAACCAGCAAATTTGCTGTCGTTTGGCGTTCTTTCTTTCGAATCAAACCTTCGGTGTAGACGCGACTCCTGCAGGCGGACACGGCACCGTAATGGGTGAAGTTGTGGAATTCATCCCGGAAGATGCTCGGGACAGTGGAAAAGTTCACCATCGCTGTCAGCCTTTGGTAAGGACGGGTCCTCCTGAACAGTGTTTTAAACATTTCAAATCCAATCCGCCGGTACCCGATTTACAGCACCTGGAATGGCTTTCCGGGTTCAATCCACGTGTTCCACTGCTCAACGTCAGCGCCAGCCGCGAGCGTAAGGAGCTGGTGTTGGCCTCGGCCAGCACCCTGCTGTTCTACTCCTACGACGGCGAACACGAGAAAGTTCACCCCGTAATCGGACACGTGAGGCATCTTCGGAGCTGGTGACTACGAATCCTTCGAATGGCACTTGCCTCTCTCTCTCTCTCCACAGAAAAGCAACGTTAACGCAATTGGAAGCGACGGTAGTGGCCGGTTCGTTGTAAGCTCCGACAACTGTTACAGCATCAACGTGTGGGACCGAGGAACGACGACCAACGAAGATCATGTTCCGCTCGCCATCCGCACCATCTTTGAACCGTTCAAGGGGACGAAAATGCATGCCGTTGCCCTCAGTCACGATGGAAAATATCTTCTGGCGGGGGGTGGTGCTGACCAGGGCAACCAGCTCAAGATCTGGTCCTGGACGGTGGGCAATGACTTCCCCGATGGTATGTGTCTTCACTGAAGCAACCGCACTCAGCTTGGCCCTCATAAGTTGCACTTCACAGACACCATTTCGCTTCCGGCACGGTTGGGGCGCATCAAAACGGTCCATTTCTGCAAGGACCGTCACCGGCAGCACCAGTTTGTGGTGACGATGGAGAGCGGCGTCGTGTTCGGTGCCTGGGATGCCAAGGAGCAGAAGCTCTCGGTACAGGTGCCCAAGCGACATGGGTTTCAGGACTACAACGATTCGGTGTTTGTGGTCGGTACGGATCGGGCGGTGTCAGTGACGGCTGGCGGAATGGCGATCGTGTGGAGCGACGACAAGAAGGTCGGCAGTGAAGAGACGGGAGGAGCGCCTCTGCGGAAGGAGTTTCTGAAGTACCTCCACCTGAAGTACGCCTCGATCAACGTGGTGCGCTCGTGTGACGAAAAGATCATCACCGGGGATGATGATGGCGAGATACGGTTCTACGACAACTCGATGAAGATCCTGTACTGGTTCAAGCAGGAGGACCTCGAACCGATCCGAACGCTTTCGTTCGACCTGATGGCGACGCGCCCTCGCAAAGCTCCACCGGCTGAGCAGCCATTGGCAGGTGACCCCACGCCGGATGACGGTAAGTTGTGAATGAAACGGTCCTAAGAGGACGTAGTTCAGTTTAATTCCATCCAACCTTAGCGGAACCATCGAAGCGAGAACCTGAGACCACCATCGAAGAGATCGCTCCAAAGGATGTGTCGTTCGAGGCGAAACCCGTGATCGTTCGCGGATTCGTGTCGGCGACCAAGTCCGGCAAAATCTACGACATCGACATCGTGTACAACAAGATACAGGAACTGTTCCTTCCATCGCCCAGCATCATCACGGCGGTTGATGCCCATCCCACGAGGTCGGGTGAGATGGAGTTCCTTGGATGCAACCATTCCCTTATAAGTGTACTTTATAATTCCGTTATATAGATCGGAGATTTGCACATGCGATGGAAACGGGCGAATTGTTGTGTATGAATTGAAAGCGAAAACAATAACCAGCACGCTGGACGTTCCGATACAGCGAACACGCCGAGGAAGGATCACAACCCTATCTTATTCTCCTTGCGGTCAGTATATGATGGAACTCCGTTATCAATGGTTCTAGTGACAAACGATTCAAATTACTATAGGAACGTTCTTGGCTGGAGGTGCGGAGAACGGATACATCTGGATGATTGATCCGAACATAATGGTCGTCAACGCAGGTAGTCCCCTTCAGTTCACCAATGAAAAGCTGCGGCTAGTAAAGTTCTCCAGCGACTGTAAATATCTCGTATGTGTGGTAAGTTGTCTAATTCTTCCTGTTACTCAAATGATAAAAATTGCATTAAATTTCATTTTTCCAATGAGCAACTTCGTTTCTATTTTAATGGCCACTGCCAGGAGGAGCAGAACATTATCACTCTTTTGCAGCGAGAAAAAGAAGATTGGCTAACGACGGGACGCTGCGCCACGCACAGACTGGTGGACACCGCGTTTCTGAGCGCTATCGAATTCATCTCGATCGGTGAAGATCGTGTAAGTGTTTCAGCAAAAGTAGCCCAAACAGAATCATTCGAATCAATTTTCAATTACTATCGACAGTACATGGTGCAATATGTAGTGAACGACAGCGAAAAGTCCCAACAATCGGCCCTATCAATCGGTAAACGTCGTCGAATTGAGCAAACGGCAGTTCCCGTGGCACTGCTCGTGCTCCCAAACGATCAACTGCTTGTGTCCAATGATCATCTGAAGTTCAAACTGTTTAATCGCAACACGTTCGACATCATGCACACCTTTCTCGGTCCCTTCCACGACGGTCCTGCTCGGTGCCTACGGGTAAGTGTACAAGATAGTCGCCAGAAAGAATGCGCTAGTTCTTCACCTCCCTTCTACAGTTGCTTCCCGGTGAGGAGTTCTTCGTTTTCATCACCAACAACAATATCTATCTACACCGCCTGCCGATCGATGGCAATCCGTTCAAATATTTGGCCGTCCGTGGTCATCCCAAGCACCTCAAGTGGCTACAGCTTGCCGGCGGCACAGATCCTTGTGCGATCACCTTCGGGGAAGGTGATCATGCAGTCGCTTTGTGGAGAGTGAACACGAGGTATGGATTCAAAGTGGATGATCTTCAGGGCTACTAATCCGTCCTTTGCGATATTTCATCTGCAGGCCGGTGCTAGACAATTTGAAGCACTCTGGAACCGGGCTGGATCCGTTCTGTGCACTACTGCCGGGCGGTAAAACGGGCTGCTACGTCCGAGAAATGTTGAGTCTGTTCTTCTACAATCAGATTTCCCCCAAAAATAGCGACGGCGATGCAGAACTCACGGTACGGGTACGCGCGTTTGTTTGAGTGTCCACTAATAATTTCCTTTTCCATTACCCGCGGGCAGTTGCGGGATGCGATGGATACGCGGGACGTTCCGAATTATATGCGCAGCATTGGATTCCATATGAGCGAGTTCGAGGTGAGGGCATCCTGGAATAGAAATAGAAGCCATAGCAATATTGCCAATATTAATTGCCTTTTCGCCTGAAGGAACAAAACCTTTGCCAAGAAATGGCACTAGCGGGAAACTGTTACCTTACCTTTGAGGAAGTGGCCAAACTGTTTCTCAACCATCGTACCAGTGGGTCTCCCAGCAGCGAGGACGTTCTGACCGCCGTTACTTACATCGGTGCCACAGTGACGTCCGGTGCGCAAGCAGCAACCATTCTGCTGGGCTATCTCCAATCATAACCGACTGATCGATCTTCCCGATTCCAGGCACCCGGGTCGATCTGCGACGTTTCGGCGAGTTGCTGACAACCGTCGGTGAGCCGATGGATCGGCAGGCTTCGGATTTTTACATTAAAATTCTGTTCCCGTCCAGCCGGCAGCAGATGGGTGACGTAGAATCGGAGGCTGTCGACAGCATGGGGGAAGCCAACGATGGTGGCGGAGATGAGCAAAGCCCTCACCTTATCAGCGTCGATGACTTTACCGAAAAACTGTGTTGAGCCTCCGGGTTTTTGCTTCTGGATAACCATGTTTTATTGATTCCGATAGTTCCGATGATTGATAATAAATTGTATACATTTTTCTGCCTTACATTTCGATAACATACAGAGAGCTTAACTATCTTACGTCCCCATGGAAAGATGGGGCGAGTTTGGAGCATCAGTGGGTGGCGGGTGCGTGTGAGTATAAAGGCTAGCAAAGAAAAATATCTATGAGAAAGCACCTAATGATACATATTAGGATGGCGTGGTTAGTGGAAGAAGTATACTCGTATTATTTACTGAACTTGCTATTCTATTTAAAGAAAAAGAAAAATATATAGAAACTTTTGGAAGAAAACTAATATGGCCTTCTCAGTAGGATGTAGTGGCGTTAAATATGCTCAATTCTTACAACCACCAGCCAATGCATGCTGCCAGTAACCTTCATCTAACCTATCTATCACTAGCGTTTCATTCAGCGTCAATAGAGTGGTGTGTCTAGTGTGGATGTGTTGCTCTCGTTGTTACCCAGGCCGCTCCGCGCGCCGGACGCATGCCGGGGGGACGAACTCTCCGTTCAACAAGCCCCACCATCAACCCGGAGCGGCTCGGGGAAGAAGAAGAGCGCGTATGACGTGACGTTACGTGACACATCGATGTCGTTTGGCTTAATGGTTAAAATCACAAAATTTCCTTTCGCTCTCATAATACGCAGGAGTTTATCGTTAAGCCACGGTATCGCCACAATCCGATCATATGCACACCGATTGTGTCTATTCTGGGTATCTCTATGTCCGCATGGGTGAATCACCCGCTCAGTTTTTCCCGCTAACTTTAAACACCAGCTTTCACCAGCCTCTAATCTCTCCGTAGTTCTTGGGATGTTCTTCTTTTCTTTTCCTGAATTCTATAACCTGTATCCTTTTTGAGTCCTTATCTCAGATAATAGTTGAGTAAAAAATATAGAAAAATGTAGAACTTAACAAATTATGCGTACGAAGTAAAGAGCACTTAACACTGAGCCACCGGTTCCGATGTTCTATTTCGCTCTCTGCTACCCTTAAACACTAGATGCTTTCACAATTGGGTTCGCCCCCCGGAGGCGCATGTTCTTCTCCTAGTTCTGTTGGTTTCATCAACGGCAAGTTTACAGCCTTACGTTTTCTTCCATCGATGCACGCGTTTGCATTTCGAACGACGCGACGCAATCGTTGCCCCTATTTTCTTGTCTCTTTCGAAGGCTTAAGAGGACTGTTCTTCTTATGGTCCCCGTCCATTGTCGTTCGTTTTCATCACATAATTACCAAACCGCCCGGATGCGTTCTGTTCATCCGTTAACTGTTACTCTTCGTTTTTGAATCGCCACATCTCTGTTTGCAAAGATTTTGCTTATTTTCTAACGATTTTTTGCTTTCAATTTGGTTGTTTCCTACTCTCCTAGCTGCTCCGATTTCCGGCTTACTTTCAAACGCACCGTCGCCTCGATGTTGTTACACGTTAGCAAAAAAAAAACAAATCCAATTCCGATTATCGATTAATTTTGAGATTATCATTATCCATAAAAAAAACCCTAACTGGAATACGTCCCTACTTAATAATTGGACACCTCTTCAACCGAATTTAACGCGCGTGACAAATACAATAATAAATATAGGCATAAAACGCAGGCATACGAATTCAATTCACTTTTCTATCTCAATTTACGTTGTTATCCGTCCGTCCCGGAGACACGGGTTAGCACACGCGGTGCGGTTCATAATAGCGCTTAAAAAAGAAAATTTAATTAACTCAAAAATTGTCGATATGAAATAAAATCCCTAGTCCCTCAATTTCCACAACGTTTCGTACAAAAAAAAAGAAAGATTAAAATAATTATAAAGAGCTTTAGAAAGGAAAGTTTTGCATTGCTGCGACCGACACAAGAACATGATGGATTAGACGCGAACCGAAGTAAATCTATACACCAAAAAAGTAATAAATTAGTACACAAAACAGAGACAAATTAAAAACGAAAACTAATTTGATACGAAACAGTTGTGGCGTTAAATTAGAATGCTTTTCTGCCTGATTACGTGTGACCTCTCTGTGCGCGTCGTTTACATCGTGTTGTTTCGATTCCCTCGTTGTTCCTGGCGCGCCACTAGCGGGTGCTTCACGTGTTCTTTACTACCGGCGGTCTACCCAGCCGCCGTCATTCGGTTGCGCAACTCGAAGGTGCGCTATTCATTGAAGCATATTTATCATTTCTTTTTGGTTGGTTTTGGTTACGCTTTGGCTTCACAATTGAATGAACATGGAATCTCTCTGCTGCTGGATCGATGATATCCTTCTTTTTCATATCGCTTTCTGTGGTTTGGTTTGGCTTTTGGTCAATGGCACACACACACACACACCTCGTAGTGCGATGTTGACTTGTTTGTTTGAAACAGCTCCACTGGCCGCTAGCACCGCCGTAGAAGGAGCCGCGCACACGAGGACAGAGAGGTGAGGAGTAAGGCACGGAGCGAGGAGGGAAACCATCACTACCATCAGGTTGCCGGTTGTAGAAGGGCGTAGGAACTAGCGGACAAACTTGTGACAATGGGAAACGACATCGAGTGGACCACCACCACCCGGCTAGTAGTCCTTTGATTTATTGTTGTCCCGGATACCCCGGCGCCCGGACAGCAGATTGGTTGAGCGCTTCTTGCGCGAATACGATCGCAGCTTCCGATCGGAGGTATTTAGCTCGTGCAACGATGCCTGGCCACGCGACTTGCGAATGCTCGATGCTGCAGAGAGAGACAGGGACGTGAGCGGCATCACGCCAAACGAAAGCTTCGTTAGAAAGGCACCAGAGGCACGGGAACATCCGGATGATCCGCGGTCACCTTCTTACCAGTGGTGCTGTTTGATTGTTGTTCGATCGATTTAATCAGCTTGGCCTGTTCCTTCAACTTTCTCAGCAACACCTCGTTCTTCTGCCGCTCCATGCTTAGCTCGAGATTCAGCTGGGCCTTGGTTTTGGAGTCGATCGGTGAAAGAACCCTGTGCAAAGTGAGACGAAGGTGATTAAGGACAAGAACTACTCGCTCGCTCGGTTGCCCGATTCGGCTGCCGACTTACGGATGGTTGAAGATCGTCGTAGACGAGGGCCGCTTTTCCGGGTTCGGGTGCATCATCTTCTTGATGAGATCGTTGAACTCGCGCCCGATGCCGGGCAGATCGGGGAACTGGCCGTTGCGCAGCTGGTGCCAGCCGGTGCCGTTCTTCGGCAGCGGACCGCCACCGCCCGCCTCGTACAACGTGATGCCGAGCGAGAAGATGTCAGCCTTGGCAAGGTTGGAGTTGTCCTCGTGAAGAATCTCTCTCGCCATGTAGCGACAGTCGCCCTCCTCCACCTGCGGATCATTCATCGACGTCACGTGGCCCAGATCGCCGATCTTGTACGTCACCAGGAACTCGTTCTCCAGATCGTCGTACACATCCTCGAACCCATCGTCGGCGTAATCGGTGGCCGCGGATACGTAGCTTCCCATGGAACAGCCCGCCGCCCGGAGCGGTGTCTTCGAGAGGAAGATGTTGCCCGCCTTCAGGTCCATGTGCACCAGCTCGTTGGAGTGGATGTACTTCAGCCCTTCGGCGATGTGCAGCAGCAGCGTGCGCAGTTCCGACTCATTCAGGCAGCGCTCCTGCAGCACCGTCTGCAGGCTTCCCCCGTTGCAGTACTCGTTCTGGATCAGCATGTGGTTGTTCTCGGCCCAGGCCGAGTAGTAGCGCACCACGTTATCGTGCTTACCGAGCACGGCGTGCGCATACACTTCGTTCAGGGCCGTCTTCTCGAACGCGCTGCCCGCCACCGGCCGGATGCTCTTCTTGATCGCGTAAATACAGCCATCGAGTCGGTTCAGACACTGGTAGACCTGCCCGAACTCACCCTCACCCAGCAGCGCCAGTTGGATGAACTCCTTGTCGTAGCGCGAAATGTTCGAGTCCTGTAGCGCAAGCCGTTTCGGGGCTTGACGGAACTCGCCGCACTCGTCCTCGACCAAATTGAACGCCTTCAGTGTGTGGTTGGTCGAGTCGTTGCCGGGCGGTTGACGGCCGGCGAACGGTGTCAACGCTGCGCCACCGTACGTCCAGCGGCTTTGGCTTTTGCTGTTGATCCGGTTGCACGGAAACACGGTCGGAAAGCTTTGGTTCAGCGTGAGTTTGGAACCGACCGTCGTCTGGCAACTGTCGCCTCCTTCCAGCGGCCCTGCCAAACCACCCTCCTGGCGGGTGCGCTTCTTGGTGCGCATAAACATTGCCGGCGGTGTGAACGGATTCACGTTGGCCGGCAAACCTGCATCGTAGTGCCGGTGCAGCGGCACGGACCGTGGCTTCTCCGTGGCAATCATCGCCATTTCGGCGTCCATCGGTTTGGCCAGCACATCGTAGCGTTCCACCAAGGCCGAGCCCTTCTTTGGCCGGCCGAATTCCGTCCGAGTGAACATATTGTTGGTCGACTTCTGGATGATGGTTTTCGGTGTGGCCGGCGTGTCGAAGAGTCGCAGCGCTCGCACCTTCCGGTAGGGAGGCGACATCGACGACGGCTGCTTCATGGTGGCCGGCTGCGGTTCGACCACTTCCGGGGACGTTTCGCAGAACGTCAGCTTCCGGGGCATCACCACCGACCGGACGGGCGATGGGTTGAGCTCGACGCTGGAATTCATGTCCGGCGAGGAATCAATACCGCTGCTCTCGGTATGAATCTCCATCTAAAAAAACACAGCGCTGGGCATGCAGCGGTAACAGTACTCTAGGCGTCCCTCTGTCTTGCCACCCAAGGGGCCACCGAACACGAACAAAGAGGCACACACAATAAATAAGCGATAAAAACGATTGTTCACAAATTCCGTTACAAGAACATAGCAACCGAGGAAACCAGCAATCGGCTCTCTGCCCGTGGCGTTAATGCGTTTTTTGTTCTCGCTTCCTTTCTGGCAGCTGCTGTCGCCGCCGCACGCACGCACACACAGAGCGACACACGCCACTCGAAATCGCTTCACACTCGGGATGACGGACTGACGCGTAACCAAAACACACAACGCAGTTCTCGTGGTCTGCTTTTGGTGAATTTAAGGGCAAGCACGGTCACTAGAGTCGCTACACGCAATGCCTTTGAATTAACACGTTTTAACACGTTTCTTCGAGAATAAACGCTCAACAAACAAGGTTATAACAAGTGGCAAACAGAAAACACATCCACAAGCGACCACTTTCCAATTTAATTTGCAACTGACTTTAAGCCGGGCCGTTTCGCTTCGCCGTCGCGGGCGAGTTTACCGTCGAGTTTGCCGGGCGAAGCTTCCGGTGTTTCAAGAAAGCTATGGCCTCCGGTTTACCTGTCAAGCAAGAGTGACGGTTGGCAGTTGGTGAGTTTGAATTTGAAGGCGATTTAGTACACGATGGAAAAATAAACCGCGTAAAAACTATAGATTTTCTGTATAATAGTAATGTTGTGGCTTCTGAAAGCGAATCGATTGTTGTTTATTGTATTAATTATTCAACTGAATATTAAATCTGAACGGTTAGCCGCTGATTTCACACGCGCCGTTTAGAACAAGAAAAGCCACAGTTGTTCGAATAATCGGTCCGTTGCGTCTCTCACAGTATGTGACCAAAGTAAGCAAATACCAACAATATTTGAAATTCGCATAATTTTACCCTCACACGGAATTAAGCTTCACTGAAACAGGGATATTTAAAACACATTGTGATGTGATGTAGTTGGTAGTTTCTTGTGAAAAACTACAAGGCAACTATTATTTAAACTAGTTTGGTATGGATGCAGGGTTTTATTTAAAGGGCCGTTGCTGACCTTGAGCCAAAAACTCACAACACGCTGGCAGAAGTTTGTCAATCGCAAAACAATGTTTTTCGCCAAAATCCACAGTTGTACAATGCGATACAGAAATCACGCTGCTTGCTCGCAGCATTTGCGTGGCCTTCAAGGTAGACCGCAATCGGCGTCTAACAGTACCAAACAGAGCTCCTCGGGCTGCCCCATTTGGCTGTCGCATATCAGCTGACGGGCGGCCGATTTGCCGATGGAAAATGGAGACTGTGGCAAAGTTTCCCATAAATTCCCTGTGCGCCATTATTCTTCCGGGCGACTCGTTAGCATGGCCTGGCGCCTTACGCTATGCGCCAGAGGAACGTTGCGGATGACGTAGATTGTGCCAAAATTGAGGCATAAAACGTTGGGCACACGCTACCGAGGAGACACACCTACTCCTCTAACGGGTACGCATCGGTCACGGCTTCGGGTTAGCCGGGTTTGTGGCGAGGATTTTGCCGGATTGTTTCGTAGATTTGATCTTCTTATCTCGTCGCATGTTTGCCGTTTTCGAATGAAAGTTTTGCATGACTTCTCCAACTAATCTTGCGTAAGAGTGGTGTTTTGAAAAGAAACAATAATAAAAAATTACAAATTTGTTTCTATTGATTGCACGTCCACAAACAAAAAAACACCAACATTCCATCGCGCGCTACAGGGTCATTTAGCATAATGCTCCCGCAAGCAGCCAAGAGATAACAAATCCCAGGACTGCTGAGCTAAAATGGTCAATCAAATTACGACCTGCGCGATAATTGAAATCCTTCTCGCGTCATTCATCCGTCGGTTGGGCAAGTTCGAGGCAGTGGCAGGATCAGGACTCACAGTTATTCCCTTCCTTGGCGGCGACCCGCATTAACCAGCGATTAGGGTCCGGTTTGAAACAGAAATCGGCCGATAGCGGACGTAGAAAAAGCGGGTCCCTAACCGTTACAGACCGCAGACGCAAGCATGAAGAAGATGGCGATAGATGTGCCGTTCTCTGTCCAAACGCTTAACGCAAGAGAGAATGAGACGGAGACCGAGAAAGGGAGAGCGAAAATGCCGTGGCGTGGCAGCCGGTGTGGCTTCGTCCTTGCGTGCCTGCGAATGCGAATCATCGCACATTCCGCCAGGAAGCGACCCAGTCTCCGTTTTGGCTGCCCACAACACATTGCCGACTGGCCGCCGCGCTGACAGACTCTCTCTCGGCCGAGAGGTCCGTTTTCTGCCATTTTTCTGCGATTGGTACCGCTGTGCGCGCGTGTGTGCGTGTCGGTCCAAGGATCCATGGGCGTGAAAGAGATGGGTAGAGCAGGGCAAGAGCCGCCGAGGAGTCCGCAGAAGGGGTCGCTGGTGGCCCAGGGTAAGAATACGCAAGTCTCTTGGGACGGAAGGCGTGGAGTCGGACCCGTCGTCGCAGAGACATCGGCAGCAGCAGCAGCAGCAGCGGCATCATGAAGATAAAACTGAATCCGTACAAACAGTCAAGAACCGCGGCGCCACATTAGTTCTATTTCTATAATATTTTATCTCTTTTCGTCTGGGAATATTTGCCAAAAAACGGTATATTATTTATCATCGTGGACGCCACCGGCACGGGGTGGCAGGCAGGGGCCACAGGATACCGTCTTCTCCGCCACCACCACCACCACCACCAAGTACCCGGGGCGCTCTGGTGGATTGTCTTCCGCCGGGGATCCGCGTCGTCTTCGGTGTCGTTGTCTTCGTCGTCGGGGGCTCGTTCCTATCGGGTTTTGGCACTGCGGACAACTGTGGCGATAGCGGGGTTGTGTGTGATCGGGCAAGTCGGCTGGCGTTTAGCGGCCGCTAGGTGTGCCCGCAGGGCGGCACCGGACGGGCAACAGGGTGCCCACGGTCTGTGTGTTGTGAGAGGGAACAGAAATGTTGACCGCGGTCGGTCGCATGCTCGATGATATTGATCTTGACGCCTGGCATCGAAAGGAAGTGGCCTCAGTTTTAGTTCAACTCCACCTCCAGGTTGCCGGTAGACGATGAATTACGGTCGAGTGCGTAACTGATGAGGCAAGGGTTGGGAAATAATCAAAGGAAATAATCCTACCGATGATTAGTGTAAAGAAAAGTTTGCACGTAACACGTTTAAATTTGTTGTTTTACAATTAACGAGAGTTTTTATCTAGTCAAAAAATCCTTCAAAGCAATAGTTTCTGACGTCGTTCTAGAACTATAAACATCCTTTAGGTACTACAAAAAGATAGAAAAACATTAAAGTATTGAAACATTCGTTGGGTTGTGGAAAGTAAAGTGGGAACTCCGGAGAAGTGTCACAACTTTCCGACCCACCCTGTAGCCCGGTCACACATTTATTCCCCGTCGCCCCGAAAAGGAGGGAAAAACGCCACCAAATTGTATCACAATGCAAATTAATTTTCCAGTCTAATTGCTCCGCTGACAAGAACCATTTGTTCGACGCCATTAAGATGGATGAAGTCTTCGGTTTCGGGTTTCGGCGCTTCTGCGTGGAGCTGGAACACGTGCCGCAGATCGGATCGGCGGACCCGGGACCGTCCGCCGGGGAAGATCGAATCGAAATTTGCAACCTAATTCTCACTAATATTTCATTTCCCCACTTTCTCACCCGGGCCCGCCTCTGGGTTCTTTTTGGTTCGCGCCCCGAAAGAAACCAATAACCCACCATCGACCTTATAAGATAATCGTCTCCGTCTGTGGGACACTCGGCGAACTTGCGAGCCGAACACCATGGTGGCCAACTCTCGCTTCGATTCACTTTCTCGCTGTCCGCCGTCTATTGCTTCTTGACCCGTTCACACGGGCGGAACAAGAGCGCAAAGATGGCTACCATTTACTCGGGCCCGGGCCCGGGTCGTGTCTGACGAATGATAAATGTTTCGCGCAAATTACCATTATTACTACTTCGAGCGCCACAATTATGTGCTGCGTTTCGTCTGCCGCCGGGTCTTCGTGGGGCCTTCGGAAGATGATTAATTATGCGCGCACTTCAACGCGACACGCCATTGGACCGGCGCAGCTGCCACACAGGAACACACGCTGAAGTCCAGTGTTCTAGGATTGCGAGGAACAGATTGCGCGACACACCGACGAAGGACATCCCCACGGCGGGGGAGCAGCGTAGGCTCAAGTGGTTCAGAGTGGTCCGAGGTGGACAAAAAGTGTGTTGAGTGGGCGAAAGTGGCCATCCTTTGGACGTCGATGAGCTCCCCACTCTGCGTTCCGCGTGGAGCTACGTGGTGAATATTTGAAAATATATATGTCACGGGCAGCAATAATGGCCGGATGGGGACCACCGGGATCCGGGGGTCAGTGTAAGTACCGCTTGTTAACACGGTATCGACCTGGACGAGTGTGCGAACCACAGCTCGGTGTGTGGCAGAGCCTGGGCAGATAATTAATTAAACACGTAGCAGATTCATCTTCCAGTGTAGTGGCTGCGAGAAGGATTTACCTGCTCTTGGGGACCTATAGCAATGGCCAGCTGGGGGCGTACCAGAAATCTCGGAATCGGAATTTTGAGGTAGGCCCATTGACACGGGCCAGAGAGAGCATCGATGGTGTCTGGCATCGCTCTAACCTCGACGTGGCCGGGTGGTCCAGGAAATTACTTACTGCTGAAAGCGTCCAGCCAGGCAACGTCTGGGATTGCATTCGGTTTTCGGATGGTTTACACAAATGAGAAATAAATTATAGACTTATTTACGACCGGCAACGTGCACAGTCTGTGACGTTGCTTTGTTCCTGCATTTTGGAAGTTGCAGATTCGTTGAACTAATCGCAGTAATTCGGAATCGGATGGGGAGACCCATGGGGCTGTGGCGTAAAGTCGTTCCCAGTGTTTCAAGGAGAGATTGCTTCTTGTCACTGGATTATCTGTCATGTTAAGACGGGACTTCAATATAAGAGAGCAAGTCTATTCAAGTGAACCCTGTGTAAGCCTTTTCCCTGACATCTTATTAACTGCTTTATCATAAAAACGAAGGAAGCTTTTAAAGAAAAATTAAGAAAAATGAGAAAAATTCATACGTAAAACTTCGTAAAAAGCAAAAGACACGCATTGGGCACCTTTTCCGGTGGCGAGACCCTCAAGATACAATTCGTGAAGAACGCAGCAGTTTTGAATGCACACAAAGGCCGAATAGGGAGTTCCACATCAGGTTGAGGACGTACATGGCCTGCTAAGATTACCCCATTTCCCTAACATCCTCCACAGTGCATCACCCTGGTGGAAGTTTAGCGAGGCGTTGAATCCTTCAGAAACACACATCCAAACACTCCTAAACTCGGCGTTGGAACAGCTCGGAACAGGACCCATGCCTGCTTGATACCGGCGCGGGCACCCGTTAAATACATCAGGCTTCAGAGGCTCAGATGCATTCGACGTAAACATTTCATTCGGTTCCGAGAATGAGATGGAAACAGATTCCTGGAACCGTACACGGCGATCCTCCAGCACTCCAGCTCGGAGAGCTGGAGTGCTTGTCCCGGGGCGCGGTGCGATCCGACTGCTAATGTTAATTGTAGTGCCGCCGCCACTGCTGCTGCTCTGCCGGAAGGATGATTTGGTGTCATGTGTCAATTATATCAGATCAAACGGGGTCGAGAGCGAGAAGCCTGTTGGTCCGGGGTGGTTCCCGGATTCCCCGGATTTTGCTTCTGGTGGGTTTTCCCGTCCATCAAACCCAGCCTAGATTGTCCGAGTCGCAGAGCCGGCGGGAAACCCTTTTGGCAGTAGCTTTCAGCAGTGCTTCCACGTGTGGCTACGGGAAGTCCATAAACTCTGAAACGTCGGCCCGGTTTTTTTCCCCCTTATAGGAAGCCATCGTGCCCTGCTTCGTGCGGCATACGGAGAGTGACCGCCAAGGTGGTGGAATCTTCTTCCCGAGGAGTGAAATACGAGCCAGCACTTCCAGTTGGGCTATACCTTAGCATTCCCGTATCTGGGCCTTCCTGCTCAGTCGCGCGGTCGATATCCTTGCGACCACAATTTCGCTTCCGCTCTGAAGGTATTCACCAACCATTAGATCTTTGACCCCGAAATGTGCGTGTGTGTGTGTGTGGATTCATTGTTCCATTATGGGTGAACGGGTGCAATGTGTTGGACACAAATTGGTAGTAAAATAGTAAAACCTTTCGTTAATTTTGACAGCGCCGGGAAATCGGGAATTAGCGGGGCAACGGTTGGGGCGGCGTCTCCCGCTACCGGCGTAAATGTGCGTAGTGCGTCGATTTATGGGACCGCAAACGCCAACGCCATCGTTTGCGTGGCTGGTTGGTGTAGTTCCGTTATCTGCGGCCAGTGTCTCGTCTCGCAGACTCTGTTGCCGACCGTCGATGTCTGCAAGCTGCAGGTCGGACGGGCGTGTGGCGGGGGCGCCCGGAGACGACCAGACGGCCAGACAGAAGCCATTCGTTTGATGGTCCCGAAGCAAGTTGACAGAAGCGATACGCGCGCTTCGTATCGACGACGCTCTTGCCGGGACTCTTGCGGGTGGATGGCTTCGATTATGCCGCGCATTGGCGTTCGCTGGCTGGGCGTGCTCAAGCGCCACGTGACACTGTGGTCGACGCTGCCGCCGCTCGATGGTTGAAATTGAAATAAACAAGTCATTAAAATTGGTAACAGCTAGACCAATTGTAGCTCCCACACCGGCGGCCATTTTGAGGTGGAAGGTGGAACTTTCGTGCCAGGCTCCGAAAGCTGACCACAGGCATGGTCTCCGGGCGACTTGGCGCTACTCCACTGTTTTCTCATCACAAAGCTGCAGAGTGCCGTGGAGTTGGGTGGCCAGGTTCTGGGAGTCTGATGCTTTACGACTCAATTTCGATAGTGATCGTCGATATATTGAACAGCTACCATTTATGGTTTAAGCTCTGTTTACACGGACACACAAGACGGGCAACGAACGCTCAATTGGGTAGTTTCGGTGCGCCGTAAATTCGTACGGTCGATGAGGATTCGTTAAAGTGCGATGGTGAGGTGCGATGGCGGACCGTCTTTGCGGAATCTATTACGTTGTTGAACAGTTTAATAATAATCGCCAGAGTTCGAAGAGCTCCTACAACGTACACGTTGAAACTTTGTGGAAGCAGAAGAATTGTCGGTTGCCGACTGTCCTGACTGTCTAGGCTCCTAACAGATGTCCGAGATCCGAGATCGAGATCATATAGTTCTACAATGTTAACTGTGGAATCCCAAATCATCAAGTAAGTTGATGGTACAAGCGACGGTACAGCTTTAACTTTAGTTAATAAACTTTGACAAACGCTTGAAGCAATATGGGGTTTACACCTTTAATGCGTTTAAGCAAAAGAAATTGACACAACTGTTTATTACGTCCTTTTCGGTCAATTGAATCCCAACGTGTTTTTAACACTGTACGCAAAATGTTTCCTAAACGAACGCCGCGTGAAACCACCGGGTTTAGCTTATTCTGAGAAGAATGGGATATTTAACGTCCTCACACCATCACTATCACTACTGTTTCCTTATTGAGCGATAAAGTGGCGTGTCCCGAGATCGTACCATAACCGTTTGGTCTTTTTACAGCCAACAAAAGACGACAGCACTAGCCAAACTGAATTAAAGTTACATACTATTGTAACACCTCGCCCGTCCGAGCCAGCCAGCGTCGGGCTAAACTATGGCCAATAAAAGTGTGCTAAACTTTCACCATGTACCGCCGCATCTCGGGAGCAGTGAGAGCAGCCCGTCGACGAAGCCACCGCCATTGGAGGCGGTTTTACGAGTGGCACAGTGGAATTCTCCACACCCGATCTATTTTCGATCCATCAGCCTCCAGTTTGAAAATGGGTTGCGGCAAATTACTTCACGGCCCAGCACGGGTGCGGAGGTGTGATAAAACTTGCGTCCCGCGGAACACTCGGACCGCCACTTCCGGTTTTATGGACACTAAATAATCAATAAAGTAAATGACACAAAGTTCGGCCCACACAAAGCTAAACACCACATGGCAGTGGAGCCGAGGGAGCGTCCCGGTTGATCGGCACAGCAAAGGACACCACGAGGCAGCCGCCCGGACGGTCCAATCCGCCAGCCTCCGCCAATATGGTCTCGGTAATGGGTCGGAGGCGATGCGCCAACCGAACCGTCGGTTGGCAGTAAATCAAATGCATAAAGTCAATTACCGGGCCCCGTTGGCCCGGTTGCTGGCGCTTCCTGCTCCGTGCGGTATGGCTTTGACCTGATTTAATTAGGGTTTTCGTAACTTGGCTGTAGTTGGCCACTCGAAATGGCAAGATTGAAACTTCTTCGGGCGCCGATGGCGGCGGGCGGCCATTACCGCGGGGAACCGTGAAAATTGGACGTATGTGAGTCCAAGTTGGTCCTTTTCGTGTCTTGTGCAGTCGCGAAAGGTCACCCAGAAGCTGCTGGCACGAAACCCCGGTGCTCTAGTGAACTATCTGGCGAGGTGTGCTTCGATGTATTCCGTGCAAGTGGCAGTGGCGTCGTCTTTTGGGAGCGGCTCTGTTACCTAGTTTCCGTTGATTGAGAACACCGTCAGAGTCACCAAAAACAGAAAACAGTTGCTAGAACGACGTCCTTGGTTTTGGCACCATACACACACACACGCAGACCTGGTCCAGGAAGAGTATTGCTAGCGGGCGTCAAGCGGTTGATGCTCTTACCGTGGCTGTCATCATCGCCGAGGCAATTTGGTTCGCGGTTTCCGCGCAACCTAAGGACTCTCTGCGTCTCGTCCTCTCTCTCTCTGTTTCTCTCTGTTGGTGCAGGAACTGGGTCGTGTGGGTCGGTGCATCAAATTGCTTCGTTATCCTCGTGAGTGTCGTTCGCGCCGATAACAATGATACCGGGACGCGAGAAGGATGCTTTTTTGCGGTAGAGTCAGATAGCAGCATGGAAGCCGAGCACTCGGCGGTGGTGTTGGAGTTCAGACCCCGGTTTAGTGCCATCTCTGAGTTATCTTCCGGGAAGCGTAGATCCGGGAGAGTGGAGTCGGATGCTTGGAAAGGTGTTGATGTGTAAACATGGCGCTGCTAACGGTTCGAACGGGTGCCACAACCTGCCGACCGTGAAAGGGATTTGCACTGTTGGTGGGTTTCCAGGGATGCACCTCAGTGCAGCTTTGCATGTAATAAAATGAATTCGATATGAAACTTTTCGTGCAATAAAACTGTGCGTTTTATTTAGTAAATCGGGTTTTATTTCTTTTTATTGTTCTTTTCAAAATGAAATGAACGATTTCATGCTGCCTTTCGAGGTGGGTGCATATTTGAATGAATCGCTTAGGATAACGCGGGAAATGTGCTGCAATATCTTTTTGAATGAAGGTGCAAAAACTTCGTTTTGGTGCATATTTTGATGTGTAGGAAAAGTCCCATGCCCAATACTCCCACTCTAAGGTATGTGTCGTCTTGAATCGAACTTGTGATCAGCGCTACACGACAGATACGAACATTTTCACTGAAGCCACCACATCTATACCACTGCAAAATAAATATCATAATAAAATCCTTTTAGCAATCGACAAAAGATCGACATTCACAAATCTGGCACACAAAACAACACAACCAACCAAAGCCGACAACAACAATAATACAACATGAATCGATAGCTTAAGTCTTTAGCCAAAGTTTGATTAAGTTAACTATTGAATAAATTTAAATTTAAACATAAAATATTTGCCTTCAAATTTGAGGCTGTCCCGACAATCCTTCCGGCTTTTCAAACCAATCATCATCAGGATGACTAAATGATGCATCGAACGTGCATGCGTTTGTAGTTTCCAAAATAGCATACGCAACAGGGCTTGGCTCGAAATGGCACCAAAAAATGAAACTCTTCACCTCGTTAATTAAAGCTCCATCAATTCAAACACTGAAAGTTAAGAGCTGATCAGGTGTAGGTGTTTCATTTACGCACCTGATGCACAGTAGCGTAGGACTGGTCTGGCAAATTACGCAAACGCACGGACTTTTAGGTCGAGCCGTTAAAGCGGAGTCGTTGAGTTAGGGATACGTTTAAACAATTAAAATCACGACTCCCTGTTGAAGCCACCAAGCGGGACAGAATGTGAGCTGCGATGGTGCCACGCACGCATGGCACCATCAGGCAGCCGGCGATTCATAAATTATTTCCCATATTCCCGGGCTCATCAGACACAGCCCATCGGACAGCGGGGGGCGATAACAGCGCTTTTGATTTAGAACGAGCAGACTAATTATTGGCCGCGAAAATCATCGTCCCGGCGCCGGCTCGTGTCACGGAGCGGGCTAATTTATCGCTGGTCAGCCTTTGTGCCACGCGTGGAGCACATTCCGGGTGCCGTCAAACTGTTGGCAGCACACGGTTCACACACCAACTACCGAAATTACCCAGTTCGAGGAAAGTGCCCCCACAGAGTTGAGGGCGCGAAAAGCGACGGCTGCTGCGCCGTGTCGAAATGAAGCGGTGAAATTGTTATTTCCAATTCATTCCCGTTAATTGTAGGGGCAGCCACCGACACGCGGTGCGTCCAGATTTAGGACCAGAGCCATAGGATTTATTATGAACTAACATTTTAACCCATATAATCAACTGTGGTGCCGTGGCGAAACTGTTGATTGTGCCGCGTTTGGCCAGGTTTTGGGGCACTGCGTTCGCCCTCCAAATCTGAATCCTTTTGACGGGCGAAACCGCAGGGTCCACATGCGGAAGGGATCGGCAAAGGCGGCCGATCCAGACGGCAGAGGCCAAAGTTCCTTCGCTGTACTTTGTCTTTCTTTACGCCGCGATGTTGCTTCAAGCTCGAGCTTCATTTCCTCGTTCTCGACGCTTGAGGGCGTTTCTATATTTGCTCACGTTGTTTCTTCCGATAACTTGGCGTACCCCTCAACACGGTGTCGTAGTCAATGCGTGGGATTTATGGTTCGTTATGTGTTGCGCCTGTCTTCTTTTGCGGAATCGATACAGGAGTGTTAAACGATACGAAAACGAACGAAAAATAAAACAAGATTTGCAAGTCGCATACGAGCAGGCACCCAGTCCTTCTGCGAAAGACGAGTTTATGAAGGGCTCGATGTGTTTTTGAGGTTTGTTTGATCTTTCTCGGCCGACAGCCCTCTTGTTGGGAAGTTTTGTTCTTTATCTTTCTTGGCTTGGATCGTTTTCGTCGTTCTCGAGAGGCTCTCGGAGTTGGCTTCGAGTAAATATTGATTCTGCAGCGGGCCATGCATGCTCATTTAGCTCATGGCAGGACTGTAGTTTTTACAGGATAAAACAAATAAAACCGTCTTCATACGAACAACCAACAGCTTCGCCGCAGGGAAATGGAATTTGCGCGGTGTTCATTTCTATGTTGTGTGTATAAACCTCGACAGTGAATGTGATATGTTCGTGTTAAATTTACACTTCGTTGTTATCGAATCGGTAGAATGAAGGAAAAACAGTATTGAACTTTCCTTGCAAAGACAACCGTGTTTTTATTTAATACATAGGTTGATAGCAGTGAAGAGACTCTCTAAAGAACTTATTATAAATAAATCAAAACTTGCTGACAAAACTTGAATATGGTGGCAGAATGGTTCTCTCAATCGTCTTTATCAACCCATGTTCTGCAGCACCATCAAGTACGAGTAAATCTTCTTGTAAATCTAAAAAACATGTCAAACATTAGGTACTAAACCGTGTAAGCTCACGCCAAGCGTACCTCTACAAAGTTAAGCAAATCGATCGCAGTGAAACCATCGGACAACACGACCGGCAACTGTGCCTTAAGCAGTACTTGCTGGAGCGTTTTTTGATGGTTCGTCGATAACCCGTACCAGTTGACGGCGTATATTTCGTTGATGAGTCTGTCGTTCTGAAATAATAAAACAAAAATACGCGTTTCACAATACCAATAACCAATCCCCAAATGGGTAGGTAGTTACCTTTATAGACAGAAACGTTCCCAGGGCGCAGTTCACAAAGAGTTGAATGGTGCAGATCACGATGACGGCCATTCCTGGGAGCCAAGGGACCTGAAAATATCGATTCGGAGCTGAGATCGAAAAGAACTGAACTCTAAACCGAGCTGTAGCGTACCCTGACAACGATTGCGAGCGATGCGACAAGCTCAAAAATTAGGCACCCAAAGTTGATGAAGAATTGCTTCTTAAACAGCTTATCCATATCGGTAATATGCCTGAGCAAAACGAAGCACAGTTAATCGTTGTCCTAAGTTTTTAACTTAAAGAAACCCTCTCACTTGGTGTGCTCCAAATGCTTGAGCACGATTTCTTTGATGAGATCGGCGATTTCCTTGGCGTTATTGCCGTTGAGGTCGGTGTTCACCAGATCGGTGAGGCGCCGCAAGTAGATGATGATCAAGTCCATTTGGCCGGTTGCGTTGACGATCAGGAACAAAAGACACACGTCGCAGGCCATCAGACCGATGACGGCTTCGAACACCTGCAACAACTGGTATAAACAGTTAACTGCGAACCCGACCGGAGTTTTGGGGTCTATAAAGGGTAGAGTGAACCCGAACAAGAGGACCAGCTCACGCTTCACGATCGGCATGGTGATTGCGATGAAGCAGAATCCGATTAATAAGCCCGAAAACATGATCATGAGGATCTTGATGAACACCTTGCACAGCGTGGCGGTGTGGTAGAGAGAGTCCGTTACCTCAGGATACAGTGCCGGAGCCGTGAAGCGATCTAGATTGTACATATGCAGGTCGTAGAGGCCCGGCGAGGTGAATGCTACGATCTTGGCAAAGCCCTGTGTTCCGAGATCGTTCTACGTTAGTGTCTTCTCGCGTGATGGCTTACCTTTCGACCACTCACCTGGATGGCTATACCGAGGGTCACGAGGCAGAAAACGACGTCCATCAGTGATCCCCACACGTTTGCGATCGAGTAGATGTTAACGAGCAAATATAGGAACAGGTCCATCACCAGGAAAATTAGTCGCCCATTTTTACGCGTGTATTCGGGCAGCATCCGCTCTGCACCGCAGATGGCGAAGAACTTGATCAGCAAACGATTCGAACTGTCGAAAAGGTCGGCCGGAGTTTTGTACTGCTTCCGAAGTAGAACTTCCTTGCGTTTCAGGTAGCGATTCCAAAACTTCATCTCGGTCACAGGCTTTAGAGAGACTGATTCGCTTGTGGCAAAGTGTGAACTATTTATTGAAAGGATTTCTAGTGCAGTAGGTGTTGAAGGACAATCCATTAAACAATACTGATGAATAAGTGATCCACCCACTGGGTTCTACACACCTGACGCCTTCTTTGCAGTCAACGAGGGCGTGGAATAAGAATCTAACGGGAGAAACTGGAAACCTTGCACTATACGTCAGAATCCATCAAAGGCATAATTAAAGAATCCTTGAATACAAATTATTTACATCATAGCAGCTGAGATCCCAGGGCGAAGGCAACACTAGCGAAAGTGCTGAGAGGCTTTCAGTATTAAAAATTCAATTAATTAAAATACTTGTACTGCTGTTTTAGTTTCTGCACTATGTTCATAAAGCATAAAATCTGGCACCATTGTTATGTGATTTATTCTGGTCACTAGTTGCTCTGACGGTAAGCTTATCACAACTACAGTTTCATCCAAGTTTTTGTTGAAATGTATGTGTTTTGAAAGAACTCATAATGACTTCTTTCTTGACACTGTTTTAAGATTCACTCTTCACAGATTGGTTTGATACTGACTCTTCGGACTCGTCCTGTTAGTTGCAAACTTTCACTTGCAGTTATAATCCACTTACGAAGTTCGAAGTGTTACTTGTCGAAGTGTCTTCTTTAAAGGTTTGTTGCTGCTTACATCCGGAAGTTTTGCTAACAAAGTGAGGATTTCTGTGATGACTGTGTACAAGAGTTTCGCTGAGAATAGTTTCCTTCTAATTCAAGAGTTTTTTGGTAATCCTTGTCGCAGGTGCGTATTGAGCGCCGAAAAAAGCTGGAAATAGTGCTACTTATGCAGATATATTTAAAATGGTTTCAAATGAATTACTACTCTAGTTACAGTTCAATTACTTATTGGTGATTGGAAGTGAAAACTGTGAAGAATTGGCAACCATCGATTGTTGCAGCAGTTGATGATAAATCATTTATCAGTGCTCCGAGTTTTCTTGTGCCGAAGTCGCGCATCCACTTGGGCATCCATAATGGAAGGCAGCGCTCGGTGAGAGATTACCAATCAGGTTAAAAATGTAACATTCCTGCAGTCCGCCGAACACGGATGCATTAGCGTCCCGGCGATCACGCTAAATGAAGCACTTAGTCATGCATCAAAATTGACGTTCACGTTCCCCAGTTGGCACCCCGGCCAACTGCCACCGAAATCTCAGCCTCCGTGCACCGCACTGTGCATAATGATAGTAATAAGGAGCTGCCCACGGGAGCGGGTGAAAATGCAAATTCCGCCCGCAGGCATTCCGAAAGGGTCCCCGCGCGCGCGCCGAGCATTAGATCCGTTTCGGCAGCGGCCACGATTTCGAGGGCTTCAATTACCGAGTCCGCTCGATGGGAGGCAACTTACATCCAAATCAATTTTTCATGCCATTTTCACGATCCAGCGCGGATCGTTTATCATCCGGCACCGAGCCGGACCGGTTCGGTACCGGTTCCGGCAAAGCCGTCCAAGAGGGTTCCTGAAGACTCAGCTTCTCGTCCGCTTGGGCCCCGAAACCCAGCGTGTGCTTTGTTGGCTTAATTGTGATGTTATTTATTGTTTATAAATTCACTTTTAACCACAGACATTACTCGGGCAGCACCCTTTCGGAGGAGTTTGGGAAATTAAATTACAAGCAAGCACCGCTGTGGTGCAGCGCCGAGGTGCACGTGGAGCCGCATCCGTTGCTGTGGCGCAAATTAATGGCATCTCCTTCGGAGGGAAGGAAGAAGACATCGTCCGCCGGTGGTTTGTTGTTTCGATTTTCGCAACAGCCGAGGTACAATATTTCCCAGCATAAAAAGAGGTTCAAGTCGGCGGAGAGTTCACACGCGGAAAAGGCACTCGAAGATGCGATAAAGATTTACGATGCCCGATCACGTTGCAGTTCGATCGGCCGAATGAATGTGGAAATAATTCAATTACCAATAACCGAACGCAACGCATCGCCGTTTGTCGAGGAGGTGTCGTTATGAGTGTCTGCAGACGTAACGCCATCTCGGGGCTGGCCTGTGGTTTGCCCTACACAACAAAAAGCCCGCAGATCACGATGCAGCTGGCGGCTGGTAACGTATTATTAAGAGATTTTACATTCAATTAAACAAGTTGCGATCGCAGCGATCGGTTCACGGCGTGCCGTGGGTTTTCTTTATCGCAACGATTTCGTGGGTCACGCGCTGCCCGTGTGTGGGTTGCCGTGGCGTACCCGAGACCCGTGTCCGAGGATCACACTCGGTCCGGTTCTGTGCTGCGAAATGTATGATTAAATTTGATACCCGCAGTCTATCTGTTGCGTTTGGCGGCCTTTTATGATCTGAGGTAGGCACTCAGATCTCACCCTTTAACGGTTTGCTCGCAACGAGTGAGCGAGTTGTCGACGGGATTCTCGTGAAGCGTGATTTTGCCGTGATTCGTATCTTCGTACTTGCTGAAGTTTAGGTCCATTCGGTCTATGGTCATTTTGGCCGTTTGCGAGATGTGCAATGCTAATTCTTAGCAGCTTTGGGTTGTAAGTTTGAAAAATATTAGATCAGGCAACGGTCGCCATACATCTGCCAATGTTGTCTTCATTAAACGAAGACTGGGCTACGATTTGGTGATCCGTTTGAAATGCGATGGGCCTTAACTGGCATGTTGTGATTGCTTCAATTTATGCTGACTCTTTTTGATAGAAGGCAAGTTGGTCCACAAAGTCGCATTTGATGCAATGATATTTCCAAGCTTCTTAAGAATTCGTGTATTTTTCCTAATGCAATGAGGAAAAACTTAGCTTAAACGCTTACCTTAAACGTTGAATATTAAATCAAATTATGTAAATCATGTTATGATCAAATTTTCCATCACTGCTGCTGTTTCTACTATTACAAAGTTGCTGGAGATAAAAAAACTTTCTAATTTATTCTCCGATTAACAGTAGAAGTTTTAACTTTATCAAAATACAAATTTACCAATGAAACTACGAAAAGTTACTAATAATAATGTTAAATTAAATGTTAAATTAAATGGTTACTCATTGTTGACTAAATTTGTTGTAAATAAAACAATATTGATCAATCAATAAGGCGTTTTGACTTATTCTGTCTTTACTTGTCTATCGCCTATTGAAAAAACAAACGTCAAATAAAAAAAAATCGTCCTTCAAATAGTCTTTTATTAAAGCTCTGGATATAAGCTTTCCTAAGCTTTGGATAATTTCCATAAACTAAATCATTTTAATACACAAACAATCATAATAACGTCCCCCATTTTAAATAGTATCAAAAACTACCTAATGCTAGTGCTGCTAACTTGCTAGACTATCGTTTAATACATAGATCATCGAGCTTGGTATATAAAACTGAGTCCCCCCCCCAATTTACTGTCCCCTGCTTCGGGGGTGACTGTGGTGCCGCTGTGCTCCACTGTCCTCGTCTTTTTTATTTGTGGATTTAGGAACAAATTAAAAAGAAGCGGCACGCTTTCCAAGAAATCGGTACAGTGTCTTAGACCGTGGGTATTGGAACATCTGGGCCCTTCGCGGTTCGTGTGGGCTTGCCTGGTGGAATGGTGGGCGGCGCCGGAGTCGTGGCCAGCGCGAAGTAGTTCCAGGGGTATTCCATCGGACCACCGTCGGGTAGACAATAGGCCCGATTTGGTGTGGTCGCCGTTTTCCAGTTCACTGTTTTGGGGCTCGTTTGCGTTCACTTTCCTTGCGCAGCTACTACCCTGAAGCCTAAACCCTTTTCCACCCCACCCTGGCGTGGCCTCGCAGTCTGGCGCATATTAATCAACCCGGCGTGCGTAGGAACGGGAAACGGAAAAGCTCCGAGTCATTGCCGACACTTCGTCCCGCGGCGGCCCCAGGATCGGAGAGCTTCCACTGGTCCGTGGGTTGTGGGACTGGGCGCGACTGAGCAGTCGGCAACACTGGAGAGCGTCAGTGCTATCTTGCGTTTCGCCCCCCACCGACGTCCGCCGGGCCGGGCAGTCAGCACTTTCACCAGCAACGGACGGCAATGGCTACGCGGCCCGGGTCCGGGCGGGGAGCCTCGACGCCTGAGTTACATAAAGAATAATACAATAATATGGCTAATGTAGGCAGACTCGATGTCGCCTTTCAAGATCAGCAGAATCTACTCGACCGCCTCCTTCTCACTCTAACTGTCTAGCGGTGGTCGGGTACGTCGCCCCGTCCCTGCCCGAACCTGCTTCACTTTCTTCACGCGGGCCGACGGCAGCCACTCGGTTCACTCGCAGGCTGCGTGGTCGGTGTCCTTGCGTTGACTTCTCACGGGCTGTCCGGGGTCTCGGTTCTCGATCAAATGTAGATGAGTTGGCACCCTTCAATCGGTCGGCCCCGCTATCGGCACTGAGGATGCTGAGGGTCACGATACGGAATTGGAAACGAATCCGACGATAGTGTGTCAAGATAGTGTCGGAAGCTGCGATGGGCAACAATGGGCCCAGTGGCCTCGGGCCGCCATTGGCAATCGAGATTAAATGCCCCACCATTTGATGTCTACACGTGGCCGATGATGATAACGATGATGTGGCGGTCCGCGGCCACGTCAGCATGTTTCCGGTACGGCCGACGGTTTTTGGCGGCGGAAGGAAGTTCATCGAACTGTTTGGGGCAGTTTTGGGACGTTACAGAAACCCCACGGACGCAATCTGCCGGTCTTCGATGGTCTTCTGGGCGTACGCTAATAGTTGCAAGTAGTTCAACGATAGGAATATTCAATTTAAACCAACGGAAGATGTGGCGCCCAATTTTTCCTGGACACTACCGGACGCAGGACGGTGTCAGTTTTTTCCGTTCCATTCTCAATCGACCAGTAACGGGTGCTGCTGCTTGTCAGAAGCTCGTCCAAGTACCAGATGGCAGTGACTCGGCAGGGCCGGGCAAGATGCCACGTGGCACGTGGCGCAGTCCCCAGAAAATAAGAAAGATTAAAAGACAAACAGAGGCAGAAAAAGAATCGTCGCACCCATTTCGCCAGCAACAGCAGTTTTGCATGTTGTAATGCTAATCCTTACCGATTGCCGGGCGCCCAAGGCAACGAGCGGGGAACCGCTCCTTGCCAGTAATTCTCTTGTTCCGCAGCGCAGGAGGTGCTATTGGGGGCGGCTTGTCTTCGGCTTCGTTACATAGTGTCGCGACTGATAAATGGCACTTTCAGGAGCCGCCCGTCGGGAGTTGAAGGAGGACCGTCGAGATTGGGTCGAGCACTCTCCGTGCAGTCTCGCTACTGAAAGGCTGCACCCCGACGCCGACGACACTCTGTGCGTCTAGTGCGACACACCCGCACCGGGGCCGCAGCCGCGGGGGTCTCCTTTTGGGTCCGGTTCCGCCAAAAATATGCAAACTTTATTCATTTGTTCGTGCGGAGGACATGTGTGAGGCTGCCGCCAGGCGGCCCTGTGTCACGGTTTGGGGTTGACTTTTTTTTTGCCTGTGCAGTTTGCAGCGTTCTGGCTAAATGGCCAATCGGGTCGAAAACGGGACGAACCGGTGCCGTAGTAATGTTATTCTTTCGCAAAAAGCGTCTGAAGGGTCTTCGGTGTGCAAAATGTGCCCTGAAGGAGCCCAGGAACCCAGATAAAGAAAGTCGGGGCTTCAATACAAAGCTAAAGGTTTGCTAATCCTTTTTTTATCATAGTTTGATCAAACTTACAAATAGAAGCTGGAAATTAGAATTATGTAATAGAAAATCATGGGCATGTAAATATATTCCACAAATCGCAGCTTATTGTACGCACATTTCATTGTCAAGCCGATCTGCTGGCTCGAAGCTTTAATTCCTTGAATAGGGAACTTGAAAGAGTCCCGTCATCTGCAGGCCATTCCCAGGTTTGCAAATCGTGCATTGTCATCCATAGTCATCAGTTACCGTACCAGCCGCGAAATTGACTTTCCCGGTGACTGTTTGTTTATGCAAAGGAATGAAAGAAAGAAAAACAATCACAAACTTCATGAATTACACACATCCACCCAGCACCTGGCCGGTCGGGACGGCTGCAGGAAAGTATTATTTGATTCGTGTGTTGACCGATGGCAGGCGGCCACCTGCGTCCAGGCATCATAAACCATCGTGAGTGTTGAGCGGATCAAATCGGTGGAGGCGCATGGTCACTGGCGCGTGGTGCACGTGCCCGGTGACCGACTGGCGGTATCCGCGAAACGGAAGCACAGTGTCAGCGAGCAGCCACCGGATGGGGGCTCACTCATGCCAATGAATAAATAACGTGGGCCAGGCAGAAATTTAATATGCCCTTTTGTTTTGTGTGAATATTTCATAATTAGAATGAAGAGTAGCTGTAGGGACGGTACGGGCTAAGGATCGCACACAGGACGCCTGACGAACCGCGATGCTCGAAACGGCCCACAGAGCTCGGTAGTTTATCAGAAAAAGATGACGCGAATGAAACATGCGCGTTGTTTTGATTTCGGCAAACGGCTCGGCTGGCCGTTGAGGTCCACCAATGTGTGGTTTAATGTTAGGAAGTGGATCACTCCTAAAGGAGCGTTAGTTGTGCCGTTTGCAAAAAGTTCGTTAATTTTTGCAATCCGATCCGACCCATCTACACACTTAATACATACGTATCAATTACAGCCGTTTACTTGACAATGCCTCTTAGTTTAAAATAGAACACCAGGCGAAAAAACGTATAAGTTGCCCTTGCTAATGGTTGTCGGCGGACCAGCACTGCTAAGTTGGACTGTCATCAACCAACCGCTGTCTGCTTGCGCCGGAAGAAAATCGATGCCGATTAAATAATTCAACGGTCCTGCCCCTTTTGAATGCAAATTATTCTCACCCTCGGCGAGCGAAACCCGTCGGTCCGACGGTTTCATCGTTTTGGCGAGCTATGTGGCGGTTCGCATCCGAAACGACTGCCGAAAAGGCAACCCTAGTGGCTTAGGAACTGTGACAGAATGTCTCGCCCGTTGCTGTTACTGTAGCTAGCGGACATAAGTACATAGCGACCCGTATTGGGTTGTGAAGTAACTGTTCGATAATATTCACAGGCACTCGAGCCATAGCTTCGAGTTTTTTTGTGACTGTCGGAAAATGTGTGAACACGACTGCACAGGGATTTACTTAAGGTATGATCGGCTCTTCAGGATAGCCGCTTCATTAATTCATTTCGATGGATGGAATAAAGTGAAATCACCAGCTGAGTTACAGTAATTAAATGTTGATCAATAAGGATCGGTTCTGCACCGTGGAAGCTTGGCGATAGAATCGTCCTCTACAGCTTTGTGGCCCAGCTTAATAAAAGTTAACAAAAAACATATAAACCTAGACAATATAGTATTTCCCATTGCATACCTTCAGGCGTAGTTGAGGATTTTTCAAAAAATCAAAGTACCACATAATAGGTAAATTTTCGAAAAAGCCACTCAACATCGCAGGAGATCCGCAGGAGGAGAAACGATTTTAAATGGTACTGCCTTCGTTGGCACAGTGTTACCACCAAATTCGACGAGATCAATTTTTGCCGAACCGAAACCAGCGACTTTCCAAAACAGACAGTTTACAGTAATTTCTCTTAGCTTCGTCGCGGGAAGTTTCGCCAAAAGCCTCACCACACACCCGCACCGAACGGGGACGATAAACGAAACGTGCGGGCGTGCGATTGGCTTTATCCGTGCCGCGTGAGGCGGTCCTTCACCACGGCGACCCAGAAATGCTGCAGCTGACCGCGTTTAGTTTGAAACTAACTGCAAGTTTCCGCAAACCCCAACCGAGCGAGCCTGCGGGTTTGGCGCTCATGTACAAACTAATCAGCTGCCGTGATTGGAGTTTTCCTGGCTGCCTGGCGGTGCAGACCTGGCTAATGGTGCTGATGCTGCTGCTGCTGTTGCTGGTTCCGGTGCAGCGGCCTGCGGGAACCTCGAGCATACGTCAAGCAACATCACCGACGTTTTGGGCTGGCCGCACCTTCGACGAAACTCTATGTGTGCAACACGATCCGTGGTTTGGGTCGCCCGGGCCGCCAGCCGGATCACCACTTCCGCGATTTCGGCCGGTCCCCGCAAAACAGCCTCATCCCTTCAAAGGAAGGGGCTGGGGCTGGGCTTGGGCACACACGTCGGCGCAAAACGTCGTCACTTCCGCCGTTCGCGAGAGAAAGGGGCGACAGTTCCTGTCACTCGACAGGCCGCGCGAAGCTTTGCACAGATGAGCAAACCGAAAGCGGAAGGACTTTGGGGTCTCCGGGAGGGGCCTTTCCGTTCCCGGCCGGTGGCTGGTGGTAAGCTAACAGTTCGAATTTGACTGTACAATGCATCGTATAATTGAGTTTCGAGTTTTGCGACCGGAAGCGAAGGGCACAAGAAAAAGCTTTCGCCGGCTTTTATTTGACTTTATATTTAGGTCATCAAACCCGTGCTCCGCTCGTGCCGCATTCGCAGTACGCTGCGCGGCTGCAACTGCGGTCCGAGTCCTTTATGGCCTTTCTTTTCCCGCCCCGGTACGCCGGTCGCGCCTCGGTACGGCACTCTCCCGTTGGTGCGACGTTTGTGAACCGGAAACGTGAGGCTGCGGAACCGGAATTGCATCCCCGTGGCCCGACAGTTTCCCGTCGGCTGGCGTCGTCCAGGTCGGTTGCGACGGTTGGCCGCATACGGGGACGGCTAGCGCTGCGCTTCGATGGCCGGGCAGTCACTGGCTGGACTAGCGTGTCCAGTAGCGCCAGCATGCCGGCAGAAGGACACGGCCGTACAACATATAATCAAAAGACTGAACGCACTCTGGAGAGTGCTGCACGCGTCGAGAGTATTGCGTTTCGGGATTGTCGAAGCTGGATCCCATCGGCTTCGGCTTCTGCCTTGAAGAGTTTTTTTTGTGTCCGAGATTTAGATTTGGCCGCTCGCAGCTCGATGCGAACGGCTCTGGATCTCGACGGATCGCTATTCGTGGAACCGCATTGATGATGTATTGTGACGCACGTGATGACACCGCGGGGTGTCACATTGATTTTTGACTTCCTATTAAAATCTGCGCCAAAACATGAAGGAATCCTTATAGAACCGATGCAGCTCCGGTTCAATGGATGTCGGAATCGTTATGGTAGAAGTCACGTACTGACACGGCAACGATTGATGCAGATCACATATTTTTCCATTTTTCGAAAGCAATTTTTTCATTATTTCATTTCATTTTTACCATGCTTATCTGTGCTATTATTTCATTCTAAAATTATATAAAAGATTGGTAAATTCTATAAGAGTGTGATTGCTGCTAATTATTGCTTAAACTCCTTTTGTAGTTATTTTCGGAGATTCTGCAGCGATCGAAATTATGGCTAATCAGACTCATAAACCTAACGCGAGCAAGACTGATGCGATTCGTGTTCGTGAAGTTTTCTTGTCATGGTAAGGTTCAACAAGCAACATCGAATTTCTTAAATAAATTTTTATAGTTTTTCTCATCAAATCCCGAACTGAAGATCTCAATAGTAGACCTAGATGTTGAGCTGTTTTAAGAAGCCGTCACTCTGAAGATGCTACTTGCCTGTAAAATGATAGAGTATTAATGTTCATTATTGTTGATTGATTATTAAATTAATATTTACTACAAGTTGGACAAGTTTTTTAGTGAGCAGTCGACTGCTCGGAAGGCAAATCTTTAGTTTCCAAATTTCCAGTACGAATTGAACATAGTCTCACCAGCCTCCCTCCATTAAAGCCGTATGTTTTACATACTCTCTAAATTTTTTCATAGACTATACTTTCATACTAATTTTAATAGACTATGTTATTGAAAAAATCCAACTGGTACATTTGTTTCACTTTTCCCATTTGCTTAATAGTCCCATAAATTATTCTCCAGACGTATTTACTTGTCCTTTTTTTGGTTTTTTGTTAAGCACGTTATTTTGTTATAGTTTAGTTGTAGATTTTAAGAAATTAATTCTATTAAAGTTTTGGTGAAAAACCGCCAATTTCAATTTCCTTCTTTCCAATATCGAAACAGAAATGATCGATAAGCACTTTTTATCTGATTAAAAGTTACATTCACAGTTTAAAGTTCCATGAAAACGGTGGGTAACGCATCGAAGTTTATAAATATAATAAATACTTTTCAAACATGCCTTTGGTCGGTCCAGAGTTATGCCCACTGTAACGGAAGCGCGCGCTACCATGCGAAGTGCAGAACATGAAGAGCTGGGAACTGAAACAAATAGCATCGAGCCGAGTGGTGTCATCAGACATTATTGGATTTTATGAATACCTGAATACTGAATTGCATCTTCACGCCGGTGGCGCTGCAACCGGGCACTCTCGGCGACTGCAGCATGAATGTGCAGCGACCGTGCACAATGGTGCATTACGTTGCAAGTGCCTCCCACCGAAAGGGGTTGGCGTTGGCACAGAAACCCGAACGGAAGTAGTTGGTAGGCCAAACCGGTAAAAAATACTGCACCCCACATTCCGGAAAGAGGAATATAAATGTACAGCCGCCCACAGTGGCCAGTTGCTGGAGCGTGACGGGCGAGCTTCGCTGAAGGCTGAGCGCGGAGAAGTCAAAGTGGCCCAAAAAGTGCGAGGAATTCAAGATAGGCGGTAAAAAAACTGGCCCAACTTGCAATAGAGCATTGTAGTACGCGCTGTAGTAGGCAAGTAGTAGGTTCGGTAGTAGTAGTAGTAGTAGTAGGGTTGTCCTAGTTTCATGTTCTCAGCGACGACGACGCTGGCGAAAGATACGTAATCGCGGCGTTTGCAAATTGGAGGAACCACGCGCCACGGACGGTATAATGTCTCAGGACATCCGAAGTTACGCCGGAGCGAATTGCTCGAATCGTTTTCGCGAATCGTGATTTCGTGGAGCTTGAATTTTGCTCGGATGAAGTTCGGTAGAAAACGGAAGCGCGAGCGAGCGAACGAGCGAGAGTGGACACCATTTTCCCCGCCAAACATTTTGAGCTACAACGTGCTTCGTTTGAGCGGAACTCGAAGGGTCGTGCACTCGCTGATGTATGAGTGCCTTGGTTTGAGATTGTTGGGTGTCGGGCCACATGGCCATCGAAACAACACTAGGTCTGTAACACGTTTAAAGTCTACCTAAACTGTTAATGAACAGAATGAAATCCTTTCCCTAAGTGGTTGACTTCCGTTCCGTTTAGCAATTGGTTTAGAATTAATTAAGTTTTTCTTAGAAAAAGTCTACAGGTTCTTACATATTTTCATTAAAAGATTAGGTACATAATTCTTATCATTGAGCAATACGCTAAGTTTTATCTTTAAAAATGATTGTGAAGTTATGATTATACGACCACCACAAAGGTATTAATAAACTCATCATGTTTTACGTTAGATAAGTAAACCAAATTGTTATTATAATTTTCAAATCAGTGACACTATTAATAAATGGAAACAAGGAATAACACTCATAAACTAAATAGCAATTGGAAAAGGTCAACGGATGTTTTGTCGAAAGCGTGGCATCATCTAAGAGTCTATTTTGGGTTTGAATCCGTACCCTCAAAATAAAACCCTTCACAACGTTGATCCTTTTCCGTTCGAAAATGGTCCCGTTCCAGCTGATTGTGAACTGACGCACGGAACTGACAGCCCTGGCCGCGCTCGAGGGGTGGGGTGGCCGTGGGTCCGCGGCGAGGCCGGGTTTGTTTTGGTTCACGGTTTTCCCGGTACCGTGGTACTGTGTGGCCTTTGACGCGGTTTTCTTTTCCCTCCACTCCGGCGATACCGCGGATCTGACAGCTCGAACCGGGACGCAGCCGCCGTACGGATGACGGTAGTGGCGCATGCCCGTTGCAAACTATTTTCATCGGCCCCATCCAAACACAAACGCTGCTGCGGACGACCTCGGACTGGCCGAAAACAGCCACCAGTGCCAGTGGTGTTGTTTTGGGCAAGATTAGGTTTTAGCGAATACGGTTTTCTGGTTCTGGAAGGTAGTTGACACCACGACAGGAACAGGTCCCAGGGTTTTGGGTACAGGAATCGTGCAATCGATCATGGTGGACTGTGATGAAAGACCACCTCGCGAACGTAGTGATGCTGTGTGTCCGCGGCTGTGAGAAGCTGCTCATAAACTGAACTATTCAGCTAGCTAGTGATATCCAAGAGGATGTAGAGAACCTGCACTTAGCTACTGAACAAGTCTAATTTCCGGAAGCCAGATAGTGGACTGGTGCCGTTGCGCCTTCGCGACCACAGCGAGTGCAATATGGTAGGCTCCCGATTGGTGGCTCTAATCAGTGTTCCGTAAGATAAGCATTCCGATGCCATATGCTCAGTGGTAGAGCCCCTGCTGACTACTGAAAAGCTGAGCGGAGCTGTGTCGATCGATAGAGAACAGGACAACCAGCCAGCGATAGCACACAACCTATCTTCTTATCGGATTCGCTCATCCGGCTACTGTTCGGAGGGATATTGATTTCATTCCAAAATGTCTGTCCAGGTGAGTGTGGCGTAGAAAACAAATGCCAGATTCCCAGAAGTTCCTCTCAACAGATGATACAACATACGAGCTCAGGGAAAATGTCTGTCGGCCACTCCGTCGCTTAGACTAGAATTAAGTAGTACGTGATTCGAATGACCAAAAACATCCCGACTAGGGTCCTCGTTTTGCGTTCCGCACTGTCACTGAAACACGTGCATATGTGTGCTGTTACTGATAAGATGAGCAGTGAGTCAGCGGGAGAATCTTTTCGGGTTGTGCAGCTCGGTTGAGTCACTTTTACCATTTCCAGCACTTGTGAACAATGTAATTATAGGCTGATGGTGTAATAAGTTCCCTTACAGTTAATTAACCTAACTAATTATAGCTTGGCCCGGACGTTAGCATTCTAGTATAAAATAAACGGGCAACAATTCCCTCCCTTTTGAATTCTGCACATCTTCAAATCGAGTTAACCAATAAGATTACCTAAGGGTCAACATCTACAAGCTAAACTAAGACCCAAACTGCAAGCGAATAACATTGCAAAGTTTGAACACATCTGACGTGAATGCCACTGCTTTGCGAAAATCACATAACATGTGTCAAAATATTTAGAATTGCTGAATGCTGTTGCACTGCGATTCATGGATTCGCTGGCAAAGGCGATGTTCCACGAGGAATGCTGCTCGGCTCGTCCATCACTCAGGCGAACTGAAGCCAAATTGCGACGGCACGTACCGACCGTCCATTAGGCCGTGGTGGCTAGTAAATTAAGGTGTCTATTTACATCAACCCGCCTCGCCATCTTCAAGACGCCGCTACTAAACAGGTCAACCCCCGGGTGGGAAGCGGGGTCCGCGAGTTGTTTAGATTCGGATTCCGCCACAAACACGACAGCCACGGGGAGCGGTGCTAGATGCGAAATCCGTAATAGGGCTGGGCACAGGGAGCTGCGTAGATGTTGGTGTATTCTCTCGCCGCTAATCGTAGAGTTCACCCCCGTGTTGGCTTTATAACGCAAGTCCGAACCGGTGGTGGCCGACTCGGCGGTAGAGAAGTACCGCGAATTAAGCATTGGCACTACGTAATCGTTGACTTTGGCCCGTTTAGCTAGCGTAGACAAATTACCTGCCGGTTCGAACGCCATCAGGGAGTACACGCAAGCGGGTGGTTAGCGCGGGACGATCTCGGCCGCGCGGGTCTGTTGTGCGAGTGCGTCATTGCGCGGCGCACGATCTCTCGTGAGTATGGTTGTGGCCGCACTGGGCTAGAGTCGGACCGATCAGTTCGTTACGACGCCTGGGCGAGAGAAGTAGCCGCCCATAGCGTGGTCGCTCGGAGGCCTCGGAGGTCGTGTTGAAAACGTCAAGCCAGTATTTTGCAGGAGAGTGTAGAATGATGCTCAAGTCCAAGTTCGTCGTTAGCGAATCGAACTGTATGGTGCTGAATTAGTTAAATTGAGTTGTGAGGTAGTGATCGTGGTTCACGAAGTGCCCATCATTGTGCCGTCCCAGGCGATCCATTGATCACGCGCAATTCGCTTCTCTCCACCAGATGACCAGATATAAGCAGGCCCAGTTTGCCGACGAGGACAGTAGCAGTATTGGGTCGATACAGATCAACGAAACCACCCGCAGCCCAACGATGCACATCCGGTACCATGCGGCCCGGGGAACGTCACTGTGGAACGCCCGGAGCAAGCTGGAGAAGGTGCTGATCTTGCTGCTGATGTTCTCGATCGTGCTAATAGTGGTGCTGAGCAGTCTGCTGGCGAACGACAGCACACGGATTCTGCACGTTCGGCCGCACGTCGGCAACGGTAAAGATAAAGGTACGGCGGCACCCGCGAGCGTGGCGGACGTCTATTTTTAGTGTCAACAATCGACAATGTAAATATCGTCTTCTACGCTGTTTCGTGATCTAGATGCGTACGGTGTCGACGAACAAATGCCCTGCCTGAACCACCACTGCATTTTTGCGGCCAGCGAGATACTACACTCGATCGACTGGACGGTGAACCCGTGCGACGACTTCTATGCGTTCTCGTGCAACCAGTGGATCAAGAACAACCCGATCCCGGAGGGTAAGTCTATGTGGGGATTGTTCGGGAAGCTGGAGCAGCAGAATCAGCTGGTGCTGAAGAACGCTCTCGAACGGCCACTGTCCGAGTTCAAGTCGAAAGCGGAGAAGAAAGCGAAGCTCTACTACCAGTCGTGTCTGGACGAGGACGAAACGATGGAGAAGCTCGGGGCGGAACCGCTCCAGAAGCTGTTGAAGCAGATCGGTGGTTGGAACGTGACGGCCAACGCGAGTGGGTTCGACGTGCAGAAGTGGTCCCTGCAGCGCACGCTACAAACGCTTCAGATCAAGTACAACATGGGCGGACTGTTCGGGTGGGCCGTCGGTGAGGACGATCGGAACTCTAGCAAGCATATCATACAGGTAAGCGGTTCACGGTAGCTGAAACAGGGCCGCTGGTTGACCACCGTTTCCACGCGTTTTCCAGATTGACCAAGGTGGATTGACGCTCCCGTCGAGAGACAACTACCTGAACAAGACGGCGAACGCCAAGATTCTGACTGCCTACCTGGACTACATGACGAAGGTTTCGGTGTTGCTGGGGGCCAACGAAATCGATGCCCGTCGGCAGATGATGGACGTGATAGAGTTTGAGACGCGGCTCGCGAACATCACCACGCCGCAGGACATGCGCCGGGACGAGGAGACGCTGTACCATCTGATGACGCTGGCCGCGCTGCAGGAGAAGGCACCGTTCATCAACTGGCAGGAGCACTTCGAGGAAGCGTTCCGACTGGTGCGCCGGAAGGTCACCGAGAAGGAGAAGGTCGTCGTCTACGCACCGGAGTACCTGGAGAAGTTGAACCTGCTCATGAAGGAGTACACTGCAACGGACGACAAGAAGATGTAAGTCGACGAAAAGGGGGTAGGTGCTGCTTCGATCTGACCCGTTCTGTTCTGTTCTAGCATCCTCAACAACTATCTGGTGTGGCAAACGGTGCGATCGCTGACGGCGTGTCTGACGAAGGCGTTCCGCGATGCGTACAAGGGCCTCCGAAAGGCCCTGATGGGTTCGGATGGTGGCGAAGAGCTGTGGCGATACTGTGTGTCCGATACGAGCAATGTGCTAGGCTTCGCCGTCGGTGCCATGTTCGTGCGGGACGTGTTTCACGGTGACTCTAAACCGCAGGCCGAAGACATGATCAACCAGGTGCGGGATGCGTTTAAGGAAAACTTCAAAAACCTAAACTGGATGGACACGGAGACGCGCCGGTTGGCGGTGGAGAAAGCGGACGCCATAAGCGATATGATTGGCTTCCCGGACTACATCCTGTATCCGGAGGAGCTAGACCGGAAGTACCAGGAGCTGAACATTGACCCTAAGACGTACTTCGACAACAACATCAACTACAACATCTACAGCCTGAAGAAGAACCTGGAGAAGCTGGATCAACCGGTCAAAAAGACGCGCTGGGGTATGACTCCACCGACGGTCAACGCGTACTACACCCCGACTAAGAACCAGATCGTCTTCCCGGCCGGCATTCTGCAGAACCCATTCTTCGACATCAAGAGTTCGAAGAGCCTCAACTATGGGGCGATTGGTGTGGTGATGGGACACGAGCTGACGCACGCCTTCGACGACCAGGGCCGGGAGTACGATAAGGTCGGCAATCTGCACCAGTGGTGGAACAATCGGACGATCGAGCGGTTCAAGAACCAGACCGAGTGCTTCAACCAGCAGTACGGTGCGTACAAGATCAACGGCAAGAACATTAACGGCAAGCAGACGATGGGCGAGAACATCGCCGACAACGGCGGCCTGAAGGCAGCCTTCCACGCGTACATCAACAACGAGAAGAACAGCTTCACCGACACGGACACGCTGCCCCTGCCGGGCGTCAACATGACCCACCGGCAACTGTTCTTCGTGTCCTTTGCTCAAGTCTGGTGCTCGGCCGTCACCGACGAGACGACCACGCTGCAGATCGAGAAGGACTCGCACTCGCCGCCAAAGTTCCGCGTGATAGGCCCCCTGTCGAACCTGCGCGAGTTTTCGGAAACCTTCAACTGCCCGGCAGGCAAGGGCATGAATCCGGTGGACAAGTGTGAGGTCTGGTAGACGAGCTCGGGTGCGGGGGTCACACGCGTTCTAAACGTCTGTCTGACTAGGGCTCCGCAGTGCACGAGGTGGTACAAAGTTTTACGTTCATTCTCGTCCCGCCGCTCGGTGGTCTCTTTTTTGGGAGCGCGCCTCTTTTTTGTGATGCTTTTACTTTACAGTACGCTTGACACGTGGCGGGATCGGCGTTAGAAGAAGATTTCATCTCCTGCAAGCCAAATTATACACACACACACACAAAGCATAGGATAGGACAGAACGCTGCCCGCGGAAACAGGAGGCAGTTGGTGTTTTGCAGTGGTCAAACCGCTATGCCGATATCAATTAAAGCCGTTGGAGCGTTGTCTTCACGGAGGCTCCCATCCTTCGCTGTTCGATGTAAGTTTTGTAGGTTAAGCCGGATGCCGGATGTCAAAAGCCAAACACGACAAGCGGACAACCCGAAAGTTCCACTATTTTATTAACGATTTTTCTATCCTTCGAGGTGCGATTGTGGCGCATCGGGCATTTTTACCTTATTTTATATCGTTATTCGATCTTTGCAAAATCCGGAACAGCTACAAACTTCTAGTGTCCGTAAGATTAATCATTGTGATGGTATCTTAAATGAGCGAAACCAAAAGAAAAGTAAACTAAGGATGGGTGCGAAGCCGGGGAACGCGGAGTCGTGCTGTAGGGTGACGTACTTGCAACGTTTAAAATTAAATCAATTCCTATTAGACGACAGTGTAACAATTTATACATTCACGAGGGAAACCAAAAATGAAATAATACTTATCTTAGAATGTACAACTGTTCACAAGAACGGGTCTTAATTTTGGTTTTGAGAAATGTTTTGTAATATATTACCAATGATAAAATGTAAGTATGAACACGTATTTTTCATCTTGTTCTGACACGATGTGGCATTTTCATCATATATCATTACAGTTATTGGGTCATATAATTTTCTGGCAGTCAGAGCTAAGAGTTTCTTAGCCAGGAGTATACATTTTAAAGAAAGCTTCTTGGGAGTAACACTTATAACTATCACCAAATATTATTTCTTAAAATTTAAAGATGCCAAATAAACATTAGTTCCAATTTTTGTCTCTGGTGATTCTTCTTCGATTCTTCGATTCTAATCCGAAAACGAATGTTTTACTTTACTCCTAAAGTAAAGTTACCGAGTACTCCGAGTTTTGTCATGCATCCAACGGGAAGCGAGAAGGGAAGCCGATCGGATACGTCACCGGGAAGTCCGATCCTTTGCAACACCGGATCATCGCGAAATGAGAATGAAATGAGGTGTGGGAATGAAAAAACCGGTATTTGCTCGAATCAGACAATTGCCGTGTTGAGGTGAAGCTGCTTTGTAAATGTTGCAGAAATGCATGGTGATTTATTGATAGGAGTCCGTTTGAAGGGTTTTCCTTCAGCGTCCACAAGAAGCATAAGCTCCCATCAGGCATTATGCTAAATGAAGGTATCACGTCGGGTTGGGGCTCTATTGAACGCTGGCGATCCGCCGCCGGTCCCACACGACCCACTCGATCCAATCGAGAAAGGGCGCGACTCGGATAAACCGTACCCTGGCACAGGTCCGGTGCAGGACAATACCCACCAATCGATAATGGTCCCCTGCGCTCTCGGTCACCCCTCGGTCGACCCGGGCCATGACCATGGGTGCCAGCAGCTCATCGTAGCATACGTTTACGCCCGTTCTGGCACTGACCATTGGGCTTTCCCGTGGCCTCTGCTCCGGGTCGCCTTCCGCCGCCGCCCCGTCGCCGGACACGTTCACGGCCGAGTAGAGAAAGATTTGGCTCAGATCGCCGTCGGCACTCGGCCACCAGAGGCACGCAAACTGACAGGTGGACAGCCTGAGAAATATCGTTTCAATTTTCAGCCGGACAAAAAGAAAAACAAATCAATTCCGGCAACCGTGCTGTGGCCGGGTCGGGTGGACCCGCTCGGTGGTCCCTCCCGGGTCCCGATACCCGGTGAGCGATACTTACGATACCTTCCGTTCCAGTTCGATTAGTGCGAGATTGCTCTGCTCCTTGGGTGCCCCCCGGCCGATGTCGCCGTGAGCTGGCGGATTGTTGTTGACAAAGTTCGGGTGTTGATGGAATATCTTTATAGGATGGTCCACTGCCCGTCCGGCGGCCTCGACGATAATGAATTGCTCCTTCGGAGGGCCTGTGAGTTTTCGGGTGAGTAGAAACGGTGACTTGTGTGTGTGTGTGGTGCCCGTCCTCCGCACACAGTCGCAGGTGATTTATTTGAGATTGGTCGATTTATTATGTTGCGGTCCGGAGTGGATCGCTGAACCCGGGACATCGTACATCACCACCGTGGTCGTCGATGGGCCGTCGGATGAGTATTACCTGCGCCATTGTCCGGTGACGGTGAACCATTTACTCCGCCGGAGCAGCTGGCCGGGGCGGGCAAAAATCGGTCACTTATCAGCACGGCGTAGCAATCAATCACGACCGGGCGAAAGCGCGGCCGAGGGTTCACCCGGTCCGGACCCGCGGATCTCGCCACGTACGCCAGATATGAGAGCTCCTCATCGCCACATGCCTGGCGGTATCGGCGGCACACTTGGCGGTGCGTTCGATGAGGTGTTTTGGGGGGGGCAGCAAAAATGGTTTTCAATTACCGATCGGCGGTGGATACCCAAAGTTAGTAGCAACTTACTTACTTCGTTCGCTAATCCTTTCAACTGCCGCAGCGGTGGCTTTTGCGGCGAGTTCTACGGCTTCCGAGCGTGCGGTGGTCTCGATCCAGTCCAAATACCTCGCAATGTTGACGAACCCAGCGAGGCTTCTGGTGTTGCACCGAGCGGTTGCCTGCGAAACCGATGAGTCCTCCCGGAGTCCGGTAAACGAAACGACTCCCAGGGCGGTCCAGCTCCCGTTTATGCTGACCACAAAGGCCCCTCCGCTGTCGCCATTGCAAACATTGGTGCCTGGAGCACAAACACGTGGCAGGGAATTAGTCATTTTATTTTGAACGTTGGACCGCTATGGAGCTTTGTCGATAATGTTGCTTCCCAGCATCATTTGTTGTGTTTTCATTTTGATGTTTTCACAATACGACATTCGAATAGTTGGCGGCATAATTCGGCTGACAGAAGCGACTTACCGTTTTCCCAGCCGCCACAAAACATTCCTTCGTACAGCACTTGGCTGAAGAGCCGGGGATCGCTTGCCAGGCACTGGAGAGGGCTTACCACGGGCATAGCCGCGGACTGGAGGGTCCGCGCGAGGACGTCGCCCTCCGTGAGGCCCCAACCTGTCACAAGCCCATATATCCGATCACTTCCGGGTCCGGGCTCTTCCGGTGACAGGCAAACGGGCTGCACGAACTCGTCAAACTCGAGCACCGTCCGGAGGGTGAGCATCGCCAGATCGTGCCTTGGGGACCCACTGGAGTAGTTACCGTGCCGGTGGACGCTTTGCACCCGGTGCTCCTGGGAGTGGCGGGCCATGGCCTGCAGCTCGTACAGTCCCGCGCGGACCGTCAGCTCGTTGGCAGCCATCTGATACCCGCTCGGGCCCGTTACGCAATGGGCGGCCGTGATGACGGCTCGGGGGCCCACGATGAACCCGCCACAGGCGTAGGCAATGGTGGCCAGCTGTTGCACTGCGTGGTGCCAAAGGGCCACATGCCAGGGAAACTGACCTGGCCAGCTGGCGGTACCACTGGTGATGGTGCCCGGCGCACCAACAGGACGCTGGCCGCAGCGGAACGGTTGGCTTCCGGCGCCATGGGAGCCATCGGCACTGATGGGTCCCGGGAGAAGACCCAGCGATAGGAGCAACACTTGCACCGCGACGGCGATGCCCACACTATCATCGGCCGCCCTCATGACACTGACAGCGACCTTGCTGCGGGCGGAAGCAATGTACGCACGTCGATCGAGAGCACAGTTTGACTGACATCTTCGACCAGAGTCGTCAGTGGGCCCGTCGTAGAATTCCCGCAGCATCGGTGAATGCACCGGGAGGTGATACGTAAAGTGACCGAATCGGAACTAAGGATTTCTATCTGCGTTTCCGAAACGGAATAAGTATATTGCTGAGAACTTGAAGATGTCAATCGATCAACCGAGAAAAATTACACCCAAATACCTGGTCATACTTTTTTAATTACAAAACTATTAAAAAGCACTCAACATCGACGACATTATGACGGTTTTATAGACCCCAATCTTGACTGAAGCACTTCTTGAACTCTAGCCCGGAACGCGAAAGTAAACAACTCAGAATAAAATCAGAGTCACTCGTCGGGAACATTCTCAAAGGTTATTTCCTCAAACAGCGCGTCAGAGTGTCTGTTTGCGCTGGAGAAATAATTTCATCAATTAAAACCATCCCTAATTCCAACGCAAACCGCTCCAGCGGAATGGGTAATTATTCGATTCCGCTTCGACCGAACCGTCTTCCGGCACAAACAGTCAGCAGAAAGTGGATTGATAACCGCACATCGCGATCTTCGACCAACCGAGTCTTCCCGCACTTGCCGCGCAAAGACGCCGAAGGGCAAAGAAAACATCAGCACGATCGGTTCCGGCGGCCACTTGCAACCTTGCAACCGGTGCACTCGGTGTGTGACTAACGGACCGTCTCCGGATCACCCGACGTCAACGTCAGCGTGGAACGGGAGAATGAAAATAAATTTGTTTACAATCCGATTCCCGGTTGTCAGTTTGCGTTTGGCTGGTCGGTCCCGGTCCCGGTTCGGTAATTTTCTCACGTTTCGCTGATAAACCACCACCTGGTCGGAAGCAGATCCCCCGGAGTGGAGTTGGTGCCCGTGATTGGTGGCTGCGGCCGTGCGGTGACTGGACCGTAGCATTCGCTCGAATCGGGAATCCGACCGGAATGGTACGTGCAACAATTTGTTGTCCACCGGGGATTGGAGTGCCCCTGCCGCTGGTAGACGAAGTCCTTCCGGGGGACGTTCCGTTGAAGCTGGAAAGCGCAGCCTTACTTCCTGCTGGAGGGTTTTTATGTCTGAAAAATCACCACCTAACGGACCGGGGCGGCGGTCGAACCCGATAGGAGGATTACATGAGGGAGTGATTCGGTTTTCTTGTCGGTTATCATTGGCGATTTCCTCTTCATTAGAGTCGACCACCGGTGAAGTTCGATACGAATATGGTTAGGTGCCCCACTCGGTGCCGCTTCCCGTGCTCGGGAGAGAAAAATCCAGTAAACACCTTTACCGTGCTGCCTGGAGTCGCCGGAAAACCGAAACCCGGTACACGATGATTCGTGGTTTTCGATGCGCTGCACTGCAGCGGAAACAGATTGCAGGGCCGAACCTGGGTGGATTATCTATCAATTTCAAATTTAACTAACGAACAGCTTGCAATCAATAGTTACGATTCGATTCGATTTATTTTTACTACCACCGGTGGTTACCTTATCGGTCTGGGTCGACGTATTGGATTGGGGCGGAATTTGATAGTTCCGTAGTAGCGAGCAGTGGCAGAAGGCTGGCCAAGCGTTTGCTAAAGGATGTAACGGATTTATGGGACAGTCGGTGCTGCCCGTGTAAGCGCATTTCAGATTAGAAGCGTTAAAAGATGAACTGAAGCAGACAATTCGACCAGTACGTGGCATGGTTTTACTTGAAACGTACGTCGCGGTTCGAGTTGTGTGTGGAATCATTTAAATCTGCGATTAAAATGGAACATCGAAACCCTTTCAACAGTGAATGACTTTAATTAAATCATTCATTCATTAAAGTTATCAACAAATTAAGGGGAAATCGTTTTGTTTTCGAATTCGCCATCTGGAAAGCTGAGATGGTAACACAAAAATTGAAAGTGAATTAAATTCAGTGGATGACGGTGAAACGACACACGAATTCATTGGAAAAGGAACTAAATTTAAAAGGAAGCTAAGGAAAGTATACCAAAGAGAAGATAAGATAAATATAAAATAAAACATTAGATGGTAACAATAAAATAGAGCTGAACATAGATTTAAAATATTTTATTTTTTACACATAGTTTTTAAGTTTGTCTAAATTCGATTCATCCTAATCTGTATAGAAAAATAAAGAAATTTTAGTTTAAAGATTATTCTTTTTGACAATGTAATTATCATCCGATTGGGTACGGTATAAACATCTTCCCGATCTACGCCTCGAGAATGCGAAATTGCCGGGTAAAATATTCGGTAAATTGAAAACACCTTCCCACAGGTGTGCGAAAGATTTAAGCGCAATGTAAATTGAAATTCGACCGCCGTCGGTCGGGGTGGTGGTTGCCACATAAATAAACAGCAGAAACAAGCCCCATCGCCGTTCCGGCGGCTCCGAAACCTACCGCATCGAAGATGACAATAATTTTGAAAAATAGCCCGAAGACTCGGATGGAATTTTCTGGTGGAACGCTGATTACAAAGTTGCCCTTTCGAGTGTGTGCTGTTGCTTGTTGCTGGTTGAAAACGGAACAGGCTCCGCTGCCGTGCACTTCGGGGTTTGGTGTAAATTTTATCAAACATCACATTGCGCTTCCAACGCCGGGGCAGCGATCGCTGTTCCGTGTACAGGTGGCGTCGTGTAAGAGATTTTGTTTTATTACTTCCCATTAGCATCAAAATTGCCACCGTGAACCGATGATGAATCACTTCGCTTTGATGTGCAAAGTTGAACTTGTTCCCGGCGATGTTCGGTCACAGTCAAGGAAGACAAGGCAAGAGATGCGAACATTCCTGGGGCACCCGGACAGCGCGGTCGATGGTTGGGTGACTTGGCGGAGCCGGAGCGAGGCGAAGAAAAACGAAGCATAAATTATAGCGCCAGTCTGAAGATGCCGTTTTTTTGTCCGGTTTGATGCCCGCGAGGAGCCTTTCGAGTCGATGCAGCGGTGCAGCAAATTCATCATCGGATCGTTTACATGCCGACAATGAGTGATCGGTTTCGGGAGCATAATTCGTGTGCATCGAGTTATGGGGCACTTGTGAAAACCGTGGCGAACGAACAATACTGAACCATGGGAACGGGGTTTCAATGTTGTCTTTATGATGACTAAACACTGCAAGACAATATGAAAAATTTGAAAAATTTGTAAACTTCCTCAAAACATACGGAGTTTGCTCACACATAAAATGTTCTAAGAGCAGCTTCTTGCAATTATATTTTTGTTTAATATAACATTAATTATTTGCTAGAACTTAAGTTTGTCTTCTTTTCGTTAGTTCTATCAAGATTGTCGAATACTCCAAATATTTCCTGCTCTGTAAAATTAGTGCATGATAACCAAGTCGGCGAAATTTCAAACAATTTTTTTTAAATAGGGAATGCAAGAGCGCACTGACGCTTTCATGCTGACACCACAGATGCTTGAGGATGCGAAAGAATGCCAAACCGAACCGACCAACTGGGTGGAGCTGGCAAAAGGCACGAGCTGAGGGCCGCGATGGTGTAAGCACCATCGTGATGTTGCGCGTTTGCAAAACTTTTGTTTACTGTTTTTTATCATGTTAATTTCATGCTGGCATGCTTTAATGAGTCTATTAGCATAATATCGTGCCGACATCATAAATTGCAGCCGCGGAACGGGTTCCACGGCCGCAGATGGCTCCCGAATCCGTGGCGGGCGAGCGAAACTCCATTGGCTAATGTAGTTGTTGCGCGGTCCGGACAGCGTCGGTGGCATCGTTGCATCCTTGCGTGTGCATTCTTTCGCCTGTTGCATCGACCGACACCGGGGACCGAAGGCCCCGTCGGGCGCATGTAAGGGTGGTTGTTTTTCATCGCGGCATTACAACCAATTTAGCTTCATTTTTCTCGCTCCACGCAGCCGGGACCCCATTTTCGATCACTCGAGATGGACAGGTTTTTGACGGGAATTTTAATAACGGTCATAAATATGTCACAATTTGGCTGCGTTGGCTGGGTTGGCCGGGCTGAGGCTGGTGCCAGCCAGAGGTGCCTTTCTATGATGTGGTATCGGTTAGAATGGAGCGAGAACGCTTGTTTCTGACAGAGCATGATAATGCGTTGGGTTCGACATGATGTTGAAATAACCCGACCAAATTAATCTTTCGTCTCACTGAAACAGTTGTGGCAAAATAAAGTCCCAAAGCATAAATCTACAAAGTCTTTTTTTTGGTATACCACGCGAAGCATATTTTTTGCTAAACAACTTACTTGGCGAAGACCAAAGTCTGTCTGCCAAAGTTGAACTAGTTTGAGCTAAAACCATCAGCCTTTGAGCCAATAAGAAAATATTAAATTGTATAAAAATTATTGTTAAGGTAAGAAGCGTTTGTTAGAAAAGAGAGAATAATAAAAAAATGGAAATGTAGGTCACATATTTTGACGCAATCGTTGATTTCATGTGTTTAACTACTCGGTTTACTCTCGTGCTAGGTAACTAACTAATATTACGACGGAAAATTGTTAAACCAAGTTTACCTTTTGTAATGAAACACACGCTACACGACGACGAGCAGCATCAACCGCATGGGATTGCCGTGAAGCTTCCTTTCGAAAGGACGATTGCAATTGGCCGTCACGTTTCGCTGTGCCATCGCCCTGCTGCCTGGTACCCTGGTTTGTTTATTTTAATATGCAAATAACGCGTATCGGGAGAACCACATTTACGAAAATTGCCACATTCCATTGCCACAACAACAATAATGGAACCACTTCCCGTGTGCGCTGGGATCACCCAAATATTGGTTCCGAAAGCCGGACTGGCCCCGTTCTGATAGCAATCGGAACCGGAGAGGGTTCGGTTAGACACGGTGACCACGGTCGGACTACGCGTAACCAGCAATCTCATCCGTTGGCATCCGTCGTTCGATGGCAGGATCGGTGACTTTGCGATGGCTCGGTACGGGTCGCCCACTTCCGGCCGCACTCGTTAATGGGACGCCCGCATGGTCGTCCTGCATGAAGGGGCCCTCGAAAACGTTCAGGCAAATCGTACCGTAATTGAGCCGATTCCCGGTACGAATTTGGGGTTTACAGCTTTCAGGTACGGCTCCCGAAAGTGCATCCTGTGCAACGATCCACACAGGACTTCCCCCGGATCAGCAAGGGGCAAACTGGTTCCGGTGGCAAGCGATTTTTTTCTTCATTTATTCACGTTTAGAATATCATAGGACAGTATGATAGAGAAAGAGACAGCGAGAGAGAGAGAGAGAAGAAGAGAGAAAAAATGAGACCGAGAGGGGATATAGGTGACAGCAATGCAACGACCGGTTGACGCAAACCACATTCAATCCATTAAATGATGCTTCATGACGACGACGGGGCCTACAGCGCGTGCGGTTAAGCCAGGAGCGCCAGGGTCCCGAGTTCAAGATGTGTTTGATTTTGTGTTACAAACCCATTTCCGCATTCCACTTGCCGGCATGATGACATCGGTGAGGCCATTGGTTTGCGGTCGATAGGCATTGCCCAAAGCAAATCCCTTGCATCTGTTTGGATGTTTCAGATGCACCCGAGGCACCGGCAGGGCACGATGTGTGGAAACGTTGGAGATTGATCTGGCCAATCCCATTGGCCGTCAGAAACCATCAGGATGGTCAGGACTGCGGAGCTGGAGCACGTCCACTCGCCGTGTTGATACAATCGACCAAACTTCAACCGGCGCCACTGAAACCGGTGGCTTCGGAATCAGGTTTAACAATTTAAATGTTTTTGCTTTGTCACAAGTTAAACAATTTACTAAACCGCTTCGCGTCGAACGGTGCCGGTTGGTGTTCGTTTGTTGCTAGGTTTACTTTTTGCTTTTAAACGTTCACTGTAGTTACTGTTTAGTCCTTTAGGTTATCGTAGATAGGATTTACTTTTAAACGAAGAATGTAAATCACAGTTTCTATTCATTTTTTGCCCTCCTCCTGGAAGCTGAACTTGTTCTCATTTGTTTATACGAATTATTTGATGAATCTTGATGTAAAAAGTTTACGACTGTTTCAATATTTTATAACGGAAAACGGATCAATAAAAAAATGTCAGAATAGTTTGTTACAACATTCCAACACTCAAACAAACAAACAACAGATAACTCAAGTTAACTCTAGTTTTCTTTACGTGTAGTTTATCTGGTTTATGCTTATAGAGGCTAGTTCCTGTTTATAGATTATATCTTTAATATTGTTAATCAAAACTAGGTTCATTTAATGAGTACGAATTAAGTCGGACGGACGGACGGTTTAATTATTTATGTTTTTTTCTTTAATGTGCGATATATTCTTCAAGTACAGCATTTCGGGTTTCTACGTAGTTAGAAGTCGACTGTAGGTTCCTGATGAAGATCATACCGCTTATCTCTCGTCCTGTCGTCCTGTCGCTCATCGGACGGAGAATACTCGAGGGTGGTTGCTGTACCTCATCCACCCGTCTTGTTGCGGGAAATGTGTTTTTCATTTACCACTCCAGTTTCGATTTTCATATTTATCCTCTCTGCCCATCCTTAGCGATCATCGTCCTTTTTTATGTTTCAACCACCGGGAAAACTCATCCTCATCTTCCGTTCGCGCCCGTGGCCCTGGACGGAAAACACACACACACTCAGAGAATACTTCCGCCGCTTCCGCGCCGACGGTGACGGCGGAAACAGAAGGCTGCATTAGCGGCCAGCCAGCCAGCCAGCCAGCAACGCCACCAAGGCACCGACCGTCTGGTTCCGCGCGGCAAAGGATAAATGCTTGTCATTATTTTTAATATCGGACCGAAAATTGAAATTTTCCTTCGATCAATCTTCCACCGCCGGTGGTGGCGGCGGCGGCGACGGCAGCATAGCGGCGGAAAGCGTGGGCTCTCTCCGGTTCGGTGGGAACGGAAACGTGAAAATAAAAACCTTCATCACTCGGCGAATGGTGATGTTTGGCCGAGCACTTTTGGTGCTTTCTCCGGTGGAAATGTCCGGGCCACCGAAGGCTGCGTAGAGCCTCGGTCGGCTCGGCTTCGTAGCGCTTGCCGGGCTTGGGCATGATGAGGTCGAGCCGCCCGGTGAAGCCGCGCTAGACAAATCATCTTCCAAAACGCATTCGCATTTATTCGCAAACGATCGCGGTCCATAATGGAGTTTTCCACGGGCCAGGCGAAAGGATTGAGATGAAAATTGGGGTTTCCCTGGGCCGTGGGCGATATTTAGGAAGCGGCCAAAATTAGGGGAAAAGTCGTTACGCATCTACGGTCTTGGGTTTTCGTGCTTCTACGAACTACGGATACAAATTTGGAATATTTTTCGCCGTTTATAGAGCGCTTTAAAACCCAAAACAAGACATCAACCCTGAACCTGAGCTTGAAGACTTTTCGGTTCAAGTCTTCAAGTCTGCTTTTGTCAAATATTCGATAATCTTATGTAGCAGGCTTTAAGCCTAGAATAATTGATGTAGAACTTTACAAAGCAAATCAAGCAAAAAGTTCAGCAGATTAGTTATTCCAGAGGAATAAACACAAAGTGCTGCAATGATCTTGGCTTGATGAAACTTTGACCCAATAATAGGTACATGTGACGAGACAACTGATCAGTGGTACGGAAAACATGCCGAAACAAATGAGTGAACATCGATAAAATCATCGTAAATCGCCCGGCACCGTAACACAACTAAACAGTGAACCAATAAACGGTGCACATGATCTCACTTGTTCTGCTACTTTTTCCCGGAAGCGTTTGAAAGTTTCGCCAAATTGTGTTGTTGTTTTTGGTTTCGTTGCTACCGGCGAGTTTCTCGGTTCGTGCGCCGAAACTTCTGGCGAGAGCGACCTGTGGGCAACGTTCCGCAAAAGTAAGTTTAGCATCAGCATGTCATAGTACACCACGGGGGCACGTCGTAGGTGGTGAGTCCTCTCAGGAAGCTGCTCGGATTCTGTTTCGCACCCCGGATGATAATGAAACTGGACGAGGTCGGTACTGCAAAAGTCAGTTACTTCACGGGTGCTACGGGCGAAACATTCCGTTACACATCCACTGTTTCCACTTGCCAACAGCTAAAATGTTATCGATGTTACGTTACGTTCCCTTTATCAGATCAAAAAGTTTGGCAGCCCGTCGCTGCCAAATTGGGTGTCGAGTCGTCGGAATGCGGAACTTTCTTTCGCACGTTGCATTGCATAATCTTTGGTGTGTCCTTCTGGAAACCCCATTTGCTAGTTCTGGAAAGTACTGGAACCCCGTTCTGTGTCGGTTATCCTCTTTGTTATTGGCTGTTGGCGTTTACGAAGCGGTTTAAGGACGTATAACGCTTCAGGGTACATGATGCTGCAGTTTGCGAACTCATTCTTGAGTGGCCAGAAGTTTTATTTTAATGATGAAATAGACGATGCTCATTTCAGATGCAAAAAAATATTTTGTAGCTTTTTGGTTTAATTTTGTTTTTCTTTATAGAATAAATTGTGTACATTTTGCCTTTGCATTCAAACATTGTTTGCATTGAAGATTCATGTTAAACGTTTTCATTAATAGTCTTTCTTAAAGCATAATAAAATTCTGAATTGTTGTTAACAATCTTTTTGGACTCTTGCTATCGCGTATACGTTCATCGTTTAGAATATTTTCGTGAAATGTTTCTCATAAAACAAAGGTTCTTTATAAATGTAGAGTTAGCAAGAATTGACATGAACAAACTGACTGCCTGCTGACCGAATATGCGCCCGGCAGAAGATCTAGACGATAGCCCTGGGTAGGAACAGGAAAATGGCCACTTTATCTCGCGTGGAACAAGTTTCGAGTCAGCTAATCAACGGGAATCGGTGTCAGACCCAGACGACTCGTATGCAAAATGCTCCGTTTCTAGGACTGCGTTGGACCGGATCGCAGGAATACGCGGGATGGGTTGGAGCGTGCCGCTGCCAAAGTGGCCAAAGCGAACCGAGAGAAATTGAACGAACGTGCCGGAAAACGAAAAGGCCAGCCGAAAGGGCGTTGGGCTTCGCAGACCGTCGAGCCGTGCCTACCGCCACGTACACTTATGGCATCGTTAACAATTACGATTACGTGTGTTATCATGGTATCTGCTTTGGCTAATAAGATTAAATTTAATGTAATCTCACCTAATCCTTTTGCCGGTGGTTCTCGCATGCAAACCCGCAACTTGACTCCACGATCTCCACGGCGGTAGAGGGCACGAAAGTTCTAATTATTTTCGTTGCCAACTTCCGCCGTGTGGTCTGTTGAAGCCGGAGAGGCACTCCGCCTCCGAGTTGAACTAGACCGTGGGATCCACTGGATGGTCCAGGACCTTCTGGTGGCGCGGGACCCAGACGGGACGTGAATTCCTTTCCACGGCCCGCTAGTGCCCTGCTGACGAGCTCCACAATGGTACGCTGCTGCCATTTTGATTGACATAATGCCCCGACTTCTCGGTTGGTCACTTTGGCGGGCATTCCTTTTCACCCGGGGGATTATCGGGTCAGGTGCCCGTTACGGCCGGACATCCTGGCGTCGTGCCGTGGCTGAGATGATGATGATAATCGTTTTTGATGGCCCGAAGACCCGAAGTTGCCTAAAAGTGAAATGTCGTTCGGACAACTTTCGGAGTCCTTCCAGCGAGGGCCAGCGTTCGCCAGCGAGGGCCAGCGTGCGCCAGCGGGGATCTACTACAATTGCTCATCTGCATTTATAAAACATAAATTTATCTCCATTTAAAACAAGTCCCCCGGACCGCTGGAGCTGCGCGGAAGAGTTTGCCTTAAGTTTTGCCGAATTGCGAACATTATAAAAATGCTTCCGAACGCTGCAGTGCCGCCACATTGTCTGGCGGCTCGGGCTCGGCTCGATGGCTTCGAATGCGTCCTGCCGCTCTGGGGAGTCTGTTGGCCCCTGATCACACGTCCCACTGTCCACTAACTCTCACTTTGACACACACACACACACGTTCACGCAGACCATGACAACGATTGCAGCCTGGGTATGTAAATCCCTTATTTATTCAACATTTAGTCGAAATTGGTGCACTTATTGTTATTGTGATCAAATCGTAGCGCGCCAGGACTAGACCGACGGCTAGACGGGCAGCAACGCAATAGAAACATGCGACACTTTTAAACTGCGCCATCGGGACATCGAGTGGAAATTGAAACGATAACCAAGGCGGAGTCCGGGCACTCCCCGGGTACAGTTAGGAGGGTGGGGACGCGCCGGTACCCGGGAGGGCGAATTCGTTCATCGGAGTACCCCGCACCGCCAGTCCGGATATTTTTAGCACCGCCCCGGCCGGCGGTTCCTGAGGCGCGGACAGTTCCTTGGCAGCGGTCGTGGCGAAAAGAATGTTCAGTTCGGGGCCTCCGAATGCGACGGAGGTGACTTGGGAGACCGGCAGTGGAATCTCCTGCACAATCTGGGCCAGCCTGGGGAAAAAAATGTGGAAAACGGTCAGTCTGAAGGAGCCACCGAAACGTCGTGTTTCAGAAGCGAAAGGAATGTTGTGTTGGTCTTAGATGGTTAGAACTATGAAAGGACAGCAAAAATATCGATTCAGGTTTACGCATTTTTCTGCAAGCATCCCAAAGTTACATCCAATGTTACAATGGAACAAAGTCAATTGATTGGAAAGTATAAACAACGTTTAAACCCGAAACGAAAGTTACGACGAGTTCCTCGACCCAACATTCGTAATGTGCGCTTTGATTTCCTAAGCTTCCAAAGCAACAGTGTCATGCTTACTGTTGTCCTACTTACTGTGGGTCAATCTTGACGATTTTAGAACCGGCAAACATGGCCACGTACAGATTGCCGTCTGCATCGCTGGTCATACCGTCCGCGATGAACTCGGTGGCTGCTTCGTCATCCTTCAGCCGTATCAGCACCCTCTCCTCCGCTGCGGCGATAACACGTAACAGCGCAAGTTGAGCACCGGTAAATGGTCCTTCGCCTCCTCCCGGTGCGGCCTCACTCACCCAGATTGCCGTCCGCGTCGATCGCGTACTCTTTGATGTCGAACGCGAACGAATCGATGTAGTAGAACCTGTTTGTTCGCGCACTCCAGGTGAGCCCGTTTGAGATGTGTACCTTACTCTTGAGCGGCACCATCCGGCAGTCGGCGCCAGCCTCGTAGCGGTACAGCTTGCCGTCGTCCATCTCGAAGTGGTTGCGAGAATCTTCCGCCAGCATGGTGCCGGCGTACAGACGACCGTGCGGGTCCACCTTACCATCGTTGAACCGATGGTCCGCGGCGTCTGGGCCGAGATCGGCCAACACTTGACGGACGCACGCTTGCGGAGACCGACCATCCCAGCTGACCAGCACCAGCCGGGTGCCGGAACCGACCACGAACTCACCCCGCCGACCCTGCACGGGAATGATGAACGATGCATACGTAGCGCCCTCTGTCGGTCGGTAAGAGATGTACTCACGCCGGGGATTAGAGGCGGACTCCGCCGGAAGCTCCCACCTTAGCTACCCACTTACCGAGAGGGGCCGAATACGTTTTGGCTTCTTGCCAGTCGTACCGGTGCAGGGTGGCGCTTAGAATGCACACATAGTACAGACTCTGCGACTCGGCATCCCAGTGTGGGCCTTCTCCCAGCTGCAGAAACGGACCGGGCAGTACCTCGACCTTAACGTTCGACATCGTGTTTCGCTTTCCGTAGCCCAATTTCAGTCCAAGAACCATGAAGCTCGAAGAAATCAGCTGGAATACGGCGTTATCGGTTAATTACTCGATGCTGATAAAAGGTCTACTATCGAAATCTGATTGGGACCATCATTATCACCATCGAGTTGGGATTTAGTAATGATAAAAAACGGACGTAATGCTATCGTTACCTCACAACAGTAATGTGACGTAAGGCTTCTGTGAAGCAATTCTTATAGACAACCGAAAGGAAAATGAAAACTTTTGAGGAAATCTCCTAGCGGAAATAATAACTACGAACTACGAACAAATTTTTTTGGATAACCTACAAAAAGAAGTACCTCAAGGTGAGGTTTGCATGCTTTAAGGTCAAGGTCAAGTCCCCGTATCGCAATCTGTCTCAAATTGGCATATGCCTCGAGCCCGAATATGCGAATGCACGCAAGGTGCATCGATGAAGTGTTGACGCGACCCTACTATTTGTCCATGAAACACGCACACACACACTCTCTAGGCAATCAAAGTGCAAACAAACGCCAGGCAAACTGCAGTGACCTGCGACAATGGTGGGACGCCTGGCCGTGGTGTATAAAATATCGACGTAACTGTCATCCGTAACGCATTACCGATTATGGGCGAGCGATATCAAGTGGAAACGATACCGCCATTCACCGAGCTCGGCGAAGGGCCGCACTGGGACATTGCCACCCAGAGTTTGTACTACGTAAGCCTCAGCAACGGATGGATCTACCGGTGGGACTACGTCGAGCAGAAGGTGTACAGTGCATCAATCGGTGAGTCACAGGATGAACGGTTTCGCGTGAAACTGATGGTCCTACTTCCGCTCGACAGATGGAGTCCAGGAGGCGAGCTTCATCATCCCGGTGAAGGGGCATCGCGAATGTTTCGTAGTCGGTGACTTGAATCGGGTCACCGTAATCCGCTGGGACGGCCGTTCCGGGAAGGCGGCAGTATGGCGTGAGCTGGTGGCAACTGACCCGAAGGTAGCCCACAATCGCCTCAACGATGGCAAGGTGGACCCGTGGGGACGGCTCTACTTCGGGACGATGCTGAAGGAGCAGCTGGGCGATCCGTTTACGAAGGGCAGCGGCCACCTGTACCGGTACTGTGACCGAACGAAGAAGCTGGTGGAACAGGAGCGCAACCTCTTCATCTCCAACGGTCTGGCGTGGAACCGGCAGACGAACAAGTTCTACTTCGTCGACTCGGGTGCCAACGAGATCAAGGAGTATGACATCGATTTGGAGGGCAACTTTAGTAAGTATCCGTCGTTTGGACCTCCGGCCGAAAGACCCAGTTCTAACGCACTTTCTACCCCGCGCACAGCGAACGGAAAAACTTGGTACGACTTCAAGGTTAATGGCAAAAGTCCGGGCTACTTCTGCGACGGCATGACGATTGATGTCGAGGGCAACCTGTACGTCGCAATGTTCGACTACTACAAAGTGCTCAAAATTTCTCCCGAGTATGAAGCGTTGCGCGTGCCCCTGGGCGATTGTTTGTGAAGTGTTCTAATGTTTTGCTTGGTTTTCTTGGTATTACAGTAAAAAGATCCTACAGGAAATCAAGATCCCGGCTCAGCAGGTGACATCGGTAGCTTTCGGAGGCCCAAACTTGGACGAGTTGTTCGTTACTACGGCTGCGAAGTTGGTCCGAGTGCCGCAGAAAGATCCAGCCGGAGCCCTGTTCAGAATCACCGGCCTGGGCGCGAAAGGGCTACCGATGAACGATGTGGTTCTGGACCTGTGAGTCTGGAGAACATGAAGGTGATTGATTAAAATAAAAGAAACTGTCAATATAGCATTTCGCCAATTTTGTTTCAATGGAAAATTGTTGAAAAATTAGCTCCCCTTGTGTCTGGCCGCTTCTGAAATAGTTTCAGCGAAGGCCATCAGATTAAGTTCGAAGGACATTTTTACTCTGGCTTTCGGCCCTAACTGGAGAGTTGTTCAGTTTATGACATTCTTTCATTAGTTTCTTGGACTCCGGTCCTTGACTATGGATGGTAATATTCAAGCATCGAGACGGGAGACTCATTATTCGTAGGTCAGGATTCCACTGCGGACGCAGAGGCGGATTCATCTTCGTCCTGACAGTAATGGTGCCGGTAATGAATAATAAAAACTTCTGATGATTTATGAACAGCAGCGACCAACGGAAGGCCAAAGATAGTGTTGGCGATACTCGTGATGCCATTCACTTCACTTCCCAGTATGACTGCGAACTAGGACACATTTTCTAATGAAGTATGTCATTGAGCACTTAGAGCTGGCGGGTAATTCGCAGACTGAAGACTAAGGTTATTAGCTAACAGTTCAATTCTTAAGAGAATCGTATATTTAGAAGCCGAAATAGGCTGATCCGAAACAATCTTGATTGTTTCGAAAAATTTGAAATGAAACACAATTTTCCCATAATTTTTGAGGTGAATTTTGTTTGCCGGGCCAATCAGTGAAGTCATTGTTGAGTTCATCGTTAAGCTCTTATATTGTCCTTGTAAACTTGGATACAATATCCATCAACTCTGTTCCAATTTTTGAAATTACAAACTGTTGGCAGTTCATTATTGACCCCGAACTCACCAATTCATATAGGTTTTGGTCGATAGTAGTTGAGTGCTGCACGTGACAAATCTCGAAGCTGTTAAACGGGTTGACACTTGGAGCCGTTCCATAAAACCCAGTCTTCGAATATTTAGCTTCCTCCAAAATCGAGGATTGAACAAAACAAACCACAAAATTGTGTAAGAACAAAGCCTATTCAACGCATAAACCATGCAGTACCTTTTCCAACAATTTCCCACCATTTTCAGTTCGTGTTTCAGTTTTCAAAAGCTTCAAAATCTTTCCTTCTTGATCGAGATTGAAAAATGGTTGACTTTATCGGCGGCTCACAGTAAGAGGCTATCACTGAGCCTATGTCAGCTGTCAAAACTTGTCCAGTTTTTATCCGTTTCTCAGAAATTTTCTTTTCCTTTGGTTTTCGAGCTCGTTTTAAAGGTCCTTTGTGGCAATGGAAAACAACAATAGCAATGTAACGAATGCGAACAATACTTCGTTCTGTCGAGGATCCAAAAGGTAGCTACTGGTGGCGCCGGGAGCGTAAGCTGATCCATCCGGAAAAGTAGTCAAAGTAATTGGCCCCGTCGCGCGCGTACGGAACACACGTTCTGGCCGTAGTGGTCGCAATGAATCATGTGCGGTGGTTATGGTTTTCCGATAGGAAAGCACCCGACAAGGACCGGGAGCCCTTTTTTTATCGCCACCCAACGCTCGTCCTCGACGACAATGAGAGCTGTCAAGCGTGTTCATTGGACAAATATTTGCCTCCAGCTCCTGCAGGGTCCGGGCTCGGGATATGATTTACTGCACGGACTGCAACTGGCTAAGCAGTTGCTGAGTAGTTTCCGTTGATTTATGGTCCCGACGAAACTTATAAGGTTAGGGCGCCGGCTAAATGCTCTTCCATCACGGCCTTCCCGCCGTAGTTGGCCGTCGCACACTGACTGCACTTGCGTGCCGGTTCCGTTACTGCGCCCGGTTGGATGATAAATCCAGCAACGGAGACGAAGGTCACAGGATTTCAATCCGCTTTAATGGGTTCCCATCGGTAGCCAGGATTAACACACAAGAGCCAGTCTGTTTTCTCACCTTCCCCACCCGACATCGTCGCCGTCCAGTCCAGTCCTTTTCTCTTGTGCGTTTTGCAAATCGAAATCCATCTTCCTTCCCGAAGGGAGGGGACAAAGTATGCACAACATAACGTTTGTGTTTTGTGTCCGTCGCTCTAGTGGTTCCCGTTCCGTACGGCGAACAAATCGCGTCTGTCACGTCGCACTACATGGCTACCCGGCCCCCCTGACGGTAGTAACGGGGACGGGATGTCAAATGGATACTTTGTATGGGAGCCAAAATGGAGCCCTTTAAACTGTTTGCCGTCCTTTATCGGTCGCTTCCGAATATTGACGAAACTGAATTCTGGTCTCTCTGGTTTTTTTTGGCGTGGTTCGGTTTGCACAGCTTGGTCTTCTACAGCTGATAAATCAGGTTGTACGAAGTAATGCCCGGGGTGGGCACTGAGCACTGACATTCGCTTACTCTTACTTCGATTGAAATGATAGTAAAGAGCAACGGGAGCACAGTGGCGGGTGCACAATTTTTCAAAATCAAGATTCTGCGTCTAGTGGAATGGAAACATTCTTTTTATGTTCTGATTGATCTCGATGGCATCATGGGTTATGCGATTTGATTCTCACGAACGTGCCAACGATACACGTTCACTAAATGTTCGGTGTTCAGTTTCAGATGATTGATGTTTCATTTATTTAACAATCGTTTTTCTTTTATCAATTTATGGCTTTATTATTTAATTTTTACATAATATTTGCAGCAAATTGTGTCTTTCTAAAATAATATTTATGTTTTATTTTTGTTGTTGTTCACTATATTTCTTTTAATTAAAAGTTCCAGTGTCCAGTGTTTTGTGTTTTGTCGACGGAGTGATAGTACATTTAATGCACTTCTTTGAGGATGTTTAAAAAAACGCGTACTTTTGCTTTCTGTTGTGCCTGTGTTGTGCCAATGTCAAACGAACGTTTAACGATTTCTAATCTATTTGGGGTACCACTTATCATAAACCCAACAAAAGAGTAAACAATCCAAAATCACACCCCGCTACGCGTCGGCGCGCGATCACGATCATTGACTTAAGTACTGCGGTATTAGTGAGGTGATAAATTTCCCCCAGCAAATTACCATTTCCGGGCACGTAATTGATCGCTTTATAACGCTGCCAGTCACTTCGAGGCGGTTTGACTTTTTTCTTCCTTGCTTGCTTGCTGCTCGAAAATCCCGAAAGAACGAGGACGAAAAAATGTGTTTATCTTTTTAATCTCATCACATCTTTTAGCCTGACAATCGGTGTCTTGTCTTTACCGTTGGCATCACCATCGCCATCATCATCATCATCATCCACCGCCTTGTCCCACTCTGAGGGCCCAGCTCACCCATTCGGTTGATCCAGTTGCGAACCGACTGCTCGTCCACGGAAGCTAAGTATGTCCTCCCGCGGACTCGCGAGAGCGCAGCGAGGAAATGAATGATGAAAGTTGCCTTCATTGAAGGTTATTATTCATTTTTCGCAATTTTTCTTCCGGCCACAGGGAAGGCTGCGAACCGTCAGCCGCGGACGAGTGTCGAACGAGCGCGAGGGTGTCAGTGTGCCGTCATCGTGGGTCGCAGGTCTCGTCGATGTACTGTCACGGGATGAGCGTGAAAAATTTATGTTGTAAACATTTATATCTTATTATGTGTAAATTATTTATAAGCTGTAAGCACATTAAGAAACAGACGCTTCATTTACTTTACGCGGGACGACAGCGGGATGAACCGGGTGCGCCCTGAAACCCAGGATCGTTACGGTTGCAGGCCATTACGAATATCTGGGCCAGAAAATTTGTCGGCGGGACCGGGGACCCGCAAACGCTTTTCTTCTTCATTTATTCATGCCTCTTCAATGGCAGCGAGACAGATTGTCATGCTCACGAAGACATCAAGGAGCACTCGCGTGTCGATTTTCGCGTGTCGATTTTCGCGAGTCGCGGAACAAAAAATAGAGTTTGGGTCCAATGTTTTTAAGTATAGGTTCTTCTTTGGTCGGTCAATTAGACCTAATTTCGAAACAAAAATCAACTGATTTGACTATTTGGAACTATTTGAAAATTCGGACCAATGTGACACGCTGTGTTTAATGTTTCAGATCTACATACGAAAATTGATGTACGAAGAGCCGTTCAATATTTAGTTTTTATTTCCAAAAGTATTTACTCTATTTGATTATCATTCCAACCAATATCTGTAACATTCTCACTCACTAAAATTAATATAAAAATATTGTTTGTTTTACCCTTTATCGTGTAATTTTCGAAGCGATTTCTTTTTAATGCACCGCCAGTGTCAACAAAATAAATAAAACCCTTAAATGGTTTTACTTCACTCACGTTCCCGTACTGCGCGACTGCATTACGGAAAGGCAAACATATCGGATCACATTATTGATATTTTAATAATTCTTCTGAAAGGCACCCGCTTTTCGGTGCTGACTATCACCCCGAAAGCAAAGGCTTCCCAGAATGGAACGATAGCACCATAATCTGGTCCCACCTCGGGCCAGTCAATGCGCCCGCTCCGCGGCGTATGTAATACCTGGGCAATGTTTTATTAATTACCCGGTGCCAGCATTTGCATACACTTCGCATAATATAAACACACTTCCCGCGGAACGGAACCGGCCGCGGATAGCGAGGAGTCGCGATGGATGTTGCTAAATGCAATAAAAACGGAGGAATATCCGAGCGCTTTGGGGTTGGAGCTCAAAATTTAAAAACAATATTTAAGCACACAACCGCACCGACGATGGGAACGGACGCTGCAGTTGCGCGTAGCAAATCCTCCGGGTCCGGTTGAGCCCTCATTTGAATCGTGGACCGGATGCGGTGCTCAAAAATTACGAATTTTCCCAGGAGCTTAACAAAACAACACGCGGTTTGGTTTGTTATTATGCGAGATGCGACCGGACATCTTTCTAGGATAGTTTGATGAAGGTAAAACGATTTTCATTTAATACGCCATGAAATGCTGCACAACAACTTTCATGCTGTTTACATGTAAAAATTTGAGAAGATTACCTTTTTACTTTTGAACTAAAAGAAGCGATATCTGAAGAGAGTGCGCTTCATTCAATCAATGGTCGTCATAATTTAAGGTTCACTAGTTCAGCAGATGTTAAGTCTATTAGCTACAGCCACATAGATTGATATCAAGGAATTGGACCCCACTGGCACTACATAGTGATCCTATAAGCTCTTGGAATATATGCGCTTCTCAAAACTTATCAAGCACACCACTAATCAAACGCCTCGCCCGTGTGCCCACGTGAGGCTGGGATGGCCTTGCTTATCACCGAAATTCTCCAGTGTGGCTTGCAAATGAGTTCCACTACTCCACGTCCGCTGGCTAGTCAAAACGATGCCTTCCGGAAGCATGGAAATTATGGAAAGTAACCGACACTCACGCCGGGTCAGTTCCCTGAGGATGGAGCTCAGGATGTGTTCGCAGGTCCTACCGGTGGTTCCTCGTAGCGCTTCTCTCTCGAAGCTCCCCAGGGCCCCTGGGGACTGCTTCCGTGTGGCTAGCTGGTAGAGTTTGCCCACCTGTTTCAGCCGGAAATCCTTGGGGTCCAGGTCGGTGGTAAAAGATAAATTCGCATAAATCTCACGAAACGGCACCGGAAACTGTCGGGTGTTCAGTGGGCGGGTTTGACAACAAAGATGATGGCCGTGAGCTCCGTTCCAAGGGCTGCCCGCACCCGGGTAGGGTACGACCTGCAACCTAATGAGCGGCAGCATAAAAGAACGATCCCGGAGAGCATCCTCAGGAGGTGACCAAACAGTAGCTTGGCCCCCGAGCCCTATGATGGTTAATCGGTGAAGTTTGACCGGCCGCAGGTTGAACCGTGTTCGGTCCATGCAAGATTTATGCACCGAAACCCGCTTGCAGTGTGTGTGTCCTCGGGACTTCTCAGCTGCTGCATCTTCGGCACAGGCAGCTTACCTCCTGATGGGTTTAGTTGTAACTTTGAATGAGGGCAATAAATTGTGCAACCATTCAACCGTGGACCACCAAGCGGGGGTCATAATTATCAGCCGCCAAGGCTCCACGCTCGCACAGGCCGCGCCGGCCGCGGGTTCGACAGGAAAAACTGGACCTACCGCTGGGGAGGCAAGTTACAACCCGGGGACGCCGGTTGGGCACAATTTATGCAGGGAATTATTTTGCGTGTTGATTTATATGGACACAAGCTGTAAAGCTTCTGGTTTATCACGAACTGGCTGGCGTTCCCGTTTCTTGCCTCATTTCTTGCCATATTTGCTCAGCGGCACGGCAGCGGCACAGGCGAAGCCCGGGCGCCTGGGGTGTTGGTATCGCCAAGTTTTAAACTTCCCAGTGCCCGTAAGCTTTTGGCAACACATTTTACAGGAACCTGCACAGTTCGCACACAAAAAAAACCCCAGAGAAAGGAAATCCCTTTTCGTGGCCCACCCAAGGCGCCAAAGGCCTGCTCCGTCGCTGCTCTCCCGGTGCTAGCGGTGCTGCCAAGCGGCCGTTGCCCGTTGTGTTACATTTGCCCGTTGCCGAGTGAATGTTGTGAATGTTGCAGTAGTTAATAAAATATTACTTGTTCATATCATCCGATAACCCTGCGTAATTCGGAAATTGGTTTTTGGCAACGGTCCTGCCGACGGTTCGCCTTGGTGTGCGTACGTACCCCCAACGGGTGCTTCAAGTACGGGCAGGAACGGCGAGAGATCAGCAGGAGGGAAGTTGTAACAGCATCCCCGTATTGTTACAACATATACCCGTTAGTGTTGAATGCTTTTGTAGCCTTTTTTGTAATAATCAAAATAAATACTACATGAATTCATAGTTGGCGTGTCACATACTATCCTCTATGACACCCGAGTGTTTACAGTAAGTGATTACAGTGTAAGTGATTTACATTTCTTACACATGTTTACTTGTTTTAAATAATAGTGTACATTAAAATTAAGTTTTCTTAACTTAAAATGATTTTAAAGTATTATATCGATGGGAAGATTTGCTTTCCAGTCACGGGTGTCCGCAAGCAGCGTCGTACTTGGCGAGGATTGAGAAAGAGAGAGAGAGAGTGTAAAAAACCTACGGAAGAACCTGCGAACAGTCCTTAGAAAATGAGTTTAGACTGAAGCAAAATTGAAGCTGAGTTTTGGACAGCGCTGCACTTTCAAGATTCTTGCAGTTCGCAACGTTCGTTACATTTTCCCAAGCTCAACTCATCCTTTTGGAGTACTCTGATTTGTACTTACAAGTGATAGAAGGCTATTTTTAACATTAAATTAAGAAGACAGAAACTATGTACTGCTCCTTAGTAGATGCATGATGCCCGCAGGTCATTATTGGAAATTGACTTTTAGCGTTTTAATGCTTGACTGCTGCTGCTGGTAGGTTCTGCTTTGGGACTTCGTGGCTACTTCGGTTTTTATACACCATATTTTCCTGCCCCCAGCTTATGCCGTACCTTAGGCGTTGCTGGAGCAATAAATTTAGACTGCAAGCGACAAATAAATGTGCCTTTGCTGTAACCGGTTCCCATCACGTTTCGTTGGTTCACCAGCGGGGCGACGGAAACTTTCGCCTGTCCCTTAAACTCTCCAGAGTGTCGATGGTATGAAATGAAATTCACCCGGACAAAGGTCCTGGAATTGTATATGAAATGGAGGGAGGCCACCGGCCACCAACTCCAACTCTCGCCTCGGAGCAACCGGCACGCGAGCGCAGGAGATGAGGAACGGGTTTTACATGGTTTATGTGCAAAGTTACGATAGCGATCCTTTGCGAGCGAATAAAGGCGATCGGCTGTAAGTTTTATGTACTCGCAGTAAATAATTCGCAGTGAAAGGAAGCGAACAGCGTTTGGAGTAGAAAGAGACACAAAAAACGGACGGCAGCGTGAAACACTGCAGCCGGGGCCGGGGTTTCCACAGCACCAGCCGGTTGCCACAGAGCCTCGCCAGTTGCCAAAAAGTTCTTTTGGAATCATTCGGCCCGAAACTCGTCGGATTGCATCGTGTCGGTTAGTGGAAGTTTATTATTGCACTGAATACTTAATTAGTGTGTCAGCCGTTATGAGACGGAAAAAACTTAGCGCCGAAGGTATGATCCGCACCGAGCGGTGGCATCGCGTAATGATGGCCCTATTCCGGCACCAAATGCGAGTAGCGGCAATCCACATTCTCAGAGTTGGACGGTTTGGGTGTACAAATTTCAACTGGCTCGACTGACGATCCCGCGGGGCTGTATACAACACAAGTTTCATATCTTCGGCAGGGTAAGCTACTGGAAAGGACACAACAAATAAAACGCATAAAACAACACAAAATATGCAAAACTCGAAGCTGTTAAACTGAAACCGAATTATCGTTGCAGAAGAGAGTAATTTTAGTCAATATGTGATGCATCAATTTTTGATTTAGATGCAGATGTTGGGTGATGGATTATTGCTGCTAAATGTTATTATGTTGAAAGCGTATTTTCTTTCATATTCAATTTCTGAAACATCTCAAGAATATTTTTACAAATACAATTAAAAGAGCTGCGACATGGTTCAATGAATGTTCCTTTTGAATGTGGACTAAGCATAAGATTGAGACGGAGAAACATGTCCGATTCTCAATCGATTTGATCAAGATTGGGAAAGGGAAAGTTTTGGTCACATTTTCCTTTCAATCTGGCCGTTAATTCTTGGCTTGCATATCAGATTTTACGGTTGCTTATCTTACAACGTGTGCGGCGGTAAATCTTCCGGAACATCTCCATTTTCGATGGTCAATATTGACCGAGCGAGCAAACGACGAAAAATCACCTACCATCTGTTCGATGACCCTATGCTACGGAATGGCCATTTGCATTTTTTTTCAACGCGGACCCTCCAGAACGCTTCCATTCCGAAAAATCGATGTTTATTGATGTGAAAGAAAAACTGTGACTATCGAACGAAGGAAGGCGAGAAATGTAAAACAAAGGGAAAACAAGACTAAAAAAAGCATATTTCACAGCAGATCACACACGTCCGGTACGTAGGGGTTAGAACCTGTCCCGCCGCGAGAAGGTGGTGGGTCTCCGGTGCACCGAAACGCATCCAACGGCGGCGACCGGAAAGTGCAGTCAACGAACGAGAAGTTGAAAAATGGATGGGAATAAAACTTCTAAATTTATCGATCAGTCACTCAGTCACGGGCGGAATCGAATGTTGACTTAAGGGCCCCACTGGGAAGAGGGGCCAACATAAATCCGACGGTCGCGTCGGTGGGTCCGGGCATTCTTATGAGTCGTCTGGGGCGGGTGAAATTGGAGAAATGGACAAGATAGTTTAATTACCCATCGCCGTCGCCGTCGTCGTCGGTGGGTTTGTTTTCTGTTTCGGATCGTTCATTAAAATGAAATAGACCGAAGATCCGAAGAAGCTGCGGCCGGGTATTAGTCATTCATCTTGGCTCGGAGAAGAAACGGCTCTGATGCTATCAACAGTGTCACGTCCGAAGGAATCCATGCTTCTAATGCTAGCTCGTGCTTTCCGGATGAAGATAGAAATGGCTACTTATCGTTGCTGCGCCTGGAAATTGATATTCGAACGAATCGAACGACTCCGCATGGGCTGCCGATCATGGGAGGTAAATGGGTAGACAAATGTTATGGACGTTTCGGAAATGAATCTTCGTTTGGTCTAACAGCACCGGGCCTGATTCGCGGTGAGTCATTGTGGGGTTTGTGGTCTAGACTTATGTCTAGAACTGACAAAATCTTAAGTCACATTTTGTGTGGCGAATGGAATCAACAAATCATTATTTAAGGATTTACTGCTTTCATGGTTTGGAAAGAATGCCACATTACGAATTATATTTGTTGCAAATGGTTTAGGGTATTATCATTTTATCTTGCGTAGGTTGAATCTAAAATATAACTGATTTCTTGAATCGGTACATGCACCAAAAATCGAATCAATGAATCGGCCATGAAAGTTATTCACGTCTCACGTTACGTTTTCAACGCTCTCGCAGTGTACGAATATAAGTGAGATGTTTTTTAAATCATTATCATCGTCAGTTATAAAAAATGAAGCAAACTGCAAACATTTACTAGAACCCACCCACCCATACGAAGGTATTGAAAGCTTCTCTGAAACTGGAAACGAGTTTTTATTCATTCATTCACTCGACTGCACCAAACTTTAAGATCCTTGAATCTGGTTGGTTATTATGAGAAGCACACGGACCGGGTGCACTTCGGTTGGACTCATCTGCTTAGCATAAAAAGTGTCTTTCTATCTTTCTAAAAGAGAAAAATCACGAAAGCGTCATCTTGGTTGCGGTTACCTTCTCCTGTTAATCAGGCTTTAAGAATGCCGTTTGAAGTCCGCGTTTTTGGTGTTTCGCTCGGGAATGGTTAGCGCGAAGGACACGACATTTATGAGCAATGGCGAGTGCACACGAAAGCATACAGCAGAGGCACTTCTCAGTTTTAGCTTAAAGATACTTTTAACAGGTACTCAGTAGCCTCGGAGTATCATTTCGTCTAAAAATGTTAGTTTACGGTACACTCAAAGAATCGCTACGTTTCACATTATTGTATAATTATACAGTCTTTAATTTTTGGTGCATTATAAAAAAGTTTTAAAATTTAAAACACTGCTAATTCAAATTAGTTTTGTACTTGTTTGATATATTGCGTTCGAACGAAGCAAACGTTTTCTCTTATTTACACCCAAATGTTTTGAGTTTTGAAATTCTTGTTTTGTATTTGACTTCGACCGTTTCCTTTTTCATTGTATTTTGAAAAACAGTTTAGCATCATATCTTGTTGGTTATTGCATTTTAAATAAGTATGTCCTCTGCTTCGGCTGTAGCGGATGATTTTGATGGAAGCGTATAAATCATTCAATTACCTTTAGGATCCTAGCCATCGAACAGTATCTTCACTTCTGGCCACCCGAACGGCAGCAACTGTCAAATACGAAATTCCGAAACCTTCCAATCCCATCGCTGGCCACGCATAACGACGGTATTAGCGTATCTCGTGGGATGATTGTAAAACATAGGAGACCATCCGTTACTGCCGTTGGCTGAGCCCTTCTTTTAAATAGAACAGCGTCCGTCCGTCGGGATAGAGAAGAAATTACATAAAAAAGAAACCCCCAGCCGGTGAATGGTAAAGTTTACATCCGAGTTTTCCGGCTCCTGGGGCCCCGGGATAGGAAACCGGATCAACGCCAGCGAGGATCATTGACGGCGGCGATGCGTCGGAATCTGTCACGGGCTGCGAAACACGAGGCGTGGCTCAGTTTTACCATAATTCGGCAATCAATCATCTATGCTTAAGCATAAACCGTGTCGTGTCGTATCGGGGCGATAGGCGTTTGTCTTTTTTCGGCGTTTTTTCCTGTTAATTCTGGAGTCGGTTTGATCCGCGCCGATGTTGTCGCCGCCGGCGGCGGGTTAGGCGGAAAGTAATAAAATTCAACTGCACATCATAAAATGCCTCGATTGACCAGAAACGGTTCCCAAACTCACGACGAAGCGCGTTGGCTCGGGAAGTTATAAAAACCTAACCAAAGACCATAGGGAATGTCCCAGCTAACCCTGGGAAAGGTAAGTTATCAAACGGGTAGGACAAAGAAAACAGTTCGGATTGTTTTGGAAACTATAAGTTTGTGCAAAGCTTGTACAACTCTTGTCAGAATGGTATACTTATGCATTGTCTGAATTTTGAACATGAACAAACATTTTAATATGCAGCCATGGGTTTCATCATTAGAAAAGTGTAAATTGTTGGCGTATGAGTAAAAGCTACAATAATATTAATTAGTAAATGTTTTTTGGTATTGCTTGCTTGTTTTTGTTTCTCTTGCAGATATTTCAATTATTACAACGTGAAAAATAATATTATCAAACTACTTCTTCCGAAATGTTTTATTCTAAAAGTAAAAAATGTTCGTACTTAGGGTATACTACACTTCATTGATATGTATACGTTAGGTTTCCAATATCGGATTGTATTAGACGTTTCTTCTGCCCACTTCGAAGCCATTCAATAAATCATCGATTCCATTGGAGCATTTCAGTGAGCCGTTAGTAATTAATTTTATTTTGTTAACGACAGTTCCGCTTCGATGACAATTAGACCTTAACGTGCTCGCGGCATCTTTTGCACCTCTTCGGGACTGCTCTTTAAATACGGAACGTAACTAACGAGGAGACAATGATGAGATGGCCAGTGTCGTGACACGGACATAGGCAAACAAATCATCGACTTTTAGCCCCAGTCACGGCACGGCAACACCATCCGGGGTGACGACATGTCTCTGGCCTACCGGAATCCGTTGCCAGGATAACTGTTGGGAGGTGGGAAGTTGTACTTGTTTTCCCTGCGCCACTGCCCGGCTATCAATCATCTTAATGGTGGTCATTAATAGGTTTAATGAGCAATTTGAATGAGTGAATTTTTAAACTTCGCCATGGTCGGTTCCACATGCTTGGAGCACAATCCAGAGCTGGACCTTACTACACTTATCTGGTTGGCTCACGACGTTGTTATTGTTTTTTGAATGGCAAGTAAATGCGTCGTTTTAAATCAAATAATCCAATTTAAAAGTTGATGAATGGTACAGTGGACAGTGCCGGCCAATCTGGCCGACTGTCCACATAATGGTCAGCCCAGCAGTGGTCAGTGTTCGGCAAATTTATCACGAACGACTAAGTGCAGCTGGACGTGGCATGCGATAGTAGAACAGAGAGTACCCCGTTTGCCAAAGGATATTTATTTTTCTTTGTACTTCGTACTCATTACACATTTCGGCGGCAAAGAAGGGAATCATCTGTCATATATGATCCGCACATGGCCAAAAGCAGGAAATCATAAATTGAGCCAAATAATAAAGCTCATAACTCATGTCTGCCTACGATTAACTATAAAAAACCAATAGTGCTATGGGAAAGTATCTTCATTATTCTGAAGCACTCGAGAAGCTTAGAAGGATGCATAAACAATCCGTTATGATTTTCGATTTAAGCAAATCGAATGTTTTCGTTCCTGCTCTGTAGGCTGATCTCAACGCTGGTACGGGAACACCTGACTCATTGTCAGGTGTCAGGCTTCGGTTGTTGAATTGAAAGTGATCGTTGCTTGAATCTTGACGGGCCGACGTTGATGCCTAAACATCATTGCTGACAATGAACAATGTCGGCAACGACTCACTCTCTTTCCGTCTCGGATCTGATAAAATACCGTTCGTATAGTGCCAACAGCGATTGGAAACCAACACGACAAGAATCATTTTCTCGAAGCTGTACGAAGCTTGGGCCCGAACACTAATGCAACATTGTTGTGTCCCCGGATTATGTTAAATGAGAGAACCCGGTACCTACGGTGCATAACCAGTGTCAACACCGGTGCCAAACGAGCTGTGAAACTGTGTTTCGATTCGATAGGGAACGGGAAAGAACGGCATTCTGACTAAAAATACGGAGAATCCGGTTGACAGATATTGATCGTACTCCAGATTTCGTTGTTGCCCGACCTCGAGTCGAGCCGTTCCACCGGGAGGGCAGCAGGAAGATTGGTTGTAGTTTCTTACGCCAAGGGACTTTAAGAAATAAAAGGAGGAAAATAGAATCTAGATCGTGAACCGGACCATAAGCCGGCTTGCGTGTTGGGAGCTAGATTGGAGCAGAGATCGTAAAGTTTGATCGTAAAATTATACGGAAATGACTTTCGACAGTTAATTAAATAAAGCCCGCCCGTCTGGGTGCTCCGTGAATGGGTGGGTGCGCATGCACCGTGCACGGTTATGCTTCACGAACATACCACATGCCAATCGGTGCCGCTTTCTGTTCCGCGTTGCCTTGCCTTTCGTCACTTGACAAGCTGTCAATTTGGGATGTCCAATCATCCCGGTTCCCGGTTTCGGGCCAAACAACCTTCACCACTTGCACCCAGAGATAGTGCAACGTACCGCTGATGTTGATGATGTTTGACGTCCGATGGGCGGTGTCAACACACCAGCGGCCAGTGATAATGGCTGCAAAGTTCGCTGACGTCCACGCTCGATTTTGGTCCCTTTTTCTCGTGGAGCAGAAAGCCAAACGACGAAGTTTTGACCGAATTCTCTTCCACACTTGCGTTTGCAATTATTCAATTCCGCGGCGACCGTGGTGGACTCAATTTCCATAATTCCTACTTTCTTCGCAGCGGGTTTGAGGTCCAAATTTACATCCTAACCCACCGGCCCGCGACGCCCGGCTTGCGCTGCGGCAGGACACCAACGGGAGACACAAAATCTTCATTTATTTTCATTACCATTACACCTCGTAATGACTGTTATCGCGCGAAATAATTATCCTAATTAGCATAATTCAGTCACAATGTTCACCCCACCGGGCGGCGGTCAGTGTCGGTCTTCTAGTTCCCTGTCTGCTTCACGACGAGGACGTCGTGTACTTTTCGGCGGTTTTGGAATACATACTTTTGCGTACTTTTCATTGTTTTTCTTTTGTGTAACTTTAATGTTGCCATTTTGTTATCGTCGTGCGTCGTGGGTTTAGGGAGCATTTTCATGTTTTCGTACGATAACGCAGCGGTGCTGTCAGGGGTTTTGTTTGATTAGGAGCAATTGCGCAAAAAAATTGGAAAGCCGAGCTACACCGAACAAATGGCAACGTTAAAGCCAACCAAACCATTTTGGGCGCTCCGAGTCTATGACCATTTTTAAAGCCAAGAAGTGCTTGGAATGGAGTGCGACGAAATAAAACATGTTTTTGATGTTCGTTTCAGTTGCTTAAACACCAGTTTTTGTAGCTGAAAAAAGCAATTAAAAGTAATTGTGTTGATTTAATTCATAGGAAGATTGGAGTAACATTTTATGTCAGCAAAAGCAGCGATTGAAGTCGATCAGGGGCGCGATTCTTGACTCCCAAGCCAGGTTGGCCTCATCAAGTCCAACGTTAGGAATGATGGGCATCAAACTATCTAAGTTCTAACGTCTTAAAGACCTTTAACATGTCAACACATAAATTATATTGCCAAGCGATTATTGTATGAAAATTCGAATACGTGTGTATGTGTGTATAGGGAGCCAGCATATCAGCAAAAACCGGAAACGCTAAAAAATAATAAAAGGAGCACCGTCCCACTTTCTACAAAAATTGGATATCGTCCGTTCCGAATGCGAAAGATGTTCCGCTATTCATAGAGTGCTTCCGGGACATGTCCATATTTACACACAGCGTCCACTAATTGTCCTTCTGCCGAGCATCGAGGACACACCGTTTACCAATCCGGCAGCCGTTACGCGAGAACCTCGGGGCTCAAAAATAAACAGGGACCGGCTCGAAAGCGCCCAGGATGATGCTCCATTAATCCAAAAATATTACTCAACACCGACGTCGAGCTCCGGAAACTCCGGTGAAACGGGAAGGAAGTTAAAATTACTCCACAACCGATGCCCGTAAAATAGCGAAATGCAGCTGCAATTGCAATCGGTTACGTACGCGGAACCGGACAGTCCAATCCGGGCACAACAATCTGGAACATCTGCAGAGCGGCGTCGGTGTTTGGCATCGGGCGTTGGGCCTTCTGGGCTAGAAGAAACCTTCTGGCCCCGCGTTTCCCCGTTGCTGGCAGTTTTCCTATCTATTTCTCGTGCGCGGGTGACCGGTGCAGCGCTCGTGTGCGGCTATGATTTAGTTTTACCGTTCCTGGCTTCTAAGAGCAGGACGGGCGAGAGAGAGTTTTCGGTGAAGCACTGAAGAAACAAAAAAACTAACTGTGTCAAAGTAAAATGAAAATAAACACAAGTCGAAAAAAGCGAAACAACCAAACTAAGCCGAGCCAGAAAAATCGACCTGAATTGCCAGGCTCACACTTTCCGGAACCGTTCGCCATCACTTTGCAGCCGTTAGTTGCTTTTCGTGGTAGTTTTTGTTCCATTCGTTAGGTGGTCCGTTTCATACTTTCTTTTGCTTCTAATTTTCTTCTTCGTTTTTTCTGTGTGTTTATTTTTCCTGTTTCCTTATTTTTCTTTTTAACTTGCGAAGTGCGAAGTGAAGACATCTTTCGGACGAGTTGTCCACTCTCTTTCTTGCAAACGTTGTTTACTGTTGGTTTTTTCTCTTTCTTTCGGCTACACCCTTCCTGACCGAGCGGTGGAAACAAGCAAGGGCCGGTTCGGTTCGCATTGTTCGAAGCTCCATTTTTCATTCCGATCCAATCCGGCGGCTTCACGCTTTCCCAACTCACAGCCACAGCCACGTGCGTGGTGTTAAGGATTGTGTTTGTGGTTGGCGCGCTTGTGGTTTATCGTTTATCAAGGTTCCTATTGCTGCGCACTTGACGGGTTGTAGGTCTCGACTTTGATGGGAAAATGGCAAACGCGCGAATTGTGGCACCATTTCTACGGGTTGAGTAATGTTTCACTCTTCCCGAAACTAGTAGAAGAAATCGTTTTATTTTTCCTGCATCATTTCGGTTAAAGGAAGCGCTTGACGTGGCGAATTAAGTCGTTCACCGTCACGGTGCTAGCCATTCGCTAAGACCGGCGTGTTGTCGAATGCAAGCAGCGCAATTGGCGACTGTCACAAAGCATGACAATTGAATGAAATGATTAAGGAACTTTAGAGAAAAGTTGAACAACAAATGGCCCTTGTTGAGAGCGCACGAAGCATGGTGCTGTGGGTTAACCTGGCGCTCTACTTGTGCGCCTTTTCAGTTCCTTGGCATTGGTTTCGATTTTGACAGGCAATATTCCACTGTCCTTGCTGGTTGCTTGTCATCGAGAAAATGCGTCCGTTACGGGATTTTCCGACTAGAAAAGGAATTTCCCAGAAACAAAATTAATGGGCGTACTTGCAGGGCGACCGATTTTCGCACTACTCTTTCACGACAATTGCCTGCCACAGCGCACACAGGAACGACAGGAACGTTTTCTTATTGTTTTAGATTTGATTTCACTTTTTTACACTTTTTGGGCAACGGCGTATGTTTCGATGCGCCACCGTGGAATCCAATAATTTTAAATTATCGTTACACTCACCACGAAAGTGCATCCTTATGTGCGCGCAAACTTTATCTTCAGCGTGTCCCGTTGGCTCGCGGCACCTTAAGCACGTGGCAGCAAGTTTGCAGAATGTTTGTCTTACGAAACGAAGCGGAAAGTTTACCATCCACTTTGTTCGCTCGACACATAAAGCAGGAAAAGAAAACCATATGGTTTGAAGTGGAATTGCGGTATGATTGATAAAAAAAAGGACCAGGGGAAAACAATTTATCTTTCCGGAACAGGCAATTAATGGATGTTGCGCGCAGTTTCTGCGGAGTATGATTGGTTTCTGGGGTTTAAAGTGTGGGTTGATTTAGTTTTTGAATTATATTTTTAGGTTCTCCATCTCAGGGCGCAACGCATTTGTGAAAAGTGCCCACAGACTGTGATTCTTTTACTGTGTTGTTGTGAAAATTTTCTTCCATTTTCAGGTTTCCAAAGGTTTGCATTAAGTTGTTTTACTATGTGCACCCTATTTCGTTTGAAATCTAACGTACTTTTGTTCTTTCCTTCGACTACAACAACAACCTCCATCGTTTAAGCAGTGTAATCAAATCCACTCAAAGAGCAATTTACTCTATGTCGTATTAGAAAATGTCTTCATTGTCCTAGATTGTCCCAAATTACAGTTCTAGTAACGGAACGCTTGGGGTGTGCACCGTGGGTACTGTACCGTACCTTTTTCAGACTTTTCAACCAACGAACATGGAAGAAGTTCACAAGACTTCGTTTTAAAACCCCGGACACAGAGCATCACTTGAAAGTATCACTTTATAAACTTGTCCGGTCTTCTAGAACCGGTTCACACCCGCGTCGGGTGCCTTAGCGTTCCGTTCTGCATCTTGTTTCCTGAAAACCTGCGACTAGCGACAACCTGCAATGGCGGTCTCTCCCTGCAACACCTAAAAGTGTGTGAAGCTGTTCGTGCAAACTGATTGCACCATTATTTATGAGTGTAATAAAAATTAACTTTCCATCCGTCGAAAAGTTCCCACGCTGCGGACCCGTGAGCCCGGGCTAGGTCTGCTCTAGTTATGGTTCCGTTTCGGTTCCGCGATATGCAACCATGCGCGGGCCCGTTTACGAAGTTTGGCGGCTTTGGCGACCATCTTTCGGGATATTTGCCGGAGCTCGATCGAAGGCGAAGGCAATTTAAGTGGTCGCCATTAATTTCACTACAACGTGCCCTTCTTTTATTGATTTTAAATCCTTGTAACAGGCTCTTACAATGCTTGTGGCCGCTCTGCCAACGACAGTTCTGCCTTCACAGCGTGCGAACAAACTGCCTGATGCCAGAAGTAATGTTTTAAATTTTTCACTCGTTCCATTTTCAACAGGAAACGAAAGACGTTTTTAAGTAACTGCAAATGCCAGTAAAAAGCTGTGGCATATCCCGTTTCATAAAAAAAGTAACTGTCTGGCTTTTAAAGTTTTTTTTTTAAATGATTAAAACCGGTAACAAACAGGAATATTGTTAAATCCGGTTAAGGGTAGGAAACATTTGCAGAAAGCGTTCATCCTTGTTTGGGATGTTGGAGAGAAGTAGGATGTTTCCATTGCGATTACTAAACTGGTATTTCAATAATTTGCTTCGGTACAGTATAAAAACGTGGTCATTATAATTATTCGAGTTGAGTTATTAGAGTTGTTATAATTATTAATTTTTTAATTTTGCTTTATTTTGAGAATTATTTGTGGCCATTTTTCGCATAACCAGTACGTCATACGTACTAATACTAAAATTGAGCCTTCAAATCTAGAGAAAACAGTATATCGTTTCATAATAACTAGATATTGAACATTTTGCGTATGGTTTGTCATCAAAATCCATTTGATTCCCAAATTGAGAGCCTATTGAACGTTAGAGCATTAGCGCACCCCACTGCTCTCGTTCTGGGATAGACAAATCAATAATCATTCTAATAACCCACCGAACGAACGGTGCATTTGGTCGGAACATCATTGTCAGCTTGAACGTTTGACGTTCGCCGTTTGGTCCGTTGCTTGGTGGCGGAAAGAGACCACCAAAATCCCGATGCTTGATATGTTTTTCACAGTTTTGGCCCAAATTTTGGCCACATGTTTCTGTCGGCGCGTATGTTTGGATTAATTAGCCAATGTGAGTGAAATATGCTGCAGCCCAGCGCCTCGGAGCACCCGATGCGTTCGCCGGAATATTCCGGTAATTAATGAGCACGATAAATTATCGCCGGTATGGCGAGAATATGTTGGCGGGGCGCGAGAGGCCTTCTTTGATGCGCCCTTTTGAACCCGGCTCCTCCCGTTGGTTGACATGACCGCGAATGCGGACGACCGGCGGCCTCGGTTGACGGATGCAACATAAAAAGGAAGGTTAAAAAGCAATCGAACGCCCTCCTCCATAAATTTTGCTCCACTGGGGATCGACCGTCGGCCCGGGCATCCCGGGGATGCACCTCATCATGGCGCAACCGGGGAGCATTTGTTGCTTGATTGGGTCGAGGCAATAGCTTCGGGACCCCTACAAACCGATTCGCGCACACAGCCAGCAGCCATCGTCATCGAGAGGTGACAGCTGGCCCGTTGACGATCGTAACAATTTATCGGGGAGCGTGCAGGGCCCAGCGCTAAAACCTCATCCAACATCATTACCATGCTGATTGTTTATTAGCCGTTTCGGGGAAAATAAGACCGAAAGGGGTGAGCTTCGACGGCGACGGTGAGTTGTGTTTTAATTTTACGCGTCGGCGTGCATTGGCTACACGATTTGTTGTGAGGCGCGTAATTGTTGGCATTTTCAAACTAAGATAGGCCAACAGGTTAGAATGGGTTAGTACATAAATTGCTACAGAACATAAACAGGAATTTAAGCAGTTGTGCAGCGAACGACAGCTGAGCAGGTGTCCTGCTTTCCTATGCTACGATCAAAATCGATAAATAGTGCCAACGTCTACTTTCGACAAGAAAATCTCTCGAGCATCAAGCGGCTCGGTTTGATTCTACCTAAATTTGTTTGATTTTTCGTACTGAAACGTAAATCTTTAAGGTGATAAACATTAACTTTAAGGTGATAAAGTTGTCAACCTACTTAACGCATTTTAATAAACTGGTAAAATGTCTTTGGAAAAATCTTGTTATAAATTACCATAATTTACTTTACTAATTCCGTCTGTTACTATTTAACTGTATTTCATCATTCGAAGTATTTTTTTTATTTACATTACAAATGATGATCCAAAAATGATCCGAAAATTCAAAATGGAAAACTATAAAAAAGTGAAATATCATTTAAACAGAAACGAAGAACGATAAACATGACGACTGGTCGGCAAACTCTATCATCTGCTAGCAAACATGAAGAAAATATGCTCAGACCTTAAAGGAAGGACACAGATCATTGCTGAAAAATATCACAAAAACCACGAAGACCAGCTGCATCGAGTGCACGATCGTAACTATCGCTTTCTTGCATATACGTTCTTGCCGGCTTCAGCAGTGCATCTTAGGGTGCCTGTCGCGGGGTAACTCACGTCTCAGAGCAGCATAAAATTCCCCTTCCTACGGTCTACGCGGAGAGAAAAATAGCTCAAATCTCCAATTCGGCTCTCTTCCTCGAGGCCGAACAGCATAAACATATTTATGCTGTGTAGCTCAGTTGGCGATTCCCCTTTTTCGGCCCTTCGCCCGTCGTCGGTTTGCTCGGTTCCGGTTCGGGCCGCACGGCTTCGGGCGCCGTTCGGGAGCCGCTTCCGAGGACACTTTCGGACGGGGCGCTCGGCATTCGTACGCGGAACACGGAACCGTCGGGTTGTCGGGCATTTTTTTCCGGTTCCCGGTGAGCTGCACCGGTGCACGTGTGTGTCTCTCTGCGGCCAGCAGCAACCAATCGCAGTGTGGTAGTTAAAAACCGTTTCCTTACCGTCGGGAAAGCCAGGAAAAGCCAGCTCCGTGTGGAAGTGAGCCTTGCTGTACGCGGTACAGTGTGGTGCGCAAAAGTGCTAGCCAAGGAAGCGTGGAAGTGTGATAGAGTGGTGAGAAATTGAAATGTCATCGCCTACTCGTCGTGACAAGAAGTGAACCGGGTCTGCCTGCAATCCAATTACTAAAACGCGCAGTGATTTCGACCGCCAGGCGAAGAAGCACTCGTCGGCCCCGAAGCGGGGAATGACGCATTGTGGCCGGGAGGGGCCAGGCGAACAAAGAAGGAGCTCGGCAGAAAGGATACCGGCGCACGCACCGCGGGCTCATCCGTAACCCGAGCGAGCCGCTCTAACTAGACAACGTTAACGGTACCGTTGCCTCAGAAGTGGGTCCCGCCAGTCTGGCCTTCCGTGGCCTAGCGAGACACCATTTTCATAAATCGTTGCGTGGCCAGTGACCATTAAATTGGGGACCGGTGGCAAGGTCCCACCGCCGACGCTGCTGTCGATAGTTGGTGTCTGCCGAGTGAAGGAATTTACCGTGCCGTGTCCAATAAGCGCAAGCAAGCGGTCCAAGAAGTTTTCGTGCGTTTTCGGGGGAATTTTCGTTTTTCGGTGAAGGTCAATCGACCTGTCGCGGCGTGAGCCTACTAATCTCCAATTAACAGGATAATCCGGCGGCAAGTACATAGTACGGTGAAGGTTCGGCCAACCTGCTCGGAGGGTTACGACGTGTTTCGGTGCAAGTGTCAGTGTGCGCGTCAAAGTAGTCTCCAGGCGCCGTTCGTTTGAAAAGTGTATAATTCAATTAGTAGGCCACGGTGAAGGTGCCGAATGTTGGTGGTTGTGCACCGCAACACACAAGTGTTGACAAATTTGTCCCAAAAAAGGCTTAAGTTTGGTGCAATTAAGGTGAGCCTTGTTTTCGGTTGGCGACAAGTGCGCCCCGGATTGTGTTTCGCGTAACTTTAGCCACATTCACACGACGTTACGACGTGCTGTGGCCGAGCAGCCGAAACCAGAAACCGGGTTGGCAAGCGTTTCATTTCGCAAGAAAAATTAAATCCCTTTTCCTACTCGGAAAAAGAAAGGGCAAAACAGTGTAACGGTGAAAAGAAGAAGCGGCGAATAAATTGAAAATTGAAACGAAAACAAACGAAACGGATAGAGTTTCCCTCAAAGTGTGCGCTGGTGTGCGCCGGGCTGTGTGTGTGTGTGTGGTTGAAGCAGATTTTTGCAACATCGAGTGCGCGGCGCCGTACAGTGAAACCGGATAAAGAAACAGAAAATAACAGTGAGAAAGGAAACGGATCGGCGAAGAGCTGAAAAGGATTACTTGAAAATATTATTCTTTCATCAGCCATCAGAAGCCCGGCGATAGTGCGCGGGTGGTGCGCGGCGACGGTGAAGCGACACGGTGTCGCGGCCACCAAGGATAATAAATCTCCCTTTCGTTCGTCTCTCGAGTGCACCGTGAACACCGCCGCCTCCGCTGACTAGTGGACGCTTGTTGTTGGCGCTTTTCCGGCGAAACCACCGACCGCCGTGGTGTTGATTTCCTGTCGGATTAAAGCAAACAGCGCGCAGGCAACCAAGGCCTCGATTATGATTGTGTAAGTACACCACCGTTATGGTCCGGTTTATGGGAAGAGCTTTACCCGCCGTTCTTTGTTGCGGCCCCGCAGGACAGAAGCTTCGGATTTGATTCTGGGGCCAAAATGAGCCTTTAGGTTGTTCCGTTGAACTAAGTTGCGTCAAGGGATGCTGATGAGAAAGATACACGAAATCGTGGTAAATGGTGAAAATGGCCCAAAAGTAGTACCATATGTTTCGAATGTCCTTTGAACGAAAAATATCTTTATGAGGAGAGTTTATTATTTTTTGAGCTATTTTTAACAATTTATGTTGAACTATTTTCCGAAAACAATCAGTAAATCCTTCAAACAAATTGCTGTCGGCGAACGTGGGAAAGAACAGAATTGTAGAATCAAATTATAACCCCAATCCAAAACAACTTTTACAACAATTATAAAAAAATGGATAAATTGTCCAGATTAAGCACAATTAATGGAGTTGAAGGTTCAGAGTTGTTTGGAAAAAATGTTTGAAATACAACTGCTTTCTTATAACATTTATGAAACAATAGTTAACCGAATGAAACACTGCAAACCTGAGCCGCAAGCACAGTCAGCATTCATTTAGTCAGTCGTTGTGGGCATGAGTTATGGAGCCGTTTTCGAAAACTTTCTGCTCCTAATATGCTTCGTGACGCACAACTATTTTTTTTAGTTCGAAAACTTTCCCACTCGCTAACCGGTTTCCACAGCTTTTCCGACTGCGGGCGACTGGTGGCAAGAAGTCGTTTACTCTAAAATGACTCATTTACCCGATTACCGGTTGAGAAGCAACGTGATGGCAAGCGGCAGACAAGAAAAAAGTCGCCTCCGGAACCCTTAGCTTGGTTGCGGCAACGGCGAAAGCCCCGGCCAAAGCCGCTTAGCAGAGATTCTAGGCGCTCAGATTGAACGCCGTTGTTTCTTCCCTGTTTTTTCTTCGGCGACAGCAAGTTAATGGGAAATTGAGAGAGGTACTTCAGCGGCACGGGCTTCGACGGCCAGAAGGGAAAGCTGCTCGAAAAGTTAAAAAGTGTGCTCGTCTCTCGGTGTCCAGGTTGCGATCTCTCCATCTGCAAGCAGTTTCGGTGCATGCATCAACCGTCTCGGCAGTGTTGGGCCAAAACCCACCATCAGCAGCAGCTGTTGGCGACTGGGTCCATTGGGACAGAGCTGCCGGCCTAGCAAAGGAGAAGGCGAAAGGGCTCTTAAAGGATACTTTCGACAAAGTGCTACCGGTCTAGTGTTCTCGCTCGACATGCGAGCGACATTTTCACTTCATTCTCAATCACCTAGGGAGATGGTAGCCAGCCGTGTGGGGGTTTTTTGGGAGGAGGTTATTATAGGCGACATTCGCTTGGCCCATAAGGGACTTAAACGTTTGGCAGGGGCACCGTCGCAATATTCATGAGGTTCGGTGGTTTTGCTCATTCAGCCGAGGTGCATCTCCGGAACATTCTAGACACGAGCAATCAAGTGTCCCGAAAGGAGGAAAAGAATAGACCTGCAACAATGGCGCGAGATGGCGAACAAAAAAAACAATAGAGCGCAAGAAAAAGCTCCCCCACACGAAGGCGCAACCGGAAGCGACCCCAAGGGAAATTTTTTAACTCCACCCAATCTCCGGTGCTCCGGGCGGTCCTTTTCTGCAGCTAAACGGTGGCGGTGATGCTGCAATTGAATTTCTGGAAGTGGCCAAATTTCCTCTGCCTCCTCTGGGCGGACGGCACCCCGTTGTTTTTTTCTTCTTCCTGCCACTAATGTGCACTGCTCGAATTTATGACCCGGTAATTGATATTACCGGAGGAGCCGGGCGGTCGGTGAATTTGTAGCACTTTGCACGCAAACACCAACAACCTCGGCGGACTGCCTCTGGCCTCTGGACGGTGGGCCTGCACTTATGATTATTTCCCGCACTGTGCCAACTGGCCGTACCGAGGGTGGTAGAATGTTTTCTTTTTCTAGGGGTCCACTTTCGCTCGCCACCAATTCTGGCATTCGGTTCGGAGCTGCATCCCGGGGCGAACGGTTCGGTTGCAAAAGCGATTGCCAGCCGAACGATTCGCGGCAGCAACCGCCAGGTTCTGGTGCTGGCCAGCAGCCACATGCTGGGCTCATGCATAAAAGAAACCATCGCAGCCTCTGGGACGGGGAAAAATAGTTATAAATTTCCAACATGTTCACAGGTTTTCGGTTCGGTTTTTTGCTCCGGTATGTGTGCGAGTGTGTGCTTGGCGTTTCTAGCCCAGAACTGAAGGCCCAATCGAATGAGTGTGGAGACTCACAGAAGACTGCACCAACCAACCAATTCGCCATTCGTTGGATAGTTTCGCTATTCCGCGAATTATTCACTATTGGCTCTGATTTGACGGGATTGAAATCTTCATTTCATTGTAAAGATTAGAAGCGTCCTTTGGTCAACACAGGTTGGCGAAACAACAAATCATTGTTAGTATTTCGTATTCAACATTTAGTGGACAGATATAGTAAAAAGTTGCAGTTTTGCATGATAACCAGAGAATTGTGTACCTAGGATCCCATTCTTCTTAACAGATTTGAAAGTTTCATCAGTTTCTCCTATTATCTTAGAGAATAGCTGAAGAACCTGATACTGATTGTTATAAGAGTAGCTTTGAAAAGCTCAAACCCTATTGTAAAACATTTATCAGGTATCTTTTATAAGTTTAATGATTTATTATATCGACATAGTAATGAAACAGTATCATGTTGCGAGCTATGCTTGAAGTAGTCGCAGTGGCAGCAAAAGGAAATAAGCTTCTTGGTGATTTTTATCACGATCCGATCCGGTGCCAGTCCCTTGCGACAACTTTTCTCGTGCTGCCTTTGCGCAAACGTTTGCCGTACCGCAGTCAGAACTCATTGGAAGAATTTTAATTTTCTATTAACCGGCAACCCGCTTCCCAGGGGAATGGATTCGAATTCGCTCCAAGTCCTTCACTTCGCATCGGTAACTAGTAATCAAACCGCGAACAAGAGTGCTCCTGGAAAGCGCAGCCCGTGGACTGCAGTCAAGCGAAGGCAAACTAATAGAATCACGCTGGAGCGTTGTTCGCGTACGAGTTTTCCGCAGTGTGAACATGAGTTTCAACGAGCGTGTTTGAAAATGTACTTATTACCATTAAACCTGGGCCTCGCCAAATGAAGCTCCAGAAACAACGCCCACTAGCCGGTGGTAAGTGGGAGCTTTGCTAGGGAGGCTTAAAAATATTGTTGTCCAACGGCCGGCGCAGTCCAGGAACGGACGATAAACATCGAGCATCACCGAATCGATGAACTGCGCAACATAAATCTTGGTGGCCCGCACAGGACCGGGCGAGCGAGCGAGCGAGGCAGAGGACGGACGGGCGCCGGAGGATTGTGTACATTTAAAATACCTATCCCGGGCAATTTATCAGTTCATTATTGTACACACTTGGCAACTATGACGGGGCAATTACATTTAAATTCATTGCATCTAAATAATTGAGCAGCCAACCAACAACACACAGCGGCACTCCGGGCCACCGTAGACCCGGACCCGCACCAGGGAGCACCACCTCCGCGGTTGCATAGCATAGACGAGGTCCGATCGATGTGCTGTGCCATTAGCTGGCTGGCTGGCTGGCTGGCTGCACCGACAGAAGCAACCTTTTAGCGATAACCGGAGGTCCGGACGGACCGCGTTGAGATAGGATCGAGTAGCTTCCTTCGGACCTCGGCCGGGCCGGCGAGTGAGTTATAGCTTCTTGAGCTTCGACTTCGGCTGCACTTCACCGGTTCGGTGTTTATTACCCCGAAAAGCTGCGGGGCTCTCGGAAAAGGGTTGCTGTTTCACCGAGAGAGCTGCAGTGCGAGCAAAAAGTTTGCTCGACGCCAGCGCGAAAATAGGAGAGCCTCGCAACGGCTGCTTTCAACTAGAGCCTGCTGCTGCGGGTCGGTAGGGCGTTGGGAACCTCCGTTTTTAGCCGACGGTAGTTTATTAGATCGTTTATTAAATGGCCGAAAACACGGCCATTGTCGAGAGGGGGCCATGTTCCGTTCCATTCTTCGCCGAACAGGCAATCCAGGCAATGAAACGAGAGAACCCAAGCCACCGGCTTTGTGGTGGGGCGAAAATTGAATTCTCACCTTTGTTCGGGTCTTTCGCTTCGTATTTTTTTCTGTTGGGTTCTGTCGAGGTTCATAATGGCGGCCAACGGAAGGGTGCCATAATGGCGAAAGATTTGTTCATTTCGACCACAATGAACCATTAATTTGTTGCCATTACATAAAACGTGCCAAAGGTATATTACTTTGAATAGAGCCGGAATTCGCCGTTTTGCGGAATCAGTTTGAAGCCAATTAAAACCATTGTGGACAAGAAATGAAACAATGAAATTTGCGCTGTACATAAAATCACTAGAAATATATTTGAATATGATAAAAAATATGGAGTCTCGCTTTACGCAATGCTTCAATCGAAAGACCTTGCCGGACGGATGGTCTGAGCATAACGATTTACATAACTTAGCAATCGAAAGTAACTTTACCATTTTCAAGTTCTCAGGCTGAAATGTCGACTTTGGGATGAAAATGCTTGACGACGTGTGGTTAATTCAACTAAGCCTTTTAAGTCTGTTTTGAATCCAGCCGTAACCAATCGACTAGTAAATGTTACTTTACAGTTTTGTGGCTCTTTTTAGTACTATCAAAAATCAAATGCATGATCAAAATCGCAGTTACCTTTAAAATGGGATATTCTAGAGAAAAGGGTTACATATTTCGTATAAAAAGAACATTCTGGAGCATAGTATGTGATCGAAACCTGATATTAAATATCAGTCCATTTCCAAACAATCCGCTGTCACTTCAAAAATACTATTAAAAAAAGGATAAAATAATAAACTTAATAACTGGAACATACAATTTTCCAATTTTTGACAACCGACCCATGGAAAATATTATTTTCGACAATTCTTAAGTTTTCTTATGTTAACATGACTTTAAATGTTTTAAATGCATTAAATTATTGTGCAAAATGTTTCCCCAGCGCGACGAAATTACTATAAAAATCTCGTTAAGATAATTGAAAACAACAGTTGTCACTGGACGAATTCTGTAACCGCAAAGGCAATATTTCTTGTGGCTTATCCCGGCCCCTGTCGGCCATTGGCCCGAGCGCAGCGGAGAGATCTACCGCCCGCCAGCGCCCTCCTGCTGATGGACAATTTTCCGCCCTGATCTCGCCGCTCAGCCGCTATTAAGAACGTTAATTTACACCGGGCTCCGGGACCGTGTACACATCTTCCGTGATTCGAAATTTATTGACCACAAGAAGGACGAACGGAACGCCGCACGGGCACACAACTGGTGGCCAATTCTTCGGTGGCCCCGAAACGGCCACGTAATCCCGTTTAAATTTCAAAATAACGACCGCATTACTACAGTGGTATCCTCCGGACCGCCGGACCCGGCCGGTCCCCCAGACTCGCTGCGCTGCGATCATAAATTATCCGGGTGGGTCCCGCCAGAAGGATGTTGTTGAAGGAGCGCAGCCTTCGTGTTGACTGCGGTAACTTCTCTGCCGCTAAACAAACGGCCCACGGACCGTGGGGCACGTGCAAGTGAAGCTTATCGGGTGGTCTGGACTGTTTTCGGGCTACGTGACCCACGTGGAGGGTGGGCTTTTCCAGTGAATGCGAGTGGCGCTTCGCTTCGGGAAGGCCAACGGGAAGGATTTGACGCGAGTCGGCGCGACGGTGAACTGCACGGACTGGCACGGATTTTGCAACGCGCCGCACGCGGACTTTGGCAGGTGTGCGGCCGCAAGCCGTGGAAGTCTAGCGCCCCAACATGGCGTCCGGCGTATGACATGCGAAAAATCAATATTTGTTCCTTGTCTGGAAGGGCCCCGCCCCGTGGGACGGTGGCCCGGGGGGTGGAGGCCCCGGAGGCTCGGCTTGTGGTATGTTTTAACACCCTCCGTTCCCGCCGGGGGGCCCATCGAACGCAACGCGGTGTGTGAGTGTTTGGCGGATTGCATAGCTTCGGGAGCAAACCGATCGAAACGAGCGCGGATTTGAAATCGAATCGTGCCGCCAAAAAGGACGTGACGGACACGACCGCCGCGGGGCGGTCGGTTAGAGGGGTTTAAGTAAATTTATAGTCGCAGGTTAATTGGCACGAATAAAGTTTGCTTCGGCCGACCCGAGGCCGGCGCGACCGTTGGTTGGCCTTTTTATCGGCCGATGGTCGGCAAGGACGTAGGCGGCCAGGTGAGGGTCCAACGTCTGTGTGGAACGAACACACCACGGCACACCACCGGGGCGAAAATCCTAATTTAAGGCAGGAAAGCCGGCCCGGGTTCGGAGCCGACTCCGGGAAACTGAGTACCGAGCGGTACAATATTGCTTCCGTTGCAGTAATGGCTGATTGCTTTTTCCGCTTGAACTGATTCTTTTTATCGCGAGAACTGGCGGAATAGTTTGGAGGTGGGCTAGCTTTACCGGTGTAGGCCAGGGCGTTAGACGGCGGAAGATGGCGGAAAAAGGGCGGAAACCGATCGAGTGGATTGAAATGTTTAATTTTCCTCCGCACCGGCTGTTTGGCCCGTTTCCTTAGCGCATTTAGTATTCCGAAAGCGCACGCAATGCAAAATAATTGAAGTGAAACAGAGGGCCGGACCGTAAGATTGGCAAATTTGCTTTTGTTTAACGAACAAAACTGGGATAGATATATTATTATCGGACTGCAGTGTCAGATGATAATGACTGGATTTAAATGGAACGAATGGAACTTTAAGGCAGCATCGTGAATCGTTAGTAATACTGGAGTTTAATTTTGAGTTTACTCTCGTTTTCCGTATTTAAATTTAGGCTGATGACTAGAACTCTGTTTTGCATCCCGCCTCAATAAATCGTGTATCTTTTTGAAGCTTCCTTGTTCAAAGGATAGTGTTTAAATTGAGACACGTTTTCGCGATGTACTGTTTAATGTCGCGAGTTTAACGTCGTCACCCGAACCCGAAGGCAAACACTCATGGCAATAACATAACCGTTCAGTCCATTGCACGTGTTTTCACGCCTTTTTGCCTCCACGGCAGATGCTGTTAACTATCATTGCTATGCCCTCGGCAGGCCCTTCTAGGCTGAAGTCATCCGCAAACGAGGGCCCAAACTAAGTCCATTCCTGTTTTTGTTCCAAGAAAAAAACACGGGCTTCCCGTTGTGAGCTGCATATGACTGCTGCATGTCGCTCAAGCGAACATCGCTCCGAACAACTGGCCCTGCACTGAGCGTAAAAAAAGCCCAACATCAACACACAGTCAGCCTCCACCCTACTCGGGATCGCATCGATAAAGACCTTTACCTCGCCGGGAGGGAGCCGAAAATGACCGAAACAACTTCATCATAACAACCTCAGGCTCAGTGGCACGGCGATTCGTGACCTCGCTAGAAAAGGCAAAAGAAAAACAGGGAAAACTCCCGCGGGTATCCCTTTTTGCTCCCGGGTGGGGGTCGTTGCACCACGCAACGCGATTGCATCACATGCACTTTTTGCGGTGCACCATTTTGCACTCGATCAACAACGCGGCCGACGACGATCGGTCAATCGGGCAAGTCACGTTGGCTTCGGCTTCGGTGATTCAATTTTTGGTGGGTCCGAGGGAAAAAGGAAGGAGCCGTTTTTTGCCCGCTTTTTCCGAACACCCTAGATGGAGAGCGAAAGAGAGAGAGAAAGAAACGAAACAAACAAACCGTGGCCCCCAAAATGGAGCCATCGCCAAGGATGAAGAGGAGTAAAAAGGCAAAGCAATGGGCCGGGGGCTCGTCCGCAACATGCTCGGTCGGTGGTAGTGGTGGTGGAGCATAAGAGGACCTCCGGAGGTACGGCAACATGAGGCAAACTTCCGACCAAGCTTGGCGCACGGCGCGAGGCTTGCCAAGTGTTAGTTTTCCTGGCCCTCGCCCGTCTCTGGTGCCATTATCCCAATCGACTAGGCGCTGACTGCAACTCCTGACCACCGCTTGGCCCCGTGGCCCCGTTTTCCCCTGCAAATCGGGTTGACCACTGTGCACACACACACACACATGAACGCGCTGGCCGAGAGAATTCACTAACGAAAACTGTTTAGCCAAAGTTCGTTGCAGGAGTCCGCACGGCGATGCGCAGGATGAGTCATTAGAGAGAGAAAGAGAGAGAGAGAGAGCGAGAGAGTGAGTGAGTGAAATCCCCAACCCCTCCCCCCACACGTAAACATTGCCGCACCCGCGCCACCAGGAGCCAGGCCAAATTGCTGCCTTTCAACAGCGCGCCGATTCTCGATCCGCGTCGAATGTGGCCGCCGCCCGGCAGGATAATGGTTGTCATGTCGAGCTGCCCCGGTCGGTCTCCGGGTTGGCAGTGCTCCAATCGAATCGGAGATGCCGCCCGTCCTTGCGACTGTCCCGTCCTGTGTTCTTTTTTTTTTTTTTTGTAATCATCTCAAAGTTTTATCGAGAAGCGCCCAGGGTCCCGGTGCCGTCGGGAGTTCGTTTTACTCGCTTTTTAATTTTACTTCATTTGTCTGCGACCGTAGAGTGGAGTGCGAGCCCCCAGTTACCAGGCCGCCTGTGGAGAGAGAGCGAGCGAGAGAGAGGTGATTCCGTTTCCTTATCGTTGCCGCAAGTACACTTTTCCTTACTTTCATCTCCTGTCTCGAGCAATTGTTTCATGCTTCTTGGGTTTCTAGCTTTTCGATTTAGTTCTGCTGCTGCATTTTCACTTCTTTTTTATCCTTTTTGCTTTGCTTTTCTTATTGGCATCCTTCTTTCTCTTTCACGTTGATTGATTTTCTGCTTCCACTCCTTTTCATGTGCGTTTGAACTTTCTTTCGAGCTTTCGGTAGATTTCTTCGTCCGGAATCCATGCCCGGTAGTTTGCGAGTAGTTGGTCTCCACTACGGTGTGCGCTCCAGTCGCTTGGCGTGCCCTCTAATGCCGCCACCTCCACCGTCGCCTCCGAGAAAAGGTGCCCGATTTCAACTCTGTCCCACTGCGCCATCCTCATCGTAAGCTCATTCGGAGCCTATTCTGTCTCTTTCTCTCCTCCCGGTTTTCGTGGCCTCCTGAAATGTGGCCACAGAAGAGGAGGAAAAAAAAGCGGAAAACAGACAGAAAAATCGACGGAAATTGGAGTCTGCAGAACTGAGCAACGCTACGCTACGCGAAGGATGTTCTCGGGCGAGTAGAACGTAACTGAGCGACCCACAGGACGAGCGACAGAGACTGCAAGATGGTGCGACAGAGAGAGAGTGAGCCGGAGAGAGGGGAGAGCGCCGGCAAAGATAGTTTCTTGGGCGATGCTGTTGGCGCCACAGCGTCCCGGAGACATAAAGTAGACCATTACAGACCGCGCTCCGTCGTCGTCCGCAGCGTACGAAGCCGGCGAGGAGGTTCGGGGCGATCGTGAAGGGGTCACCCGTTTCCTCCGCAGCGCCCGATCCCCCCGCATCGGGTTTCTCTAGTCGCGTGTTTTGGGTTTTTTTTTTTGGCCGGTCGCAAGGATATGTTGGCGTCGCCGGCAATCCATGCGCCATCCAATTCAATCGAAGAACTGGGGCGTCTATGGGGACGCCGGCGGGTTGAGACGCCGGCCCGCCCGGAAAGTCAGACCGCGGTGGGATGGCGAGAGGGAGCAAGCGGGGAGATGCAGCAAGCATAAATTTGCTCTCTTCTATCTTCCTCTCTCTCTCTCTCTCTCTCTGTCGGACGATGCTGGGAGCCGGTTCCGGCGCGGTCTTCGTTCTTGGGAATGGTACACCACTACCGAAAAGACAATTGGGACCTGTGATGCTGTGCGGTGGAGGAAGGGCGTATGGCGGGGCAGTTGGCATGGCGGCGGCGGCAACAACCAAAAAAAGGAGTGAGTTCCGAACCGGCTCTTTGATTTATCCGATCGAGAAGCCGGCACAGCGGAGGTAACACGCCAGAAACGATTTAGCGCCTCGCGCTTTTCCGGCGCGGCCCATCGTCCCGGTTGGGTTTCTCTGGCCGCCAAGTCGCGAACACGAACGGCGTCTCGCGTCGCCACTTTATCGGCTGGCGGGCGCGGCCCAGGAGCGCGCCGGTTTGACCTCCATCCGAAGGTGGCGCAATAAGTCCCGCGACTGGCGGCGGTCGAGTCGCCGTTTGCCGTCGCAATCGATAACCGGTGCCATCGGAGACTGCCTGCCAGGCCACTCCTTCTCCTGTAATTCTTTTCTGACCTACCTTCAACACGACGTTTTTCCCACGACTATGAAAAGAGAGTTCTTTTCGAACGGATTCAAACGAAGGCTTCAGGTTATTCACTTTGCCCGATGCTGCTGCTTTCGTCGTATCCTTTTATTCTGGTTGCGTTGTGCATCCCACCCGGGGGAAAGGGAAACCAGGGATACCAGTGAGGAGCGGTGGAACCGTAAAATATCGGCACGCAGGGATTATGATTCGCTTTATGACTCAATTGCTCAATAAATTTTTCCCACCGTTAACACGGGCAGAGCTGGCGACCAAACCGCAAGCTGCAAAAGTGGAACCAGTGGCAGATTTTCGGTCGGAAGTGTTTTTCGTAGCGCTCAGGACCTGGTCGGCGCAGGGACTGGCGGAATGATAAATCCGCCCCTTTAAGCTGTGGGAACTCCACAAAGGGGACGAATTAAAATATAAATAAAAAGACGACGGCAGTAAATGTTTTTAATGTTACAGCCATCACAGCCGCCGATGGGCTTAATACGGGCATATGTGTCTGTGTGTGTGTTCCAAGCAAAATCTCGTTCCCGACGTGTGGCGAAATCTGTGCGAAGTGTACATATAGGGCCCTCGGGATGGTCTTAAGATAATCATAAAAACGTCATCGGGAAGCTGTCCGGAATCGTATGTTGGCGTTATTGGGACTACGACAACAGCCACGCTTGTACACACACTCACGCATAAGTGATTACCGATGCATCGGACGGGGAACTGGGGAGTACTCCTCTTCTGGGAAATCGATCAAAGTGATGAAACGACAGTTTGAAGCACGTTTTATGGCTCGCCTCGTAACGGTAGCCTCCAGTACAATGTGTTGGCCGCGTTGTTTCAAAATGAAAATTACATAATTTCGAGACCACGATTTCCATCACTAAATACAGCCAGGCGAATTTGGCATCATTTACGATTCATGATGTTTTCTTTACGCTATCTGTTGTACTGTTTGATGTTTAATATTTGATCACGAGAAGACCGATGCTTTATTTAAAAGGTTCAATTAATGTAGAGCTGAGCGCAGGATTGACCCCCGCTGATAGAGCAGTCGGTAACGCTCTTCGCTGTCAGCGCAGCTAGCCGTGGTTCGAATCCCGGGATCGGTTGTAACTCAACCGGCCATGGTTTCGATTCCCGATACCGGCGTGACAGGGGGGTTGGCGCGGGGCTAACAATCCCGTCCGTAAAAAATTAAAAAAAAAAAAGTTACAGAAGAGAGCATCAGAGATTAGCATTGTCTCTGGTGCCAGGCCAAGACTGCTCAGCGGTTGTAGCGCCAAAAAAAAAAAAAAAAAAAGAGCGCAGGATTGATACGGGTGATACGTTGGAATGGCATCATGGTCGGAATGGCAATAATTCACATACATTTTCCTGAACCTGATCCTGAAAAAATGGCAAAAATGACTCAATAGCTACAATCAGCAAACTTGTGAGATTTTGATTGTTTTACTGTGATCGTGACATATTTTTACTAGTATACAATAGATCTTCTACAATGCTTATACCAAGAATGAACAACATGTTTTGCAATGAAAAGGACGATGGTTTGTAACGTTAATTACTACATACTACGTGGTCGTACCCCAACGAGTCATTTGCGTAAATTTCTAAAACCATATGCTAGTTTGCTTATTAAGGATTGTGACCAAAAGTGTCGATGTGTGTGGCATGGACAGAGGCTAAAAATATCTCGTCTGGCTACGTTCGGTGCGAGGGCGTGTTGATTGGGTTTGATTGAAATTACCCAATCAAATCACATCTAATCAGCACACGAGGAACAACGGCTCCAACGCCGGTGCCCCGAAAACCAATTCCAAACATTATTAAACTTTCCCGGCAAAACTCCTTCGGACCCCCGCGGTTGCGACCGGCTGCGCTGTGGCGAGGAAAGTTTTAAATGAAATTTCAGAAACAAATCAGCCACGGCCAGTAGCCAGCGCAATTGCGGGCTGCGCTAATATGCTAATATGCACTTTCGCTCGAACATGCCCGTGAACGCCGTCCCCGAGGACGATGCCGTTTAGTATTTGCATTTCACTGTTGTCGCTGCTCGGCGCAACACATCCACGTCCGGCGTGTTTGATAACCGAGACCATCATAAATGTAATCTAGCGTAAAAAAGTTGTGAAAAACGCGACGCTCGAACGCGATTGTGGGAAAATCGGGAGGGATTTTCCCCCTCGTCGTCGTCGGTCATCGACAGTCAAACAGACAAAGTTTTGCATGTAACTGTCAAAAAATGCGCGTCCTGCGATTGCCTCTCCCCTGCGAGACACGAGACCCATGAAAGAGTGTCTCGAAGGACGAAATGCGGGGATCCCTTTTTGGACCATTTGCATAAACCGTCGCCGAAGTTGTGTCGAGCGTTTTGTGTACAGCAAGGAGACCAGAAATGAGATGCAATTCAAGTGCAATGGATCTTCACTCGGAGCGCTCGGTAGCTGACCGTTAGTCAGTGAAGAGAGGGGTTCGGTCTGAGAATTACGTCCACGATTCCGACTTTGACAGTGTGGTGGGAGAGAGTAATCAGTAAAGCGTGGCGTATAATGGACGTGTAAATTACATTTTCATGTTCTCCTCGGTCGGTGCCACTTTGGACTTGCACATCCCCTCGCTCAACTGTCAAAAGTTGAACTTGCGGCCCAGACCCCGGTCTGGGCGGAGGTGTAAACCTCGGGAAGAGCTACCATGGACAGCTTTGCTGTCGATTTTGCCGTCAAACACCCTCCTCCGACGGTAGCAGTGATTGTATCAAAACTTGCCACAAACTTGTTACCTTTTCCCCCAGTTGGTACGCATCTGCGAATGCGTAAATTGGAATGTTGTACAATAAACTGTAATTGAAAGAATTTTACGAGCTGCTTCTGTGACCGACACCGTTCTCGGACGCGAGAGGAAGGCACTCGTTTCGCGTCTCCGGTATGCGAGAAACGACCTGTCATCAGGTTGTTACAGTTTTACGACCAAGACCCACCGGGTGCCTTGGGCCGTTTGATGTTTTGAAGGTGGAACTTCTTTCTCTGGTGTCACGTTTCTGGAGCAAACGGTGTTCCTGCTCCGTCCATCAGTACATATCAGTAATAGGATTGACTTCAAAAACAGGTTTAGCCGCTGCTGAACTACTCGAAAGTCCGTTTAATATTGAACGATAGCCGTGTATGACACAATACTCACAAACAAGTGTAGATGGTCGCAGAAGGTATTGGAGAAATGACTAAAATAACTATTAGACAAATAAATTCTTTTCAGTCACAACAGTGCTCAGATAATTAGCAAACATTGCTCAAAACTATGAACTATTCAAGCTCTTTGAATAATTTAGTTTTATTAGAACGGGCAAACTTAAAGTTTTGCACTCAGGTTGATGCAATTGTCAGGGTTCGAACTAACGTCTTTTGCTTAGAAATCGATTAATCGATGCAGAGAGTCGGATGATCTACATACTACAGATCTACAGAAGCCTATAGGCATTAGCTCAAGGATCAAACAGCATTAGAAAGGCTACATGTACTACGTAAATTTACTGTTTAGGTAAAACGCCAGACTTAAGCCGAAATGTACAAATTGCGGTGCTCGAAAAATTGGCCACTTATAAACCAATGATCTGTTAATGGTTGGAATAGTTCCGTACTGGTAAACCTCACTCACTTCGTACTTGTTTGCCTCTGAAGGTGTTCCACCTTCCTATCCATTGGGAACATATAACAGAACTTCCATTCGTTTATTTTTTGCATCCATCCCGCAAGAAGTGTCCTCATTTGTAGTTTTACGAGCGCAATGTGTGTGTGTGGCTGTGTGTACATGGGTTTGCATTTTACAATCTGCGAATCGAGCCGCAACCAGTCGTTTAAGATTGATGCTCGGCCCCGGTCCCCGAAAGCTGTTCTCCAGCAGTTCGATCAACCGAGCCACCACCAGTAGAGCACCATAAATGAGCTATTCCATGCAGCCGGGCGGTCCGTAAAATTTGACAACTCTGTTCGGCTCGTTTGTTTAAAGAATTTCACCTTCGCCACAGTTTATGATCTGCACAGCAACCATAAAGCATCGCTCCGGATGATGAAACGCCCTGCCCTCCGATCGTCGTCGTCGTCGAGCGGCAATGGCAATACCGTTTATTGTTAACAACAGCGTGAAACGGGAAACAAAACATACACAAAGTTTCACACCCCGCACACACATGGGCCAAAAGCAAACACAGCATCACTTTTTATGGGGGCCGTCAAGCACAGCCCCCCTCGCCATGTTGCGTGTGGCCGGCCGAGACACGGAAACAGAAAGAGAGATTTGTCAACTTGGGTGCCTGGGATGGGACCATCAATGGTCACTAACTAGCGACCGCCCCAACAGAACCAACCCACACCCGAGTGCCCACCACCCACCGCCCACAGTGGCCGATGTAAAGATTTAAACATTTAAGAAGGATCGTTCTGAGGTTGTCTGAAGTTTGGTCACCTTTTCTTTCGCCCGACATAAGACCCCGTGCTGTTTACCATGAAAATGGGCTCCACCCGAGAGGACCGCCGGCGAGGGGGGCCCTTGCAAATTGGATGAAGAATGTGTGTGTGTGTGTGTGTCGGGGGGCTTGGTACGGGGCGCGTATATCACGCATTCATGAGCGACGGCCACCTTCAAAAGCTCTAAAGACACCAAAGGCGAGCATAAGATATCAAATGCTTCCGCACACACACACACAACGAAGGGATGTTCTCGGGGCCGGGGGATGAATTGTGTAGCATGATGATACTGGTTTCTGGCTGTTTTGCCTTTCGCTCCTGCCGGTCTGTCGGTCCCTCGTGGGTCCTTTTGTAGGGTCCTTGCGCCGGGTCGCCGGGATGACCGTGACGGATGATGAGATGATGAGGCCCGGGCTAAACACATACATGCAATATAGATTTATTTTTTATTTTACTCCCGCGCACCACCCCCGCACCGCCCTCTGGACCATGTTTGCCGCACAAGTTGCGGTACGCTCTGCCGATGCCCCGGGGCTATTTGTCAATCGTCTCGAGAGAGTTGAACTCTCCTTGGAAGGAGCGATCGTTGAAGAGCGGTCGTTGCCTTCGGGCTGCCGGGGGCTAGGTTGGTGGTTTTTGAGATCGTTTTTGTTATCCCGCTGCTTACACAGGGCCCGGTACATCCGGGCCCCCCTTCCTTCGAAACCGGAAGGACCGTTTACTTCTCGGCCCAAGAACAAGAGGAAAAAATCTCATAAAAACAGGTTCCGGGAACAGAAAAACGAGCCTATTGCTGGATGTTGCCACGTTGGGGCGCGCTTGCCGGGCCTTCAAATAGTCCCCCGGGGGAACGTAACCGCCGTGGTCTCTGGAAAAACAGAAAAAAAGCTTGCGGAAATTGTCTTCGGCGGTGGGCCGCCTCGGGCAGAACACGGATCCGGGTGTGTTGACACCGTCTAGACTAGCGGGAACCACTTCCCGGGGTTTCGAGGCGTGACCTCTGCTGTACTGCACCGCACAACTCGTGGCGTGCCACAGGGCGCGCCACAACACATCATAATCTGTGCGGCGTGAGCTTGCGACGAGGACGACGGCTGACGACAGTAACTCGATTGGGTGTGATTTTAAATCAGGACCTACGTCCCCTTTTGTTCTAACGCAGGGTGAATGGACACAAAAATGATCGATATGCAATAAAATTGTTTTCGGCGAGAAGCTCATCAGCAGAAGGGTCTCTCTAACGCTACGGAATTTATTTCAATTCATTCTTAACATTCACCAGAACATTTCCCACTTCCCAAAATCTCCTACGTGCAAAATTTGGTTCGATTTGTTAGAAAACAACCAGAAATATGCTGTACTACATTTCTATGAGAGCCAGCCTCCCCGGAGGTGTTGGAGGGTCGCACTTTCCTGTGTTCACTCCTGCCCTGTGCTTGTGAAATATTTTGGTGCAATTTTCGGGTGCACTGGTGCTACCTGCCAGTCGCTCCTGTTTCCCTAGTGTTTTTGCGGCTCAAAAAACCCGATTTTTTTCGAGTCGTCTGGCGAAGTGTTGACGAATTTTGGGAGCGGATTTTTCCGATTATAAAATGACCATACGCTGACAGCGTGTTACGGAAACCGCTCAATACACTGGCCAATGGCCAATGGAATGGCGGTGGCCAATTTCTTTCCAATTCCAGCGGAAATAAAGAAAATTCTAACGAAGGCTTTTGCGATTTTAAAACAAAATATTTGGAAATAAATACAGTCCCATGGTCTTAAGGAGAAACACTACAATAAAAAGCCCTATCACACACTGGTGGGGGCTGCCGGTCACGGTGAGGTTGTCGCTGCTGACGGACAACCGTCCCAGTACGAGTCCATCGAAGGCACACGAAAGCAAATGTTTGGATCACTTGATCATGTTCATTCACTGAATTGAATAAGGTTGTTGTGTCGAACTTTTCATGACAAGGGAGCTTTTATCGTTGGACAACAATGAAAAAAAGCAAAACAACAAGGAAACGCACGGCTCAATTTATCGAGACAAGTACAGTTGGCATCGTCCAGGTAGCAACTCGACTTCCACACAGTTCTTTGTAGGTGCTTTTCTCAAAACATAATGTTGGGACCATGAAAAGGACGATACAGTTACCGTTTTTTTTGCGGTTCGTGTACTGTAACTAGAAACCCGATGGACGCTGCAACGTACGGAGTTATCGGCCCTGAAGGAAGCAATAGAAACGCCACCATTGAAATGTACACTAATTTATTTGCACTATTCCCTAGGCTTCCCGCTCATTAGCAGGGCCGCGTGGAAAACTGCCATACCAAGGTTAGTTTTATAATTCGGCCCGGGGAAAAAGCTACTCGCTCGGGCCACGGGCCCTTCAGGGCTTTTAATCATTGCTTATGGATCACTTGTCGGCACAATGTTTTAATTAAATCGCCCATCATCCCCACCGAGCTGCTGGTGTGCTGTTCCTGGGGCCCCGGGATTTTCCGGAGGTTGCCGAGCAAACGGAACCGGGACTGGGAAATTGTAGTTTTCCCGTGTGCCCGGGTTCTCTTGTAATGTTTCAACCGGTTTTTTGTTATTGTTTTATTTTACTTTCCCCTGGTTTTCAGGAGTTAGCACAGAGCTTTTCCCGTTCCCGGTTGCCAGGTTAAGTGGCACGCTAGCTATAGCCCGACTGTTCTAGGAAAGGCTTAGAGTAAGAGAGAGATAGACCAGGTGTGTGTGTGAGAGAGAGAGAGAGCGATGCCGTAACAGCGCGAATGGGATTGGGAAAGAAATGACGCAATGGCCCGGTCGTTGACAGGTAAAAAGCCAGGCAAAAGTTGGTGAAAATTAAATTTATTTCCAGTCCGGGGCAACTTAAAAATCATAACAGTGTACGGAAAATTTTACACCGTCGCTTAGGTTCCCTTAGTTGTCTGACTTTGCTCCTGCTGCCTAGCTGCCAGCCACCGGTATCGCCATTCCGCCAGCGCATCCTTCCAGCCACGGCGGTTTATGGTCGGCCGGAAACACCCCACACCAGGATATCCGCAGTGGGCCACCGACAAGAAGACAAAGTTGCGTGTGTGTGTGTGTGTGTGTACGTGTGTGTGAGAGAGTGGTAAATAAATTTGAAAAGGTGCGCGCTTCAGCTCTCGCGTAACGAGATTGAATCGTAAAGTTGCTCGCCATTTTCGGTTTCCTTGTTTCTACCTTCCTACGGAAATGGCGAAATGTCAGGACACTATCTACTCGCATTCCGGTGGCAGTATGGGTTTGATAGGTTGCTGTTTTCCTCACTGTTTCGTTGGCCTTATCCTTGAAGAGTTAATGAGGTGTCACGGGCAATGGTTTTGTAAGCGAGGCCACGGAAAGCGTTCATATTTGATTCGTTTTTTTTCTGAATGAGAAGCTCAGATATTGCACTGAACTTTGGACACATTTCTCGGGAGCCCCATTATGTGGCGTATTATTAACGGATGGATGGATACATAGAAAAACATTATCGATACTAATGCAACTGGAATTATGTTTTAATTATGGAAGAATGTTGCATGTGTTTTAAATAATAATAATTTTTCTACAATTAATTTTAATTTATGTGGATAATTTTCTAGTTTTGTATGCTATGTGTTGTCTGTAGTGCATCTCTTTATTAGAGCAATCACCAAGGTACCGATAAGACCCCGCAGATACGGCGCCTCACATGTTCCTTGGTAAATCCATAATGGTACATGCCGGTGATGCTTGCAATATATTGAATTAAGCAAACTGCGCCTTAAAGACCATCGAACACAAACCAGAATCAGACCCAAAAAAGCATTATCAACAACACCGTCGAGTTCATATGCGAAAACACTGGACCCCATTTCCGTGTGGCCGTGGCCCACTTGCAAGCGGGCCGAATGGCGAACTGCGGCTCCCAGCTCCGTTGGCAACTTGATAGGAAACAAATTCAGCATTAATGCTGATTTCCCAAGCCTTTGCAGTGCAGTGGCATTAGCGGCACGCAGCTCACGGTTTCAGATAAGTGAATGCAATCACGAACGTATTTGATTAGTTTCAATTTCGGGGCCATTGCCACCGCCGCCCGCCTCCGGGCGATCGATTTAAATATTGACGAATGAAGGTTCATTTATCACACATACACACACACACAGGCGCCCGCGTACACACTAAAGTACTTTTACGTGGCAGCGAAATCCATAAACCAAATTTAGCAATTTGCCCCCAGCTCCCGGGGACGCCACTAAACAACCGGCGTCAATACGAATTGCTGTGCTGTGCTACTTGGAAAACTTTAGTCCATTTCGCAACCCACCGGGAAATGCTGCAGGCCGCCCCGCCCCCGACTGTTCAGTGCGGTTGGAGGCGACCTGCGGCAAAAAAACTCCCCGAAGGCCAACGAGCGACGACTTCGAGTCCTTCCTACCTGAGCAATAATGAAGAAAGGAAGGAAACGCTGGAAAAGAAAGCAAAAAGAAAAAAAAAACCCACGGCGCTGAGGGATTCGATCTTCCGGAAGTGGGTTCTACGATATTGCTTAAATAATTGAGCAGCGGGAAAAGTCTGGAGAGTTCTGAAAATTGGATAAATGAATGATGCAGCAGCAGCAGCAGGTTCGTTGTGGAGTTCGAGGAGAGCACCACGAGCAAGTCTGGAGATAAAAATCGCCCGAAGCCCCCGGGGCTCGGAGGCCATCCGGAAAGGAGCAGCCCATAGCCGGGGGCAACATCGATAGATCATAAATTGGCTTCATCGCGATTACGGATCGTGTGACGGACGGCCAGGGGGGCAGGGTTTCGATTTCTTCTTTTGCAACAAACAACGATGTTGGTGCCTATTTTGGACAAAGCCAATCAGGTGCGCGTTGAGTAATGGCACACGCTCCGTTCCGTCAGCTGGATAATGTGCCGGTGCCGGGCTTCCGGCATCAAAATGCTCGTTTAGTTAATTCCAGACTCGATTTACATTAAACGGCACAATTGGCTGACAGCGCACTGTATGTTTCTGACCCCAGCAGTCCTTGACATCATCCGGAGTACCGTTTATGGGATGCTTGGGAGCAGAAGTTCCACCACAAACGTCACGCTCGCTCCCGACACCGGTTCTGGAAGTCGGAGACGAAGTCACGACGGCCCCGTCGAAGGCCTCCGGAGCATCTGCCCGGGACCCGCAACAAATCAAAATCTCATTTCCGAGGAAATTACGTGCATGTCTAATATTTTCGACAGCACACAAATAGGAAATGACTGCTTCCTTCGTCTAACGGCCCAATTTGTAGCGCCTCCGAGGCCGTCGACTGTGTGCGCGAGAAAAGCGAATCGACAGTAAAAAGAAAAGCTCTAAACGGGGCCCCGTTCTCGGTCTCTGGCACGACCTCGGCGTGGCCCACACCAGCACCCGACGAAACCCGGTGGCTCATGTTTTGCTTCCTTTTCGAGGACTGAATTGCGAAAAATCGGTTCTCTTGCGCCGTTTTAAGACTTGGCCGTTGCAGCCAGACCGAGGGCGCTGCACAGGAACACTGAGTGCGCGGCGTGGAACATTGATTTGCTAACTACCTCTCCGCTGGCGGAAGATTTTGTAGCGTGGCCTCTGTCGGAAGGACGCGCAGACCCTTCTTATGCTAGGGACCGGACCGAAAACATACACCCGAACTGGCGGACCGGGCGGGCGGGCGAGCATTTGATGTAAAGGAAACGCGCAGTATGTCGGAAATTAAATCGATCGTTTAGTGTCGGGCGGCGGCAAAGTGTGTAGCCCACGTCCCGGAGGACGTGGGCGTTTGTTTGCAACGCGAATGTTGTTTGCAATAAAAAGGAACGCGAAAGAAAGGAAGCATTAAACTCAGGGACCGGCGTAAAAATAGCGTTGACTTCAGAGCGTTCGTTTTTTTTTGGATTCTTTGGAACGGATTTATTTAAATTGTTTGCAGAAGACCGTTTTGAAACCGAGCCGTGTAATTTGTGATTTAATCAACGGCATAATACGTTATTAGCTAGAACTCGCTAGAACTCGGTTCAGCATAATCATACAAAAATAACAGTCAAATGAAGGTTGCCATTCACAATTCCTAGAACGCTAGTAACAATAACGAGAGTATTAAATTATTTTTTCAAGGGCAAGAGCTTATGTTATCTTTATGCCTTTATAATGGAAAACAATCCCAAAATGACTAGTTTGTTTTGCTTTGCCTTAACATAAGGGTTTCTCACCAGAGCATAATAATTTCAAGAGCTTTACTACGCCAATCCTTTTGTTGACAACAAACATACTTGTGCCATTTTGTGTTCCTTCAACGTTTCATCGGCCATGTGCTGACGGTTGTGGTGTATGAAAATATTATCACAAACAACAAACGGCTAGCAAACGCTGCTCGTCCGTAAACAACAATCTTGTCCCGTTGTAAGAGGCGTGTTTCCGTGTTTTCCTTCGCCAGACGCTTGAATGCAGTTAATGGTTTCGATTATTACGGACGCCTTGCTAACGAGAGGTGGTCCCCCGGTTGGGACACTAGCGCCGTCTGGTGACTTACAAGTCCTTGCCCATTACATGATTTATCAACTGTGAAATAACGCTGCTCGCTGCTCGGTGCTCACTCCTGCTGCTGCTGCTGCTGCTGCGGTGTTTGTTTGCTCCCTCGTCGTGACGATTGCTACCAAATACCACAACTTCAGCGCCCGCAACGGTCCTTCGGCGGTCCTTCGCCGAGTCCTTTCGCGTAGGGCCCTTTTGGCAGCCCGGTAAGCAAACAAGCCACCATCGGCCAACAAGTACATATCTTCACATTCAGCCAGTGCGCAGCGCCATGAAAAGCACACACATCACCGCGTAGCGCACACTACTGCAACGCCAGCAATGGCCTAATGAGAAAATCCGAGAGTCACTTCATGTCACTTTCCCGATCTCTACTCCGAACGTAATTGTGACCTGCCGGTCCCCGACGGTCCAGCCCAAGACGGCGAAGGCGTAGCCAAGTGTATCTTCATCAGCTCGTCGTTCGTCTGACAGGGTGACAGCTTGCGAAACAGGGCTATCTCTCACTCTCTCTCTTTTTGTCGGAGGACGAAGAGGGCTGAAGGACGTCGCACGACGGCCGGATTTGCTACCATTTACCATTAATCCATTATCCGACTAAAAGCTTTAAACGGAGTTGATCTTATTCCCGCGGCACCCCGAGCCGTGGCGAGCTTCCCGAAGATTGGAACGGCTCCGGAGCAGCAGTAGTTGACTGTTTTGGGTTTTTGGGGGACTTTTTTCCTTCGCCTCCCGCTCGGGTGGCGAATTCGAGCTGTCTGATAGAGTGCAACACGAGTGTAACATTTGGTGCGACTAATTTGGCACGTTTGTTTTGGGTCTGGCGAAGAAGCTGGTGAGCAGAATGAATTTCTCGGCATTCCTGGGACAAGTCACTAATTTATTCAAATGCAAAGTGTCTACAAAGTTTCCAGGAGTCCAGTTATTTGGAATAGAAAATCTATATCGAAAATCAGGCAAGGGTTCGAACGATCAACATTCATAAATCTACAACATTTAGCAATATTCGAGTACCGCACTCGAAATGCATTTAATTATAGACGAGTTGGTTGGGTTATAATTAATTGTATCACAACCAAAAGTATCACAACCCACGTGCACTAACAAAACTACTTTAAACTGCTCGAATAGTCGTTTTCTATAATGCTCTCAGTCAGCAGTAGCCTTGCATGAAACTTGTTTCTATTTTGCTAATGAACACCGTTTTATCGGCTTCATTTCAACGTTTAGTTCAAAAACTTTATCCACTTTCCGTCACAGTCACAGTGTACCAGTCCTTGTCGTTGCAGTCGCTGCAAACGTCTGCGAAAATGTTTACCGGTTGTCAACAGAGAGATCCCCCGAACACCTCACACCGGGCGGGTGTCGGGAAATGTAAATGAAAATCCTCGCTTTCCGCTCATGAAATATTAAAACTGTCAGTCGGTGGCGAGGGCCCGGAGGGGAAGAAACCTCCACCGCGGCCGTCCACCCCGCCAACGAACCCGTGGAAGGCCGCTGTTTTAGCTTTCAATTCGACGGAGACGACTGAGACTAATGGAAATTGCTGCCGCGGTACCGGGGATCTCGCGTGGAAAACGTACAGACATGCCATTCGAAGGCATCCAATTTAACTTCACTAAGTGGCGTCCTCGATTAGTGGAAGGATTAGTTACGGAGCCTTGTGCGTGACGGTATCAGTGGCCCGAGCAAGAGCAGCGCGAGGATCTAAATATTGATTACCATTTTCGGCAATTATTCACGGCGTATTGATTTTACCGCCCCGCGGCCAGGTTAATCCTTTTCAGACCACGACCACCGGCACCGGTAACACCAACGAAATCATCCCCTCTTAAGCTGGGGCAGGATTTTTCCAAATTAATCAATTTAATTCCCGTGGAGTGGAGTATTTACATCTTCTCATCTCAAAACGCCGACTAATGGCACTCGTTTGGATGTGGTTTGGCGTGTTGTCAGCGATAATACACCCCCGGGGAGGGGAGTTGGCGTCTTTGATCACCGATCCGGGGTCCGTGGGCTGGTTTCTTGCCCAGACCATGTCACCGGCACTTGAGTGCAGTAAAAATAGATAATCCCTTCTCGGTAGCTTCGGAGACTGAACTCGAAAAGAGCAAAACTGACCATTAGCATTGGGATTAGCGCTCGTTTTGTTCCATTCTGTGTCAAAACAAGCGATGATGAAGCATCCGAAAGGGTAAAGTAAATCATTTACATCCTGGAAGAGGACAGTACGAGTGTAACGATGTTAAATTGTTTGAATGAAAATTCTTATTTAAACATTCAGTACAAAAAATCTTCAGTGGAAGCAGGACAAACGTGGAAATCTTTAGTTTTTGGATATTGAAAATATTTTTAAGATCCATTAGTGTCACTTTGGGAAGCTGAGTTTGCTAGATTTGGCTTAAGAAATTTAGAACATTTATTTCAATACCTTCTATTCTCAACACTATCGAAGGGATTTTGCTTCTTTATTTGTTTGCTGTTGTTTATTTAACAATTTATTTTTACATTTGATGCGAATACTTGTCGCTTCTAACGCTCAAGATTTGCATTCGTATCTTGCGTCGCTTTTAAGCTTAAGACTATCTTTTCTCTTTGAAAATAGTAGTGGACCACTTTTAAAGATTAAGCTAGAAATGGGACACATAAAACACTCAAATATCCGGCCTTCACGATGTCTGTCTCTATGTGGATGCGGATGCTCATTCCTTATTTGCTGCACCGTTTCATTCTAAGGAGCTACCAAAACCTTTTTCTTCTAAAAAGCTCCGCTTACGTCCGCCTGGAAGGGTCCCGTCAGGCAGGTGATTAATTTTGAACCAAGCTACGAAGGGCCGTACATTTTCTCAAACTCGTAAATCAAACTACGGCGACGGCGTTCCATTGATCGCCGCAGAGACCCCGATAGTTTAGTGATAACCCAAAATTCTTACCAGAGCTGTATAACTCAACCCACCGGAGTAGAAAGAGTGAGAGAGAGCGAGTGGGGCTTAATAAAATCATAAAACCCTTTAGTCCATTTAGCACCTTTAGGCCGATGCGACTTATTAGCAGCTATCAGCATAATGTTAAGCAAACGGAACCGACCGCTTCTGGCCCAAACGCTTCTGGAGCGTTCCGCTTTCTAAGATCGGTTACACCGACGCAGACATCGGCTGCGCGGCAGACCGGCACAGAACAGAGCCAAACAACCGTTCGGTGGCAGCCCGCCCTAAAGTCAAAAGTTTTTCCTGGGTCCGACGCACAAGAAACATCTTCGCCCGCAATGCTTCATCCGGTGGCCGTAGCTTTCTTGGTAGGCCTCTCCGATCGGGCGGGATCCTGCATAAATTATGACTGCTTTGGTTCAATTTATTGCTAGGTAGTGGTATCTCTCGGGGGGATGATCCCAGCGCAGGGTCCCGCAGAAGTAGCTCACTGGAGCGTCTCAAGACGGTGAAGGAATGGATCGAAAGGAAATAGAAGATATAAAAAAAAAGAAACTATCGGAGCTTATAAGCGGCAGAAGGGATTTTTCTCATCGCTCACCACCATCGCCCCACGCTCCCGGACACAAGTGTCCGACCGTATAGGCCACAGCGGGCCAATAAGTTTAGGGACCGGGCGGTTCGAATGCGGAGAACTCGGGGGAACCCCAAAACGGTTGGCCGGCCGCCGGCTTGCCCGGGGATGTTTTCCTAGGGACTGTTTAGGGTTTTATGGTGCTCGTTCCATCGTAAAACAATTCTCCGGAGGGAAGAAGTTCATAAAGCAAGAACGCACGGACCGACGATGCGGCCCCCGTTTCGAACATTCTCACAAGACTCGCCGAGCATGGAGCGCGGAGGCATCCTTTTTACCGCACCGCAAGTACCGGAACAAAAATTGACAGCGCACACACACACACATCGCACACACGTGCGGACGGGCCTCGGAAGGTTCGCCTTTGGTCACCCAACTGGAACCGGCCCGTCTCGGAGCACTGTGCAGGGCGCTGTGCATAATCAATCGTTAGTCGATTGATTGACTATTCGTAGGGTGCGTCTCCGGAACACCTTCGGCCGAAAGCTGGGGATCGCTTTCGGGGGCCCTCGTCAAACGCCCGGACGTGGTTCGTATGTTAGGAAGAAAGGTCCGGAACCGGTCGACCCGTCGCTCGACGGGTTCCGATACAAATCTTTCCCTTCAGCGAAGGAAACAAATTTACAGGCTCAATTTTCCGAATCAGATACGAGCAAAGCTTCAAACGTTACACCGCCGCCATTATCCTGTTCGCAGGCCCTTCGGGCATCGGCACGGCCCCCGGTCCTGCAATCGTGTTCCACAAAATGTTCTACAAAGGATTGAAAATTCAACCAAACAAATTGTCCCTACAGTTTTTTTTTGCGGCGATCAAAGTGTTATATGTTTTTATATCAGATTAGCCCAATCTTTTTCAATGATGTGAAATTTTAAAAAGAAATACAAGAAAAAAATCCAAAGACGATACTTCGACGTCTATTCTGCTAGCATACATTCATGCGTGCAACGTACTGGCTAATTGTGCTAGAAATATAATATTTAATTGTATTCCTGACCCTTTCGGGGATATTGTATAACGTTGTTGAAATAAACAGATATTCTAGTTTAAAGTAACTTCAACATATTGGATCAGACAATAAGGCAATTTTTCAACAAAAGGAATTTGTATATCTTATTATATCTTACTTCATGTAGGTACAAAGCAGTTCAACATAGTAGTAAATACATCTTTGTGGTGATTAATATACCTGTGAGCCTAACATGGCTCTCTTCGCTAGATACTAATCCGTGGAACCGCCGCTGGGTTAACCAACCATTGAACGACTGCTGACGATCTTCCACATGCGAAATGAGATTGGCATTTTAAATGCTATCCAAACCAAATATGCTAATTCCTACCTCAGCTTTAATGGTCGCAATAGAATGCGGCACTTTAATCCCCTGTTACGCACGGAACCTTTCGGCCCCGTCGAATCCGGCCCGAATTCGCTAATACGTCGCCACTGACGTCACCGAAGCTGCTGGTTGGTGGATCGATGGAATGCTGAAACTGCACTGCGTGCGTACTGAGAGTCGTCCTTCGGTGGTGTCCTTTGCCTATCGGATGCCTCAGCGGAAAACCTCAGCCTGCCGTGCCATTTGACGGCTGATGCGGACGTCTGTTGGTTTTAGTCGTTTGTCATGTTTGGCGGCGCCCGGCGCTGTTTGACGTCGCGCGCACCAAGCTAAACGGAGGGTGGAAAAATCGAAGCTCCGATGCTAATTCGAAATGTTTGCCGTCGGCCGGGGTCTGGGGATTTGTGCAGAGCGGCCGGGGCGCTTGCCGGTTGTTTATGTTGCGGTTTGTTTTGATTGGAGCCCGGATTGTAGCCCGCCCCGTCGGTGTGCACGTGAAAGGTGACAAATTCTGGTTTGGTTGCGTTTTTTTTTTTTGCTGCTGTCGCTTCTCGACTCCCTTCGGTGGTTTTTCTTGATTTTCACCCCGGATGTTTCCGGGGTTTCCGGGTGGTGTGTCAGTGGCAAAAGGGAACAGGTTGCGGTCGTGTGGTTGATTTTGTGGTGGATCGCGGTTTTTTGTTAGCCCGAGAGGCCCGACGCTCCCAAGGTGTGGAAAACAATGCGATTAATTCATTTGAATTCAGTTCCAGCAGCCAACCGTCAAGCTGTCAAATGTCAGGTATTGTGGACACCCTGATTCTCTTCGGTTCGTACTGTACATGACATTGATTGGATAGTTGTCGTGTGTGGTCGTTGGATGCTTTAAGCACTAAAATATCCTTTTAATTTAGAATATTTCACAAAATGGTGATTTATTATATTTTGCTGTAAAATAAACTGAACTCGGAATGAAGTTTAAATGGACAATAAGTAGGTTCTCAGAGGCGAATCGTACAACCTAAGCCATCGCCACTTCTGAGAACCGGGCCTTATTTGCGTCTATTCATACCCAACACATTAACGGCTGCCGTTGCATAGCAACAAGCTTGTGCTTTCCATAAGTGGCCCCCGAAATTGGGCGTGAGAGCTTCAAAAGAAGTTAAAAATAATATCGCGTTTTACGAATTTCATCGAACACCCCAATTTAGCCCACGTACGGTATATTACACGCCACGAACGCTTGTGGGTAGGCAATAATATCCTGTTTATTGGTTGGCTGGTGGCCATCCGCTAAGGCTCTCGTGGCGGTGGGCGTTGGTCAATTTTTGGTGTACTTAGTTGTGCGGTTTTGCCCTCTAGCGTCACCAAGAAGTGCGTGAAACATCCCTCAAAACGCCATTTCATTTGTTGATCCCAGAATTCCAGATCCTCCAGGTGGGTCCCGAACTCGTTACGGTGCCCAAAAAGCCAATGCTCGACAGCGTGTTGTGCTGGAGAACCCAAGCGAGCACCAAATCCAGTTACGGCCGAACGCAGGAGCTTCAAAAATCTGGCTTCCCAGGATGCCCAGGGGATCCTTCGTGGTGTGTGATTTTTTTCCCTTCTTCGCTTCTGTTGCAAACTGGAACGATGCCTGGGACCTTCCAGGGGGCTCTAAAGCGAAACTACGCACTGGCCGTTTTGACGAAGGTCCCGGTCCCGGCCGGGTGTCCCGGGGTCCGGACTGCTGTGTATCTTGTCACTGTCAATTTTCGTCCATTGCCATCGAACGCGCAAGGCTCACCGGAGATCTTGCCACCGGAGCGTGGAGGCGGCGGCGTGTCGCGTGCTCCACAGCCCACAGGAACTGCTGTGAGTCACACTAGGTGAATGGCACCTCGGGCGTGTCCGCTTCGCTTTCAAACTCGTTGGTCGCTGGGAAAACTGGTTTAAGAAAAAAAAATGTAGTGGACGTTGCCACACCAACCAGGCAGCCCCGGGGGGCCGCCGGGGCAGATTTTGTGGAAAACTTTCTCGTCCAACTACAGCATCCTTGTGCCATTGTTGTTGATATCATGTTTTGGCTTTTGTTTTCGAATGTTGGGTAAAGCTTTGCCCCAAACCGGAAACGACCAACGGTGGGTGGTAGGCGGTTATCAAAAATACATTCACCGCCCGCTGCCAGGGGGTTCGTTTCGCTTTGGTTTCACAGGAACTACGCCAGGAATCCCCTGTGGGGTTCAGAATTCTTTTTTAAGGGCCCTGTGGCTGGGGTGACAATTGTGGGCAAAAACTTGGGCAGCGGAGCAGAACCAATCGCCCGGTGGGCCGTGGATAGCGGCCCTGCGTTCTAGCGACACCAGGTCCATTTTTTTGTAAAGACTGCAGGACATTGTCCGGCATAGGGGGGGATGTAATTTACTACAAATTTCCTGACGAAAAATATGGCCATCGAACTGGACGTCGGAGCAGTTCAAGAGTATCCGAAACCGTGTACAGGGATTGAGTCCCTATATCTTGTGGCACATTCATTTCACTCACAAAGCTATCGGTTCACCTCTAAAATGATAGCCGAACGCTCACACTAACGCTTTTCGTAAACTGGAATCGAAATAAAAATTACATCGTTTAGTGCCTGCCAGCTAAGCGTAAGAAAAAAAGCATTCGTGTAGTTTGGAGGCCAAATGGAACCCAGCACAAACATAAGCAATCAAAGCACCGTGCAACGAATGCTTTCATCATCGTTTATCGTTGGATCGACGAAGATTAATGGCCGTCACGGATGGCATAGATTTATGTCCAAGAATGATCTGCGGAGACAGGTCATGTAGTTATGCTGGGTTCGTTGGTTTCGTCGGACGAGATAAGCCTGTTTGCCGAGTGCAAACAGTGAAAGGGGAATTGGTGCAAAAACAAAAAGGATTTTACCTTGTACTCCTATGTCCAATTTTGTTAAACTGGCACAAGCAACACACATGTCACGGTACGATCGAATCTTCAATGTTATAAATTAAAAAAGCATTTAATCTCCTGTTTTCTACTCAAGCTCCCTATGCTCCATATGATTCGACGGTCTGCGGCTCCGCCAACCAAAGGGTAGGATGTTCGTTCTTTTAAAACTGTAACTAGAAGCGCCCATTTCGATACTATATTCTCGAACCCTACCATCCGCGGCCGGGATTCGGTGCACACGATTCTCAGGTGTACCGACGACGATCTGCCCCAAATTGGAGCGAAAAGGGCACCCCGCACCAGTGCGACCAATCAAAGTCAATTACACTCGTCCGGATACTCGTCAGCGGACAGCGCTCGTGTTCGCACGGACGGCGACGAACCAGACCGCAGACCGGATGTCGTAGCCAATTGAGCCGGGGCCACATTACCAGTTACAAATGTTGCTCTAGACTTCCGATTGCTTGCACGCGAGAGACGTTCGAGTTGACGGCCTGGACGCCTGGAGCAAGTGCCACCCAGTCCCACTGCAGGCAGGCACTGCAGCGGACCGACGTGACTGACTAGCGGCCCTGGCACGGGCACGAAGCGCATTCGGGGCACGTGCGCTCGAGAATAAAGCATAATTTTACGTTCATCATCTCCCGCTACGTAATAATCACGCTGGCGATGTGACAGCATCCGCAGCCATCGCCAGTTGGTTGCAGTTGCATCCGAAGGTGGTGCAGTGATTTTTGCCACTCGCCATCTCACTTGCTCGCCCGTGCGTTTTGATCTTTTGGTGCCTTATTTAGCGCCGTCCTCGGTACCTGAGGCTCTTCGGCAGTGCTGGTCTTCTGGTGCAGTCCACGATTAGTAATGCGGTCCGCAATTTAGTTGCAGCCGGTTTAGATAGGGTACCTTAATTTTATGGTGCTTGGTGTTGGTGTGGCGCATTTTCTATTTCTACACGTACAAATTATGGAATAATGCAGCTCATCGCTTCAGAGTCGCACTAGCAGGGAGTGGTCATTCGATGTTTTAAAGCTGCGTTAAATCACTACCTATTTCCCGATGATACTCGGTCCTTTTAAAATTGTTCTTAAAATTACATTTAGTTATTACAAAAGGCGTGCAGGAATAATTTAACTTTTTCCCGATCCGAGTTGATCGTTTTGTTGCTTTACTATTTGTGCACGTTCACGAGGACTTAATTAACCTATACGACCCTCACTTTAACATCAATCAGTATCGTACCGCGATACAGTAGGTTGGGTGATTAAGGGTTCATCGTGGGTGGTACATCGAGTCGCACTATGCGGTCATTTTGAAAGGCTTTTCAAGCACGGTAAACAATTGACCACTGCCAATCATTGACTTAATCCTCCTATCAAACCAGCTTTGTTAAACACTCCGAGGCAATGTGGCTCTCCAAGAAGCCATGTCTCCTGCACCGGCTGGTGGCGTTGATGGCGTTTGATGTTGGCTGCCCCATTGATGATTTAGGTCGCTATTTGGAGCATGTCTCGCGATTGTTCTGACTTGAGTTGCGCCACACGGTAAACGGTGCAATCAAGTGTCTGCTGGACTCCGGAGATAAGCGGACATCGGCAGGCAAATGCAGATTATAGTTTTCTTTCATGTGGTGTCTGACTTGCACTGTTCTCCGATGGAGTGTGATTGGATTAGAGGCAAGGGGTCAATGCACGTGTTTTCGTATTAATTCCTATTAAATGCACCGCTGTATCCTGTTCCTGCCGTAAGACTTTAGCGCAAAACCACTAACCATAAAGCCGAAACTGGCCCTTACAAAAGTTTTGATTTGCTATTTGCATTTCCTTATAAATCCTCAACATAGAATTGAGACAAACAATTGGCGCAAATATATTTATCCTTTCAAAACTGTTTATGTTTTTTGTAGAATGTTAGCTAAAATAGTTGTTCTTTCTCACACACAACTTCTTACAACTAAGTAAAGACCATTTTATAATTAAATGTTTAATAAATGTATTTTTTCTTTTTTTACAGGTGAGTACCATCAAAGACATGCCAGAACTCAAGCAACCAAAGGTTGGTTTTCGAGATTCATCTCTTGCTTCAATCAACTGCCACGAAGGAAAATAGTTTGCAAAATGTTGTGCCGATTTGGCAACAATTAAATTTGAGAAAATTCTACACGCTCATGAAATAATAGGAAATAGAGCCCGAAACTTTAAAGATGGTGAACAAAGTCTTGTGGAGTTTTGCATGCTCAGCAAACTTTCCTGTGATGCATCATGTCTTCTTTGGGACCCACAGTTTCCGTAGTGCCCGTCACTACGCCAGCTGTGAAAACTCAAATTTGAAGGCCCAACTCCAGACCACTGGACTGTAGAATGATCTACACCAGTTTGCTTGGCTATTTAATTAGCACTCCTGATTATGTTGTGTGCTTATGCTGCCGACGACGCTGATACCGGCGACAGGCCCGGATTTGTCTTCCACGATGGTGGCTCTTTCTCACTCGTCTGACTGCAGCCATCTTGAGATGAAAGCGCACAAATCAACCAACACTTCACAATCCAGCCCAGTGATTCGGAGATTGTGGTGGTCGTTCGGGATATTCGGGTCTGAAGGGTCTGAGTCCAGCAGAAATTTGCCGTTCGTTAGTTCGAGTGGCTGGTCACGCGGCTGCGATAAATAATCAAACGAGTTGTTGTTCCGGACGTTTGAGATGGAGTAAATGAATTAATTACTTCCCGTTGGCCAGTTCTATCCACTCGGCCAATGCCAGGATGCGAGTAGAAGTTTCAAACGGCTAATGGACGGAGATCGGCAAGCATTGCGCAAAGTTTGTGAGTACTCCACTCACGGTAGTGAAAGTTTTTCGCGTTAAGATCTTGGAGAAACTCGATGGACTTGGGGATCTAGACAAGCAATCCGTACGAAGCAGGGTGGCGTGCGTCGGTAATTAACGGTAATGGTTAATGCATGGTGCAGTCACCGTTCCTTTAACAGGGACCTACATTATTGGTGAGGTTTGCGCAGAATTATCGACTTTTCCGACAAATGTCAAGCTCGTCCTCACGCCGCCGTCAATCATCCACAGTATTTGAAATACTGAACTCTTCGGTGTTAACAGAATGTTCACTCCGGTAGCCTACAAGATACCTAATCAACTGATTGTTTATTAATCCTAAGTTAGAATTTTATCATGCTCTGCGATCAAGAGGAAGAAAATCAACCCCAGAACCCCAGAACCCCAGAAAACCCCAGACACTATCTCCAAAACCCCCAAAACGGCTGACGAGGGACCGATGCGAGTTGAAAGACAAAATGGTTACAAATTTGAACATCGATCCACAACGCCCAACGAGGACGGTATCCATAGACCATAGACCCAGCATCCAATCCACAGCTGGAGGTGAGCCGACGGAGATATTGATTTTAACGCCCACCTCGCCACGATCCTAATCTTAATTGTTTGTTTGCTTTCCCGTCGGCCATTTCGGTTGGCCATGCGGAATCGTCCCCTGACGTATCGTACACGACTTCGAAAAGGACATTCGCCCACCCAAAATGTCAACCGCAGTTGGATGCGGACGCCGTGGGTGGGTTGAGGAGTTTTTGGTAATCACTTTCAAGGAGCCCATTAACACAGTTTTGGGCAGACGTCCCCGGGGTTTCATAACCGCAGCCGACCAACGGCTCATTGTTCGAAATGCTGGCGAAAAGGTGAATGTTTCGTCAGCACAACCACACATCTCTCGTCCAATATTGATCACCAACTGTGAAGTGGTGTCCCGAGAAAACCTAGAGACTTCCCGTGTTGAGGTAGGAACAGAAGATGGTGGGGATAGCGCCAGGAGTGGTGCTAAAATCAAGACGCCAAAGAAAAAAATCAGAACCACGACAAAGGCCGTGCTCAAGTTACGTGCTATTTGTCTATCGTCTGCCCTGTCTGCCCGCCGAGCCCTGCCGACTACCGGTGCCATGATCCGGACATTCACCGCCGCGGGGAGCGGGGCCTCCGATATAATCTGTCTAAACCCGTTCCCTGTTCTTGCCAAACTTTCTGACATCCTTCTTCTTCCTGTCTGCCGGCAATCCACGACGCAGTCTGATGGACAGCCGAAGATAGTGTGCTGGACGGCATGGTTCTGTGTGTATGTGTGTGCCGGCCGGCCGAAAATGGGACCATGGGTCGGTGGCCAACGATGTGATGTAAACATTTTAGCCCGACGCCACAAAGTCCGTCGGCTGGTCCGGGGAGGAAACAGTAAATTATTTTCACCGAACCACCGCCATTTGACGATTGCGCGCTTCGGTTGTCGGAGTCTCGGTTTTGGAGGTCCCATGTACGCAACAGCAACCGAAAAAAAGGATGGTGGAAAAAACAACGACTGCAGTTATGGTGGGGTTGCTAGGAGGTCCACCGGCATCACTCGGGGAGGCCGGTGTTTGTCGCTCGTCGGAGGAGCTCTTTGCCAACTTCGCCCTGTTTGGTCGGATGTTTCGCGAGGAAGTCGGCCGCCAGAGGGCTGCCGGCGATAGCCTAGTCAACTTCCGTGCATGGGGGCCACCGTATAGGCGGCGGTTGTCTAGGCTAGCCGAGCCATTTCCTGGAGGCCGGCAAAAAGATTCTCCGACGAGGAACGGAAGAAAAAAACCGGAACTAGCGGCAAAGTTAGCAACTACTCCGAGCACGGCGTGAAAGAGACACACCGCACACAAAGGCACAATGGTGCGAGCGAGAGACAGGGAAGCAGGAGGGCCAACGGAATAGTGACAATGTTCTGGTTCCTCTTTTTTTGTTGAGGTCCTCCACAGTTTATTCCACCGCCGTTTTGTGGCGTTTCGAAGGGTTTGCGAGGGCCGTTCGAAAAGGTGTTAGCTCTTAAGGCGAAAGCTTTTGTGTGCATTGTTTAAGTTTTGCAAAACTTTCCACTTCTTCGAATCTGTTGCTTAAAAGATGTCATTAGATTGGGTTATTATTGAATTAAGGGAACAGTTTCGTAGAAGCAGTAAACGCAGCGCTATGCCAAATGCTTAGTTATGGTAGTCAAACATAGAATCAGTTTCAAATCCATCCATGTTAAACGAAATATTGTTTATTGAAGTGTAGCTAAAGTCTCCTTCAAAATGATTTAGATAAAGTTGAGTTGCAATACACATTTGAACTAAGAAATATAAATTATTTGTTACATCTATAATATAACCAGTAGAAAGCACTTCAGGTAATCTGAGCTTTTGGTAAAATTATTTTCATGATAAACCTCAAACAAAATTGACCATTGTTGAGAATTGATGTCTTAGCTACTAATTTGTCTCTACTATTCAAAGGGTCTTTACATCAACCCTCGTGTGTTTTTTTTCTTTGCTATCGCTTCGGTAGTGCTATCTTCTTCACTCTCCCTGCATGTCCTTACAGGATAGTCAGCCAACTGCGGTGACGGCTAGCGCCGGTTTATCACAGTCCTCAACACGATGCGAACGGTACGACTTTGCTGCCCTTTGGGGTGTAAATCTTGCTTCCCGACGCTTTCCGCAGCCGAAGAGCGACTTTTTTTCGGAGTTTTGGTGAATCAGACACGAAAAAAAGTACCTCTTCCGGTACCTCCGGGAGATCATCCGGCCGTTAGGCGCTGGCGAAGGAACCGCATCGTACAGCCAACGGCCGCCGACCACCAAAAAACCAGCCTCTCGATCACGGTCTGTTGAGTGTGGAGTTGGCTCCCTCCAAAATTTGTGAACTGTTATTGCAGCTTACGCAATTGATTGCGAATGGTGCCCGCGAGGCAGCCAGCGGAACAAGGTGCTAAAAGTTTATGCTTCGGCCGGGTGTTGTTTTTTGGTTCGCGAATCTCGCACCACTACGCTGTTGTGGGCCCCCGTCGTTTGCCACTTTTCCGGTCGGCCGGCCGTCTGTCGACGACTAAATTAACAAGGAATCCTGGAGCCTGGAGCCCGGTGAATGCGTTGACCAGCAACGGGTTGAGTGGCTTCGCTGCGCCCCTGGCTTTCGGTGCGATTTGAATTGATGGACCCATGAGCCCATTCATTGAGTCGCTCTTAATTATCGGCGATGATTGCGTAATGTTTTGGGGATTGTAATGCTGCACCCTACGACCGGTGGAGGCGTCGGTTAGGTTGGTTAAGTTTAAAATGAAAGGCTTCAGAACTGTGCAATGAAGTCCTTCAGAGAGGCACCCGCTGGTGTGCATTGTAAATGGTGGCGTTTCATCGATGACTTCAAATTAATATCCTTCGTAACCTGTACCGTGATACAGTGTCGTTGAGGGAAATGCTCCTCTGAAACGCTCCAAAAGCGCCAAAGGGCAATTTTGCAAAACAATCGCTTTACGGTAATCTTTCCATTATTTTCTACATTTACTAATAATAATTGCCAAAATCGACAATCAGATATGTTCATTCAAAGCTTATTGTGCCCAAACAGTGTCAATATGAGAGTTGGTTCACATTGCTAAATATTTTTATCAATACAAACAATTTACAAACGGTTTAAATTCATTTGCAGCTTTTGTTGTAGAATTTGCGATATTGAGATAAACACGGGTTATGTTAAATGCATGTATGTTGTAACCTATTAATATGGACCTTTTAATATGGAGACTGATTCATGGTACTACCCGGTACTTGAAAAGCAAAATCAAAAAGAATCAATCATCAAAGGCATAAGGCAATTGTAGCTCAAATATCGGTTAAAACACATAAGGAGAATTTAACTACATTAACTCCATCGCTAAGTTGCTCTTGCTTCATAAAATGCTATTTGCGTTTCAATCAGTACGTAAGAGAAATTGAAAATCATTCCTTAAATAAGAAGCCATTTTCATTCGATTTCCTGAGCCTTGAGCAACCGAACGAGGCAAAATGGAAACTGTAAAGCGCACTCGCAACGGTGCTTTGGAAAAGTCCGCCCCAGCGCGTGCATCAACTAGAACGCGGCCGTCGCTTCAGTCTTACTGAAGATTGAAAGCTTCTTACAGTATTGATCCTGGCGAACGCCACTCCCGTAACTCGTAATCATGTTTTTGACGTGGAAAGCAAGGCGGAAGAACAAATCTGCTCTCAATCCAAGCGCAGAAATCACTGCGGCTTGACGCCTAATGAGATTAGCGTGAAGAAGCATCGCATCTTGGGAAGATGGGCCCGCGTTTCCTGTCTGGTGCGGCTGTGTAGGCTACAACTCCTGCGGGGGCGTCGTACAAAATAATGGATGAAGAAAAATTGCTTTCGGGGCCACTTAATTTGGCTCGTTGTCGTTCACCTATATTTTCGTTAATTTATATCTACAGGACCCATCGGTTGGGTACTCGGTTGGCCGACGCCAACAAGAAAAACAGGGCCAACGCAACCAGCTCTGGTCTGGGATTTGGAAGCGATCTTCGAGGTGATATGAAAGCCGAAAAGGTTCCGAAAAGAGGGTGGTTGAATTGAGGCGAGAAGGCAAGGTTTTTTTTTATCTTCCACTTACTTCGTCGTTTTCCCATCGAAACCCGGGCCCTGGCACCGTCTTGTAATTTGACGCCGTTTTCCGACTGCGTCGGCCGGAAGCGTGTAACTATCAGTGGGGGTCGTATTTTTCGGTAAGCTTTTCGGCACAGTTTCACACGCAGGTCATGCGATGGTGGTGATCGGAGTGATAACAATGATTACGCCTTCCTGACGGAACCAGCAGGTTGAGCGAAAGGTAAACCAACATCTTTGTTACCACTTGACAGTTACGTACTGTTCTACCAAACCAAGAGTCCACAGACAGTAAACTGATCTGCATTAGTTAATGCGTCGCACCAGTTTTGACCGAGCCGTTTTCATGTACTAAACCGTAAAGACAAAGTATTAGCAAGCTAAGCTAGCTCCAGTAACTTAACATTATTTGTGAACTGAGGCAGAACACTGACAAAGAAAAAAACTAACAATATTTGTATGGTGTTTTAAGGCACTAAACTCTTCCAAATAATACACAATTTAATATTTTATGTTTTTAACAGGACAGTTCTTTGAGGAATTAATATACTAGGTACATTTTAATCATTTTACCATTTTCGTACAATATTCTTCATGAATCCAAAGATGAGAAAACTATTGCATTGCCTTGTGAAAATTTAACTATTCAACAGATTAACTTTTGTAGCTCCAGCTTTTTCTATTAATATTGAAAAATAACAAGAAAAAGTGCGTTTTATCTTATCATCATTCATATCCACATGGGTACATCTAGAACAGTTCTTTATCGACCAATCGATGGTAAAAAAAATCGCTCTAGCGCACACTCAAAAGGAATTCACATAAGCCATGAGCCGAGAATACCGAGTACCATTTCTTGGACGACCAAGGGTGACATAGAGTGATGTCGGCTAAATCCATTCTCGCACGCATATCGGAATCCAGTGAGGAAGGTACGTTCTTTGGCACATGGCTCGGCTTCAAACGCTTCCAATACCGTGGTATGATCTGCGAATACCTCCGGTGTGATGATATTCAGTCCGGCATTGGACTTTGACGATTGATTTCAGTTATGCATCGTGGCATTCTGAAGCCTTTCGATTCGCACATTGATGAACCAGATGCACCGGAAACTATTCTGCGGTCCAGCAGCGTCATAATTTTATTTCTACAATCAGTTGTGTTTCGAACACGTCTTGATTTACTTTTAACACAGAACATTGCTATGTTCATATAAATTCGTTCCTTGTTGTATCCTAGTTGCATCCGACCACTCGTAGCAATAGTTTACGGTCGTCAATTCTCTGCCATGACGTCTTCACAATGCATGGTCGGCGGACCCAACCGTAAAAAATCGGACAAATCGACGTGGCGAGATCGAAGTTTCACTAACCAACATTATTGATTGTGTTCCTCGCCGGAGTTGCAACCCGGGCTACTGGGTTCGGCCCGCCGCAGCCGGGGGCAAGGTAACAAATTGTGACAAGGATGTATTTTATCGCTCTGTCATCGGCTTCCGGTGGCTGCGGGAACATGCTGTTGGCGTTCCGGTGGGATCGCTGTAACTATTTCGCGTGTATCGGCGACAACGGCGAAGCGAGGTGTGCATGGTGCCTGCATTATCTGGCCCCGGTGGCGGTGCTAAAAACAATAAACTTGTACGTATCAGCTTCGTTTGTTGCAGCCTTCGGGCCGTGGATGTTGAAATTGAATAATTGACGTGACAACTCTGGTCCAGCCGAGTTGATAACGGCCAACTTTGTTTCTATTGTCGCTAAACGAACGCGTTGCAGTTGTTTAGTTTTTATTCATTTTGTTTTACAGTTTTTCTTTACCAGCAGCATTATGCTATTCATGAGGCTGGGAGAAATAAAATCATTTTTTTTGTGCCTATGTTTCAGATTGGCCCTGTTCATCATTATACCATTCCGTGAAGCGGCTGACATTATGATTTTTTTTTGTTTCGTCGAAATCCTTTTATTTCCAGTTTTGCTTTAATATATTTTCTCCAATTACTATGCTAAATTCCATTGGTTCTGGTTAGTTACAGCACTTCAAGTTTAAATTCAATATTCAAACATTTTCAAACGTATAATATTCATAAAAGTATATTACGCTTCAACGCTATATTGATTTAATTAACTGGTTATATTAAATGTTTTATAATAATTATAATAATTTATTTTAAATATAATTATTTCCATTTCAAAGCTGAATAAATTTGCTCGATGGCGAGTTGGTTCACTCATCACTTTTTTTAACCGATGCTCGGGTCTGGTTGTTGCTCGGCCGTTCCCTTTCCCGTGCAGGAACCGTTCGCATGATCATGTCGAGTGCTGTGGGTGAGTTGGCCGGTCACCGGTCACCGACGGGCCACTTAAAGCAACAATCAATTTTATCGATTTTCCACCGCCTCACACCACCACCCAAGACCCACCGAGCGAATGCCACGCGCATGTTGTTTTGATGGTCTCATCAAATTTTCATTTCCACTCCGGGGTCGCAGTCCACTGCCGCCAGCGCCGCCGCCACCACCACCACCGTGGTTTCCATCATCGTCATCGTCTTCGTCCTTCGCCTGGCGAAATGGCACTGCAACGGTCCGCTGGGGCACAGTCCGCCGCAACAAGAACCGAAGTCCGAACGGAAGCAGCAGCTGGCGAAGTGGACATTGATGGCGATTCCAACGACTCCTTGACCTCGTCCTTGGGGGGAGGGAGGAAGGCCATCGGCCCGGAGGCACTTAGCAGAAGACTCCGAGAGCGCGGGTCCTCTTTCCGAGGCCGCTCCGGTTTTCCGGAGCAATAACTGATTTTCCACCTCAAGACACTAAACATCGATTACGGGGAAATCAATTTTCTTTCACTCCTCTGCGTGTACTCAGGGCGCGGCGTGCCTCTTGCACGTCTCGGCGCAGGCAACTCTGCAGCAACTGCAGCACCGTTCGACCGCTCGGTATTTGAATTTTTGTCTTGCCAGATTCCATTCCGGGTCACTGCACATCCGTTCGCTACGACCTTCGACCCGGGCAAACATACCCTGCTCGGATGCTCCGACGGTCCGACGGGTTTTGCTTTTGACATATCGCGTTCCGAGTGCCGTGCCGTGCATCTTCGACCTCCGTCGGCCGCCGAACTACGAAGACGGAAAGCGGAAATGGAATGCAAATATTGTCCGGACTCTCGGAGCCGAATCAATGTCTTTTACATTCGACGGCAATTTAATTCCCCCGCAGAGACCACGACGAAGTACTGCGGACACAGCGCAGCTAATGTTTTTTCAAAAGATTTCAAAAATAATGACGAACGGTGACGTCGGCTAAATACCGATAATCAATGCAAAGGAGCATGATCTCCCGCCCGCTGAACCGACGTCCGAAGTGATTGGAGCCAATTAGCCATGTTTGCTTCCCATTACAAGGCTCCTCGTTCGAAAAGGCGACTAGAACAGGTTGGTTGAAGAATCTCTTGCCGGTCTTCAGTACGAGTTTGAAAGGCACTACATGGAAGCCATATTATTGAGTACCAGTTATACGAATATTAAAATGCCCTCTTAAATTACTCGTTCAAAGAAGACGACGTGACGTAGGGGATCGAACTTCCTACTAAACACTTGGCTCGGAAACGGTAGCGTCTAGGTCATCGCCGCTTCCAAACAAAGACCAGCGGAAACGAAATATAAAGGAGCCAAACGATTCAGTCTTTATGTCCTTTTGATTTTTCGCTGTACAAACATTCAATTCACCAAAGCCCGTTGTAATTATGAAAATATTTTCCCCAAACAGAGTGAGGGGCCGCCGACGGTAAATCGGCGGCTATATGCAAATCGTATCGGGATGCGGTTCCCGCTGTTTGTTCGGGTTAAGAAAAAAGCAAACACAGTCTGTTGCTGCAGTTTGTTTGAAGTTTGTGCTCCTTTCAGCGTAAAAACCCGCACCACCCGGCTGTGGGCCGGCAGGCGCGCCATCGTCGAATCAGGCCGGCTTCCGGTTTTTGTCAAGGTGCAATTTTTCTCGCTCAAATCTTTTCAGCTCTTTTTTTTGCTCACGGGCTCACGGGTCTTGTCTTGGGTGAAGATGCGCCCGAGCAGTGCTCCAGTGCTGTGTCGGCTGCACAGAGGCACTGGGCGAGCTGGGCTCACTATTTGCGCTGCAGCAACAACGGAACCCGTTTGGAATCCGGTTTTTGAAGTGGCACGTCCTTTCGCGATGCCTCCGAGCTCCGGAGCCAAGCTCGGCGAAGGCAATCTAGGCTGGCGTGAACGCGAAAAACCCGTGACGGAGATGCTTCTTATGGCACCGAATGCGGGAAAAGCGTTCAACGCCGAAGGACCGCACGTTTCGTTGCGACGATCTCCGGAATGCTGTGCCGCGTTTGTCTATGAGGTCAAAGTTGTACAATCGCACTACCGACGTGCGCAGAGGGCGGCGTGGGTGAAATTTTATTTCAATATTTTTATAATAGGAAATAGTTTATCCGAGATTTCCGCGAACGTTCTGCCGGCGCGAACGTCGTCGTCGTCTTCTGTTTCGCTTGGCGACGTTCGGCTCTTGCGATCCCGCAGTTATTTTCTATGATCCGGCGAAAAGCGGAGCAGAATGTTCGCTCTCGAACGGACAGGGCAGGGCATGTGCAAGTATGCAATATGTATTTAAAATTTTGTCTTCAGCCATGCCGGCCCTCAACTCCCATCCAGTCCGGAGCTAGTTGCGGAGCTGAACGAGAGTTTGCATGCTGATTTTTCGCTAGTTATAGCTATGGGAGTCTTAAAAACACATTTCACGTTCGTATTATTTCAATGCTGCTTCGTGTGGCCGTATACGGCGATTGAATCCATTTAAGGCGCTTATTTACCATCAAGAAGACTAGTTTTGAAAGTGTTTATTTCGTTGTGTTTTGCAAAAAGTATCTAAAACTTGCCCGAATAATTGCAAAATAATGCATAAAATGGTTTCAAAAATTGGCACAATGATTGGAATTATTTCAGCTTTGTTCTTACGCAACATAAGTGATTAAGCAACCGATGCTGTTCGTAAAGTGGATGTTCCATTTCCGTACCGTCGGTGGCACTGATGAGTACGGTCAAGAAATTCGCCACAGCAAACTCTAGGGAATGTGCACAATCTCGAAACCACTCCGTGTGTTTTTCGGTACGGTTTACGGTAACGTGCCTAGCGAAATATTTGGTTTCTTGCCGTTTTTACCAAGGATCCTCGGCGCAACATTTCAAACCCCGGTCCAGCAACCGGCAAGTCCCGTCCCGAAACTATGCGGAATGAAGTTTCGCTTCGCACCGCACAAGATAAATCATGAACGAGAGCAACAATTAAAATGCAAAAGGGTTTAACATATCTCTCGCCCGGAGCTAAAGTGCGTGTCCGTTTCAGGCCAAAAATGAACATCTCCCAGAGCGGTTATTATGCGAAAAAGGGGCACAAATATTTGCATGCCTTTCTGTGTGTGTGTGTGTGTGTGTGTGGTAAAGCTTTGGAGAGTTCTTAACATTTTTTGAGCGCCTTCACTTCCGTCAGTTCAACAAAACACACGATCATTGCCAGGGTTTGTGTTCCTACATTGTGTGCGAACAGAACTGTAAACATGATGTCCCTGCTTTGCTCTCTCTCTCGCACTCTTTATATCTCCTGTCTCTCCCTCTCCGGTTCTCTTGGCACATCAAATTTATGACGGTTGTGCATTTTTTAATTCTCTACCACGACACACTCTTTTTTTCGTCATTATTCCGAGCTGGACCTTTTTTGTGAAACGCAAGCTCCTGTGTCTTTACAAGAGGTCATACTCTCCGGATCCGGGGACCGGGGTCGGTCCAGCAAAGGCCTTCCGTTGCCGTCACATTCCATCAGGACGTCGGCTTCCGCAAATCCTATTACCTATGGCCCTTTCGGGGGAACGATGCCGCCATCTAATGACACGAATGCCCTAGCAATGTCCTCGGCTGTCAATTTTTGTGCATTGTGTGTTTGTAGGATTTTTTTTCCTGCATGAAACGACAAGAGATTTATGAATAATTTTCCATTCCAGTGGGGGACACTGTTTTGACAGGGCACTAGCAACACGAAGGGAATACACGCAGCCGGTTGACAGAGTCGATTCTTTGCCGTGGACGGCGAAGCATTTAAAATCGTAAAAGACGCATTTTTGTACGGCTTCAGCTAAATGGACAATCCATTCGTTCGGCTGGCCAAAGGGCACGCTGCCGGCCTCCACACGCGACACACGCACGACAAATCTGTGACCGACTTTTGACGAGTGACCCGGACCGGAATCAAAGCATACTCAAACGGGACGGTAACAAAAAAAATGGTGCCCATCAAGCCAAAAGGTCCTCTCTGGAGAGGGTGGCCCCATCGCAAACGGTACAGAACGGACAGTACGAAAGTAAAGCACCTCAGCATGAATTTGCATTACCATACACATAACACCGGGTCGCATTGTCTTGTGCAGCACTCGTGGCGGACAGTCTCGTTGACCCTGTGGACATTCAGAGTTTTAGAATTTTTGCTGCTTCTTTCGCTGTTTTGTCATGTTGTCTGCTTTGGCGGTCCGAGATAGCGTCACTCGTTGGTTCGCGTTTTTTTTACGCTTGCCTTGTTAATTTTTGTCCATTGTTAATCTAATTTTTATGACGGACACCATCGCCACCGTCGGGTGGTTGAAGTTTGCATAGAAAGCGAAAAAAATTACGTAACACCAAACGAAGAACAATGGCCAAACCTGAAGTTCGAATGCAGAATAATAATGGCTCTTTTGTGGTTTTGCGTGAACTTGTGATAAATCTATTGCGCTTCTTAAAGCATCTTTTTTCCTTAGATAGAGCTGAAAAAACTGTATTTTGTTTTCAAACATTCCATAACTGTTTGGCTGTTCAACATTTTACCCAACTTTTACTTGTAGAAAAGATTTTAGGTTTTTTTTGTAAAAGTTTTTACCGTCTGTTACGAAACCAAACACGCTGTTACTCTGCGCGCTTTTTCAATTTCCAACCACTAACCGTAATGTACTTATTTCCTAAGAGCCCATGATCAGCACGTCAAAGGCCTCAAGTAACCCCAGGAAAGGTCCTAATTGAAGCCCGACCAGACGGAAGCAGTACCAGTGAGTTATGCAACTAAGCAGCTAAATTCCACGCCGTTTTTCTATTATGCTGGCACCAAATTATGCTCCTTTTCGCGAGGCCAACCAGGGTTTCTTTGCATAATTGGTTGTCATTCAGAGCGCGAACTGGCCCATTTAAGGCTATGCTCCGTACATGATGCACAGCAGTTTAGCTGCGCCTACACCGCTTATGCACAAGAATGTTACAAAAATTGAGCCCAGCAACACGCTCAGCATGTCCGTCCGTTGTGTTTTTGTTCCTGCCCTGTAACGAAGGGCCACCGACCAAAAAAAGGACACCTGACTGGAAGCAAACAACGAGTCCCCCCGAGATGATACGTCCCTTGCGGCCCGTCGGGGAAAAGCCAAAGTTTTCCCTATATTTTATTTGGCGTGCGGCTTTGGAGCGCGCCTTAAACCGAATGACAGAAGCGGTTGGAAGCGATGCTCCAATGATGCGGTTCCGAAATTGGGCCAATTTTTAGGCTCATTTTTTATTCGTCCTCTGTTTTGTTCTCCCAACTCCACGCCTGCCCGCGTGGTTTTAGGGAAATTGCGAGGCGATCGAAGCGGTCCTTTCACGCGAAAAGCACGAAACTTTTGGGCCCGAAAGCCCAGAACGGCGACGCAAACATTGCGTCGTTGGCGAAAGTAGCAGGAAAACCAAGAACCAAAAAAAAAAAAACACCGAAACCTGACCAATCCATGTCGGGAGGTCGTTGCAGACATTATGATGCTACGGGTATGAAAAATGACAACTAAGCGGGTGGTGGTGGCCGCTGACGTAGGGGAGGCGAAAACTCGTTCCAACAAAAAACGAAAGAGTAAATTGACGCGCTGTTGGCCCACTGCCGCTGGCCGCTGGCCGCTGGCGTTCGCCGGGGTCTTAGACCGTGGGGTGGTCGTGCCTTCGGTGGTCATCCTCCTGGGTCGGGCGGACTCGGCCGAGATCAGCCTTTAAATATGTGCTGGCTTAACTCCAACGACTCTCCGGTTTGCAGATAAGAAGGTGATTTATGATGACAGTTTTCTTTTTGGGAGGTTTCGTATTTTTTTTCGATTTAGTTGGGCTCCCCCAGCATCGTTCTGACGTGGTGCGTGGCGTCGTCTCTTGAGGTTCTGGACGTGGCGCACGTGGAGAGAGACCATTGCACGTTGCTGACCACCGCCGGTACCCAACATCGGCGGCAGTGGGCCCAAAAGAGAGAGAGCGAGAGAGAGAGAGAGAGAGAGAGAGAGAGAGAGAGAGAGCGTTGGGTCGAGAGTTGTAATGGCCAAGCCTTGGGTAAACGCTAGAAATGTAAATAGCCGGCCATTCATGGAAAGGTTAACTTCGCTTCTTGTTTTCCAGACGGAGCTCTACAGGAGCTCGAGAAATGTGTACTGAATGTTAATAGAGCTCACATGCTCACCTTTACCGTCAGCGGGGCGGTCAGCATGCTTGTTTGGACTGCCCTGCGGAGAGGCTCATTTTTTCACTTCTCTTCCCCTATGAAGGGTAGCTCTTGAGACTGAGAATGACTGGGACCAACTCCGACGGCGGGAGCAACTTTGATACAGGCCTACAATATTGCGTCAAGCATCTGTGACAATGAAGATGTTATGGTGCTGGTTTGGGACACCAGAAAAAGCACGACCTAACAGTAACCTGACGATATTCAGTAGTAAAGGATTGTATATCGGCCACGTGATGGATCGCTCTATCGATCTACAAACATTTGTTTACTTGCTGCCACATCGTTTTGTAGCATTAAGAAAAGTTTTCTAAGGTGCTGGAATAAGCTATAGAGCTTGAAAGAGCTAGAGTATTTGTAGCCTATGTAATATCTTTCACGACTACGAAAAATCTTTTCTGATCAATCGTTACATTGAATGTTGTCGAAAATCTTTAATTGCCTAATTTAACTAAAAAGCTGTGCGTCTTGGGACATGCCTTTCGAAATGGCATTTCCTGCATTTCTCCAACAAAATGTTAATAGACGTTAAAAAAATGAAGCTTATTTAACCAATTTAACGATGTTTTCGACAAATTAATTTGCGTTAGGAGTACCGCGATATGAGAAAAGGGAGATGTTAAACGTGGTAATAGATGGCAACTGTATTTTAAATGTGTGAAGTTCCAACACATACCACATACCACATTGCTCGCAGTTGATAATATGTGTTCCACTGTCACCAGCGACAGTCTGCCAGCAGCCCAAAGTATAACTGCCCAGCAGCATAGGTTAAAAAGAACGGTTGTCATTAAGCCGCTTCTCTCCGGGCCAGGAACAGATGGTTTCGTAATTTACAAAGCACTTCCGCACCAGACTACTTATCGCCCCAGGTGCCCCGTCCTTTTACTCCCGTGACGCAGAAGATCACCTCGCCAAAGGACACCCTCGGTGGTGGTGTTTTCTAGCCCCGTAGCCCAATAGGTCTTTTCAGGCATGCCGCCCCCCACGGGGCGAGTGATTGGATTCTGCACGAAAGCGTCAAGGATTTTCGGGTTCACTGTACAGCGAATGAAAAGGGACTCGATTTCGTTCTATTCACGGCAACCGCTTCAATCTCCGTAAACAATGGCGGCCGCGTCCGAAAGCCTCGTTACAAATGGCCAGGGAACTGGGGGGCCAGGGCCAGGAAAGTGCCCTCCAGAAAAGCTCTCGAGGAGTTCTCGGCATAAAAAAAGCGGTCCCACCAAATGAAGTTCCTCTTATCGCTGCCGGCGGGGCTACTTCATCGGACCGCTTTCGTCCGGGCAGTGAAAGTGTCCTTTGGCGTCCCCCCGGCACCGTTGGCTGGACGTGAGTTGGCTAGTCCTTTCAACCCCGTCGAAATGAGTGGGACTCGCTCTCTTTGCGCCGCCCCTCCCTTTTCACTTCGTTACGGAACGAAACTTCGTCTGCGATGGGTGAACCCGGTCGGCGTTTGCACCTTTTCCACGGAAGCAGCTTTCGCAGCCGGGCGTTTGTCCGGTTACGCGCCGTTGCCCGGGTTCGGGTTCCCGGTTGTCAAAGTCAATCCTCTTAGCATTACCGTCCACCGGTTTGTTGTTTTTTATTCGTCACCGGTTCGTCAGCCGCTTTTTTTCCAAAGTCTTTTCGCAGTTCAATACTTGGCCCCGTGGTGCTTCCGGGTGTGGTTTTGTTCGCTTTGTCTATCTACTCCTTGCCGTAACGGTGGCCACGCCACGTGAAGCTTAAAGACGCCGAGAAGCCTCTTCGGTTCCCGGGAAACCAACAAAGCCCACGAGCGACAAGGAAAACCCATCGGAAATCGGGCGCGGCTCGGCCAACCGGGCAGTGAGCCTGCCGGCCGGCCGGCTAGTCTGATTGTTCGGATGCGATCGGTGATCAGTCAGGACAGGACGCCCTCGCAATTCGTTAGATTAATCGCGACTGGTTTAAGTTGGCTTCGCGGGAAACACTTCGATCGAACCGGCGCCGTGACGAGCATTGACATGGCTTTTTTGGCCATTAAATTCCATCGAAACAGTTAACGAGATTAGGCCGGTATTCATTACGAACTTGAGACAACGATTTCATTAACAAGACGTAACCCACGGGTGTCTCGCTCTTTTGTCCGGTCTTATATTTTTTTCGAATACGCCATCATCCCCATCCCCGTGTTCGAAGAAAACTAACTGATCATTACTTCAACGACCTAAGGTACTTTATATTTGGTACGTTATAGCAACAATGTTCAGATAAGTTTCCGCGCTCCTCAAAATGTGATCGTCTCTTTAGGATTAGAGCCAGGACCGCGGAGTATCTGACCATACTAGATCTTAAGGTATGAAAAAATATCTTCAAACTTCCTTGGAGCGATTTCTAGATAGTACGTCAACCATTGTTGCCATGTTACACGAATGTCATATCTCTCATGTACCAACATAAACCTTTCTGTAATAATTTATTTCTTCAACTATCAGGTGTACAAATAGAAAACCGCCGTTTTTTCTCATGATTTGAGGCTTTATTGCAAAAAACTCCTTACAAACTCATTCTTCAAAGTAATTGCCATTGTTAGCCACAACTTTTTCCCACAATTTGGGCAGCTTTTTAATTCCTCGTCGGAAAAATTTTTCATCTTTCGACGCGATCCATTCATCGATCCGATTTTTGATGTCCTCGAAAGAACGGAAGCGCTGCTCGGCCAGGTCATGCGTCATCGATCGGAATAAATAATAGTCTGACGGGGCGATGTCTGGTGAGTAGGGCGGGTGGGGTAGTATGTGCCATTTTAATGTTTCCAGGTATGTTTTCACGACTTTGGAAACATATGGTCGAGCGTTGTCGTGAAGAAGAATAACTTTGTCGTGTCTTTCTGAATATTGACGTCGTTTTTCCTTCAACACTCGACTCAGCCGCATTAGTTGTGTCCGATACAGGGCTCCTGTAATGGTTTCGCCTGGTTGCAATAGTTCGTAATAGACAACGCCGAGCTGGTCCCACCAAATACAGAGCATCAGCTTCGAGCCATGAATGTTCGGTTTAGCTGTAGATGTTGATGCATGGCCGGGAAGCCCCCACGATTTTTTACGCTTTGGGTTATCATAGTGTATCCACTTTTCATCCCCGGTCACGATGCGATGTAAAAAACCTTTTCTTTTTTGCCGTTCAAGGAGTTGCTCGCAAATGCAAAGGCGCCGTTCGATGTCCCTCGGTTTCAACTCGTGCGGCACCCAGTATCCTAGTTTCTGGATCATTCCTAGGGCTTTTAGCCGATGCGATATTGTTTGTTGCGTCACTCCCAATAAGTCTGCAAGTTCCTGTTGCGTTCGACAAGCATCTTCTTCCAGCAAAGTTTTCAATTCGGCATCTTCGAACTTTTTCACCGGTCCGGGACGCTCCTTGTCTTGCACGTCATAATCGCCGTTTTTGAACTTGCAAAACCACTCCCGACACGTTCTTTCACTAATGCAGGCTTCACCATAAACTTCTACTATCATTCGATGCGCTTCAGCTGCATTTTTTTTAGTATGAAACGCAAAAAGCAACACTTCCCGCAAATGGCTCTTGTTAGGCTCAAATTGCGCCATGTTCGCACATGAATAACACAAAGCAGAGTGACAATAATCAAACGAGATTTTGTGGAGTTGTTGACAGATGCCTCAACTGTCATTGCCAGGGTTTGGCATATTTTTATCGTTTAATTTGCAGCTGCTAGCTGCGCCTATGGGACAACGGCGGTTTTCTATCTGTACACCTGATACATACTTTACAATACAAGTGTATTATGTGTCGCGTCTGTTTGAAAAATTGGAACCCTAGCAGATAATGTCGCAAAACGCGCACAGCGCTTCGGCAAACTTCCCGATCCGGCACCGTGGCACCGTGATGAGAAATTGATTGATCCCGACGGGCCCGGATACGGTGGTCGACCTGTCAACCTGGCCCTCCGCTCTGCTTCCGTTTCCGTGGACACGCACGCGCGCGACCAGATCGGTCAGATAGCTTATCAGCGCACGGCCAAACTCCGGTTCGGGGCGCGCGTGCTATCTGGGGCTTTCTTCGAATGTGAAAGTTTGTCCACCGCTCGGAGCTTGGTAAACAAAATTAATGTTGTCATAAAGTTGGCAGGACAAAGCCCTGTTGTCCCAGCACCACCCCACCCCCCTTTTCCACCTCAGCACGGTCCTTGGTTGGCGTCGCCCCGGGACGGAGAAGATTAATTGATATTTTATTTCGTTTGCCCGCTGTCTTCCGGTGTGGGGCGGGGTTTCGCGCGCTTTCGCTCCCGTTCCGTTTTCCGTTTTCCGGTGAAGTTGACTCGCTGGCTGCTAAGATCCCACTAAGAAGCGAACCGAAATGCTCATTCCACCGCTCACCGGAAACGGGGCCCCGAGCCGGCTGGGATCGGCCGCGCGAGAGAGAGGGAGCGAAAATGGTGGAAAACATTTTGGCGAAAGCGTTCTCCGGTCGGAAAAAGGGGAAAAACTCAGAAAGTGGGCACCGATTTTGATTTATTACGACCTTCATTAACATCTTCGCTTCCCCGGGAGGGAAATTTGTCCCGGGCGCCTAACCCTAACCCGCCAAACACCCGGTGCGCATCCAGGAATGGTCGAAGTCGATTTCCTGGCGTCACTGGCGCCCGCACCAGGTGATGGAGGTTTTCCGGAAAGTTTTCTCGCTGCGGACAGAAAAAAAGGGCGGAGAAGCTCGGCGGAGGCCGGCGCAGATGGTGGTCGAGGCGATCGATGCAAATGTCGTTATCGTGTAAATTGGAGACGAAATTCATTGTGGAACGCGGCGGCGGCCCGCCCACCACCAATGAACGTCAACTTCGTAAGTCAATTATTAGCCTTTTACTTTGCGTATACCGCGCGCGCGCGTTGCGCTTAATTTAATGATATTTTTGCGCGATGGCGCGCGATACAATTGTGTGCCATTTGCGTTGATTTAATAAGTGCGATAGGTCCTGTGGCACGGCCTGGGCGTGCCGGAACACCTGTATTATGGAACAGGTTAAAGAATGGTACGATTGTTCCGCCCACAATAACTGCAAAACTAGTGACAACCAGAGCGATTTTAGTACATCAAATAAACGCACCAACTGCTCTAAGGATCCCATTTTTCTGCCACCCAAATAATAAATGAATAAATGGAAATGGGTGAGCGCTAAGTTGGTGAAATATATGGATGAAATCATCTCTCATCTGATTCGAGATAAGAGAGATTTGCAAAAATAAGTCAAAGAGAATAAGTAATAATAAAATAAAAAATGTTTGATTCCTGGTCAAAATAATAAATTCAACAGAAATAGCACCAGTAATGTAGTTGTAGAAATGAATTACTCCAAAAAGGACATTCGCATAACACATCTCCTCGTTGTGCAAAACCGGATATTCGTTAAATAAATGCCATTGAGCACCTTTTTCAAACGGGACATAATGACAACTCTCTCCGACTCACAACTGTATGGTGTAGGAGCTAATCTGGGCTTTGTCTGACGTCGCATTAACGTGGAAAGAGTTCCAACATTCCACCGCGGCCCCGATTGTAATTACTCGAAAGAAGATTGTGATGGTTTCCAATAAATTTAACCCGTTTAACGACTCCTGGTGCGCGCAGCATAAGGTGTTCTCGCTGTCGTCACGGACCGGCAAAGACAAAGCAGGAACCACGCCATGCACACACCTTAGACCCAACGTAGGTTCTCTCCCTAGACGGGTGTGCATCTTCTCGGCTCCATTTAAATCTGCGTCCTTGCCAGGAGTTTTGCCAAGCGGGTTCGGGGCGTGACCTGTCTAATGGGAGCCGTCCGGATCGACCGGGTGCTCCGTGGGGCTGCATAGCCCATCGCCCTCATCATCATCATCAACGGCTCGTTTGCATTTCGCGGGAAAAACGGAGTTTTCACACGATTTCCTTTCCAGCGTGCTTTCCAGGGATTCGGGTGGAAATTTCTGCAAACATTTCGCTGAACGTTTGTGGGGTAGCTATTTGGCGTGTTTGTTTGTGTTTTTTTTTTCACCGCACGCTCTCCTCACAGTAAACGGAAGATTGCAGCCACGCGGATTGAACCACCGGTTCAGTCACTTTGGGGCTCCGTTCCTTCCGTTCCTGCTCCTATTGTCACCGGCGGTAGCTCGGATCATCAACGTTTAAGTGAGCAATATTTTCCGCGAGAATCGCTGAACCGGTTGAGCTTGAACAGAAAAATGCCCTCGCTGTGGGCTCGGATCGGATCCGGAAAGGGTGCTTCGCAGGAGTGCAGAGTAGAATTGATTCGGTGCAATCAATTTGGGCAGAGTTTTGCAACCGGCAAACCCGGCGACCTGACTCTAACGAGTAATTCGGTCTAATAAATCTTGCATTCATTTCGAGAAGCTTTTAGCAAATTTGTTCACAGCGGATACAGTGAGCCCCCATAGCCCTCTGTTTCGCGAATTGGGTTGTCCCAAAACTCAGTGCATCTTCTTTCGATTTGTCTTTCTTTTTTGATCGGGTCTTACGATGAGTTTATCGACTGACTGATCGACTTCTTAGGCAGTATTTTCGTTTGCTGTGTTTTCTGTCAACATATTAGTACCCGGAATCGCTAACTTCTTCAAGTGTTCCTTCAAAGCGAAGGAACTTGGTCGCTGTCGTAATCTTCGGGCTCAAAGTCACCACCAGTTGCCTCGGTTTCTACAGTTTCAAATCATTAATATTAATTGTTGCTAAATTATACAGCGCAAACAATGGTCCCCGGCACGTGCGCTATTGGCCGGCAGGTGCTTATTCCACTCAGCAAAGCCCCTGACCTTGGGTTTCCGCCAGTACGACGTATTCGAGCGGTCGGTTCTTCTTTCGCCATGACTTACGCCGGGAGACGGGTTCCGGGAAGCAGTGCCAACGTGTGCCATATGGTCACGGGGCGACAACCGCACGACGCAACAAGGCTCTGGCGCTGGTGGCAGCAGCTAATCTTGTTATCATATGATAATAACTTAGCCTACGCTCCCGTGCTCTCCGTGTGCCCCGAAGAGCACTTTCGCGGTCAGAGCCATTGCGCTAATGCCTCGATGTGGCGCCGCGCCGGAAGTGAACCATTAGACGCGATGATACGCTCATCTGTCCCGACACCGTTAAGGAGCCGGGTTAGAGCGGGCGGCTTTGCCCCGAACGGGGTGTCACCTTTCCGGGCCGGGCGTTGGACCTTCTTGTCCTCGGCACCTTGGGAGCCGGGTGCCACCGTTGTAATCAGTACCGCGGAAAGTGTTAACACCACGTTCGTGTGGTTCGGCAGAAGTAATTGCTTTGATGTAGCGACCATCAATCAAGCTGCCACCGAGGGGGAGGTTCGTTAATTTGCCAGAACTACCACCAGACTCGGTCGGCTCTTCATTATTCCTTCTCCACCCGGTAACTCGTAATGGGGAGGTGGCAATTTATGTCTTCGGTAGGTTTAAATTTCGAGAACGTGCGATGATAACGGTCGCTCCTATCGCTGCTACAACTTCAGTTCAAACACCGTTGTCTCGTCGAGGGGCGATAAATTTCTTTGCATAAGGCCCCGGAAATGAACCAATAATCTCCGCTGGATGTTGTGGGTAGACATGGCTCGTGCAACAAGTGCAAACATTCTGGGGTAATTCGAAAGCTGGTGATCGATGATCGCTGATCTTTTAGAGGTTTCAGTTGATGTCTCTTACGGCACTGTTAGTTACTACGTTTATTACTACTCCAATGTTGAACGTCACTGTTTGTTCCACACTCTAAGTTAATATAAAACTTTAATGAATTGTTTGGTGAAGTAAAACATGATCGAAACTGGCACAAAGGCTTTGGAGCAGATCTAAATAGAATTTGGAACACTTGTCCAAACTGAGTTTAAATAATTCAAAAAAGCCTTAATTTATGCAGAATGGTTCTGAACTTCCAAACAGCGCCAGAACTGCGCGCTGGTGTTACTGCATTCACCCGCCGAGATCCCGCAGAGTTTGAGAACAGCTCAATCGAACACGGTGGCGCAGGCGGGTCCTTCTCGAGATACGTCAAAGGCAACCACGGACCGAATCTCGGACCCCTCAGCCACAGGCCTTGTTTACTGCTGCACTCACGAAATCATCGCCATCCATGCATAAATCATGAACGGAACGTCGCATTCGGTATTCCGTCGCTCCGCCCAGCCCAGCCAACGGACACCGCGGTTTGACGGACGCATTTTAGGTCAACGGGGTGGACTGTTGGACCTCGACTGCAGCACCCGTCTGGTGTCACATTTGGGCCACTCAGGCGTAAACGCTGTTTGCGGTCGCACCGGCACCCACCGGCACTGTCTCATAATCTCGGTGACCGAACGCATTCGACACATCGCGTCCGGACAAGGGCCTTCCTGGGCCTAAAGAGCTGGCCGAGGCTTATCTGGCCATTCAAGCTCGGCGAGCTCGTTGCACAAACAAAAGCCGCCCAAAGTTGGCTAAATAGTTTACCTTTCGAGTTTTGTAGCCCGTGGCCATTCATCACACTTGGGCTCTGGCAACTGTTTGACTGTTAAATACCATTTAAGAGGCTCTGTGGTTTCGGGGCAGTGGCTTGGTTCGTTTACAATTCGATAATGAAACGTTCGGACTCTTCGGACCAGAAGCGAGTAACCGTTTTGGGCGAAAGACTTGAGTGACTTCAGTATTTCGTCATAGCGTTTTGTGCAAAGTGTACGAGACCTGTTACGTAGCCTAATCGGGGGAAGTATTGAAAAAGGGTTAGAAAAGATGCTTCTCTCGGTGCCGGTGAGTAGTCAATTTCGCAACTGGGCTGAAGATTCCGTAGCTCGGACAGTACCCCGAGTGTGAGCCCTCATTTGATTATTGTTTCTCCACATCGGAGCTACAGAGCTCGGTTGGAACGCATCCGACTCTCAGAAACAAGAAGTCGTGCCGAACACCTACAGAAGCTAAAGGCTGCCATGGGGTTTGAAAAATGCACTCAACCAGACGGGCGTAGTTCTTTGATCGAACGAAGCTTCCTTACAGCGTATTAAATGTACATCACGATGGTGATGGTATAATTTGCTGGAGATGTTCGAGAGCATCACCGTCTCGCATTCATCGTTTACGGTTGGTATTTCGAACATCTTACTCCGGTGGGGGGGCGGGTGGTGGAATTTTTGGGGAACGGTTGCAGGCGGCACGATGTTGGCACCTCACCGGTCGGTAATCTCATCGTAAAGCTGCTACCAACTTGAACCATCTTGAAGGCCCAGCCAGTTGAGCACGGAAGATGAATTCCTGCTCTCCCGTTGAAGTGGCCACGGCTCGCTTCGCTTCGTACGCAGCGGATCCCTTCGGGGTTCCTCACTTCACTGACGCTGGCACGAAAAATGTAATGAAGCATAATTTAGTACGTGAACTGCACTTCAGCGAGAGGTGTGCACCTTGCGCCACACTCAGCACCCGAAACAGTCACGACCTAGGCTGGGTTTGTAACGTTGATGACGACGTCGGATAGTTCGCAGGAAACTGTCATAAAAGCCAGCGCCATAGAGGAGGGTTCCGAACGTTGTCCGAACGAAGAATGTTTATCGTTGTTGCTTTGTATGAAGGATTTACACTCCAGAGGGCCTAACGCTCCGAGATGGACCGTTGCTTTTTCTTCACTCGGGCAAAGTGTTTCGAGAATGCATCTCCAGTGCCATGGAATGGCTTGGATGGGCGGCGCATAGAAAGCATTGAAAGTAATTGACCACTTGGAAGGTGACCGACCCGAACCGAGGAATGGCATAGTCTTTGCTTTGATCTTGCATGAATAAATGATAACGAGATGAATGGTGACGACTACCGGTATGAGAATAATCAAACGCTTTCGCCTTGTTCTCTGAATTGTTTTACACTTACGAGAGCAATCCAAAAGCGCTTATGGCTTAACTGCTTCAGTTATGCTTCGGAACCAATCGCCTGAAACCTTTCGGTTTAAGCTTAGAGCTAGCAGGATTTGGCATCAAGGAGGTGGTGGCCTAGGCGACAGCGCTGGTCGCTGCGACCCAACTGGTCACGGGTTCGATACCCGATTTTCACGTTTCTCTCTTCAAACAAAATGAGACCAGAGGCCACCTTTTTTCGTACACCGCAGTGTTAGATTGCTGAAGTCATTTACCCTTCCGTGAAATACTTTACCTCAGCCCCGAACCCTCTGTTGCAGGTGAAAGGCTTAAACCCTTTCGTGCTGTCTTTGCAGAAGATCGGTCGGCTCTAGTTTTAATAAAACGAAGGAAGGAAAATAATGCCTCATTTAAGAGATATTTAGTTTTACGGCATTAATTGGTCGAGCCGAAAACGTCGGGCAGTTCATCGTGTCCACGGCGCTCCACGGTGCCTCTTTCATCCTCTTGCCGCTGGCCGGATCTCGGTAATGAGATAAATATTATATGACGCATCCTCCGACGGTATCTTCAAAACGCCCGAGACGCCTGGGACGCCCGGGCGGGTTGGCCGAAGACCGTCGGACGGCCCGGACGTCGACATGGCCTTCCATTAGCCGCTGCTTATAACTCACAATGCTCACGCCGAGCCCTGCGAGAAAGGGAGGAAAAAAGATAAATAGACCCTCGGTGGTCTACGCAGCGTCTGAGATTCCTGGCCGGCAGTGGAAGGATCAGTTTCAGTGCCCGGGTTCACTGTCTTGGTTCATTAAATTCCACCGACACTTGGCCGGCGCTCTCTGTTGCGCCCAGGGCCCATTAGCACGAAGGCGATGTGGTCGATGATAGAGAACCAGGGCTGTAGGGCTCTCGGGCTATCAAGTGCTGACTTCTGGGCGATTGTTGTCGTAAGATCCTTTTCTACCTGCACCACACCACCATACACCTGCCGACCTGCCGCTCTTGGGCTGGGTTGGGAAACAAGACAAAAAATAACAAACCGTTGTTCCAATCCAATCGTACCTGCGGTGGGCCGCATCTATGACTCTCGAGAATTGCCACTGCCGACGCTCTGGGCGTTTCAAAAACATTCCAAGAAGCGTTAGGACGGTCCGACGGAAACTGTGCATGGCATTAGGCCGACACCGGCGTTGCTACACGGCCCACGGGACGAAAAAAGGCAAAAGGCTGCACACGGGACGAATGGTTCTCGGCGTGAGTTCGGCCGGTCCTGGTGCGTGTGGCCAGAAGCGCAAGCGTCACTATGTAGGAGTATGTGTTACGTTTGTTTTAACACTTGAAATTAATTACTATCATCACCAGCCCCGGGGCCACCACGGGCCTCCTCGTGCACAGTTAACCGGGACACGATCATGGTCGACCGCCAACCGCGGTCTGCTGGCCGAAGCGAAGGCGATGATGTGGCCAGCGGAGCGCAGAGCCCGTCCAGAGGCCGTTCTAGGCTGGTGGCCTAACACTGGAAGGTCGACTTGCTGCCGTGCAAGGCTGGCTGGCTCTGGTCGGGTTCCGCCAACAAGCGACCGTGTGTTGCATATGTCGGCGGTTATGGTTTCGAGCTGGCGGAGAGAAAGTATTGTTGAGCCTGTTAATGGGCTTGTTGAACGGGTGTTTCGGGCGAGAAGATCCCCGGCTCGGGCGAATGTCAGGTCAGAGTGTGGTGTTTGGTGGAAGTTTAACACCCTTTTACTGAATGGCCTAAGCGCAGAACTCGGCACTCCTCGGAAATGCTACTGTCGCGAGACAATCTGTTTTATTTTTTGGGTCGTTACAATGAAGTTTCTCCAGATTGTGGCGTCTTCGGGAGTTTCGAGTTACTAAAGGTAGAAATTGGTGAACCAATGCCATAGGATATTTTAATCAGGATGGTTTCTTAAATGCTCTTCGAAATGCAGAGCTAACTGAATTTGAAACTGTGTCGATTGTCCCTATGATGGGCCATATAGAAAGCTGGAACTACGAAGATTGTTTCACCAACCATGGCAAAATGTTTGTAAGATGGCGTGATAATCTACTTAAACCCTTCTTGTTACCAAACAGTCACCGATTATTCAGGCCTTCAGGGTCTCAGAACCTTTAGCGTCACGCGGCTGACAATGAAATATAATTTTGAGCCAATTTGGAAATATTAAAAAATATGTATCATCGTTACGAATTTCCCAAGAAATCGTCGGTGTTCACGCGTGTTTCAACAAAGCTGCCCTAAGCGTCAACACGTTTCCGAAGGATGCCCGAAAGAGGGTGTCCATCTACGTCCATCCACTATTTGTTAACATGACCGTGCCCTTCGAGGGCGACGATCGCCCCCGGGGCAAGGCGCCACGAAGGACTCGGACCCGGGCCGCCGGAGCGAGTAACAAGGATTTGTTACCGAAAGCGTTTAGTCATCACCACGGAAACGCACATTAATCTTTCTCTCAAGCGCTTTCTCCGTAACCTTTCTTCGAGTTTTTTCGATCCCCTTCTTCGGGCGCTTCCAAGTTGTGCCCTTTTCCTGTCGGCGATCTTCAAGGGGGAGAGAGGGGGCACGAACGCCGGCCCGGTGTTGCCAGATAAGTGCCGAGATCGGAGTGATGTCAGGAGTAAGTACGGACGCATAAAGTTACGATTTTTCGGGCGCGCTCAATCCGTCCTGTGCGAGTTGCTTTGCGAAGTTTCTGCATGGAAGGTGCCACAAGGTGTAGCACGTCTGTTGGGCTTCTTATTAGAGAGTGTCTGTGCAAAGTTTGAAGTTTGAAGTTCAAGCTGATTTAAGGCTGCAGGATTTGAACAATCGGGAAAGGTCAACCGGCGAGCATACGTCCGTTCTATCATATGCACGATGGGCGGAAGGATCATATCTTCCGATTCTATTCATTGGCATTTTTTCCGATCTTCTTTTTTGTTTCGAAGATGATTAATGTTGTGCAGCGCACAACGGGAGGTGTTAACCATTAAATCATCTCACAACGATAAACTGAAGCTCCAGCTCGACGGCTTTTATTCATCTTTTTATGGGACCGAAGATCATTGTTATTTTTTTTTTCATCCCGTTCATACATTGTGCTTTCAATAGGATCAAGTTTGACCTGCAATCAATTAATTTTAATCTTCATTATCCCCCGATCGTTTGGGTGAGATCAGTACAAAGCCCATAAATTATGTATCATGTTGCGTCCCAATGCGATTGATTTCTGAACTGCAATTATCGGGTTGATTGCACGACAGATGCACCATAAATATTGACGTTTAATCTCTCGCTTTCTTTCCTGCACGTGTTGACGATCAAATTGCTGTTCAAACACAGTGCTAGAGTAACTGATATGATACTGACTAGCGGCATGCGTCACACATGATATCCGGCCGAATTAACCAAACAAACTGCCAGCTAACCAATATTCAAAACACATTTTCTAGAGCATTGGGTTGCAATAAAAGTCATTTGGCAGACTATATTTACCGAACTTTGCATGCATCATGTTGAAGCTTTAACTTAATCATATTCCATTATATTTATGTGAAATTAGAGAGTTGTTCCAAACGACATTATTTATTAATTGTTAATTGGAAGTGAGTTGAATGAAACATCTTTTCTAATATGCTTCGAAAACTATCCTACGATCCTATCTACGAAGTCCCATGGAAGCATATTTCTTACACTCCAGCATTTACGGACCTCAAGAATGATAGTAACAAAAAAATCCCAATATGTTGCCACTTCCATCAAACATGTTTCCGGTCAGACTGTTATTATTCATCGCATTCATGTTTTGCGCCACCCTACGCCAATCATAACTATGCTGCCACCGCTTTGGGGTTTCCACTACCATCGGCTAAGCCAACTTTATTCATTTCCCGTTTTTGCGATCGGCCAAATTGGTTGTAAGTAACGCGTAGAGTTCACCGGAACAGTCCGACCAGGATGCACGCAAGATAAATGTAACCGATGTTCCCAAACCCCGAACGGCCAGCCCGAAACGTCCGACGTCCGGGTTCACGGCGTGTCCGAGGGGAGATCCGAGCAGACATTCCTTCCCCCTCCGACATGCACACGAAAGGTCGGCGGCCGAAAACGCCAAAAGTAAACGCTTTAAGTACGATACATTTATTTCTCCGCAATAAGCTCCGGCCGGGTATGATGCCCGCCGTCGTCCATCAGCGAGGACCCACGGACGGAACCGCCAAAACAATCGTGGCAACCGGCGACCACCCACTCCGGATGGCCTGGATTATGCCGCCCTCTCCCGCTTGCCCGTTTTCGGTAATCCGCAACAAAAATGGTCACAAACGTGCGTCCTCTCGGGCTGCTCGGCCTCGTCCGGTCGGGAGACGGAGGATAAATTCCGTCGAACGATACGGTGATGCGCGCCAAATTGGTGATGGAGGCGTCGAAAAATGGCCTGGACTTGGTCTGCCTTGGCCGGGAACCCCGGCCAAGTCCCCCGGGAGCCTGGCCCCGGGGGCGGGTCGTCCACGTCAACGTCGTCGGTCGTCGCTGGTTTGCATTTTGCGCATTGTTTCGGCCGTGGGATCAGAGTAATCCATTTGCTTGCCATAAATCCGGCCCATTCCGGCCCCTTGCTGCTGAAGGATTACTCCGGCTGCCTGGTCGAGGCCCCCGGGGTGGAGCATAAATCCAAACAAAAAGGAGCACAAACGAAAGGGCACGCCGACTCGGGACCGGGCGATGATACGCCGCGCAGGAGATGATACTATCGACCCCGGAGCGGGCAGATGCCCCAGGCTTCGGGGACTTTCAACGGACCCCGGGCAAGAGTTGATTTTTTTGCCCACAAAACTCCGTTCCGCTGCGTGCGATCGATCATTTGGTATCGGGCTGCGGAAAATGGGCGCCCTTGGTTCGCTAATGGAATTAAAGCGAGCAACAAATTGCAGTCCGCCGGTCGCTTCGCCATGTCGAAAGGCGCACGGGGCACGCGGATCGTGGATCCGCCTAGCATCATTCATCTTGGGGTCGATTGTTGTGGCCACGGCCAATCACTCTTTCTGTTTTTTGGCCGGGATCCCGCTCACCCTGGGAGGTACGCATCGTCCGGCAGCATAATCGGCCCGCGCTCGAAGATATTAAACCCTCCAGTGCACTGCAACTGCCGGAAAGTGCATCAGGCCCGTCGCTTTGGCGCGTGCCATTCCTTTCGCCATTTTATCGATCGCCGCATTTCGCCGCGGCTTTATTAAGCGATTATAATGCATTGTCAGAGGGCGGGAGAGTGGTTCGCCGCGTGCGTGGTGCATAACTTCACACTCCAAAATGTTGAGCGGTACAGAGAGGCTCCACTCTTGTCGGTGCATATGGAGCTGAAAATTTTATGTGAAACCCACCATTTATCGAACGATGAATCGTTTTGATCGTTGGGCAGAAAGGGTTTGTTGTTTTTTGCATCCACAAATTATATTATTCATAACGCAGCCAGCAAAAAACATCACAAAAAACATAACTCCACGTGGGCAAACGAGTGGCGCTTGTTCGGTGCAGCCCGCCTACGCCCGAAGATGGTGATTAAATTTTTTTTTTGCCGCTACCCAGTCCTGTGGTCCTGGTGGCGGCCCGTGAGAGGTCGGTCGGTTTTGCATGCAAGTACAATTAATTTTAATTATTTTCGACTGAAGCGTTTTCCGAAACCACGGTTTATTTTACTGCTTTGCGAACATTTATTGGGGCGGCACGGAGCTCTTCGTGCTTTAATCCGTTTGGGTGGTGATTCGAATGTAGCCAGAACATTGATGTTTTGAACATTAAGCACACGTGTTCGGTTTGCGGTTGCCACGATTCAACCAGTTGGAGTGCGGGTTCACTTTAAGTGGAACAATGGGAGATCTGGCAACAATGTTTAAAACGGCAGCCTGAAGAGTTTATCTTCGTGAACAGTTTGCAGCGTGCTCTGAGCATAAGTGCACAGTGCACACAAAGCACCGATGGATTTAAATAGCAGCATTGCACCACAGTTTAGTTGAAACATCATTCAATTTATTTTATACGGTATTAATGGAAGTGCATTTTGAGAAACTTAACTGTGACGAAGCCAATTCAATTATTTGATAAAACAAACCACATACAGCATCATGCAATTTCCACAAAATGGAGAAAAAATCGACTAGGAAAAATAATTCTTGGCTCCTTTCCTAAGTTCTAATGTCTTTTATATGAAAAAAAAAATCGTGTTACGTACATTTGCGCAAAGATGGAAAGTGATCTCTTCTGACGGTCTGGTGCCTTGAAAAATACGTAACTTTGCAAGTTGTCTTTATCAAATCTGGAACTCATAATGGTCTCCGCGACCTCAACTTTTTTAAATTGGTATCGGTAAAGTTGATAGCACATGATTGGCTCTCGGATATGCACAAATTATGTTCGTTTTACCTAAAACGAAAACGAAGAATTATTATTACATCCAGAGGCAAGTAAATATTGTACCGCCCAATGTCGCCAGTTTGCCGCATTTGGCCAGCCCGCCCGAGTCTCACGACATTTAAAAATACTAAGCTTGAACGCTTCAAGGAATCGTGAAACAATTCTGTTAAGTAGCAGGCAGGCGAATGAAGAAAAACAAACGGAGAAATGATCACCGTTCCAAGTTTTTCCCGAGTGAGAGCCATCCAGGCCCAGGTGGTGCCCATAAACTCGCACGTCATCGTCAGCGTTGTTATTACCGTTGATTAGACGAACAAAATGCGCTCATTTTCCAGCAAAAGGTGGCAAAGGCCGCCGTGTAAAGTGTAGAAGAGTAGCGCACCGTTTTCGAGTCGGACGTAATCAAGGGCCCCGGCGTGAACGACGTCGTCATCGGTGCACTTTTGTGCGACACTTATGATTAATGTTGTATAATTTCTAGTAAATTAATTCCACATTACGTCGCTGTGCGGCATCATCAGCGGGTGGTAGGTTTTTGGTGGACGGTGATTCCTTCCAAGGACGTAACACGTAACGAAAGCGCTTCGAAAAAACATAAGATCGGTCTAATCGTTTGTCGCCGAACATGAATAACCGCTTCCGAAGCCCCAGAGGGCTAAACGAGGATTTAAAGTACAGACCAGGTAACATGCAACTAAAGATGAAGTAACCAGCAAACAAAAAAATTAAATCGCAAGTCACAACATGAAATGCTGGCGGACGGTTTCCCGTGCGATTACTTTCCCCGAAGTGACACCATTTGCTGCCACCGAAGCGAGTCACGGGACGTTTTCTCGGTGGAAATTTTAAACATCTCCACGCTGGCTCATTTTCCAGGGATCCGCACGGCGTACCACGAAACACGCAAACACGGAGACGCACACGTGGCAGACAATCTTTTGAACACCTGCCCACCGGAGGGCCCCGGGGCCTCCCCGCCGCACTGGGAGTAACGCGGCTCCCTAAAGAGGACTCCTTTTTTCGTTTTGTCACTGGAGGCCGCTTTTCGGCTCCTCGCATTTTATGCTCACCACGAGAGGAGGCTTTTTAAGCCCACGCCGTGCAACTTTTCCCATTTTCCTATTATGCTAATTTAGCTCCCCGTGGCGTCAAATCAATTCCTACTCCCGGAATTAACCGTCACCCCACGTGGTTTGCCGTGGTCGGCGCGCCGCACTTGCCGGTTCCGGTTCCGAAGGAGAATCGACCGGGTCGAACCTTCCGCTCCGGGAGCACAGGGCCAGTAGCCAGCAGGGCGCAAGGCACCGGTTCCCGTTCCTACGGGGACCTACGGGGCTCATTTCGTGACAGCAATACGCTCAAAACCGTGATGCCGTTACAAAATGCAAACAGTTCTCTGGTGCGTTGGGAAGCTTCCGGCTTCTACTTAAGCGAACTTTTCGCAGAGGTCAACAGTGTTTTGTTTATCAAGGAAACCCTAGAACCCATTCTGACGTTAGCCAAGTTACTTCCATGTTAATGAAACTTTGTGTTAAGGAAGACGGCTGAAGGTTTTCGAATACTCCGTACCTTAGAATGTGTTGAATCTTACACAGAGATAACCAGGATCGAGATAGCGGCACTTTAAAGAGCTAGCAAATCTTTTAAAGAGACCTTTAGCGAAGAAAATTAGTACTATAGAGCTTTAGGGTTGATGGAAATTCGCTCATTTGCTATTAGATTTTACTTTATAAAAGTATTTTTCTTTAGTTTTACTTCATTCTTAATTGGATTGAAACAGTGTAGGCAACAAATTGGCTGTCAGAAGCTATGGATAAACAAATTAATTTATTGGATTGAGCTTTTATTTTTCCAATACATTTATGTTCAATAGATATAATCCTTCACATGATTGTTTTTTTTTTGCTTTATGGGTAGCGTGTTTCAAAGCAACCATTTCTTTAAGTACATTTGTTTCTATTCAGTAATCATTTTGTAACTCAAATGAAATTGTTAAACAATATTTCAAGGAAAATGCACAAACTAGTGATAAAGCTTCCAATTATCAATTACTTAGCGTGGGTTGCTTTCAATGGCATTAAACGGAAGTATCAGTTTTGTGATTAATGCAATTCAAAAGGCAAAGGGTGTTTAATGATATGCTACTGATGAAAATAAATTCATACATTTATATAATTACATTATATTCAATAATTTCAACAGTAATTCAATCGCTTCTCGGCCTAAAGGCTAAGATCAAAGTGTAACAATCATTCAAAATTCTAGAAATTTTTCCCAGTATATACTCAACTAGTTGTGCTGTTATTCTCAGTATCCCAATACCTTTTTATTTCGAGTTAAGTACTTATCAAGCAACGTAACATGGTGAATCATAGAGGATGTTACGTTTTCTCTGGGCGCATACTGTACAAACCCCCTGCCAAATGGTCCAGTTAGCACCGAAAACCTTAGCTCAGTAATTACGCGACCTTGACCCACCACCTTAAACCTACTCTGAAGGGCATCACCTCGCCAGGACCCGCCAGCGTGCCAGCGGGTTTACCGTCGCTCCGAAAGTTTTCCTGTCGCGGAATTTATGTGGCGGGCCACCCTTTTGCGTGGCGGTTTCGTCCTGTAGCCACCGTTTCGCGTCAGCGATCGGGGCGAGGGTGCGAAGAAAACCATTTCCATGCTCGTTTGGCAAAACGATAATGGATTGCAAAAGCATAACCCTCTCCACGGGCGCAGGCTGTACCTCCGTGCGCACGGGTAATTAGAAGCGATTTGCTCTTTCCCGTGCCCGTGGCAATCCCGATGACGGATTGCTCATTTCAGATCTTTGCTCCGTTTGCTTCGAGCCGATGGCCGTTCCATAATACTGTTGGAGGAAAATTGTTGGCCATGGGTGCACTTTTGTGCGTATCAATTTCGTTGATTGCTTTTTGTAACGGAGCAATGTTTCAAGATGAGCATTAGAATTAAGCTTCGTTGTGCAAATCATCTTAGAGAAGCACTCATTATTCTGTTACAGTTTTTAAAGAGGATCAAATAAATAACTAAAACACGTTCGAAGTTACGCCGATACAGGACTTTCTGATTAGTTTCGGGCTTTTAGCACACCAACGATGAACAGCGTCTTAGCCAGACGCTATGCACGAACCATTTTGTCCGATCACAACTAACATTACTGTTAAATAAAACATTCTCGAGCAGCTCGTCGTAATTATGTTCACCGTGTTACGGTCTATTTCGGGCAGCACACGAACGGATCGGGCCTCAAAACCCGCCTGAGTGCCTACCACTTTGATACAGCTCGTTGAATTATGCTCATCGCCAAGTCGGCATAATGCGCAGTTCAATCGCAAACATTACTGGATCGGTAGTGGAAGCCTTCAGGACATTACGTCGCCAGTTAGCCAACCATTACGGCCTCCGGAAGCGTAATTGCCCCTCTCGGCGGCTCTTAAGTGGAACGTGAGGCTCCCGATGAAACCATCGATTAATAGCGAGAAATCATCGACGCTTTGCAGTTCCCCCGGAGCGTTTATTACCAACATCGATCTGCTCGATGTTGTATGGCATCGTTTATGCAGTGATTGATTATTGCCAATAAGCTTCTTTGAAGTCACGTCTTCTACGCAAGCGGGGTGCACCCGAAGCAGGGTAGCGGTATCCAGCACCGTTCAAGCTAAAGTGATCCCTATTTCTGTGTGCATCACTTACAAGCCGTTTAGGTTGTTCAAAAAGTGCTTCAGTACACGCACATGTGCCGTTACTATTTCTGTTCCGACGCGCATATAGTAGAATCACAAAAGAAATTTTAGGGAAATACTGGTCAAGACTTCCTTCGATAAGCCCTTCGATTGCAAATATCGATGTAAATGTCCTTCGATGTAAATAATTATTCCAGAAATTTCTACATTGACACAAAAGACGTCCCTTCGAATCCTTATGATAACCGAAAAATACACTTTAATCTAAAAATAACTGAGCAAGTAATTCTTCCGTTGTTTTATTAACTTCTCCGTTAAACCGATGTCCGCCGTTGCTTGTTTTCCTACTGGGAAAAGCGTATCGATACGCCCTAAGTCAGCATTGTTTTTTCCCACGACCTTTGCACGCACCCTCACATCATGCGGTGCTGTGTTCCGGCGAAACGGTAAACGCTAACCACATTGATAAGGAAAATCAGGGCGCGAGCAGAACCAACCATGGATGGTGGGATTTTCATAATTAATTATATCAATTTATATTTACATACGCTCCCGGGGGCGCCCACTCTACGTAGCAGCACGACCCGCAGCACCTCTTGCCATGTGTTTCCTTTTCCCGTCGATGGTTTCCTTGCGGGCTTTCACTCACGAGAAAGCCGCCACCGACGACGACGACGATAAAAATGTTAACCGTTCGAGGCCGTTCGGGGCGCGACAAAAATAAGCCGGTTCGTGCTATAATCACGGTGCCATATGTCGCCCCCTGGTGGGTCGTCGATGGTGAACCACCGGGTCCGCGTTCCACGACCCAAGTGGCTCACCACTTCGATAGAGTGGGCAACCCTCTAATCTGACTACATGCACATTATGGATTATTAGAAGTGTATTAACCGAACGCATGTGAGATCAATTTACGAAAATATTCACCTTGTAATGGCCATTTGCGCTGCGAGTGTGTCACCGCCGATGGTTCGCTGAAGGGTGTGGTGGGTGGCATTAATGATCTTCGAGCATGCAACATGTTCATCCACCGAGCACGGGCCGAATAGAGCTGTGCCTGGGAGTCTCATGTGGCACCAATTAAAATGCAACGCTAAAAAAAGTTTTGCTCGTGCTTTGCAAGGGAGCTTTTGCTGCTCCGGGCGCGAGAGCTCCTTACGCGGAGCGAATTAATTTATTTTATTTAAATTTGTTTTAGGTGAAGTGGCACAATTTACTCATTATAAAACTGCAGCACTATCGTCGTCGTTGCGTGTTTCCATGGGCCATTTGTCAGGGAAGGCAAAAGGTCATCACTCGAAGGAACTAACGGGAAGCAGGATCCAACAATGCCCATAGGCGGATCGCGAGCATATGGGGCAGGTGGCCGCTCGTGAGATCCTCGTGTGCAACGATATGTTCATGCGTGGGATTGAAGTAGGCAACGGTTTGTGTTTCTTTTATGTTTTGCAAACCATACGCTTTTGTCATCGTCATCGTGTCATCGCCATCGTCCTCGTGGTCGCTGATCGACACCACCACCCACCTCCCGGAGTGGGGAGCGTTTGTTTTATGCGGTCACCATAAAATGCCACAATTTATGCTCCGAACATTTACATGGCATCAATCAAACTGGCAAATAGTCGGGTATCGATCAAGCAAACTGGCAGGCAAATGGGGTTTTGCTTCCCATTACCGGTGTTGGCCGATGCCGCCCACTCTTCCCGCCGTGCCCGCAAATTGCATCATCCTTCCTGGGAACGGGGGAAAAAATATGATCGAAACCATCGTACGACACTGAAATGGGAACTTTGACCGAAAGGCAGATCCCGCGGCCCTTCGGTGCCGATCCCCGCAGATGCGTCCCCGGGAAGCCGCACATAAACGGAACATAAACCCGGCCCCACGTTTTCGGGTCGTCCGTCGTCTGTCCCATCGTGTCGCCTCGAAGGCATTTTATCTCTATTGCTACCTTGCGGTTACCAACCGATGGCAGCCGGCTTGAGCAAGTGATGGGCCTCGTTGCAGGGTATTGTGGTACAGGCACGCAGATGCACCACCCAGCTCCGTACGGCGATGCTCCGTAACAACCTTTTCGATGTGTTTAATAAGAGTTTCTTTCAGCATGAAATGTGATTACATTTTCACCTCGTTCGATCGGAATTGCCTGCGTGACTTTACGCATTTTCAGCCAGCCTGTAGCATAGTTTGCATAGTTTTTGGTAACTTTTTCATATTATTACTTTAGTTTACTGTTATTACTGCTATTGATTGTGCAGTGAATATCAAACCCAAGAGAAACCTGAGTAGCGTATTGTTTTTCAATTATCAAACAATTATTATCATTCAATTATAATACACAAATAAAATATCTAAACATTTACACAGTTTTTTTTATCAAGTTTTATTTATTACGAAGCTTCCCGATGACATTTTCCTGTGTCAAATATTAAAAAAAAATCTCACTTGATACATTTAATAGAATCCCTTTTAGGTTGTGAACCACGTGGATACTAGATCACCAAATAATAACAATAAGGGAAATCTCTAATTTCTCGCAAATCTAGAGTCTGTTAAACGGAACAATACTTGCAAAATATTTTCTCCATAAAATGGCAAACAATGATGGCACAGCGGCGCAGAAAAAAGTTGTCTCTGAAAATAATTAATAGCCGTTCGCACTTTCGGTGCCAAAACGAGAAGCAATAATAAAATTGGCCAACTTTCGTGCTGCAAGTTTCATAAATCTGCAAATCGTCACGGAAGTTGTTGCCGGTGGTGGTGAGCAAACATTGAAAAACAATTACGCTAATGCAAATTAGGATAAAAGTCACGTTTTGGCTGTCATTGTCGCAATGGGGTTTGGTTTTTTTCTTCCTTTCTCTTTCCCCACTGAATGAGGTGAAAAGGCACTTCGCTTGCACACGTTTTCGAGTCCGATCGAGTCGACTTTTTCGAGCAAAAAAGAAACACACAAACGATAGCTAAATTTGTCGTTCCATCCCCACGGATCGAATCCTTTTCCACGGATCTACGCCGTAAAAGCAGAGGAACTGCATTATCAACGGATGTATGGTTGATATTTAAATAAGTGAAGCAATTTCCGCTTCGGTTGTTCGGCTTTGGCTGCCCCCTTGATCCGCTTGCCCTTCTCGGACGATCGTGAGGATTCCGGTTTTTTTTTAGCCTCCCACTGCCACTAACGAATGATGCGCATTGGCCGTCCCAATGAATCCCGCGTCTGAAAACGGCCGGAGCCAAATCGGAAGCGGAGTTGTTCGCACGCCTCGGACGGGAAAGAATCGAAAAGTTTCGTGATTCTGTGTGATTTTGTCAATGGTAGTTGAGCGCGGAACTATCAAAATGGCCCTTGAGTGGGGAAGTGCAATTTTCTGCAATAAAACAGCAATCAGAGCAGTGCAGACTCGTGCCACAGGCGCTTTTGCTCGAAAAGGACGCTGCCATTCGTTTGGTGCAAATGAAAGATTGAGCCCCCGAAAGTTTAACCACCGGCTCGGTCGTAAGGGTTTCGGCACAAGACAAGTGGCAACGAATGGCGCCCGGGTAATGGCATAAACTGATACCAAGCGAAACTTTCTGCCCAAGACTTAAGGGTGGCACACACGGACGATGGTCGTTGGGCACAATTCTCGCAGCGAATTGCTTTTTATTTGCATCTTCGCCTTCTAATAGAATGGAAGGTGATAAAATTTTATAATTCTTTAAAAGATACTTTGTATAGCCCAACAATAGAACATGAAGTGGAGAGAACTTCGTCGAATGGCAATTTTCAACTCAATCATTGATATGATTTAAAAAATTGTTAAACAAGTTTTATAAACAATTAAACTAGAATTACACAATCATATTTGATGCATTGAAGGGAAAAGGCGCAAATGAAAAAAAAAATGGTATTTAGCATACAGCAAATAGGACAATATGTTTTCTTTAAATTGGAATATTTTGTTTATTTTCAATCATGTTTCTTAAACTCGCATTTGTATGTTGTCAATAAGTAAGGCATTCAATATAAAATTGAGGTTTTTTAATACCAAGCAAATTGTATTTTCTAACATCGTCCGTAAACGTATAGCACAATTATCTGTGCCTATCTTCTCCCAGGTTTGGCCCGTTCAAGAGTTTAAATAAGTTCACCGAATAGCATCAAATACGCCTAGCAGGATGGATGGACAGCTCTTTCGGTTTGATGTGACATGATACGCCGGGGAAAGCATCAACCACCAGTGACCTACTCCAATTCTGTAGGTTTTTTTCTTTTTCATACGAGCTAACGAGACCTGCCTCACAGAGAAAATCGTTTCCGGTAAATGTTACGATCATGGAAAGGGAAAAGTTCACTCACCCAAAATCCGCAACGGAAAACCGAATCAACATATATGCTCGCATCAAAGCACCGAAAACTCCCGGACGCTAGGAAACAAGAAACAACAACTACAAAAAATACGGTCGAACAAATCCGTTTTCCGTTGCATTGGCCATTCCATAGCGCTACGCTTGGTCCTCGATGCGGTGGCAAGCGTTCAAAATGTTTCCACCACTTTTTTCGTATCCTAAATTCGTTCGCCAAGTGAGTGATGACGCGGGCGTTGAAAACAATTTACAGAAAAGCGGGAAAAAGCCCCCAAAACGTGAGGAAAACGTACCACAAACTCCCATCAACACTTCATTTGGGGAGGTGATTCGCCGTTTCCTCAGTGTCGAAATCGCGGAAATGGACGCAAAGAAAAGCCACCGCAGGAAAAGGTTCGCCAAATAAAGTCCCGCCCGAGTGAGAAATGTGCCGGGCAAGTGATATTTTTCATTCCTACGAGCAAAACGGACCGAAGATTGATCGACAGTTTTTGACTTATCCATCAGCAAGGTTCGCTTGTCAAGGGCAAAAGAAAACCGTGATCGCGGTTGGGTTGCCCTTTCTGGTGGCCGATAACAGTGGCCGTTCTGAGCAAGATGCCGCCAATAAGATATGCTCTAGTGACGGCGACATTTGTTGATGGTTGCCCAAAAAAGCTGGCATCCTTCAACATCACTTGGCCGCCAGTGCAAGTGAAGGTTGACGATTTGTTTCGGCTGACTCCAGCGGCTCTGCTTTTAATACTATTCAAACAATTTAAGTGAAACCGTTTTGCTGTGATTCGGGCAAGTTTTCACCCGCTCCCGCTCACTGTTCATAACTAAACGACTCCCCGGCGGAGCGAAACCACGGTACATTATTTTCCGCTTTCTTGGCCGGTCACTTCCGGTCGAGATGGATTTTCCCACCGGAAAAAGCAACTCGACCAACTTTTTTTCGCCATGCCCCTGGCAGGGAGCCTACGTTTTCTGCAAATCAAAACATCTACATTGCGGGTCAGAAATCAGTTACAGCGTCAGCGGGCGAGCGAGTGGACGAAAAGGAAGCGAGAAAGGATTTATGTCAAGTACGGCCGGCATCCTTGGAATGTTGAACGAAGTCGTCCGTCTGTCCGGCTTCCTGGCGGCCGACGGCGGTGACGACAACGGATCTTATTTCTTCTTAGCCCACCACTTCCGGGCCAAGAATTTTCCAGTTGCCCCCCCGGATGACCTTTTACGGGAGGTCGGAAGTTTTGTAACTCTTCCCATTTTTTGTTTCGGGCCCAAAACTTTTCCAAACAGCCAGGAGACGAGGCGTGTCCCAATCAGCCGCGGGCCCCGGCCAAATGGGTGATCCATTTCAAAAATGTGTCGATTATTGTTGCTCAAAGAACTTGGTTGGAAAAGTTTTTGTAAAACGATTTAGGCGGGAGTTTTCCACTGCACGTTTTCCCTTGGCCATTTCCATCGGTTTGGCTTTTTACTTCAACACTCTTCTCGGTTTCTTGGTATTTTATTTAACGCTCGCCGTCGTTTTTCACGGAAATCCCCAAAGGAATAGAGCGCTTCGATAAATCACTAACCGAGCTCGGGGTGATCGGCTTTTTTCATCGAATCATTTACGCAACTCAACCGACCTTTGATGTCACCTTCCCCCGCCCGAAAACAGGCCAATTTTTAGGGTTTCGGTTTCTAGTTTTTTAAAGCACAAAAGTTTAATCGAAATGCCCACCCGTGGCCCAAAAGTCGGTAGCCAAAAAAAAGGCAAACACAACCGCCTCACCAGCCGGCTCGCATCCGGCCGATGGTCATGCCGATCCCGTCCGCATAATCGACCCCCGGAATTTTTGGGAAAGAATTATTATATTTCCAACTTTGGCACCGGAACGGTCGTTTCGGGTTCCAGGCCCCGAAACCCCGTGGAGTAACGGTTACTAATAGCGCTCAAAGCTGGAATGCTGCGAAGGAGGTGCGCCCTCGTCGCAAATGGTGCGCAACATAGCTTTGGAAAGTTGAGTGTTTCATAAAATCAACTTATTCCGTAGGAGCTCGCAGCACGGAGCACGAAAGATGAACTTCCGGTTACAAGAAGCCGCAGCCCCAGCCGGTGGAAAGCGAGTTGGTAATCCCCGCCACAGGAGCAATAGAGCAATTAAAGTGGCAAACTGTGCGTGAGGCCCGAGGATTAGGGTTAATTTGGAATCAATTTATTGCTACATTGGCCGAGACTTGTAGATGGAACGGAACCCTTTCAATAAAACTGTTTTAAATCACGTAACCCAAGCATGATTGGTTGTTAATTAACATGCTGGTAGTTTAATTGTTCAATAATTGAAAAATGTAATACTTTAGATAAAGGTAATCAGTAAATCATCGCATTTGAAGATAGATGACAATCGTGATAATTATCAGCCCATTTGGCCTCTTCTTTATAGTTTCCTGCGTTTTGATAAATTCATCTCGGTACTGCTTGGAATTGCTTATTTTCGCAAATACTTGACAAAGAGACTTGATCAGCTCAGCTACAGCTACAGCATATCAGCTACAACATAACCTCCCATCAGCTGCAACATAACCTTCTTAAGCTGAATTTCAGTTAATTTTGAATACTTTTGGTAAAATACACGATCAAGCACAACAACCATTCCAGAGTTACACAAAATTACTGTTTGCGATCTTATAATTAATTTTCCCAAGCCATAATTAAGTCTTATTACTGCATTCATGTTTAGATAATGTTAAATGAAAAATTAACTCCTTTACAAAGCATCGCTTTCATTAAACTTATCCTTTACAGCGCGATAAACCAATGCGCGGCTCTACGAGGCACAATAAAATCACCCCGTTCTACCATACGGATGGTGAATCCATGTGAAATGTGTGTCAATAACATTTCGACAACAAATTCCCGTCTGTATTTAGATTTTCCGACATTAAGGTGTACGATTAAGCAGTGACTCGTTGGGTTTACAGGTTTGGGGCGAACCTATTTACCAACCCAACCATTTCCATCGCAGCTTTACTCGTTCCGAAGCTAGTAAATCCCCGTGGCAGAAAAAGCCACTTTCAGCATGATTGTTAACTCGCGTGCCTCGAAGCTCTTGCAGTATGCAGCCTGCAGATTTTCCCTTTCATACAGTAACCACACACAAAAAAGCGACTCCTGGAATGGCAAGTCGGCAGACGCTGGAAAACTTTACCAAACACGCCGCCGTGCCAGCCATCGCGATGAAAGATGGCGATTTAAGGCCCGACATTCTTCAATCGTCGTCGTCGTGAGCCACAAGTCGAATCGGGCGATCGAAGCGAGGGAGTTTGATTTGTTTGGGTTGTTCTTTTCTTTTCTGACCTCGCTCTTCATATCGATTTACGAACGGCACTGGGCATACTGGGTTGAGGAAGGAACTGGGCCGAGACCGAGACAGAGAGTGAGAGAGTTAGCATAAAATAAACAATGACATGAAATATGCTACCCAATATGCTACTTCCGCAAATTCACTCCAACACGTTCACCTTGCCTAGCGAGGCGCTTCGGTCGCTTCGGGAAACCCAGATTGATGATGGGAAATAAAACAAATCTCGGCCGGGGCCAGAGTCAGCCTTGCCGTGAGGGTAAAGCATCAAACCACACGGTCTAAAGACCGATTTCGGACGATGATAGAAGTAAATATGAGTGTTATTACACCGTTGGCATACTTCTGCCCACGGCCATTGCGCAATTGTGACACGATTTTTGCTCGATGGTTCTGCACGGTCACCTTGTGCGTGGCTGATGCTCAAACCTCCTCGAAACGGCCGCAACATAACGGACCCCCGTCGGCCTGCAATGAAATCGATTCGCGTTGCGAAAGCGGATTTTATATGTGTCTGATCGCCAAAATCGTATCATGATGTTTATTTGCCCACCACCCTTCACGGCACGGCAGTTGGTTCGAAAAATCCTCCAGGCTCAACGCCTCCCGGCGGAGCGTTAGTCACAAAAAATCCGATTGGCTTGTGATTTTTCACCCCCCCTAACATGACAGAAACGTCAACGTCAACCACTACAACAAGCTAGCGTCGATCCATCTACCGATGGCACGTTTAACGACATCGAGGACATCCCCGTTGTAACACCATACAATATGTCAACCAGTTTTTGAAGCCACTGTTCAGGAAAGGGCCGTCAGTTTGAAACCTAATCTAAAAAGCGATACGATGTGAACTTGCTCAACTTTTGCTACTAACGTACGTACGTAACGTATGCATGTTTTTTAATAGCAATTATTAGGTGGTCAATTTCATTTAAAAAAGTAGGCACATGGCAAGTTAATGAAATTAATTGCCATACCTATCTTCCTGAACGGAAGATTTGTGTCCGTTCGTCCTGATCCAGCTTTTTTTTCGCTTTTCATAGTTCTCGGAGTTCCTGGCCTGCTGAAGCGTATGCCATCGACTCATAAAGTTGGTAATTGGCCGGTAAGGTAAAGTAAAGTAGAAAGTGGCAGTGCCAGCCTTCCGTTTTCTTCGGATTGCTGACCTTAGCATACCAATGTGTGTTTGTATAGGTCTGAAGGTGACCATCGGGTGATTCAGAAGGTTCAACAAAAGCACTCTAATTAGTGCATATTAGTGCTGTTTGGACTTTCGATGTGCTGCAATGTGCTCATTTTTCATCCCCAGTTACAAACAGTTGCTCCCTACCGAATCGGCTGAGACAGGGCCCTTTAGAACTAGCAAGAAGGTTAAAATTGAAAGAGACTTATCACCACAAGCATATCGTTAAATAATTCTTACAAGTGCATAACTAACAGCACCACCAAGGTCGTTTCAAAACAGGTTCAATATAGATTCCGAATCAATTCGAGTAGTTGAACCGTAACAGAGTGTCGTGAGCAGCAACTTTGGGTTCATCAAACAGTGAAAAAATGCAAAACATGGACAACTTCCTTTTTCCATTTTTCATATGTTCATATTTTCAACAACTTTTAGTTTTTTATTAGATTTTGTAGAAGCGTGTTCATCCTGCATACCAGACAGCAATTAAAATAATTCAATTAAAAGTTCGTAAGGCTGCGGATAAACTTGACTAACAAGCATCCATCTAACACTTTAAAAAATGTATAATTGAACGAACCCAAATAGCACTCCTCTCGCCTTTGCATCATCAGCGCCGAAGTCGAGGATGGTGCTGGTTGGTTGGTACTTTAACTTTTCCTGAAAATTGCCAGAGTCCAAGAGGACACGAAAACAGATGTACAAAATAATGCAAGAGTACATGTTAAAAACAAGTTCTGCCCGACATTCCGGCATACAAGCTGGAAACGTGATAAAATTTTCATATCACACAAATTGGATTGTTCAGGTTAGCTCGGACTGCTCGTTGGGACGGACCGGTAAAAAATGAGCTAAAAAAAGCTGAAAGCAGGTAAGCCACCTTTAAATATATTGAACGTTTCTGCGAAAGTAGCAAATCGTAGGAAAAAAGTCGTTCAAAAACGAACTGAAAACGGATAATGGACTGACTGACTAGTATTGCGGGTGCAAATGAACATCCACCCTTCGCTGTTCGTTTTTTTTTCCTCTGTACCAATGCGTTCGAAACATACAACGCAGATTTTTGGTTAGTTTGTTATCGATTGGACTGAACTTTTTGCGAGGTTGAAAGCACGCGACGAATATTTAAAACTTTAGATAAAACTCATCAATCCCCAGAGAAATGCGTTTCCGTTTTTTGCTTGTTTATTGCAAACGCAACAGTCTGATGAAAGTAGCTGGATTGAGTTAGATAAAATATTCATCACAGGCACAGCCCAAACAGTGTTTAAAAATACGAATGTGAACGGCTGATTGATGCGAATCTGCTCTGATTAGTATTCATCACGAATCTCTAAAAGCATTGGTTGATTTACAAATTTATGTACAATTTTTACAATTGATTTAAATAAAATATTCCCTAAACCTAAAAAGAGAAGACCTCGATCTACAGGGATAAAGTGCAGTTTTGCTTATTACAAACCCTAAAAAACCGGAAAAATCGTGCGTGTGGCCGAATGCACGATTTACTAAATATATGCATGTTTTTTAAAGTTTAAATGAATCTCTACTAAAAAGGTTCTTTATATATTCCAACGTTGATGTTGGCGCATAGTTTGCATATTGTTTTTCTTCATCGTGAAAGTTTTTTAAATAGTGAATCTTTTTGCGTACTCCAAGGATCTTTTCCAAACAAAGTTTCCCGTAACACGACCCAAACGTAAATGAAAGTATTGCATTTCGTAGTACCGTTGATGCCTGTTGAGTCTCGAACAGGCGGCCGCCTCTCTTCCCTCACTCGCTCACCTAATCATTCTTCACTACTTCTATTCTTTTTCTCTACTTCAAACGAGAAGCTTCCAGATAGTTTCATGTTCTTTACTCTGCCTGCGAAAGTTTGGATGCCCTCTTGAGCATAACTTAACTCGTTCAACGCGCAACACTGCCAGCCTTTATACCTGTTCCGTCTGTTTCGGACATTTCTCGTCAGAAATGGCCCAACTTTCCCTTCGTTCATGAGTATCGTTGGGATATTAACTTGAAAGCTATATTTTCGAGCACACGTCAAAGATTTTAGCCGAACCGGAGACATCCCTTCAGTGCTTGACTAGCCAGTGGATGTTAATCTGGGGTGGTTTGTTTTTATGTTGCTGAAAAGTTTATTTCCGCTTCAAGGTAAACTTGAAGCCTTAATGCGTATGTCAAATGCAAAGCACTGTGTGTTGCTCCATCATGTTACGAAGTGTAGTGTTAAGAGTTTTATGGAAGCTTAATTAGAACACGATTAAAACATGTTTCGAGTAAAAGAGTAGACATTCGCTCTCAACCATCGGCTAATGTTTAATCATGTTTAATGGTGTCTTAGTCTCTGTTAAATGCATCCGAAGTGCACACTATGCATACCATTAATCTGCAGATGCCACTTCACAAATATATGCAAACAAAATTCAGTCCAAAAATGTGCAAAATAAACGGGTTATAAAAGCCATCAACAGAAATCGGTAGAAAGAGAGGACGATAGCCTCTTTGCGAAAATACCATGCCCCTCCTTGTACCTACGGTGCTACTGGTTTCTACGTGTCAGTCTTAGTTTCGACTTCTTGCAGTGAAATGGTTCACTTATGAAATCTGCATCTAGCTTTCAGTTCTCATAGATCCGGGCCCCAAAAAGCAGCACGGCACTGAAGGATCACTTTACATTTTCACCGTTCACCGGGCACAACGGTTAACAGTTTACTGTATTGAGTGAAAATCATAGTCAGCTTTTTTGCGCACCTCATCTACTCGCTTTGTGTCTTCTATTTTCCAACTCAAAAACTAAAAGCGATGAGAACATGGAATGTATGGAATGCAAATCCAGGAATGCAGCGTGTGACTGTGTCGCGGAAAGAAAAAGCTCCTCGATATCATCTAGAGTTCCTCCCGGGAAATGGTACCAAGCGCAGCGCATCAAATAATGAACTGTGTGGAATTTCGTTCGCCTTTTTCAAATATTTCTTCTTTCTGCCGCTCTCTCTCATTCCATTCCTCTTACTTCTCTTTTCAGATAAGAAATAAAAAATGGTAGACGATCTAAGTTGATAAAAAATGGATTTCAAGGAAATAATATTGCTGCTAGTAAGTATTACTGCTCTTAAACTGAATATCTCCAAAATATTTTCTTATTTCTTAATTAAAATATCCAACTCTTTGTGCTCCTTAATGGTGACCTATGTTATTCCATGGTTCACTTCAAATCAATAATCCGTGTTCGTCTGACAAAAACGGAGGGCGTAAAACATACTCTCCTTTGAGTAAATTTCTCGAACAATCAGATGGTCGTAGGTCGTCGTAAGGGACGACCCTGGATATGTGAATTTTCAAAGCCCAACGGGTTTGCCCTATCGAGTGGCGAGTCACAGCGTTTTATTGAATCAATATAAACGCTGACCCAAACTAAATCCTGCCCAAATTGTAGGCGTAAAAAGTTATCAACAATAACTTTGTAAATGATTATATTTTTCACTTACTGAAGATTCAATTGAAGCCAAATCAGATATTCTTCACTGTAATCAATATCTTACAATAGTGGCTCGTCCAAAGGTAATCCATAGAATTTTTTACAAAACAGTCATTTGGTTGAAATAGTCAATGTTTATGACTTGCCACTTTTTTCTTGTATACCATCTTGTGCTCATATCTAATGTTTCCACAAACATATCAGGTGTACAAATAGAAAACCGCCGTTTTTTCTCATGATTTGAGGCTTTATTGTAAAAAACTCCTTACAAACTCATTCTTCAAAGTAATTGTCATTGTTAGCCACAACTTTTTCCCACATTTTGGGCAGCTTTTTAATTCCTCGTCGGAAAAATTTTTCATCTTTCGACGTGATCCATTCATCGATCCGATTTTTGATGTCCTCGAAAGAACGGAAGCGCTGCTCGGCCAGGTCATGCGTCATCAATCGGAATAAATAGTAGTCTGACGGGGCGATGTCTGGAGAGTAGGGCGGGGGGGTAGTATGTGCCATTTTAATGTTTCCAGGTATATTTTCACGACTTTGGAAACATGTGGTCGAGCGTTGTCGTGAAGAAGAATAACTTTGTCGTGTCTTTCTCAATATTGACGCCGTTTTTCCTTCAACGCTCGACTCAGCCGCATTAGTTGTGTGCGATACAGGGCTCCTGTAATGGTTTCGCCTGGTTGCAATAGACAACGCCGAGCTGGTCCCACCAAATACAGAGCATCAGCTTCGAGCCATGAATGTTCGGTTTAGCTGTACATGTTGATGCATGGCCGGGAAGTCCCCACGATTTTTTATGCTTTGGGTTATCATAGTGTATCCACTTTTCATCCCCGGTCACGATGCGATGTCAAAAACCTTTTTTTTTGCCGTTCAAGGAGTTGCTCGCAAATGCAAAGGCGCCGTTCGATGTCCCTCAGCTTCAACTCGTGCGGCACCCAGTATCCTAGTTTCTGGATCATTCCTAGGGCTTTTAGCCGATGCGATATTACTTGTTGCGTCACCCCCCATAAGTATGCAAGTTCCTGTTGCGTTCGACAAGCATCTTCTTCCAGAAAATTTTTCAATTCGGCATGTTCGAACTTTTTCACCGGTCCGGGACGCTCCTTGTCTTGCACGTCATAATCGCCGTTTTTGAACTTGCAAAACCACTCCCGACACGTTCTTTCACTAATGCAGGCTTCACCATAAACTTCTATTATCATTTGATGCGCTTTAGCTGCATTTTTTTTAGTATGAAACGCAAAAAGCAACACTTCCCGCAAATGGCTCTTTTTCGGCTCAAATTGCGCCATGTTCGCACATGAATAACACAAAGCAGAGTGAAAATAAACAATCGAGATTTTGTGGAGTTGTTGACAGATGCCTCAACTGTCATTGCCAGGGTTTTGCATATTTTTATCGTTTAATTTGCAGCTGCTAGCGCCCCCCATGGGAAAACGGCGGTTTTCTATTTGTGCACCTGATAGTTTTAAATTTTCACTTGGTTTCTCTATAAAAAGCTACTATTAATTTTCCATAAAAATTAGGATCAAAATTATTCCCCTTGGAAATGTTTTAACATAAAGGGGCTCTTTACAAACAAGCATTTGTCGCGGTTAAACCATTTTCTTGCCACGTTTGTCGTGGCCTAAATTCATTAAAATCATTCGCTCCGTTGAATTCCGCCTCCCAAAAACAACACATTAAGTGGATCATTATAAAATCAGTATTTAGCAAACCAGTTTAACGGACAATTGGACCCATTTCGGCATCGCTTCGTTTCGCAACAACCGGCCGACGATGAAGCGCTCGGGCAAGAATCGTTCAAACGCACCGTGGGCGTTTAGCATAATGGGTGTAGCGCGAGGCGGTGTGCCCAAACGAACTCCACCATCTTGAGAACCACCCACCCGCGGCTTATCTAAATTGTTGTGAACTAATTTCGCGCGAACGCTGTGCTCCGGCAACACCTTCATTGGTTAAGCCTAAGGAGGTTTTCCGGCTCAAGACCTGGTCTTCGCTGGTGCCGTTTGTCGTTATTCAAGCCCACTTCCGTTCTAGTCTATCGAAACTGGTTTCGATCAGCGTTTGTCGGGCACGACGGGTGACGGCGTCCGGGTGGCAAACGCCCGTGACACAATGCTCATTTCATTGTTGACGGTGCCAAATCCAACCGACTGGAGCCGGGCTGGTTTATTTGTACGCAGAAAATCTCCTACACGGAATGAGCATCTCTTTCCGCTTGTTTTCGCGGAAGCTTTTTGGAGGCTTTTCAGAGAAGAAAATGAAAACTCTGGCAAGCGGCAGCATATCGTTTACCGCTCTAATGTCGGAGCCTGGATTTCGTTAAATCAACTGGGCGTGGAAAAACCTAGCGCAGGCACGGAACAGTGAAACCTGGGACCGCGCAAGCCAAACAAGTCTGCCGGCCCACGGGACGTGCTGTTTGGCGGTTGATTCCATGACACACACACCGTTTTTCTGTTTTATTTTATTTCGTTCCGTTTTTACGATCTTGATAGCTGCCCAGCAGCATTACGATAGGTGTCGGTGATATCGGCCGGTGATAAAAGTGAGGTCCATCACGCCCCACCGCACATCGAGCGAAATCCCTCCGTTGCTTAACGGCGGGACAAATTAATCAAAGTTATGTAAATATTTACCGCTGTTATCTGATTGAATCGCGAGTCCAGAGAGAAATCAGCTCAACCGAACGGAAGGTCCGAGCCCTTCCGGTGATACCTTCAGCATACGGGGCAGGAACTAGAAGAGCGAAAAAACTCAAACACTACCAACAGCACAGTTCCCATCATTCATCTCGGTATTGCTTCTAGCGCACAGATGAGTTGCTTGCTGTAGGGCCCAACCACGAACCCGGTCTATGGGTGCCAAGCGAACACAAAAATGCAGATTAATGAAGAGGCCCATAGGAATGGAGGAAAAACATGAAAAAGGGAAAATGAACGTAGCTGAAACGTTACAGATAGAGGAAAAACACATGAAACAAGTGAAAAAGGAAGAAACAGAGAGAAACGAACAGGGGAACAAGCGCGCGGGAACCATTAACAGGATGGTGAGGACGAACGCGACGCCCAAAGTGCACCGAGTCACCGCTCACCGAATGTAGGTCACGGAACGTGCGATTACTTATTGATGAAATATGGAAACGGAGCGTTATTATAATTGCTGATATTTGTAGAATTAATTGATATCGGCATTGGCTGTTGATTTTATCGGAGCGCACCACGAGCCGGAGGCAGGGCTGTCTCGGTTTTTTTATCTCCCTTTCTATCGCATCCAGTTTTCCAGCTCGGTTCAGATACGTGCCGGACATGCAATAGTTTTGTGACTTTTTTCAACGGGCCTTTGGATTTGCATCACCAAATCCATTACATACGAAGCGGTCACCGAAGTCCCATGGTCCAGCCTGTTCACCACCAGGTGGCATCGCGATCTGTCACTTTACGGTTTCAGATTTCGACTAATGGATTGCGGGAATAACATTCATTTCCGGAACCACTCCATTTTCAACAGTGATTCAAGCGAGATGCAATCTCATCGGGATCGAAATGAAACCGTTCCTCCATCAACTGTTGCCCCGTTGCCGGTGAAGATTGAGCCTTCATGTTTGCCCCGGCTGGCTCTCGACAGCAGCATGTGCAGAAAACTTCAACTGTTCTTGGGCCAGTTGGGTGAAAGCCTTCCAAATGCAAGACTGCTTGGCAGCGCTCGACGTGCACGGCCGAGTGCTCGGCATTTCAAAACGGTCTGGAGCGTTTCCTCTTTTCTTAATCATTTGCAACTTCATTGAATGCTCAACTTGCCGCCCTAAGTTCAACTGATGGAGAAGTTGAGTCCTTCTTGTTGGTGGTGCTCGAAGCGTGTGCAATGAGAAAACTATATTTGAACTGTTTCTTTGGGCTGGAAATTGTTTAGAGCGATTTTCTCGGTACAGTTGTAATCGTAGAAGTGTTCCCAGCTCTATGATGTGGATCTGTGGATGTTTGTCGAAATTGTCTTCAACTGAACAGCTTTGAGGTTAGTGATAAATTTTAACCATTTCTGTTTACATAACGTTAAGAAAAACACGGTCTATCATGTTAATACTAATGCATAAATTCTTATCCCTGTCCTCTCTAAACAGTGTATTTGAATTTCTTCACACTTTTTGGTTTCTTTCACAAAACCAAAATCGTACAACCAAAGTTAACAATTTCAAATCGCAAATTTCGTACGTTTTCTCTTTATAACTTGTTGAACATCATAAATTAGTTTTGTGCCATGAGCTCCTTGCACGACCCGCTAACCAGCACCAGGCACCCAGCTGTTCAAGAAGCACCGTAAACCAACGACCGGCATTGGGATGTGCTCTTCTGCGACCAACCGTGGTCGTTGGAGAGCAAACTTGTGAGTTGTGAAGAGCAAACCTTTGCTACCCGGTTCGGTTTTGCGAAATCAGTGCCGCATGTGTCTGAAGGCACTCCCGGTGCGAACGAGCCCCACCAGACGGAGCAGCTTTTCTGCAAGATACACCAAACAGATAAGCCAAACAATATCCCCGGTATCAAATTGAAAGCCTTGGTAGATCTCCCACGGGGGCGCCGGGGATGTTTCTTTTCCTGATCGTAAGCCGGAAAATCTGCACCTTCCCCTGTGGCACCCGAAGTGTAAGTAAAAGCGAAATCTATGAACAGGTTGCTCTTCGAAATTGATAATCGGCCGGCCCAGCCAGGGCCGGGCCACGGGCAACATGCATGCGGCCCGATCTCTGCCGTCGATGTGCTGGCTCGGTGTTCCCTCAGTGTTGCCGCCCGTTCCCGTAATGTTCCTTACTTTATGAGCCGGTTCGAGATAACCCATTGCACGGCGACACGAGTTGAGTGTGGTCTTTGCGAGGCACACCGTATCGTGGAACCGTTAAGCTGGGATAATGCGATTAACATGTTGTTGTACAGTTTAGGCTCATAATGAAAACCGGAACACCGGGAGTGGCTCATGGGTCCTCCGTTGGGCCAAGGTGGATCGGGTAGCTGAGGATGGGTAATTTATTTTCCCACCAACCCCAGGAGCATGTTGGCCTTTTCCACATGATTAGGCACACAGGCTTGACCAGGCTTGGCTCTGGTGGGAATAATATTTCTATTCATAAACAGGCCAGAATGATTGGAATCCGGTAGTCCAGTGTCCATCAACGTTTCCTGCTGAACAATGCAAATATGCCTATGTGCCTACAGGCATAATTTTTGTTGGAAAAGATAGTCGAAACTTTCGATAATGATATAAGACAATACAAATAACAAAGAAACATAAAGTTAAACAACATTTACATAAATATTAAAGAACTCATAAGAATGTCATATGAATGCTTTTTCGCTCTAAAAGGATTAAATACACGATACAGACGCACATTAAATGACGAATGTTGACAGCAACGCAAGCATAATATAATAAAACCATAACCAGGCTAAGCGTGATGATTTTTTTGCTCAATCGTTTGATTTACCGAAAGTCTATCAAGTGATAGTATACTAAAAAACTATCGAAACAAAAAAGGGCACGTATCGAAAACAATACCAATCAGCTAAGGGAAAGTGAAACGGCTATAAAATGACAAAATGTGTAGGAAACACTTGTTTGCAGTTTTCCAACCCATTGAACCATTTGAAAATAAAACGCAGCTCGAACATGACACGCTGTTTCAAGGACATCATCAGCGAGAACTCGACTGTCATCCATTTAAGTGAACGCTCACGTTTAGCCACATCGTTTGATGGCCTTCACGTGTTTGCGTGGCGCACCAAGCCAACATAAAGGATTCACTAAGGTAGACTGCCGGTGAGGAGACCATCGCATCCACGAAACACTCTTCCACTACCTTCGAGCAGGATACTCTACTGGACGGGCCATTATAATACGTACTTAAATTTGATATTCGATCGATTTAACGATCGTTTTGCCACACCAATCAAAACGTTCCGCCGCTGAAGGTTACTGCCACAATATTCCCTTCAATTTAGCACGAATGTCAACGCTACGCGGAACGCCAGGGTCTGCGGTTTCGGCCGCTTTTCGACAGCGCTGGCGCGGCCACGAATGTCGCTGCTTTTCCGAAAATCCAACCGCCGAGATGATACCACGAAGCTGCTCCACCATGATGGTGCGTAGAGAGCCATGCCTTGACGCAGACTGGGTGGCGTCTTAAATGTTTTATTATAAATTTATGTAAGTAGCTTTCGCTTACACTGTCTCCGTTCGTTGCGTCTGTGGCGGACCACACAAACACATGTAAATACACGTTAGAATAAATATAATAAAACCAGTAGAGTGATAACTACCAAACCAACCACTCGTCCTCGAGTAGCTCTACACGTCGTTCCTAGCCTTTTCGCTCTCCAGAGCCTCCGAGTGTCAATGCAACTGCGAGTATGTTGAAGACGGCAAAACAAGAGCAAGCTCCCGCGTGGCACTTCGCTCATAATAATGCAAGACGCGCGCACAAATCTTGTTTTCTGTAATGTCCTCGCTGGCGCTGGCTACTGCTGCCCGGTGGAGCGATGTCATTAGAGCGCGAGTGGGTTAAGATCCCCTGTTCCCCTTGGCGCCACTCGGCTCGTTTGCAAGACCAACACCAAGACACCTTCTTGGGTGTCGTCTGCGGCATGTGGAATTCCCCGTAAGGGGATACCTTAACTCGTCTAATAAACCGCGTGCCGCGTGCGGCAACACCCGACCGGAGCGTGTTACGAGCCTTTCGGGTGCGCTGGGTTATATAATTTTTATGAAGTGTTTACGGCGAGCGCTGAGCGAGCAATGACTTCGCTGTGGCATCTCAAGCAGTGCCCGGGTGACGCCCTGTTCGCTGTAAAACATCTTCTACGCGGCGGCAGCACCGAAACGCAACCGGAACATACACCATAATTAAGTCGCGAGCGCGTTAACTTCCCTTTGATTCCGCTCAGTGGCACCCAGGGACAGCACATCATGCTGTGCGGTAAATATTAGTTAGAAAAAACCATCCCAAACCTCGGATGCTCAGAGTGGCGGGAGTTGGGAAAAGCGGCCACGAGCGCTCTTCGCAGCAAGTCTGCGTTTGATGGGTTTAATTTAATGTTCCACGGGGTAACGTGATTTAGTAAGTATAATGTCGAACGGAACGGCAGCCCCTAATCAATTTCAAAACATCAAACTCGGTAGGTTGTTGACCCTGTGCGGTGTTAATGTTGGGTTTTTCTTTGCTTTTCGATTTCATTGGCAGCGACAGTTGAACAAATAAAGATAATTCTCTTGTGTGTTTCGATTTGAGCAAACACACAACATATACTGTGAAGCAAATGTGATGCCCTGACACGAGTAGGGATTGAAGTCTGAACTTATTCGGCTTCGATGGCGTGAAAATGCCTTTTTCAATTTAATTTGGTGCATTTGGCTTTTGTAAGCACCATGCGCCTCCATTCGTAGTGAAGGGCTGGGCGCCTCCATCGTGAGTATAGAGCAAGAAAAGTGTATTATGCGCTTATGACACAAACCATTGGTACGTACCTAACATCACCAATACATAGGGCCATTTATACACTTTTTATATTCATTTTGATTTTTAGTCAAAATACTAACATTAAACAATTCTAATAAGCTTTTGGCTTATGATTCTTCTTCCTTCCATCGAATTCGTCAAATCACCACAAAGCGAGAGTTTTCTTTACATTGCATTTCTAACTTTCTGTTCCCTAATGTCTGTTCCGTCGATCGAAGTCGAAGTTTGATCCTTTCGTTGTCATCATAAAAAGCAACCAAACCAACATCTTCGGCGCTTCTGCCGGAAAGTCAGTGAATTGCCTCGTCGTGACGTTACACTTCGCACTTCATGCGCGCTGGTCACGCGAGTGGCAAGCGACTGGATTTGTGTTGTCCCCGTTAAGCGGAAAACTCCGCCATTTTTCAAAAGGTGATTATTCAAATCCGTTCCCTCCGTCGCGGGTCAGATTGGAAAATTGGGTTCGATGCTTTCCTCGAGCATTCCCGCGCTATACAAACACATAACCATTTTCCGTGCCACATAACGATTGTTTTTGCAAAGCGTTCCCTGTTTTTGCTATTGCTTTGTCCTAACTGAGCTCCTAACCGGTGCCGGCGTAAGCACGTTTATCGTTAGCCCAACCGTGCGTTCCTTAGTGGCTAAATCCACGATTACGGTCGCTCGAAATTCGTCGCGAGTGTTCGAAGTTTAATCTTTTGCCTAATGGTCCTGGATCGTCATCAATTTATCTCGTCTCGTACCTTCAGCCGCAGCGCGCCGAAGCTCTGCCGCTTTGAAGCAGAGGGGCCAACGCTTGCAAAAGTTTACCCAAGCGCCTGCCCGGTCGAAGGACGCGCATGGAGTGAACGCGGACGTGGACCGAAAGTGCTCAAAGGATGCTTTATCTTATCACTGGGCCTGGGGGTTTATCTTTGGGCGGCAAAATTGCTGTTGACAAGTTGGTTGATTATTCGGTTTTCTTTATTTTCTTTCATTTTTTATCCCCACTTTCTACCCTTCACCCGTACGTGCTGCGTGGGCTCCGGTGGGCTTCGGCTCACGCCGCCTGTCTTCGTATCGGTTTTTATGCTGAGATTGTCACTTTTATGGATATTTGGCTGGCTTTGAAGTTGTTGAAAAAACACCATCCCCACGAGACAGCGAGAAACCGCTTGTAGGGATGGGAAAATAAAAAAGGCTGGAGCACGGTCCAATTTCGCTTCATGAATCATCAAGATTTCAACGTTGACAAAACTTTAAATGCAAAGATTACACGATTCATTCATTATCGAGATGATGGTCGGATTTTGTGTCATGCTGTTAACCCTTTTCGTACGGCCCTAATAAGCCTGCGATACAAATAGGGCATCGATTTTCCAAACCAAATTGAATAGAAAAAGAAGAATTTTCTTACGTGTTAGCCTTGAGACTTCATATTCTGGCAATGGATTTTAATAAATTGTGTCGTTTGCATTTCCCATATTAAGCTTAAGTATGTTTCAACTGAAATTAAATAAAACCTAAACCTTGCCCTTCACCTGACGTCAATATTAGTAAAAATAATCTTTTCCATCATGTTTCGTGGTTCTCTTTAAATTTTCTGCATTTTTTGTATCACATCACCTTCGAGAGAAGGAAAAGCACACCCCACAGAGCAAAAAAGATGCATGCTTCAAACATTTGAATACGAATGGGCAAAGAATAAAGACAATACAGGCACTGCATGTAGATTCGGGGAGCATAGATACATATTTTATGTGTGCCCACAGCATATCATTTGACAACAGTGCCAACAGATCGGCAGGTAGGTAGCAGTGACACCCCACAGCCGGAGCTCCTGAGACAATTGAGTTCTAGAACGTGCGGGGCAACCCACAGTGTTACCTTACAAGCCGTGCACCACGTTCTTCGCCCGCTCCAGATGATGCGGGGCGAAATAATGGAGTGAAAGAAGAAGCATTCCCATGTTCGAGCGGTGCCCGGCCCCCGATAGCAAGACAGATCGTCATCGGAGAGTGAAAAATGGAATCACCGAATTTGAATAACATTCCATTCTAAATGTAATATGACGATCAGTTTTTGTCTGAATTTCCATAGGAAAATTGCGAGCGGTACGAGACCCAGTGTGGCGGCTTGTCGCGTCCCTCTTTCCGACTTTTCCGCGGCTGCGGTTTCATCCGGATCGTGTCCTGTGCCCTTGCGTCACGTAAAGGGCGTAGACTTTGGGCCAACTTCATTAAACACTCGACCATGGCAATGGAGCCGTTGTTACCCGGCGGCCTGACGAGCGCTTTCCGTACGTGGTTCGCAGGCATGTGATGCTTCGACCTTGCAGATACCGTGGGCGAAGGCCCACGGCCCCTTCAAGTGATTCGCTTAATGAATCTCTGCACCCGAAAAGACGCGACGCGTGGCTGGTTTTCGTTCGTGGTGGCTTGGCTTGGCTGCCGGAAAAACGCAAACCTTGGCCGGGTTTTTTATCTGGGTCGAAAGCAATTTTATGCGCTCCAGCGGAAGTGAAGGATACCTGATACCTGGTACCTTTGTTAGGAGTGATTGCTGCTATTTGCCCTGCAGCTCCGAAAACGAACATAGTACCTTCCGCAGAGTATGACGAGAACGGGCCAAATTATCGTATACATTACATCGGGCCTTCCGGATTTTTCCCGTGCCCGGAGCGCCAAACTGTGGCGAATAACTACATGCATAACTCGGCTTTTCTTCGTGGTTAGACGGAAGACAATATCATAACAATGCCAAAGTAAAGCCATGCTGTCGATCATTCACTGTTCCACCTCTTATGTGCACAAGTAGTGCAACATGAGTTAATTGGGAACATTCGAGGCTACCTTATTCTGCGCTCCATGTGATAAGGCAATCACTGCCTTTATTCAAAAAGATTTCAACAAAAGATGCACAGAAATGGAAAAATCTATAGTCTATAAAAATTCAAACTTCTACAATATTGGATGGAGTTTTTCTCTTTTCGTTAAGTTTTATAATATCAGGTTGGCTAAAAAGTAATCGACGTTTTTCACGATAGATGCCTTTAGTGATCGATATCTCGTGAAGTATCGATCGTACAGTTTCAAGTTTAGGCTCGTTTTAAAGCTGATTCTATACACTTCAAAACATGCTTTTATTGTTTTTTGTTTGTTCTATTCGTTTGTGAGTTACAGAGTGTTAATAATGGAGGTCAACTCAGAGAAAATTCGCTATATTTTACAGTTTTTGTCCGATAAAGATGAAAATTCAAGCTAGGCTGCTGAAATTTTGCATGGTGTTCATGGTACCAATACTCCAACAGCTAGCTGGGTCAAATTTTGGTTTCGTTGACACGTTTCAGTTATTTTTGATGTTAAAGCCTAGGCAGACACGTCATCGAAAATGTCGATAAAATCACAGAAATAATCATAGTAGATCGGCACTTTAGTAATCAGAGCATCGGCCAGGAGCTAAAAATCAATCATCTAACAGTTTAAAGCCATTTGCGCAAAGCTGGATTCACAAAGAAGCTCGATGTTTGGGCGCCACCCTATTTGTATAAAAAACATGATGGCCGTCTGCACAGTTTTGGCCCAACGGAATGAAATCGAACCATTTTTTAAACGGATGGGTACTGGGGATGAGAAATGGGTCACTTACGACAATATTGTGTGAAATCGGTCGTGGTCTAAGCGTGGTGAAGCAGCTTAACCTGTGACCAAACCAGAAATAACGGCTAGGAAGGTTCTACTGGGTATATGGTGGGACTTGAAAGGAACCGTTTATTATGAGTCGCTTCCGTGTGGCTGAACAACAAATTCAGATCTCTACTACCAACAACTGCACGGTTTGAAGCTATCAATTGACCAGAAACGACCAGAATCGGCCAACAGAAGAGGTGTTGTGTTCCATCAGGAAAACTAAATGTCACGCACGTCTTTAGTGACTCACCAGAAAGTCCGGGAGTTGGTTTGGGATGTTTTAACGCATCCACCGTATAGTGCGGACCTTGCACTAAGCGATTGATACCTTTTTCGCGCATTACAAAATTTTCTGAGTGATGAAAAACTGAGATTAAAAAAGGATTATGAAAATTGATTTCTCGAGTTTTTTGCCAATAACGACTAATCCTTTTACAAGAGAGACATTATAAGCCTACCTTTGAAAAGACAACAAATTTTCCAAAAAAATGGTGCATATTTGACGCAAATCGGACCATTGGAAACCTGTTAAATATAGTTTTGAAGTTCACCCAAAAAACGTCGATTTCTTTTTAGCCAACCTTATATGTTTTTTGTGAATTGATTCAACGTATTTCACAGAAATATTTCGTTAACAATAGTCCATACAATTCGAAAAAAAGTAAAATCCAAACGTTTGTCTGTAGGATCGGAACCTCCACGAATTGGCAAATGGTTAATAAATTAGGAAATGTGTTGCTCATCTGTATCAATCTGGTCCGATTTGTTGGTTTCCGATGTTTACAAAACTCTTCTACGTCAAGGCAGCCCTGTGGGCGATGTATCGATCGAAACAATGGTCGCTTTTACTCACCGCCCTTATGCTGAAGGACGGGACCGTCGACGTAGTTTGTAGTAGCGGTAACTTTAGAACTACAACATGTGTTTCTATATTTAATACTTTTCAAACTTCCGTACTCCTGTTGTTTCCTGACGGCCGCACAATGCTTACGGTGCTCCCGGTGTCGAGCCTTAATTATGCACCACGTATTTACACGTTCCCCGGCACACGGTGTGAGTGTGTTTTCCGCGGATGAGTCCGAATGACGACGGTCGCTGCCGGTGCTGTTACCATCGTCCACCCGGCCGGCTCTCAAAGGATCGATTTCCTGCTAAATGCCGCTTGTCGTTCTTCATTAGGAGTAATGTGATTTTTTTGTACCTTCGCACGAGGGCCGACGGTTCCGGGAGATTGGTACGTTGGATGCTGCGCTACAGTTTCGGGCATAGTTTCCCCGAAAGCAGAAGCATCTCCTAAGCGATGCTGTCCGACACACGGCGTCCCGTAATCTCCGTCACCGGCCGGAGGTACCGTCTGACCATGCCGATGGCTCCGAAAGTGCCCTCTACCGGCCAAACCTTCCACCGGAGGAGGCGATTCCGTCGGCATTCCACGGAACGCCCGGAATAGGTAACCTCAGCCCAGACCAGAGCGGAAAGATTGATAAATAATTTACCGACCCTGTCAGCCTCCGTCAGTCAATTAGATGGGGAAATGTTTCGCTTTTTGCCCTGGGTTCCGGGGGCTCCCGGTCCCCCAGGTGACTTCCAATCGCCGCCCACACCCCCGTTGGCGTTCGTTCTCGGTCCGGTAACTTCGAAAGGCCTCACATGGTATGCCCTTTCCTGTGCTACCTCAACGTGGACCTGGAATACCGGCCCTTTGGACCGACCGGATCTCCAGCCCACGGACCTGATTTCGCGCCTCTGCCGGTCGTCTACCACTTACACAACCACGGACACCGAACGCACATCGAATGGCACTCCCTTCCATAATGTATTAACTTTTATTCAGGCCAATCTTCCACCGACAATTGCGAGGCCGCCACCGTCATGCTTGCGGAGTGAGCCTCTGACATTTTTTTTGGTCCACGAGCGAACCCGACTTGTCTCTAGTGGGTTTTCTTAATAAGGAGGAAAAAGATAACAAGCAACATGTTCTAGGGCCGAGTACTGTCACTATACCTAGAGACCTCCAGCACTCCGGGAAGCTTAGCTGAACGGAGCCGAGGATAGCTACTCGCTCTGTCGGCAGACCTCAGACCAGCGACCCGTTACTCGTCGGTGTTCTCCAAAATGTCGTGTACAGTTGCTCTCCAAACCAACATGTGAGTGTCTCATCCGCTCTTTCCATTTACAATCCAAGCAACACAAACCCATGGCGTTGTGAGTCGCTTAAAATTCTATCAAATATTTAAAATCAATATGCAACGTGTGCGCCAGCCGGCACGAGTGGCATGTGCACTGGGAATTGACGATGATGCTCCCGGTGCGGAAGTCGGCCTATTGGATTATTTACTGCCGCCATAGTGGGATATCCCCGTAGTTTTTAGTAGAGACGAAATTTCGAGTTACACAACCACGGCCTGGATACTATAAATTCGACCGTGTGACTGTACCGTGGCAGAAGGGGTTCTTCTAGGAGTTTGTAAGAGAATAAAGTGTCCCAAGATTCTGCTGTATCTGACGCCGTTGGTAATTTAAATATGCGTTGGTAAATTATTATGCGTTGGTTTTAAATTACGTGTTGGTAATTTAAATATTTCCGCTTGTTTGGCCAAAGCACAGATATTCTCGAGAAATATACAGTGGATGGCGAAATTAACCTTAGCTCATGAACATTTAAATAATATTTGAAAATATGAGTACATCTTCTATTTAAATGCCGCTTTTGAGACGTTGAATATTAGATTGAGGTTCTAAGACTAAAATGTGGGCGATAAAATGACATTTAGATGTAATCTAGTAGACTGGTGCGGCCATTTGTGGTCGTAGGTATATTTGGGCACGGCGAAATTAACCTTAGTTTCATTTGGAAGCTTGAAGTTTTTATTTTTCACACCAATTTCCTTCGTTTTGATCGGTAATAAAGCAACTAGAGTACATTTTTCAAATTTATGAGCAATAACAACATGATATTTTATATGTTTGATATTCAAAATGCAGAATTAAAGCTGAGAAACGCATGGTGAAGAATTCACAAGACATTATGCTGTTTACCAGCTTGAAATATGGTAGAAACCTCTAAATATCCCAAGTTTACCAATTAATAACGTAAATTAGTTTTTAATTTGACTATTAGTGGTTAAAATAATAGGGATATTGCACGAATTTTCGACTAAAGCGAGCAAGCAATCGGCAGCAATAATCAAGCTGTATGAAAATGAAGGTCGTATTCATCATATTAAAGTTTGTGGCCGCAAGAAATCCACACCAAAACGAGTTAATAAACGTATACTGAATATCTTCTCCACAAACCATCTACATCCGCCGCCTGATCCGCCTAAAATATTGGCCAAAAACGAAAATTAGAATGTATACAACTCGATTCCGTGCATATCATTCGACGTAGCCTATAGCATGTAGACAAATCTGGCATTCTTTTCAACAAAATTCCGCACCTAACGATGGCCAATACGAAAAAAGAACAGTATTTTACTATCTGCATGCTTTGAAACCTCGTTTATTGTGAGAAAAGCTGTTTTGGAGTGATGAATCTTTGGTATGATTCACTTCTCATAATAAGGAGTTGAAACTTTCTGCTATAGGGACCTGAATCATCAATTAGTAAACAAATTACAACGGCATTATGTTCCAGGGATGCATTATTTACATGAAACCTGCAAGTTGTTGACCATTCCTGGTCATGCTGACTCGAAAGTTGGTCATAAATAGACGAAAGAAAAATCATTCAAGAAGGAACAAGTCTTATAGGTGATGATTTCCCCGCACCACAGGATAGTGCGGCAATCCACAAGCCAGAACTAGTCATGTAGTATCTCGTGGATGATAATATCAAAGTTTTAGGGTATAACCATCTTTGTCCAGACCGGCCAACCACTGAAAACATGTGATTATTCATGAGCTTTAGAGTATGCGTAAAGATCCCACTCAATTTAACAGAATTAGCTAAATTAATCGGACCAATCTATACCAAAACAATACATGAGGACTGTAGAAAAGGCCACATAACAAAACCAGGATGTTTGGCTGCACTGCCTGGGCGGAATGGTATGTATTGCGGATACTAAGGTTATTTTCGCCGAAGAGAAATTTGGCTTGATTCAAATATGTTTGACCAAAATTTTTCTCTTGTATCAATCATCCCTAAATACACCAAAACTAACATTTACACATCTTATTTAATGTTTTTGATTGATTTTTTAATGACTAAAGCAAATTTTTCGTCCTCGTATTTCCAAAAATCTTTTGTGTTCTTGAACTAAGGTTAATTTCGCCATCCACTGTATTAATTGTACGTAAATATAGTTCGAAAATGCCTTAGACGAATATGTATAAAAAAATTGAAAAGTTGTTGCCTTTTCTGTTCAAACCAATCTACACTAACCTTAATTTTCGTTCGAAGTGGAAGTAACAAAAGATTTTGATTCAATATAAATTTAAACTGGAAATTTTTTATGCATAACAACGTTTTGGCAACGTTTTTGGAAATAACCTGAATAGAAAGCTTTTTTAGCCCACTTTTGACATGGAAACTATTTATGATTATTACAGTTCGTGTAGTAGAAAATGTTAGTAATTGAAATAAAAATCAACTATGAAGTAGCACCCAAAACATACACACATCCTACGACTACAGCGTTGTTATCTGCCCTTGATTCCTGCATTTTAAATCCCTCCACAGTCCACTCGGTGTGTATCGAAGCTAACCGACTTGGCACGCTCCGGAGCAACTGTCCTTTAAGCCCCAGTTACATTGGTTCATTTCCCACAGCGTGGCGGGTGCGTTAGCAAAAGCTACTCGCCACAGACAAAGTGTCGCACCAAACCATTATCACACCAGCCGAACCACTTCCGGCAAATGACCACCCCATGTAAAACGGCGAACAAAGGGTCGACTATTTGCATAATATCCAATCTGCAAAAACTCTCGCATCTGTTCCCCATACCCCATACGCACTCACACACCCGAAACAGTGGCTCTTGGATTCCGGGAGGACCAAAGACAAGGGTCTCGCCATTCGCAAACCCCAGGCGCGACTTCTTCAAGGCCTGGCCGTCCTTGCCGACTGCCAGCTGCTTTGCTGCCATTTAAACTGATTAAAATGACCCTAAGTTCTTGGGACAACGTTCTCACACACACACAGCGAGGCCTTCCGCGTGCCCAAGAGCACCTCAGAAACCAAAATGGAAGCTTGTTTGCACGGTTTGCTCGTGCGCTTCGATCACACCTTGGGAGCTCGGTTCACGGCGTCCAAAATCCGATCACGCCTAAAACAAGCTGTACAAACCCCCCGGTGAAGCTGGTATTCGAGAACCGAAGCAGTAGGGACGCAGAACCTGGTGCCGGTGTTCACCACAGACATCCGGTAAAAATACGGACACAAGCTTCCTGCGGCGGATAGAAATTGGATTAAAATGGGAAACTTTGCACTTCCGGCGAGTATTGACCCCCGTGGCCCGGACGGCCAGCCAACTCGCCCGGGGAGGCCCCAGCGGTCCCATCCATTTCGTGGCCGTGCACTCCGTGAAACCGAAAATTAAATATTCAAACCAGTGTGGCTAATAAAATCATGGTAACTTTTAATAATTGATAAAATATTCATTACGGCACTTTTCGGCGGACGGGAGCGGATTACTCGCAAGGACGGGCCCATCGACGCCAACCAACGCCTCCGCTGTCGGTCCGGTTCGGGTTTTCATGCTTCCAAGATTGTGGATTCAAGTGCGAGCGAAAATAAAGGGATGAGCTTCAGGAGAGCGCAGATGGGCTGTTGGTCTTTAAATAAGTATACAAGTGGCGGGTTCCATGGCCCGCGGACGCTGGACTCGACCGTTTCAGTAGCTTAAAGAACGCAAATCCTGCCATTCGCACTGCTTTAGAGAGCATTTAGGGAAACCCGGAAAATCTTTGAGAATTAATTCACTTTTCGGTGGTAATTACCGAGCGCCAGCCACAGAAAGTGCAGCTTCCAATCCACAGCACCGACAATCGGTCTTTGAAGTGCTATCAACGCCAAAGTAATGCCATGACTATGTGCTTCGAGACCACCATTATCTGCCAAGATGGGATTGTTCCATTTTGATTGAAAATGAAAAGCTCAGTAAAAAAGGTAAACGATATTTCGCGTAAATATTGGAAAAATTGCTGCTTCTCATAATCACTAGACTAGATACATCATCCGTCCGCTGGCGCGCATTTGGCTTCGTTCCTCATTTGCCTACGATTGCTTTATGCTGGTCTCCTCCGAGAAATCGCAATCGACTCTCGAGGAAAAATGCGGGAAAAATAGCGCATACATTCCGCAGCTCTCGCTTCGTTCGGTTCGAACTTGCCAATATGGATCGGGGCAAGATAAATCCGAAAGTTGCGCCAAAGAACAAACGGTAAACTTTGATAAATCTTTTTTGCCGGCCAAGTTTTGCGATTCTTTCTCGATGCTCCAAAATAACTTCCATTCCATTTCATTGCCACGGAAGCGGTTACTGCCCGACGAGCAGACGGTCCAAAGTGCGGAGTACGGAGGAGCAAACGTTGTTAACACAGCGCCACAGTGTGTCGCTCGGTGAAAATGGAAAAGTTTTTTCCCTTTCAAATATTAATAATCGATGGCACGAAGCACTGGGGGCGAGAAAGAAAAGTCTCCCCGGGACCCGGACCCGCTTCGCCGTGTTTAACACCGATGACGTTATGAAGCATCGCTTGGTTAAAGGTAAACATCCGTAAAAGATGCATGATGCTTCATGTGTATCTTGTCCGTGTGTATTGTTGAACATGGTTTATTAATTACTTTTCCAAAGGCGTTGGTGCATATCAATTACTAATTCCCAGGCATTTTAGAGCGTTATGTGAATTCCAAGCAATCGCACAGATCGTAATGTCTATACAGAATGATGTCTATATAGAAATGATGTTGGCCTTTGCTATGTCGAAGGAAAGCTTTACGTTGAGTACGATACGTCAACAGTCCTCCAGTTTGGTATTTAAAAAGCACGATTAACTGTGAAATTGTGCAATTTAAAAATATTCGTTTAATGTTTCAACAATTATACGACCGACACTGACCCGCGTCGAATCTCTCGAAGCATAACTTTGCCCCACCGTAAAGCTCTTTGAAGCATTTATTTATTGGCTCAACGATAGCCGTTCCCAACCCAACAGTCTCCTGCGGACAAACTTTCGCAGTCAACTTTGGGCAATGCTTTAATCATTTGTTGCAAAACTATTTTCAGTCAACAAGCGGTCGCCACGCCATTATTAAATAGCGGGGAATGCAAATTGCTCACCATTTATAAAACAAACTCTTGGGCGCGTGCTTCAACGTTTGCCGGGTCCCAACTCCCAATTTAACTTTCACCCCCAAAACGCCGCCCCCCCAGAATGGCGCCCAGCAAAAGGATACAACCCCAGGAGGCACTTCAAGATGCGCCAGCGATCAGAGACTCGCCGCGCCGTGTGCCACATCGACGGTGAACTTTTCTTCGCCGTCGATGTCACCGATGTTCAACGTGGCCATCGCCGTAAACCGGTGCAGAGTGGACCGGTTCCAGCGCAAAATTGCATTGTCGTCGTAAAACATTTTCACTCCTCCGGGTTTTACATCCCTTCAGCAGGCCGCCATTTTTTGCCTTCGGCACCCAACGTCCCACTTTTTATGGTTAATCATATTCATGAATTTTACTACTCAAAGTGGAAAATATAATAAAAACCGGAATAATGCATCTCTATCACCACCCCAAACCCACGGGGGATCGTGGGATGACGAGGTGGCGAAAGGGTACCAGACCGCGCAATCCGCGGTGGACAGCGAGCGGGGTATCGTGTCACGTGTGGCGCAAGCACACGCGACACGCGGGGCCGGTGTATTGCAAAACAAAAATTATGCGCGACAGTAAAACGATTCACAACAAAGTGCAAAACTCACAAACAACTTTATATGCATTTTTATTTGTTGTACGCTCCTTCCGTGCGAGCACGGAGAGGAGAGAGAGCGAGAGGGCGAGAGAGAATGAAACCGAATCCTCGGCCCGGCTCGGGCTGAGTTGCATTAATCCGTCAGCCTGCCAGCATATTTTTTTCCGGAAAAATTGTGCATTCCCGCACATCGGTGCTCCGAATCCAACCTCAGCGGCTGCACTCCGCCGGTACTGGACCGTGGACGTAAACAGGAATGAGGCCCCCCGAAACGGTCCATGGATGGATTACCTCACGATGATGTTGGTTGCCAAAAACACGAAAAACAAAATCCTTCCGCCATCAGCGGTCGATTGCGGTGCCATTGAAAATAATTGCAATTCGGGAACATTGGCGAAAACGAATGGTGGCCAACATAAAACAAGGCGAAAAAAAACAAAAGGTAAAAATACCGCCAAACTGATTGATCCAATCAGCGGCACCGGAAATCGGACCTTTCGATTCGTAGTACTCGCCTGGGGCGAACGATGAAAACGCGCGAACCACACTTTTTTTTCGGCCCGTCCAATCATCGTTTCTGAAACTGGCGAAGCGATTCGATTCGCTGTAAGTTGGCGAAACGCTAGGCTAATTAATTTATTGAGTTTTCAGCACTTTGGGTTGCACACAGGACTCGATGATCTGCATCGTTCTTGTGCCTGGCTCGTGGAGTTGCTTTCGACGAGTGGCTGTTTCGGCTGAGACGGACAACCTAAGAGTCGCTCTCCCAAGGTAAAACCGATTTGATTGTTCAATAAAACGATAAACCATGTACCTGAACGTTACTGCCAATCGGAATCGCTTAGTTTCAATTAAAATAGTCATTTGAAAATTAACATGAATTAAAAGCACATGAAGCAATCCAAATGGATCCAAGCCGAGCTCATTTACTTTATTTGATCGACATTTTGCACCGCAAACAATTGCTGGAATGCCATTGGAAGACTCGCCGCCGAGTAAATGAAGCAAAAAAGGAGAAAAGCAGATAAATCTTTGCTGGTTTGCAGAAGTGCACGGGAGTTCGTTAAAATAGTTTGCTTAGTAAAAGGACGATCGAATGGGACGAGGTCCATGATAAGGGCCACTCTGGCACCGCACATCGAATTCATAATTCCATGTTCCACTTATCTTGCAACCCACTGCAACCCCTCGAAGCCAACGATCCGAGCTGCATCGGATGGCGTAGCTGGGCACTCGGTGGTGCCCAGTGTAACGCTGGGCCACCACAAGGGCCACCTGTGGCCACTATAACCACCGGGTCCTGGCGAGTCCTTTTTAAAGATGTCTTCACGTAAGTGTCACCCACGGAAACACGAGCCGACCCATCGCTTCCTGGCATATCGGAACGGCTCCGGAAGGTTGCCCCGAGCGGAGCCGGCAACAGGGCAACGAGACCCGGCACGGTACCGAGCTGACCGACAAGTACCATCCCAGGAACTTCGGCCGGAATTCGGACCGGAAAATGAATGGGAAATAAATCCGGCCGGTAAAAAGGCAATAGAGATAAGAGGGCTCCGTGCGCAGGACGGCTCCCTGGCTGAGACGACACAATTAAATGGACGTAGCCAGTGCGCAGAAAGCATGCCCGCTTCCTCGGGGACTCGGGCCATGGACGGCCGTGACACGGGCACCTCCCCCGGAAGGTGCAGGTGAAAGTGATTTAAGCCCTCAGCCGGGCTCGTGGGCTTCGTGGGCTTGGAGCTCCGATGGGCGGACGAGTGGCCGTTATCCAAACACTTTTATGCAAATGGGATCTTTTCTCTCTGCTCCTGTGAAGTGCATGTGCCATAGATCTGTTTGCTCAACCACACGGAGCGCACCTTGGGGCGTCGGTCGGGGCAGATGGCGAGACTATTTGAACAACCGACATCTGGCTTCATCGATGTCCACCACTTCAAAGCCCATCCCAAACGGTGCAGCCCAGTTGGCGTTGCGTTCCGGAGGCTTCCGGGGTTCACGTGGACTGACACACTCGGCGGGGCATTCGAGCGTGCCACGTCGAGGGAGAGACACCGGTGTCGACCCAACCGGAAGGGGGAAGCCATTTCCATATTTACAGTTCCACTCGGGGCGTGCGAGGCGCGCACAGGAGTAACTATGATAATTTTGATGCCAAATATTCAGATGACGGTAATCAGCTCAACACCTCGAATCGTTCGCTCTCGAGATGGGTGAAAGTGGGAAAGCAAACGAGGGTTTATGAACATATGCCTTCCTCGCTGAGTGTGATTCCGCAGAGTAAACCGATAGGTTACTGCAATACCTTCCCGGAGTTGGACCATTTAACCCTTTACTTCAAGGCTCAAGTCAAGGAGAAGCTGGTGCAAAATGTTTTGTTTTGAATTGAATGATCCCTCCTCAAATACTAACCTCAACCATAGCTCAATTTTTCCATACGTTCAAGCTGCTTAACAGCCACATTTATGCAATCGATCAACCAATCAGATGCGTGGCTATAAATGAGAGCAATCATCGTGATCCTTTAAATCTAAACGAGCAATTACAGCACACTTGCATCAAGCTTCCACATGCTACAGCATTTTCAGTCCAATAATAGCGTTTTCATTATTAAATTAAACCGTAATGTTGCGAAAAGCCCTACAAAATATACAAAAAAAAGGAATCTTGAACACAAACCAAATGAAAGTTTATGGTTTTTGACAAATAGAAAAAAAAATACACCGCCGCATAACTACGTTTGAAGAGCGCATTTATTTTAAGCTCAAAGGCATGTAACGCAGAAACTAATGTACCTTGCCATAGCCACAATAGACTTACTGTTATGCGATAAATTCGTTTGCCACTACCCCCTTTGTCGGAACGGTTGCTGCAAACCGCAGCTAATTAAATCTGATCACGATAAAGGCCCCGCAGGATGTAAAAGGATTACAGTTCCATCGAGAATCGTCCATTGATGGCACTCTGCATTCAGTAAATCTGTGAGCCAATGAGGGTGGCGTTTGTTGTTGAGTCAAAGATGCATACTTCAAACGTGGTCTAGTGAAAGTTCAGCAGTGCAGTAAATACGATCAGCATTTGTCAAACGAATGACATAAACGAAATTGTTAAGAGATGGATGGATCATATTTAACAACATTGTTGTCGGATGTCTGACATCTAACAAACACACCGAATAATATTCAACAAACGAATACTCCAAAACAAAGGTTTGTCGCAAAACAGTCCAAAGCAGAAGGACCTAGAGATGACTACCAGTGCCAGTACTTGTCAGTCCCATTGTTTTGACCCCCGTCAAGGCGCCACGCTACCGAACTGACAGGCTTGTGGTCTGATTTTGAAACCAACTATCCATTGGAGAGACCCTTATCTTACAGGACTGCTGTGTGGCTGAACTATCCCCCCAGCTCCTCGGTTGATCAAAAAAAGCGACTGACCGTTGTTGCTCCGAAACATGGCCTGTCTGGTTCCCGGGTTCTGATCCCGACATCGGCTCATCCCCACACCCGGTGCACCATGCCCAGCTTTCATGTCATGCTTTTGATGGTCATACAAATTATCAGCCATCCGCCGCGTTCCCATCTCTGCTTCGATTTGCGCCACGTCATCCACGCCATCGTCCACTCGAATGTATTCGTTTGGGTATCAGGACGCGTCAGAAGCTCAACAGCAGGCGAGCACAAACAAACCCGGCCCGGGTCCAGCGAATCCCGAAGGACTCGCCCCTGCCGCAGGGAATCCGGCAAGCCTCGCTGAATGACCACTCAGCCTCATCATCATCACCATCATCTTCATCAACGGCGTCAATAGAGAGCGGAGCGAGGCCATCTCGTCATTTTCGATGGCTTTAGACAGCGAACAACCAACACACGCACACCGACACCGAAAAAAACTACGGCCCCCCATTCATCGGGCCGTGTTTGGCTACACCATAAATCATGTCGGTCTCAATTCACTCCTTCTGGACCAATGACTCTCGAGTGTCCTATCAGCAGTCAGCCAACAGGGGTACTCCCCCCGGGGGCAACACCGAGAGGGGAGCCGTTGACTGAAGAGGTGTTGAAATTACGTTGTATGCAAATACAATACCCGGGAATCCCGTCCCGGCCCAACCGAAGGCGGCCGTATGTATGCGGAATCAGCAATTGAGCGGTACAAATGTTCACCGACAGGTGGCGCGACAGGTACCGCCTCTCTCGGTGGCACACGGCGGAATGTGGGCCACCTCCTAGCTCAATTTCAATCTGCCCCACTGGGGTACGTTACTCCTGCGAAGAAAGGATTGGGCCTAAGTTGGGACTTTACGGGGCTTTTGGGCCTATCCTTCGGTTGCGACTTCGAACTGTGTGAAGCGTGAAATGCATGCAAAAAGGGTTTCCCTGAATCATAAACAGATCATCACATGGCATCACAGCAGCCGCTTCGGGCCACGGTGAGGCTTTGGAAATTCAAAACCCGACTGTCATCCTGTCCTAATCATCGTTTCAGGCTTGGATGAGGCTCACCGAAAGCGACCTTCTCAGCATAGCTGGAACTCGTATCGTCGCCCGAGCGCACACATCAAGGAGCATCCATCCTTTCATTGACACTCCAGCGATGCCTCCAGCCGGTTGCCAGCTGGGTGGATCCAGGTATCGGATCCCACTCTGGGATACATGTTTTGTCACGTGTATCAATCACATCTCCGGAAAACGGAAGCACCGAGCTCTGCGGGGTTACGTTAGCCGATCGTCGGCAAATCAAATCCTCAAAAGTTGCTTCGGTTTTTTTTCCCTTTTGCCTTCTCGTTATCTCCGTTGGTGGACCAATCTGATTGGCCACACGAACCCACACAGGCTGGAGGAGGGCAGGCCGGGGTTTGATGCAATTGAAGCGAAAGCTGGACACATAATTGAATTGTGTAGCTCTGCGGGCCAGTGATGTCCGGCGGGATGCCCAGGAATGCCGTCTCAGTAACTTTGTCCCCGTACGTCGTACGATTTGTTTCCGGCTCGGCTGGCTAGCTTTCGATTTGCCCACAATTCCCTCCGGAGGGAGCGGCCGCCGGGCTCTGGGATGCAGTTCTAGGTTCACGGGTGTGCGTGAGTGGACCACACAGTTGTTGTTGTTGTTGTTGTTGTTGGCTTTACCCAAAGTTACTCGGCCCCGGTCCTCTGTTTGCTGCAAGATTTGTGATCGAGTTGTGGGAATTGGGATTTGCGACCTTTTCGGCCAGGCACGTGTAGGCGAAAAGGCTTTCGGCCGCCCACCGAGCGTTCCCGGAGGTCCGAAAACGAAACCGATGACTGGACTTGATGGATCTATGCTGTGGCCATTGCTGGGGCTGGCAGTGGGAACATTGGAACGGGTATGAAAAGTGTATGAGTTCGTTAGATGAATGAGTCAAGCATAATTTGTGAATCGTAATTGATTAATTTTGGAAAGAAAGTTTGGCAAAGCTTTGCTACGCAATCTAAAAGCTAAAGTTACTCTGTAGTGGCTTTAAGCATGAAGTATTTGAAATATCACGAATTATTTTTAAATTATAGGTAAAGTCATATTTCATTAAAATTTTTGTTAATTTCATAACTTTTTTTAATGTTTCAATTTTTCATAATTTTTAGATATTTAGCAATTTTGATCTTTTTTTTCCTATTTATTTCGCATAAAGAAAACAATCTTATTTCGTAAAGAGAATCAAATCCTAGAGATTAAGCCACTGTCGAGACGAGACAAGACGAAAAGATTAACTGTTAATATGGGCTCAGTCTTTTTGATGACCATCCCATCTTTCTACCCATCGGACCTAGTATAAAACTGCCAACGATCAAGCTCTGCAACGAACATCTGGAACCACTTCACCTAAATTAACTTGTTTGAATTGCAAAGGATTGGTGCAACGTTACATCAACAGTTACCGATTCAATTTGCGGTGTACACCGGCGGTGATGGCATTCCATAGCCATTCGATATTCCGGAACCTAGAAAGACTGTTCTCAATAGACGGAAAAGTAGCGTTGATACGCCCTCTCAAATCTCTGCTCCAACCTCATAAAACCTCGAGCAGATTGGTAGGGTTTATCACGGACCGACTAGTCTGTTGATTTGCATCTTGGATCGCCTTTTTTGCCATTCGTAGATTGTGCACTGCTCACCTCGGCAATCTTGCAGAGACCACATCTATCGTCAGCGAGAAGTGGTTAAAACACCACGCGCACGAGTGACCTGCTTGAGTCTGCATCCTTGCAGGCGGCTGCAGAATCAATAAGCACCGACAGCAGCATGCTCCTCGTTTCATGGTGCATGCTCCGTTTGCTCGACAAAGGCCACTGAAGTGGTGCCTGGGGGCTCGGTGCTGCTGATTGTTTCCTTCGAAGATGCGAGAAACGCCACATTAATGCCAATAATGGCCAACGCCTTCGCTCCTCCGTCGGTTCCGGTGGACTGGACGGCGTTCAATTAACGGGCACCATAAATGAGCAGTCAATTAAGGCGCTCGACGTGCGCCGTTCCTGGGGAGAAGCGCCACAGCCGGTGGCGCTGGGATTTTTCGATTATTGTGAGCTTAAAAATCAATTAATTTAGTTTATTTTCCAACTAACGCGCGCCCGCCTTCTCTAACGCATATGCCTTTTCTCTTTCTCTCTTTCTCACAGTGCCTGATTCTAACGTTGGCCAAGGCAGCGCACAGGGATAGCCGAGGAGGGGGTACGAATGCAACGCTAAGCACGTGGTCGCCGTCGGCGTCGTTCGCGGATCTGGAGGATGAGGACGACGAGGAGGTACAGGTGAGTCCACTTCGAAGAATGACCCACCGCCGGCGTTCAATTTTCCACCGAATCAAGATGCAATTAGATGGCTCGTAGCTGCACTTTCGCTCGATTTTCCGATTATCGTTCTCCTGTCTCTAGACTGGCACGTCGTTCCGATCTAACTGTCCGTTGCTGTTCCGGTTGTCCGGCGTTCTTCGTAGGTCCTGCCCGGGCACAGCACAACAATGGTCTTTAAAATTAGAAAATGCTTCGTGCGGATGTTCATTAGGGTTTCAGTGGAAATTGGAAATCACATTCCGAAACGAACCCATAAGCCAATTGTCTTCATGTTTATTCGGAAAATCCATCGATTCGAGTGAGCATGTCGCTATTTTCCATGAAATTCGATTCATTTTCCTTTTTTTCTGTAAAATAGAAAATGATAAAAAAGAATTCTATTTACATTCAAGGGCTATACTTCGTCATGATTATTACTTCAATTTTGAATGCAATATAACACATTCAAATATAACCATTCATTCAACATTCTGTTCTTTTGTCCCTCACTCAACTCCTCACTTTGTGAACAATTGTTGTCAGTACTGTTAGATACTAAGATAGAAAGTGATCCCGAAGGACCGCGCGGTAGAGCGAGAGAACAGGGGCCACGAGGGCCACTCACGGAGCGCTCCGAAATGAACTAATGAACTAATGATCCGTAATCTAACTAATCCCTTAGCCTATAAAAGCGCGTGCTGTTTAGTTGTTAAGTAGCTCTCTTATAAAAAATACACAACGTAGGAAAGTGACCCGCTCGTTTTTATTCAGTTCCCAACCATTTCGACCCAACGCAATTCCCGTACCCAACAAGTACTATTGGCTTAATTGTAGGATCAATTTGATCGCTATTCGCCCTTAGTTTGCAGCTTGATGGGAGTACTGAGTAGCTGATTTCTCCGGCTAATGCCTAGCGTTTACATCAACAACTATAAATTTAAGCAAAATTCATATTTCAATCGTTTGCCTTACATGTCGGATGATTGCTTTAACTAACAAAGTGAAATCAGTGCAACAACCCGTTTTTTGTAATCATCAAAATAACAACGTTAATTACTGCACGTTATGCTTTGGCTCTCGGTTCCAGAAACGAGCGAAAGCTCAGGGCTGGTCATCGTGGACCGAGTGGTCCACCTGTTCGCGGTCATGCGACGGTGGTGTTGCATATCAGTTGCGCCGGTGTCACGCACCCCACGGCTGCAAGGGGGACGCGGTGCGGTACAAAATTTGCAACATGCAGGTAAGGGAAAGCCACCCGCCAACCTCTGCTCGGACCGTGGCGCGCGAAGCATAATTGTAATTGAGCATAAATTTTTCCAACTTTCTTTTTTCGGTTCTCCATTACGCAGCCCTGCCCGGAGCAGCAAGATTTTCGGGCCCACCAGTGCTCGGCGTACGACGATGTGCCCTACGACGGGGCCCTGCTGAAGTGGACCCCACACTACGACTACTCGGAACCGTGTGCCCTCACCTGCAGGTACGTGCGGGGTGTAGATGGTTTTCAATTTTCCGCTGCGCCAGGGATATTATTTTCAATTACAAAGAGAAGAAAACATAAGCCAGCCAGCCAGCCAGAGAGAGAGAGAACATAATTTTCCCTTCCCCAGTGAGGCGCCACTCGACGGCGAAATTCAACAGTTTGCTCGTAACTCTTGATGTGGATAAAACGTCGCAATCGAAAAACAAGGGCTCCCTTTATTGATTTTATGTGGCAAAAAAAAACGCACCGGCAAAGTATTAAGCGTACGGTGCTTTATGAAGCTATTTTATCCCATTTTTACCTCTATTATGAGGCTTGTAATATGTATTCGACACATTATTTGGAACATTTAGCAACAACTGAATCCGTTTTCCACTAGAATGCGCTGCAATTTTCTGTTTTCCAGTTTGCCATCTTTGCAATGAAAAAAAAATTCTGAAACGATAAGAGCATATCTGAAAATGTGGACGGGAAATTATGAACAGATTGAGTATCAGTTAACAAAATTGCTAACCGAAGCTTCATTACCCAACATTACCTTTTTTTAAATTTCTTCACTTTTTGCTTTATTTCAACAATCGTTGGACAACGATTTTAGTAAATGACCGCAATAAGCAGATGAAGCGATGAATTCACAGAACATGCTTTGATTTAGTAGAGAGTTGGGTAAAACATGCAAACTGAGCGGTTTGTGGGCTGTTGTTCTATTTGCCTGCCTTTTTAAAGAACTTTTACAACTAACAACAGGACATAGTGTAGCACTTAAATTAACCATTAAATTGAGGAACAAGTTTAACCCTTCTGCAAAGCGCACGACACGCAAACGATTACAGAACATGATTTCAACATCAAACAAATCAAACAGAGCAAATGATTACAAAAGTATAATCGATAAACATTTTTGATGAACCACAATTTGAAACATAAACGAAGCGTGAAGAGCAATTGAAATGAGGCAATCATGTGGCACGATGTTCGACGCATTAGTTGCAATGCAACAGTAGAAAAATTTATTATAATAACCATGGACACATGAAACGCATTACAACGGAAATGTTTCTGTTCTTCCCGCGTGTTGGCCGCGTAAAATCTGCCTAAACGAGGCAACGTGGTAAGCAAGCTGCACACCAACGAACATCAGTCGCCATCGGTCCGGTTGTTTCTTGTTCCACAAGTCAGAACAAATTATTGGTAGAGAAAGGCCTAAAGGCCCGCTGCCGTCGGCCGCCTTCCGAGCCGCTGTCTTCTTTTCCGGCTTTCCGGCCGAATTCGATCAAACTCAATCTGGCTAATTAACTTTTATCATCCTCCGGTGGGCGAACGGCAGGCAGTGATATCGGCTCGGCGTGCAGTCATCTGGCAGAAATCAATTATTCGCTACCTTCCGCTAAAAGCAAAGCAAGCCATTCGTCCATTCGCTCCGACGGGAGTTCGCCCGACACAGGACGAGCAATATCTATCGATATCCCGTGCGATAAAAGAACATCCTTCCGAGAACGCTAAGCCGGAAAGCCTTCGAAACATTCGACTCTGTGCAGCCGCTTTTAAGTGCGGCTCCTCAGTACCGAGACGGCGGGGGACACTCCTGTGCCGCCGCCGGACGGTCGGGCGAAAAACTTCCTTATCCGGTAGCAAAAGTTTTAGTCCTGCCGCGTCGCTCATCTCGTCTGTTCGTAGCGACGCTGCGACGGTGGTGATGATTTAAGTTCCGATTCCGAGCTTCCGAGGTTGAAAGAAAATTGGCAGTCCTGGGCGTGCGTCCCGACAGCATCTACTGTGCCTCGCGATCAAAGACTGGCAACCGGCTAAGCAGTTTCTCTGGAGCAACTTCTTATCAGGATCAGCCATATCTATCGCATCAGAGCTTCTCGGCGCAGCGACATCTCGCCGGAGGCGTTGAAGCCGCCCGCTTCACGTTGGGTTCTTTGAATTCCACCAACATACCTGTCTGCTAGGCCCGTTCTGAGATGGCGAGACTGCACCGACGGTGTAGGGATGCCCTATTGCAGGCCAGGACCGCTCGACATACCAGCTACGTCAGGAGCTAGATATTAACATGGACCCGGGCTTGCTACCTTACGAAACTATGTTTGATCCTCTACGAATAGTTTCAATACCCGGTGCAAAGACTACTCCAGGCGATTTTAGAGTCTTCAGTTCTATTGAGACATGAGCACGGTCTCCCGTCTTCAAGCATCCGGTGCGATGGGCTGAAAGAGGTTGGCAATATCATCATCATAAAATGGGCGGCAGCATGCTGCTTTTTTCAAAAGTTAATCAAACATAATGCTCCCCGTGAAGTCGTTCGTTTTGATTTATGTTATTGTGTATCCTTCTTCCTGGTCATTCCTTCTTCCCCGCTGGCCGATCTCAAAAAGGATAAGATAGATGGTAATTAAATCATAACTCAAATGCATTTTCAGAAGCTTCGTTAAAAGTCTAAACTTTACGGAGATGTTAATTAAAAATGCAATAAACACGGCAGGAAGTTCGGGTTTTAATCAATCGTTTACTGTGAAAGCTCCGCTCTAAGCTCTACGAAACGACCCGGTTCTATTACAACATGGTTCGTCAATTCTCGAGTCCGTGAAAATAGTTGAATATTGAGTAAAAATTATGAAACGATACGTAAGGTTCTAATCTTAAGTAGGTCGGTAACGTTTGATAAACATGTTCGAAACATGCAAACAAACTTTCAAGCAAAACATTTTTTTTTATATTTAGGGATTTGTTTTCCATTTGTAGGTTCTTGAAATTGTTCGGCATCCGAAAGAATATTCCTCCGTTAACCTAAATATAAAGAAACTCGGGTTAAACTAGTGACACAATTTGCGTGTCAATCTCGGAACGGATTACGTCACGTAGCAGCAGCGTGGCGCTCTGCCTTTACCGAGATCTTTTTTTCAATAAAAGTTTGTTTATTGGCGCTGGACGCGTTCCGTGAAATTGTTGATCTTGTTGGCTTCACTGTCGACGTCGGTCGATGTCCTCCGAGGTTTCGCCCTGTGGCCACAGACCAAAATCACCCAACGCCCGCAGCGTCATTAAACGCTGCGGCACCGCAATTTGCGCCGACGACGGCGACGAACTAATGAATTTACTTTCATCAGACGCTCGGTTTTATCGCGCGACTCTTGTGTTATCCGACCATAAAAGAGGCCACCGATAAAGGAGTTGTGGACGCCCTCGCTCGCCCGATTTTGGCCTTGGTTTCACTTACTACAACCAGTTTCGCAGGCGGTCTGGCAGGCGCTTTAAGAAACGATAAAAGATGCAAGCCCTTCTTGCACAGGGGAACTTGCACAGAAACTAACCCAACTCTCCTTCACGATGACTGCTTACAGGGGCCGCCCGCAGCACCTGCTGGAGGACATGCCGGACTCGGCCGGAGCCAGCGAGTCGTTCCCCATCAGCGACGACGAGCCGAGCGTCATCGTGCAGCTCTCGAACCGCGTCCAGGACGGTACCAGATGTCGCCCGGGCAGCCTCGACATGTGCATCCAGGGAAAGTGCCAGGTAAAACGCCATGCTTTATGTTCTATTTTCACCTCCCTCCCCCGCTTCCCGTAACCGTGCCTCCCACGATGTCCACCAGCAGCGCTAGAAAATCCTCCAACTCTTAATCCAGAGCAAGACGAAGGAAGCGGCGAGATAGCGGAACTCAGCCAAAGCCAACGGCGCGACAGATTTACAACAGTTTCTCAACGACGAGCTGAGTTTTCATCCGCCCAGGAAAGCCCCTCGGCGAACCCGGCTAAGGTGCACCCCCCGCAAAGGGGTCCCGCAGGCAAAGATGTAAGAAGTTGGCACAGTCTTTTCAGGATCACCTTCTCACCGCTGAAACGCCGGCCCCGGCGCCGAGGGACGGACTCCAAGAAGTTTTGAAGCCGTCGACTAAAGCCACAAGAGTTTCGCACACTCATCTTACACACAAACTTCGAGACGCTTCGTGCGCTCGTCACGGTGCAAAGTTTTTCGATTAATGCACAAAAATGTCCCCGTTCCCCCCCTGGGAGGGTGACGGCCCTAGAGCACTCGCCATTGTCGAAAGTGTAACGTGTTCGGCATAAAGTTTTCCCACGCGTAATTGCACTCACACGCACTCGGCCCGGATGTTTGTATTCATAAAGCCTACGATTATGTTGTGTAATGATCTCGATGATGATGATGATGATGATGATGATGATGATGATGGCGGTGATGATGCTACTTTGACGGCTTTTCCGACATGGGGTCGAGTGAGCGTTGATTACCGCACAAAAAACGACCAACAATAACTCAACAATGGGTGCATTTCCTTTTTGTTTTGTGCCTCACACGTGTAGTGTACGGGCCCCTAGATCCTTAGAGGATCTAACGGCGCATGAAAGAAAGGACGAATGTCGTCCTGCAACAAGGGCCCAGGGCGATGTCTTGGAGGTGGTATCGACAAACTGGAAATAAAACGCTTCCATTCTCGGTCTTTTCCTTGAGCGTTCTCTCTTTCTCTCTCATGCGCTCTGCCCGGGGCGCCCATTGCTCTGAGTCTGATGGTCCTTTTCCAAGATTTCCATATGCCGGGCCGGGGTTCCTTTCGTGAGGACCATTTATTTACAGACGCCGTTGCAAAAACCAACCTCCCCAGGACAACCCGAAAGCATACGGTGTTTTGTGGTGTAGTTGAGGTTCCGATCCCGTGTGCTACAAGACACATTGTCCACCGGGTCGGGTCCGGAGCGGGAATCGGGTGCTGTTTTTGCCATCTGCCATCCACGTGTAGTGGCAGCAACATCGACACCTAGACCGGTCGTACGGACAGGTTGATGACAGTAGCTACCGAGTTAGCTAGGGATGGTGTGTGAACCGACACCGCCGACACTCCGAAGGGGTTCGGAGTAGTTACATCATCCGGTGTGTGCCCGAACAGCCGACAGGATTCCACCACACCGTGGATGCCGAGGGAGTGTAAAAGTCAAACCGATGCAATCGTCAGTTCATGACCCAATTAAATAAAATTGGAACCGAACGGAATGGACGCACCGAGGGGACCATATGAAAGCTTACGGGCGAGACCTTCGAGGTGCCACCTTATGATGCTCCGAACTGCTAATTGACTTCGCAAGAAGTGAGCGTTATTTCGGCAACCCGACGGTGCATTCGAGGAAAATTCTCTTTAATTAATTTACGCTACAAAAACGAACTGGAATAGCGCAGTTTTTCTACGTTTCGGGAGCGCGCAACCAAAACTTGGCCCCGATTTCGGTAGGATTCCATTTGGTAAGGCTGGTCTTCGAAACCATGGGGTTGCTCTGAAAGTTATGGGGTGTTTATGGCAATGTATTGACATCCTAACAGGACTGACTCATAAAACAACTAATAAAGGCGCTAGCATTAGGTTGATTCTAAAGTGATAGTATCTGCATGTGCCGTCACTTTTTCAAGAAGTGGACTGTGCCGTACTTATATTTTTAGAATAACTTCCACGAAACCTTTACTGATTTCATAAATGTTCTAAAGTGCTTCTATTCTTTTAAAAATTCTTCAGCCGTAAATCTTCACTTATAACAATATTTTTGTCAGAAATGTTTTGTATATAAAGTCACGTCAAGTTAAATTTGCCTTTAATTACGGGGGTTCGAAACTAATGAAATAGAATAGAATGAGTATATTTTTTACCATCATCTACATACTATTTACCAATATCTTTCCTATAATTCCTGCCCCGTTTAATCTGATACCTTCCAACTAGAAAGTCACAACTTCTTTTCTCCAAACGGAGAGGAAGCAATTGCTTTTCTATTCTACGGCGCACGATTGAATGGTCCAATAAATGGAGTGAATGTTCTAAACCTGGAAAACCCAAATGAACAAACCGCTTTCGCTCATCGCTTTCGGGCGCACCCAATTTAGTGAAATAAAACCGGCTACTCGCAACCGCGGCCGATTGCTGCGTTCACTGCAGGACCTAAGCTACGGACCGGTGGGGCTGGTGGGCTCCGAAACCTGTAAACTTCCCACCCATAAAAGCGTTGACCCCTTTTTGTGTTGGGCCGCGATTTAATAAACCGTCAATCGCAAATCCGCAGCTGATGTTTCGTGTCTGGCCGAACATGACTGCTGAGCTGAGGGTAGTGCGAGAAACGGAACAGTCCGGAAAAAAATTCATGCAACCCGCCCGTCGATCCCGTGTGTGGCCGTTTCACGCATTTGCGAAAGTGCTATCAGTGCCGGGCCGTGCGGGTGGCCCGAAATCGTACGTATGTATGCATGCGATGCAAATAGCGGCATAAAATATGGACGAAACTTTACGGTGCTGAATATGTTACGAGCGTTCGCTTCGCTCGGTGTTATGTTTTTGGGGGCGCTTTCACTTGCCTTTTTTTCTGGCCCGTGCCAAGCTGCCAAACAACGCCGGGTAGTTTGGTTCAAATCGTCAAACATCGTGCCCAGAGGCCCGTCGTCCTTCGATCTGTGCAAATGAATATAAAAATAAACAAAACAGAGCATTTTGTGGATAACACACTAAACACACTACTTCCCCGGTAGCTTGGGCTCGTATTTTATTTGACCCCAACAATGGGCCCGGCCCATTCGGTGCTCGTCTCTCCGTTCGACTCCATTGTTTCATGGAACCCCATTCCATTCCGACCCCGTTCCGCGGCGCGTTGGGTTTTGCGAACTCCGCAAAAGGAAAATCTATTTTTCCGACACTGACGATGCTTCAAAGGGAGCCCTGTTCGAGTGATACGAGCCGAGTCCGAAGGGTTTTGCGAAACGGAATCCATCGGATCTCCTCTCGAAGCCTACAGCTCCATAGGGGGGCGATAATAATTTAAGTAAGGCGCAGCATCCGCACACACCACCCTCCGGTCAGGGGGCTCGTTGTTGGGCACCCGGGACCTCCCTGCAGATCCTTGGACCAACTTTGCAACATAATGGCGCCTGATGGTTTGACCTTCCGGGGCATCGAACGTCGGAGTCGCATTGGGCGAAGCTTTCATGCCCGATACGTTGGCGAACTTCCGGTTCGTTTGTAGTGAGCGAGAGAGAGAGATAATTTTTGGGGCAAAATTAAATTTGGCAATAATTTATTACGGACGCCGGCTTTGGATGCTGATAATTGGGGCGGAACCCGGCACCTTCTGACAGGTGATTGAGGCCCGTAGCAGAGCGATCGCATTTGCGGATGTTCCGACCTGACTTTTGCTTCCTTAAAGTATCTCCGAGCGACCTCTGGCCCGGGCAAAAATCAGAGCACGACCACAAAACTCATCGGTCCACGGGGTCGGGTCGGGGGGAGGATGTCGCCAAAGAAATTGCCTGTACGCGGCGTGCTTGCAGAAAAACCGGAAGCTCACGCCGTTCATTTGAATATAGATTTGATTACTTCGTGTGGTCCGCCGGAGCGGGATTGCTGATGGCCAATTTCAGCCTTCCATCCGTTCGATGGACCAATCGATAGGAACCCCGGCGGCCGGAACGATGGGAAAGTCCAATCTCGCTTCCGTCCGAATTCCTCCGTATCTTCGGGGGAGCGGTCTGGGAGCCTGGAGATTGAATCATTAAACGATTAGAGCATGAGTGGGGCACACAGAAGAGAAAGAAGCAGAAGGTCAGTCCCATAAAATCCAACACGGAATGGTGACCGCCACCGGAAGTCGGAAGCTGCTGCCGGCCGGGGCCAGCTAAGCCTCTGTCGGAGCCCCCAGACAGCCGGAACAGATTGTCCATTATCAGGTCCAGGGGATCAAGTAGCTCAAGTGTTACCGGGCCGTCCTTCGGCCGGTTGGCAGGCGGACTGCCCAACCACCGGGCAAGAGAAAAACAAATAGAAAGCAAAAAGCGAGAGCGTCCACCGGCCTGTCCGAGGGTAGACTTTGTTGGCCCAACGGCGGGCGTCGAGGAGCCTGGCGAGGCCTCGTTGTTGGCCTATGATTACATGATTGTTATTGGACTCCTGCCCTGATCGAATATGCGTACGCATCCAACCCTGCGAGTGGCTGGCCGTACGCCAATGATTGATCGATTCCCTTTCGCCAACGATGGTCGCCCTGGATGAATGCGGACTCTGGAGGTTGGTGCGGTTTCTCGGCGGATTGTGGTCTCCACAGAACCCAGTGGCCAGTCAACCCGCAGGCCCTTCCCTCGCGGCAGTCCCATCACCGAACCCAGACTGCTTATGTTTTCTTATGCTACATTATACAGCTAATAAAATGTCTCGATGAATTATTAATACAATGACTGTTATTTAAAAGGGGCTCCACGGGTCCGGGCTGGGCTGGGCGCTCTGCAGGAGTCTCTGCCCCCAATTGGTATTCGAGCTTTTTAATGACGCACAAATTAGTAGAATTGCGCACTCCTTTTCGAGGCGCGTGCCTCCGGGCAGGCGATCCTATCGGAACCGCTACCGGGCATACCGGGGCCCGGGCTCAGCGAATGGCGAAACAAAACACATGTAGCATAAATACAACCGAAATGATTTATGGTAATTATGGCACTCTCGGTTGGACCTCCGCAGGCGATTCTGCAGGCCAAGTTTCTTCCTTTTTTTGCTTGGCACGTTAAATTAAACGATTTGAATTCGAGCCTCTCGTACCCGTAGATTAGTCTTCGGGGTGTCGAGCGGATGAAAACGAGCGGGAAAAAGAAAACCTAGCATAATCTAATGCCACATTGCTTAACCGTGTTTAAACTTTATGGTTCCCGTAATAAGAGTTGCCCAATGGAAGGCAAGCATTACAAGATTTTGTTTTGGAATAACCAAATTGCAAAATAATTTCAATTTCAAATAATTGTATACTACTGTGACCAAAAACAAACGGAAAACTGTTTTCGTTGAACAGTTTCGTGATGTGGTGCATCATGAGTTCCTTCCAAATGGCCAAACTGTCAACAAAGAAAACCAGTTCAGTGTTTTGCTTCGTTTCCATAATGCTGTAATTAAAACAGGACCGGTTTTGTGGAGAAACAATTCTCGTGATGTTTTTGCATCATATTTTCGTAATCATTTCGACGCAAACTCGGCCCAGATCGTTCCGCAATCAACGAATTCGTCCGACAGGACACCATGTGAATTGTGGCTATTTGCTAAACTCAAGAGACCGATCCGAGGACACCTTTTACAGCTGATAGTTGAGATAGAAGCCCAAACGAAGAATGTTTTGAACACTATTCCTAAACATAACTTTTCGGACTGTCTCGAAAATTGTAACAAATGTAGACATAGGATTATTGCATAGAGCAGGGATTAATTTAAATGTAATTTTATAGACTTAATAGAATAAAGACATATTTTATGTGATATAAGCGATGTCCTGATATATTTTAAACACGTTCGTACTGAACGCTTTGCGAGTTCCAGTTTCCAGCTCTAAGGCTTTCTCTATTTATGTCATTCCGCAAAATATGCTTATTGAATTGTGTAACTCGCTTCAAGACCATGGCATTTAAAACATAAACTTAAAGACATTCTTTTAGCAGTCACATGCCCACAAGCGTTACGAAATTCCGACTTATCTGCGCCATCGCAATTAATTTCCAACGCTTTTCGCCTAAACTCTCTAAGGTTGGCCGTTTTTTCCGCAGAATGGTTTGTTTTTCTGATGAAAACCTTTCAACGTTATTTGTGTGTGTGTGTGTGTGTGTTGTTTTGTCCATCATTTTTTAATGTTACGATGGGATGATGCACCCTGCCATCGGACGTACCTTAAAATCGTCCTGTTTTGTTTTTCGGGAAATTGGAAAACTTTTCCAGTGATTATTTAATGAGAAAAGCCCTTGTCTAATTTAAAGCCACGGCAAAGTAAACACGCCCGATGTGTTCCACTTAACTTCCATCTGCAAACCTTGGCGGTAAGGGCCCGAGGGGCCGAGGTAAAAGAGGTCGCTACCTAATACAAAGTTATTTTATTGTTTAACGTTTTCGAGATATTCTAAAAATGCCTCCCAACACTCTTATAAATAGTTTGTTTGTGATTTCACGATTCGCCGAAATAGAATAACTCGCCTCGCGCAAACACAAACACGTCCCAGGGTACGAAATTCCAACGAACTCTCTCTTCGGAAAAGAGTTACGAGCGCAATTCCTAAAGTCCCAAAAGTTTCACTTCCCTCAGCCAAAGGATGATGAGTATCTTGTCGCGTAACTTTTCGTGTCATCTCGGTCTAATCCGTGGCCCGGACATACTTTCGCATCGCGCTAATCACACTCAATAAAACACTTGCCCGCGTATCGGACCCAGCAAGTTGGCCGGAGCTACGCTCGGCGAGTGTTTTTAAGACCCGGTTCGCCGAAACGACACCATCAACCCGGTGGGCGGTGAGTGCAGTCTCCGGCGCTTTGATCTCATCTGGCGTCGAAGAAAGTGGAAAACTTTTCCCTGCCCCGGAAGCGTCAGTTATTATTTAACAAATAAGCTTCAATGCGCGGGAGATGCCATGGCATGTCCGTTTTCAACGGGCAGGAGGCGCATAAAATCGGTTGAGACTGTAGCAGGAAAAATCTCGTCGCCCGGTTTGTCCACTGAAGAATGTTTTAGAAATCCATTATTTGCGCACTCGTCCGTTCTCTAATCTGGACTACGTTGCTCATGCCCAGACGGCAGTGTATTTGAATAAACTTTAAGGATTCCCTTTAACCATTGAATGCTCCTCTTTCGGGAGCTCCAAAGTAAAGCACCGGCAAAAGGTTGGCTGCTGCATTGGGTGCCACTTTTGGGTGCAAAAAGTCTCTCTTACCTTCACACTAAACTTCGCTCCGGTTCGCCACGGTCACTGAAGATGGCCTCCACACTGGTCTCCCTTTTCTTAGGTTCTGAGGTTCTTATTGGGTAATGAATATTTAAAGGCACTCCGCGACCAGTCCGGGCATCCGGGGGCAAACACGGAATTAAAACATTGATTTTGGTTGTTACGCTCGCCCTTTTTTCGTACGGCACTACTTGGCGTGGAATTGAGTTAACAGCAATCGGGCCCAGGTTTCAGCATAACGAAGGTAGGCCAAAGTCCAGGATTGGAACATTCTGATCGATTGAAGCGAACTCTAATGTGCGAAACCACTGAGGCCATCTGTAGCCGTTTTAATCCGAAGAAACAAGCAGGAATAGGCAAAGGTAAGCACGACGCGCTTAAGAAAATTCCCGTAAAAAACTGTAACGAAAAAAATGAGAAAATACTTCATACTTCTATGAGCCCAGATGCCCCACCAATGGACCTCTCGACTTTATTTGTGGAACATTGTTGTGGTTCGTTCCCTGTCGTATTGCATACTTTTCGAAATTGTCGAAAAATTTCACAACACCACACTACATCAAATGGCTCTCTATTTGGCCTCTAGAGGGCTCGCTGAACGGTTCGAATTACATTCACCAGCGCCAAGCCTCGATCACTCGATTCATTTATTTCTGATCAGCGTATTTCCTCTACACGCGCCGCACTCCTCGAGCCGCCTAATCAGAGACCATTCAACGACCACCCCTAAGGACACGTGGTTCGGTTCAATGAAAAACCCTTCAGTTCCGGCCCACGGAACCTAACTTTTCCCTTGAACCGATGAATAAAAGGGTTCACGTGAAAAACCGACCCGTTGAAAGATGAAAAAGTTAAAGTTTAGACGAAAGGCACAAAGCCAGCAGGACGCGCACCCTTCAGCGAAGACGTCGATCGATCGATCGGGGTCGGGTTCAGCGCCGGCCGGCCCTTTTGTAGAAACTTTTCGTATAAACTCACTTAAATCATTAGGCACTAAATTCAATTGGGTTGGGCCTTGAATAGGTTGGCCTATTGAAATGGTAGAGGCGCCCTTCAAACGGCCGTTTGAAAAAGGATGTGAATGTGATATTTTTATGGGCTTTTTTCCAAAATTCAATTGTTGTGGGTTATTTGAATTTTCTAAATTTATGTAATGTTGGCTCTCTCTTGCCGTTCATGGCGGCTACAGTGTTTGAGTTACACCGAGTACCAGGACCTTTTATTGTGCCTGGCAAAAGTTGAAAGTATTTTATCTGATTCTATGCATATGGTACAAAACACATAAAAAATATTCATAAAACCGCATCGTTGCATGTTATTTTCTACCCCGTGACGGTGCAGCATGCTTAAATATTAATAGTCTATGAATAAAAGTTGTCAAACAGTTTCAAATTACATCATTTTACATTTACATGAGTCAGTCGCCCCAAACAAAAAAACCTGCTCAGAAGTTTCTGCACAAAAAATGGGAAAAGAAAATCAAATAAACATGATATGCATTGATTGATGTCTCGCCAGGAACATGCAAATTCACTCTTCATCCTCGGGCACATTAGCAGTCGCACCGAACGTCAAGTCCGCCAGCAAGCACCTTGCGCTTGAAGCACCATCGGCGAAATCCATCGCCATCGACAGTTCCAGGCCACTTCGAACTGCACTTCTTCCCTGCATCTCCAGATAGAGTGGCTCTAGAAGTCACACTAATGCAACATTGAGACATCTTCGGGGCCCAGCCCAGAACAAGGGGCACATGCAACGGCCAAAGGAAAAAAAGAGCCTCAGTCTCGGCTGTCACTCAGAAGTCTACCACGGATTTTAGTAGCCAGGTCCATTAAGGGCGCTGCCGATAGGAAGCAGCGAAAGCGGAAAAAGCAAGCCCGCAGAACTTACAGGACCAAACCTATGTCACCTTTGCCGACTTTTGCCAATTTTGAATCAACACCACCACTCCACTCCTCGAAGAGACTCCTTGTGGCTGCGGCAGAACGGTGGGCGAAGCCGAATCGTACACCCCGGGGCCGGGTTCCGACTAAGTGTTTCCTCCAATAATCATCAGGCCCCAGCACCGAGGGGGGCGATGCCGGGGCTGGGCCGGTTGACAACTTCACCGTCGTCCCGAGCACAGACTTTGGGGCCGGGACATGAATTTTTCATCGACTCTTTCGGCCCGAACCGTCTCGCCTCGTATCTACATGAACTTTCTCTATCGCTGTCTCCGTTTGCTGTCGTTGTTGGATGTAAGATGTCACCTTTGCACCCCTGTCTACCTATTCCAGACTCCAGGGCTCTCTCCCTCTCTCTCACACGGAGAGTCGGAGAGCTTCGCGCCCAATCCTGATTGTCTTCGAAGCGTTCGCAGCTCACATTTCTTGGCGTGTTCACGCTTTATACTTACAGCGCGTCGGATGTGACCTAAAGATTGGATCCACCAAGAAGATCGACGTGTGTGGGGTTTGCGGTGGCGATGGCACCTCCTGCACGCAGCCCCTCTACCAGTGGGAGATAGCGCCGATGTCACTCTGCTCCGTGACCTGCGGAGGCGGTAAGTGTAGTATCTGCAGACGAAAGGGACCCGTCCTACGTGAGGTCCACTGACGATGAAGACACGACACGGGCGAATCGGGCAAGTTTCGGTTCCACACCGGGTTTTCCGGGATTGAGACATTACCTGGGCTGACTCGCATACACTCGCTCTCTCTTTCTCTCTGTCTATCCGCGTGCAATCCATTACCGTTCCTGGAAATGCGATAAGACACTCTGCAGCACTGCAACTCGAGATCATCATCTCGTGGCCCTCCACGCCTTTGGGGCTTCTAACTTAAAATTCAATAAAAACCACGGACCACGCTCATAGTAGAACTGAAGTGGCTATCTCTGCGAGAGAAATACTAAGGAAGGTTTCGGTTCCACTGAAGTCAACCCGAGGCAACATGACAAAGTACCTCATTTGAAGTTATGTAATTAAAGGACATCATCCAATTATTACGACGAATGTTAGGTTAATAACACAGATTTCGTTGTTATGTTTACAAATTTTCACCACACTTCAACAAGTGTCTTTATGATTTGTATTTGTCGACTCTTTTCGGTATAAAATTTGTGTGCCTCAGATTCTTAAAAATAGTGTAAACCCAATAATTTGCCAGCCATCCTTTACTTAATACTTTTCTTTCAACACAACAGTTTTGTGCTGTAACTGGAATGAAAGAATCTATAATCTTTACGAACAATTTGTGATGTTAAATCCAAGTTTTAATTTAAATCCCATTTATTTAATATTCAAAGCTTAGTGATATTGTTCTGCCTTCCGAAATGGTCAGTCAAAATGATATACTCTCACCGATTCCTTCATGTTGTCGCCAGATTGACAGATTTTGGTCCCTATCTGGCAGGACTTCGGCTGGCCAAAGTTAATGCCGATGATGATGCACATTCAAACACTTGCGTCAGCCCATGAACTCCTTCCATCTCGATGCTGTCTCGGAAACCAGTACACCCATAGCCACTCACAAACACACACACGTCAATTCGTGACAGGTGCCACCTTTTGACCGGGTGCCGCCATCGATGGCCATGGAAACCGAGATTATGTTGTCAGGCGAAATCATGATAAGTTCGATTGACGGAACAATTTCGTTCGCCCACTGTAGTGACAAATCCTTTCGTCCTGATAACATTGAGGAAGGTTCCAGGCGTCATCTTCGATCGGGCCACGGCTAATAAAGAAAAGATCTATTAAGAACAAACATCAAACCATTCTGACGCCAGCCTTCTAATCAAAGGCGAAAATTAAAAGCAACATACGACATTATCTCCAATGTCCCGATAAGGCCTAGTGTCGCGGATTGCCCTTCAGCTATGAGATCGAACGCCATTACGACAAAATAATGAGAAGAAAGCCTCGCCAGCGTCGTCGTCGTCGTCGTCGTCCTCTGCGTAAAATCCGAAAGCCCGCCAACAATCTAATCACATTAGTATTGATTCCGGGCGCCCTTTTCCGTGGTGACCTTCATCTCATTGGTTCGCCTTTTGCTTTGTCTTTCCCGCCGTCTTTAGGGTACAAGATGGCGATGCCAACCTGCCGCAACCGGGTGACTGGCGTGGACGTGGAGGAGTCACTCTGTAACGCGTCGTCCCGCCCGGAACCCACCGTCGTCCAGTGCAACACCCATCTCTGTCCACCGAAGTGAGTATTCGCGCTCGGCCGGGGAGTCCGGGCGTAGCTTTCGGTGTTGCTTTAAACTAATTTCGGGCCCTTTCGGGAACAAACTAATTTGCCCCCAGGTGGGTGACGGACGACTGGAGGTCCTGCTCGAAGATGTGCGGTGGCGGGATCCGGGAACGAGTCGTCGTTTGTGCGGAGGAGAGCAACGGCTCCAAGAACAAGGTTCCGGATGAAGCTTGTCGCGGAGTGCGGCCCAAAAACCAAGAACCATGCAACGTCCAGGAGTGTCCCAAGTGGATCGTCGGTGAATGGAGCGGGGTAAGTGGCATATTATGTTGTATTTTATGAACAGAATAATTAGGATGAACGGAGATACTTTCAAATGTTTGTCCTGTTTCCCTGCCCATTCCGTCTTGCCTACCCGGAGAACGTCTTAAAAGTGTTAGTTCAAATGAAAGTATGGAAAAATTAAATAGACCGACATACTTATATCAACTAAAACAATGAAGACAAATTGGCTTACAAACTACTTACGTTGCAAAGTTCACATCATAACAAATCCTGTATGATATTACGATTCAGAGAATTCTGCATTTAAACATTTTTGACCATTTTTAACCTCGGTCCAGTCACAGTTGGAACTTACTTCATTGGTGAGCCTCGGGAGAACTCTTTCCCAACTGTGATAATGATTTATTGCAGTAGCAGCGCAATAATAAACTAATTTATCATTCGGCAAGTCCTTTCATGATCGTGAATTATTATGCTCTCCCCGAAACTTCTTTTACCAAAATAAAAACCAAAAGCATGTGCCACAACACGCGTCCGTCCGTCGTGCTCATTCGTTTGGCGCCACTGCATCTTCGTGGTCGCTAGGACACTTATAACGGTTCCCAATTAATGGCATGCTTTACCCAGGCAATATACATTTTATTGCCTACGTTACACCGACAGTGGAAGCGGCAGTAGCGCGCTGCACATGCGTTTGGCACAGCGAAAGCCCATAAAGCTCCGCACAGTCGTATAATTAGCCATAAATCCTGCCATTCATTGCATTTGCCGTTTCGTAGCCGCAGGCAATCTATCGCCGCGAGTGGAATGCATTCGACACAAGGCTTGCATCGCACATTACGAATGTTGCATTTATCATTGTGCTGTGCCCTGCCAGACGCGGAAGATGGCCATAATCGTCGTGTCGATTACTTCGTCCTACTTAGGCCGGGTAACATAAAGTTTCACTCTACCCGTGATGACCGGGTGCTATTTGGAACGATTGTTTGCCGCATCCGGAAGCAAATCGAATGCAAATTGGATTTTCCCCAACACGTTTAGTTTCTAGTAGTCCTTCGTAGAAGAAATAACATTTTTATGTGATTTTATTGGAGCTCATGCGGAGGCACAGCAGTCCCGCAAACATCTGCAAGAGTATCGGCCGCGTTTCCAACATAACGATTGCCAAGTGCATAATTTTATAGTAGTAATTGTTTAGCTAGCAAACTGAAACATGCGAACTTGCATTCTACTAGCATCTTCGGGTCAGGTTCACTAACAACTATAATACAAGTTACAAAAACAAACAATTTTAAGACGATTCACAACTAACAGGCGAAAACTGCGCAGCTAAATCCTCTTTGAAACCTTTGGTAAATTTGGACATTGAATCCAGGTCACGTGTTTGTACTTTCGAATGCTTCTATCAAAAATCGTTACTCTTCATTTTTTTGCTATTACAAAACGGATACTTTCGGAAAATCCAAAATAGAATCACTGCATTTTTTACGGGTTTTGAAGCTTACAAGTCAATAATAAATGCAATATCAAATGTTTCTAATGGTTTGTCCATTAAATTTTGGCCCAGTGCTTTTGACGCGTCCCTGTGGTGTCCTATTCGTTTCAGACTCTTGTCAAATCGTTCGCGCTCCACCGCCATAGGCAGATGTTAATTCTCTTCGGACTGTTGGGAATAGTCCTACAAAGTTTGACAACTGTTTACTGCGGTTTACGCCAACATACATGGCATGAGGTCAAATGTTTTGAGAAGACAAATGTCCTTTTTTATTGAAACAATTATGCTGCAAAATGTATATCTTTGCGCGATTTCCTCACTTTTAAATCAAGATTAATGTTGCATGTTTGAGCAACATTGTCACGACTTTCGAATGCACATGCCGCGAACCTTTAACACTAACCTGTCGTATAACCCTCAATCCGGCACCGAAGCCATGCAGAACACCAATGCTTGTCACTTGCCGACATTGTAGCGCACTATATGACCATATAAAACTTCCGCACCACGTCCTGAAGAGTGCGGCACCCTGTTCTTGGCTGGGATTGGCAAACGCGAGAGCGCTTCCACCGTCCGTGGAACCGAGTGTCGGATGGGGCAGTCGAATAAAACATGAAAACTAACAAAATATGATCGAGTGGGTGCTTATGGTAACAACAGTCGTAAAGCAGCGTCTTTATGGCTCTATTTAAATTTGCCGACTGTAAATTTATGGCCCGCCCGGTCGAGGAAAAATGAACGAACAATCACAAACACACGGCCAGCCCGAACCGTTCATGCGCTTATTTTTCTTCACTCAATGCCTTCTTCAAAGACACCGAAGAGCACATTACCAAACAATATGGACCAAACACACTTTCTCCATCGGTCTCGATTGGGCGAATTATTGGGCGTGGGCTTTCCAGAGCCAATGCCGGCCACTTCCGTCCGTGCGCTGGTCGGAAGATTTGTTTGGGGCATTTTATTATTTTATTCTTTCGTAAAACACCAAAAATGCCTCGACGAGGCACGGGTCACCATCCCCGGCACCGGGCATCGCCAACAGCGTGGCGTTGATGTTGCGTAAATTTCGAGAAATTTATTGATTTACAACCCAAGCGTGCCCGTCGGTCCGACATCGAAATATGATTTGTCCACATCGTCGCCACCGTAATAAACGGATGCCTTCGATGGCATTTTATGAACGGCCCATAAGGCACGGGAAACCCGGGAAATTTTATTGGCCGTGCGTTTTGAAGGACCGTGTGCCTGCAGAAGTGCCATTTTCTCTCGGGCAGCGAGAGAGAGACAGGGAAATGTTGGTCACTGTCGGTCATTTCGGCCAGGCCAATTCAGAGGTTCGACCCTATTCAATTTGCACCTTGGAGTGAAAGACGCTTTCGATGGCTAATTAACCCATTCTAGGAAACCAAAGACCACGGCGATCCACCGATAAAGCTAATGTTCTACTTCTCCTTCCGATTGACTTCCGTTTTCAGTGCTCGGTGTCCTGTGGTAGCGGAATTCAGGTGCGCAGCGTCGAGTGTATGGACACGAACGGACACTACAGTGGTCAGTGCGACCCGACCGCCAAACCAGTGGCCGGTCAACCCTGCACCACCGGCATCATCTGTAACGCAGGTTCCGTTTCCTCGGGCGCAAGCGGTGCGAGCGGGACTCAGGTTACTTCTAATGCCGGCATCGTCGTCATTCCACCGTCATCGGCAACGTCGGCGGACTTTGATAGCAGTCCGGCCGCTGGCGAAGAGACCGATCTTGGCGATGGCGATCAGACCGCCGACCGGATTGCGACGGCGCTAATGAAGGAGAAAGCTTCGATGCACATCGAGCGCGACCCGACCCTGATGACGTACAACGATCAGCCGTACTATGCCCAACCGCTGCGACAGGACCGACTACCGAAGGCGGAGAAAATCGTTTCCCAGCGGGTGCCAAGCGAAGCCACGTAAGTTTGCGTTCGAGATCATTTCCGAGAAGCCACGGAATTTAACCACTCAATATGAGACGCGCGCCTTTAGTCGACAGCTTAATTATATTGTGAAACTGTGGAGTAAATTAAAAAACACCCCACAGCATAAAAACATTTTCTGTTCAATAGGACAGTTTTGTTTAACCTTACTGATTCTGTGGGGCACCATAAGTCTCCATTTTTAGCAGACACCATGCGTCTCCATTTTTAGCAGCACTAGGCGTCTCCTTCATCATCAACTCATAATAATTTGCCAAAACGTGTTTAATGCACCGCTTGATGGCAAACCAATCAGTAAATAAAATTATCTTTAAATTAAAGACCGTTTCGGTTCGCCCATTAATCGAACCCGCTCTCGTTAACAATGACAAACTTTAATAAGAGAATGATTGTGTTGAGTAGTTTTCATAAACATCCAACGAGTTCCGAAATTTTTAAAATTGTTCAAAAAAAGATTCTAAACTGGTTCAAAATTTGCTAACTCAATTTAGCTCACACTAACGGCTAAAACTGATAAAGTCGTTGGCTGGGTAGTTGTTTCGAGTGCATTTTTCATTCCACGTAAGTCACGATAGCAGCAAATCATTGCATCGTCGTTTTGCCATCGCTTCAAATTGCGACTCACCCATCCATTCAACATTAGGATTTTCACGAACAAAAACAGGACAGAACGCTAGCATCAAACTACTGCTCCGTCACGCAATTGCATGCGGTGTGATCATCAATAACAACGCTGCAATTGCCCTTAACTGCCATTTCTTTTTAGTTTTTGCAGATTTCCAAATTGTTTTGAGCATTTGTTTCACCTCAATGGACAAGCACTAGCGCACTCAAATAAAAGAAGCATCTTACATTGCCCCCATACGATACAAAAATCACCCATATCGCCCCGAAACTAACGTAAACTCTCGACATGCATTTGCCAAATCATCTGGTCTCGGTCCACGAGCGATGAGTGTCGTTTTCTGCAATAAGTGTACGGTTCGTGTTGCACCTTACCGGCTGCTGAGCTCCGATCTGACCTGTCGGAGAGCTCCCGTTGGCGAAGGAATGCAGCAACAAAATGGATGCCTCAATTTCCAACCAACCCATCCCACTCACTGGAAACCGGAAGCATTCTGTCGGCCGGCGTCGTATCTTACAGAAACTGACCGGTGCCGGGATCCATGTGTTGCCCCCATCCACACCATGCTCATCATCCACAAGGCGTCATCATCAACGCCGTGAGCACATTTTCACCTTCACTTACCGGCTCGGATGGCAATCTGAAAACAATCTCAAACCAACAACGTGCAGCGAACGCCCCGGTGGCCTCTGGAATGCAACCAGCCACCGACGTGGCCTGCACGACGTGGGAAACGGGCATGACACGATCTGGAATCAGCGCTTCCGCTGTGGAGGGAGGAACCGAAAGCGGCCGAAGCAGCACGGCTTCATCGTGCTCATCGCTATTTTCTCAATTTCCTCCAACAGCGTGTGCATGTTTTTCCACGTACGCCCTGCTGCAGCATATCACATTTTCTTGCCTTCGAAGGTGACTTTTTTATTGCATTTGTTGAATGGGCCTGATTGATGCTTTTGTTTTTATGCTCAGCTGCATTCTCGGCGGGCACGGCGGGTTGATGTGCAATTGTGCAGGACCTTCCGACATCAATCATAGTGAGGGTCTACGGTTTGCAAAATAATGCTCGGCCCGGCCGTCAAACGGCCGTTTTGTGTGGCTTCGGACCCGTTTGAATTTTACTCGATTGCACGCTGTGAGTTCCAGGTCTCCGATGCACTTCCTGGAAAAAGCGAATCGTTCAATTTTACCTTCAAAGGCTTTTTCGCTTGTGCTGTAGGTTCATTCAATACGTAATATCAATTCACTATCAGTTCGTCGTATTACCATTGAAGAAAGGCATTAAAACCGAATGTTTTTAAATGTCGAGCCACGCATTTAAATAAATGGTGCGAGTGTGAAATTATTATAAATAATTTATTCACCAAATTTAGAGCTTTGTACATGCTCACAATGCTACCTGGCTGTGTATTTTCCAACTAACCGCGTTTACCAGCTCCAATTAGACCCACAAGGGTATTTAAATTTGCCTTATCCGACTTGTCGTGTTTTTTCTCGTTCAACATTTAATTCAACAAAATACTGTGCCACGCAATATTAGTGTATCTTTCACTTTTGTAAAACAAAATCATATAACCTATAACCTTTAAGCAACGGTAAAAATAAAACAGAGCAACAGAATGCTTTTAAATAGTGTATGAATAATGTCTTAGATAAACATTTTTGAATTTCGGTAGTAGGTTAATGTAGGCTCATTAATGGAATCAGCTCGTACCATTATCTTTCTGCATTAATTTTTAAATTTTCATTCACTAATACTGGGCCACATTTCTATTCGTAGCCGACTATGTCTTTAATTACACCGTCAGTTGGTCGATGTTTGACAGCCCCGTTTGCTTTGATGACCATTCTTCGCTAACAATGGCCCTCTGCTAACTATTCTTCTGCAATTAATCATTGATGCAAAATACTCGGTTCCAGAAGTTATTTAACTTCCTTGAAGTTACTTCCTGATAGGTCATTACTCTCTCGCTTATTCTTCATTTTCTTTCCGTCTATCTCTTTCTCTCTTTCTCTGTTGCTTTCTGTCCCTTGCATCTGCGTGCTTTACCACTCAACCGTCGGGATGTGCAGCTTCATACAGGACACCGAGTGGTCACCGTGCAGCGTGACGTGTGGAGAAGGGATCCGCCGGAAGCCGTTCCGGTGTAAGATCTTCCTCGAGTTCTCCAAGCGCGTCGCCGTGCTGAACGACTCGCTCTGCCACGCCTACAAACCGCTCGACGAGGTGGAACGCTGCGTCATGGAGCCGTGCTCCTACTCGCACAATTTCGAGGAGTCCTATCTCAAGTACTGACCCGTTTAGCTTCATTTCTGTCTTTTTCAGTCCTTAGAAGACCTCATGCAGTAAGGGTCCTACGGTTCCATTAACCTGATCATCTTTGGCTCATCTTTTCTTCAGGGACGGAAATCGACAGGGAGTGGAGAACATAAAGGTGCATGCGGCCGTGCCGGGCAAAACGTACTCCTGGCGCGAAGAAGGCTACACAAGCTGCAGCGCCTCGTGTCTGGGCGGCGTCGAGGAGCTCATCATCAACTGCGTACGGGACGACACCGGCAAGATAGTGTCGCCGTTCCTGTGCTCCCCCGAAACCAAACCGGAAGCACGCATACGGACCTGCAACGACATTCCGTGTCCGCCCCGGTGGAACTACTCCGAGTTTACGCCCTGCTCGAAGAGCTGCGGGTTCGGCATCCAGACGCGCGAGGTGACCTGCATCCACGAGGTGACCCGCGGTGGCGAGAACACGATGATCGTTCCGAACAGCATGTGCACCACGAAACCGCAACCGGACCGGCAGTACTGCAACATCATCGACTGCCCGGTCCGATGGGAGGTGTCGGAGTGGAGCAAGTGTTCCAAGTAAGCGCCAGAGCACCCGGCACACCGCCCCTCCAAGGCACTGGCAATCATTCAATTCTCTCCTCTCTTCTGCGTAGATCCTGTGGCGGTGGCTTCAAGGAGCGACGCGTCGAATGCAAACAGATCATGGCCCAGGAGCACAAGGTCGAGCGTCCGGCTTCGATGTGCCCGAGCAGCAAACCGCCGGACAAGAAGCCCTGCAACACGAAGGCATGCGCTCCGGAAGATCAGCGACCACCGATCGCGGGGACCAACTCCACCTTCATCCAGCACGATCCGAAGAAGAACAAGATCACGCTCAAGATCGGTGGGGCGGCCACGGTGTTCTACGGGACGCAGGTGAAGATTAAGTGCCCGGTGAAGCGCTTCAATCGGACGAAGATACGTTGGTCGAAGGACCAGCAGCCGCTGCTGAAGACGAAGAAAATCAAAATCTCCAAAAAAGGTGCCCTCCGCGTGCTGGACGTGACGTTCCGCGAGGCCGGCATCTACACGTGCCACGCCGGTCTCAGCCACGCCGATCTGAGGCTGGCGGTGAAACCGAAGCCGGGCAGCGAAGGGCAAACGGATCAGGACCAGGAACGCCATCGGGAAGGAGCCGACCTGAACGCACTGCGCGCGAACTCTTTCGCCATGGCTAACGGGAGCGACGATGAAAAGAGGTACGACACCGTCAGAATGGAATGTCTTACGTCTGCTTGATTCGTGACCTTACTGTCAGTATTAATTGTTAAACAATGATGAGGTCCCTAAGCCTAAAACCTTGCCAAAGTTTCGCCTTAAAACAGACCAGGGCAAAATCCAATCCAATTTTAATATTTTGGCTGTATCTGCCGTTAGCAATAAAAAAGTGAGAATTTCATTAAGTAGTTTCGATCGCTCCTATATATTCTAGTGGCCGACGGAACAGGGATCGCCAGCGGGGGAAAAACCGACAACGACAGCAACACGACGTAAATGCCAACGACCACGACGCCCCAGACGATGAGGTAAGTCGCAATGTCTCAGGGCAGTGAAGCAGCAGTGATATATTTAGTTACAAGATGACCTCAGCCCAGTACGATATACGCTGCTAACAAAGGCGACTCTAGGTGGTGCTAGTAAAACGATGAAATGCAGCTACATTAATTATCCCTTTTCCAATATCCCTCTAGACAAGCTATATTAACCTCAACACCCGTCTCTCGATCTCTTTCTCTCTCTCTCTCTCTCTTTCTTTCCTTCTCTGTTCTCGTTCTCGCAATAACGCGAATAATTTGTTAACCAACTCGAACTGCTCGAAAAATGCGTGAAACTCCCTTTCGGTGCTCGAATCGGTCCCTGAAAACACACAAAAATAAACCCTAACACCCGGCCAGGAGCTCCGGTCGCACTCGCAAATGACCGTGTCCGGCAGTACGGTGGCGTCGGATGCTTCCGCCGCCGCCAGTTCCGGCACGCGTACGATGCCCATGCCTCACTTCCAGCATCTACTGGCCGGCCTACAGGTGAGATGAGGAGTTTTACCAAAACTATGCCAAACCGCACCTCACGAGTCGCACGAGGCTCACTCGAAACATCTCGAACTTTCCTCAATGGCATTACCTTCTGTTTGCCGATTACACGTTTGCATCTCTTATGTTTCAAATGTGCTTTCAACGCTGCACGATCTTTCTGTGTGTACGTTTTCGCTGATGCATGTCCCATCATTCACCCATTATATGGTTCTAAGGTCACAACTGTCGGGAAACTGTACCCTGAATGCGTCCGTTGCACTCAACGATGAGTTTTGGTTATGTTGGTAATCTTGTTTGTTCCTCTTGATTTACTTACATTCCGTCTACTCTCTAATCGCTTTTGCATGTTCTTGCCTTCTTTCCATTTTATAACGCACTGTAATGGTGTACACCAAAGCATACTTTCTTTCGGAACAAATCGCGCTTTTCTCGATATGCTTTGTGAGGAAAAGTACAAGCAAAGATTGCACTTCGTTCGTAGCTACATCACATTTTACATTACGTTCATTCCCGGCGCTACGAAGCGTTTGCATTTGGCTGATTTGGGTTTGCTTTTGCGAAGGAAATTTCTAACTTTTGTAGGAAATATCTAGTATCCAGCTTACCGGTTGAAGCTTCCTCAGGTCGTTCATTTTCGGGCATTAATTTGAACATATTTTTGTTAAACACAATAAAATATCGATGGGCCATACGATGCATGCGCACAATACTATACCTCTTAATGACATATTGAGCCCTGTATGGCCTCGCAATTGATTTTCAAACGTATTCAACATTTATCGTGCGATCGCTTCGGGTCGGGCCACCCGCTTTTTGTATAAATCAGACAAAAATCATTCAACAATCTGCAATCGCAAACAATCGGCCAGCCTGCATCTGGTCTGGCGCTGGCCAGCAAACATTGGCATGTGTTAAAAAAAGAAGTGTGCACCCAAACCCATACCAACATAAATAGCATAGCATCTCCGCGCCGGTCGGGCCGGGAGAAAAACTGATTTTCCACCCCGTGGGCGCGAGTCCGTTTGCGGTGTCGGTTTAATTAAAAGCATTCACACGAACGGAATGTGTCAGGGCGCACTATTTTTCATTCGTAAATAAATTATTATAGGACATAATTATCCCGTTAATCTCGGCCAGCTCGAAATGGCCGGGCCTCCACACGGTTGATCATTTACCTTCTTCTTCCCCCGTTTGGGAGTGGTCGCGGTCGCGGAGAACAAACCAATCGGTTGGGTAGAGGCCTACCGGGGAACTAAAACGGCTCGCAAACGCTGTCGAACCAATCTGGCGCAACGGCTTATGGTTTAGGGGTTAGGATCAAATAAACAAAACCGAGAAAAAACACGTCCATAACAGTAGCGGTAGTATTAAGCCTGAAAATATCACAGCTGATCCGCGAGAGCACGCAAATATCGTATCGTCCGTGCGGCCAATCTCGGGTACCTTCGGGGGGCTCCGGATGGAGGCTAATGATGCTCAGTATCCCCGTGAACCGCCACTGATGGAAAATCAACCACACTTTTAACTATCCCCGCGGGGGCCGTTCCATCCATCGCACGCCAATGCTGGAGCCTATCAGTAGGTCTCGCCCAACGACGGCGCCTGACGAGCTGTCGATGATGGCCCGGGTCGAAAAACAACCCAATAACCTACTCGATATGCGCCGCTTTGTGGATAAGCTGTTTCGTGCTTTAAACGCGTGTGGGTGGCGTGGAAAAGTTATCGAAAAGATAACCGACCTTTGGTGTTATCAGACTTGTTCAAAACTAAATTTATTTATATTATCATTGATTTTCGATAGCTAATTCAATGTACGACCGCTTTGTAGATTAACCACGTTTCAATATTGTATACTTATTTATTAATTTTCTTTTTTTTAATAATAGATAGATACTATATTGATTTATTGTCCACTTTGAACATTTTCCTGTGCGAACACTACGCTGATCGATGTCAGAGTAAAAAATTATATAAAGCCTAGCAAAAATTAAAGAAAACATTGCTTGTTTTTTGCTTTTTTTTAATTACTTTAGATTTAATAATATAATTTTACACTTACCTAAGACTTTATCTTTCTATAAGAGTTAGTCTGGATAGAGAGCCATAGAGATCCATTAACCTAAGTCCAACTCCGAATCTTTAAAACTCGAGAATTCATTAATATTTTCTTGGAATCACACCACTCTTGTTTATGAAAGCATTTTATTTCATTCTTTCCATTACCGCATCACCTGGATTCTAGTACTGATTTTATGCTTGCTCATTTAGGCACTTTTCCGATCGCTTGCTTACTGACCACAAGCTTAACCATGCCTTGTTTGCACTGACCTGCCGCTACTGATAACAATATTCCTGTGTGGACATGTATGAACTTAGCAAAGCATAAACCCGATATTATACTTTGAATTTTTCATTCTTCCCGTCCACCACGAACCCACCCACCTAACCCTTGTCATCAAACACCGCACCCGACCCTACTGCATACACACATGGACACAAATAGGTAATGTTCCACATCCGAGATAAACTGCATTACTTTCAATATCTATCGTTCCATTCTGTCCATATGACGTGGATTCATTTGAACCGTTAATTGATCACATTCACATTAATTCATTCATACCTTTTTCAGTCATGGTTCTGGCGCACAACTTCGCCAAATTAATGCGTGTTTACTAAATTAGTGTAAAATGTTGGTCACTTTTAGAGGCACAAGGTGTACGTTTCCCTATCTATTAGAGCCCACCATAGAGCCTTCACACGAGTCACTCGAATGCCTACTTTTGTTTTAAACTCTTCGGCACATGTTTCTAAACTAACGAAAGGACGTGCTTCTGGGGCTCTGTTTGTACTAATTTTCTCCTTCCTCTGCTTTTCTTCGAATCTCCTGTCTGCTCTTCTCTACGGTAGCTTCTTTGGCCATTCCAGACATTCAGCAACACTAGAAATCGCCAGTTTCTGATGGAGCAGCAGCGCCTCGATCCGTTCGACGGGTCGATTGGGCGTGAGGAGAAGGACGAATCGGGCCGACCGGTGCACGTCTATCAACTGCTCAAGTCTCGCACGACCGGTGACGCCGCGGATGAGCCGATGAGCCACGACAGCCAAGCGATGGACGACTATAAGTTCGAGTGGATGACTACTCCGTGGTCGGAATGTTCGCAAACATGTGGAGCGAATGGCGGAGGTTACAAGGTGAGCCGATGCTGATGACACAATACATTAATTTTAATTTGGGCAAATAAAAAGGCGGTGTTACAATATTACTCACTAAATTATACTTAACTTTGTTCATACAAGAACAACAATATAACCAATTGGTATAACAACAACTGTATAACCTTCTAAAACCTTTGATCGGGTCGCTCATTACAGTTACGATCGGCCCACTGTATGCTGCGGATGACCAACTCGAGCCGCACGGTCGACAACAGCTTCTGCGAAGACGCCGGCCTCCCGGTGCCGGAAACGATCGACAAGTGCGGCAACGTCGAGTGCCCCCGATGGGTGTCGACCGACTGGAGCCCGTGTCAGCAGTCGAAGTGCTTCTCGTGGCACACGGCCCTCCAGAAGCGGGACGTGTTCTGTGAGTTCGACGGCCAACGGAGCGCCGAGAAGGTGTGCGAGGCCGAGGAGAAGCCCGTCACCAAGCAGGAGTGTTACAACGAGCTCTGCAAGGGCGTCTGGCGCGTGGAGCCATGGTCGGAGGTACATCCTCAGCTCCTTACCATCGCCGTAGGCCTATGCGCTACTACAAATTCCTTGTTCTCTGGTCCGTTTTTTTCGCTTCCACAGTGTAATGCTGCCTGCGAAGGACAAGGCATCAAGTACAGGATACTGCAGTGTGTCTGGTACGGCACGAAGAAACCGGCCGGCAACGCGTGCCGCGATCAGCCGCGACCAGCGGTCATGAAAGTGTGTAAAGGACCACCCTGCATTTCGAGCCGTACGTATGAACGACACCATCCGTTCGGCGTCCCAGCTCACGTTCAACCTTGTCTCCTTTTCTCGTCTTCTTTTCATGGTCCGGTCCAAAGTGTCGGAGTGCAAAGACCAGTCGAGGTACTGTAAAAATGTAAAATCGATGGGCATTTGTAGACTGCACCGTTACCAGCAACTGTGTTGCAAGACTTGTAGGTTTAACGTTTACAATTAAGCAACGACGAGCTCCAGGCTAGTTAAACTGACGATGGCGGCCATGGCGGTTCGACCGAGACTCCTGTCCCGATGTCCGGCACCACCACGCGGACCGGCTGCGCTGGCCGAACCGGGAAGAGTCGGCCTGCTCTCCGGAGACACTTTGGAATCCAGTTAAAGGGAAACACTCTCGTGCCCCCGTCTTGTATAGTACATTTACGTCGTCCCTCCCGTTCCGCGTTCCTAACGATCCTTGTTTGAGGTAGTCAATTACGCTCCACTGGCTAGGCACCCTCCTGGAGGAGTGTCATCACGATCACCCACACGACCACTAGGGCCACCCTGCAGCGCCCTCGTGTCAGGAAGGACCCCACTAGCTGGCAACGAACTACGGTGCCGGTGCTTTACACCGTAACTGTCAACCCGAACTGCAGAGACCGATAGTGTATTGACCTATTTATTAACGACGCCACCACTTCGTCCGGTGCGCTCGCGGAGAATGTTAGAGTGTGAAGAAATTGTTGAAACTCGTCGCATCGGATGCATCGGTATTTGTAAATAAGTTAGAGTATAGAAACAGAAGCAGAGCCCTGACCTGTGACACATATTCACGCAAAACGGGGCACGAGCCCGCTCCTTGAGCAGCTTGTAAATGCAGATGGGTCTGCGAAGATGATCATTAGACGAACCGGCGCCCCTTTCCACCCTTCCACTGTGGAGAGTGGATCGGTGAGCAGTTGTTACTTATAGCTTAGGACCGACGCGGTACGATAAGAGAATACCTTCCGGATGCTAAACGCTTCCGGATGGAGTCTAGCTGTATTTTCTGGAACGAGTTTCGCAACACTTCGTGGCACACCTCTTTCCAACGATGGAACAATGGATTAAGAACAAGGCACTTTGGCCCTCGACATGTTTGGCATACGCTACGTGTTTCCCTAGATCGTACCGGCTCCGCAGGCCCATTGTTAACAAGTGAACCAATCTCTCATCGACCTTTTGAATTTCTATTCTTTGGGACGACTCCCGTCATGAACACCACACAAGCGAGAATATGTGTGTGTGTGCGTGCGTGTGTGTGTGTGTGGGTACGTAAATCATAAATTTATCACTAACATTTTTCCTTACCAAAAATGCCATTTTTGAAAGTATGCCGCCTACGAATCAATACCAATACTGGGAACATAACTAAACCGGAAGATACCGGAAGCGCAGCGAGACATTCACGACACTCATACACCCCACACGCACACCCTAGCCTCAACACTCTAACCTAAATCTAATTTCTTTTATACGCTTTCTCTCGATCAACTATTTACTCTTTCCATTTTCCTATCGTTCATACGTAGTCATACTCTTAAACTTGTACACAAACGGTACGGACACACACACACACTTTTTTTCTACAACATACGAAGCGGAATAAACTAAACTGGAATAGTAAAGTGAAAAGACCCAAAGCCTCACCTATAAGCGTTAACTATCGCGGCTCTAGTAACCGAGTCCGGCAAAAAGAAGCGGCAAACGTTTCGTTCACCTGGTATGTAGGATGGGTTGCCGTAACCAGATTGGTTTGCCTACGATGGTCACCAGTTTACCCTCTACTGCATACTGGAAAACTAATGTTTCTCTAATGAAAACTACTGTGAAAAGTAATTGAGGTTTGTGAAAATTTATAATTTCCGAGCCGCGCCTTCCATAAGGGAATAATTCGATCGAAAAAAAACGAACACGGCGCAAATACCGGAGTGGAACAGCCATGTGGACAGAGCCAGAGACGACAAGCTAGCGAATTGTTCTTTTAAGCAAGTAGAAACAAAGCTGTTCGTGGGGTCCTAAACAATAGGACAAATAGTTCTCTTTCTCTCAAGAGGTTTGTCTTTTTTGAGGTGGTAAAACTAAATGAAAGAAACGGAACACACCACTACAAGCGTCACAGCTGAGAAGAACTGAAAGAACCGATCATCATGTTTTGTTCTTACTGAATGCCATTTCTTTACTATTCCGTTTTCTGTATGTTGGATTTATTTATCTGTATGTATGCTGTATTTATCATGGAGTGGAGTTAAACAAATATTCACACCTTTCCGGGCATTGTTAGCAAACTAAAACTCAAACAAAGCTTCACACTTGAAGCCACATGCCGGAGGCGGACATTTAAAGCAATTCAAATTATTAATAGGAAAACTATGAAAAAAGTCAATAACAAACAAGTACTTGTATAGGAGCCCCGAGTTGCGGTATAAAAGAGGAAAGGAGTTATAAATTAAAATGCGGTTTTGTGAATGCTCTGTTTCGGTGCATTTTTGCGAGGTTCAATTGAGCCGATCGATCGTCTCTCCTATTGTAAGTCCACCTCTCGACAACATAACCGCCAACTTATGGAAAGCATCCATTTTTGCGTCAATTATAACGAAACAGATTCAATTTTTAGGGCCAATCCATTATTGTTTTATCGCCCGAAACCCAACTTGATAGGATTGGAACTGTTTTCGACAAAAAAAAAACATGATATCGTATTTCATGATTGACTCTTCTTGTTTACTCAATTTGTACTGATTTCTATTCCACATTGTTCCAAACTGTCTGAAACAAATCCACATAACGAAAATCATCTGCATCTTGATTGAAACAGGCAAATAAGCTGCTAAACGAAAATCACAACCCGTAGACCACAAACAATTGAGAAATCGACCGAATCAGGTCGGCAAACAGAACACGTAGGTCCTTGCAAAACGAGACCTATTAAATTAGTTAGATAAAAATAAATAATAAAATTGAACAGGCCGATAACAGAAGAGTGCAGAGAAAAAAAGGTAGGGCACCCACCTGCAACCTGCAGTCTTATTTAAGAAGTGAACCAAAAGTATGTTGAGTACGACAGGCGACCGTTATGGGACATTTGAACACTTGAAACTAAAACAACCCGAATCAGGGATCCGCGGGAGCTGGTTTACTTGTTGCCGAGCCGAGTTGGTAGGTTTGGATTGAAGGCTAATCTTATGCAGTAAATAAATGAAGAAAACAAAACTAACCGAGTAAATATATAAATATAAATAAATATTATACAAGCAACCGAATGGAGCAAATAGTTAATGAAAATAAATAATAATATAACGATCGTAAATAAAGACGAACCTGGTATTAGAAGGCGAGTGTCGATGATTCCTGTACATTGCAAATCACACAAACATTTAGGAAAAGAAAAGGGTAGTAAAACGCCGGCACCGTTCGTCAGAGATGGGAATTTGCGGTGAACCACTACAGGAAAGTGACTGCTGCACTTGAAGCGAACGGAGTAGCAGCTAAATATATGTAAAGCAACCAATTCGGTCCTTTTGGTTGGGTTTATTCGTTCTACAAAAATGCGATGGCGCAGGCCAAATAAAATTTAAAAAGGTAGTAAACGCACGGCTTTTGGAAAAAACCAGAACTCATCAAATGATCGTTCGTTTTCGTTGAGAGTTACCTTCCTTCTTTCCGATTAGTTTCCCCTAAACCATGCCAATCGCTGGCCGGTCTTTGGCAGGGGAAAAATGGACAAAAGTGGTGAATTCTAATGTGTAGTGCAAGAGTGCATTTATGTAAAAATGTGATACTTTAACTCAGTTTCATGCAGTTTGTTGGGCTGCGGAAAATACTAACGGCCTCCTTCCCAATCAGTATCGATCGGCCCTCAGCAAACAATGCAAAACACAGCAAAACACGATGCTTTCATAATTGACTAGTCAACGGTATGTTGCAGAGAAAAGTATCAACAATTGTTACTGGCTGCCACGAACTGCAAAACTAAGCGTAGAGGTGCCGGGTGCCGGTGATCCTATTTCAGTCACACACACAGACACACACATACACTCAAACAATGCAGCAAAAGTACCAACTGAAGACTTACAGAAGTTTGCAAATAAGAGATGGCTTTATCGTTGTTTTGTGTGAAGGCTGCAACATAACTAGGGAAGCTTAGTCGCCATTTCAGTTTTCTTTTCCAACAAAACTGCAACTAAGCTACTACGAAATAATGACTTCAGAATGAATAAATAAACGAAAGATGACGGTATTTAGAAACACTCACTCTTCAATTCCCAACATTCAGACTTATACATACACACACGAAACACACACAGGCGCGCGCGTGGCGAGCTGAACGCTTATTTAGCTCTAAAGCTACTCAAAAAATTGCATTAAAATACGATGCCGAAAGAGAAACTATGCGCTCTCTTAAGAAAAAAAACACTATATTTATGATAATTATACATTTCAATGTAATATGATTATCATTAATATTAACTATTATACAATTAAAAACAAAACACTTATATATATAGGAAGATTATTAGTTAAAAGAATAGTCGGGTGCGGCCCGAATCCTGATACAGTTCGATGGTGAGCTCTTCACGAAACTATTTGAGAAAACCAACAGAAAAAAAATGAAAACAAACGAACAACAACGCGTCCATGCACTGACACACATACAGAACGAAAATGGGAAAATAAAATATTTTTTATTTAAAATGAAACCGAAAACTGCCACCAATCGTTTCGGGAACCTCTCTTCTAACGGAAACATGATGACTTATGGAATCGGGACATTCTGGGCAGCCTTTTCCTCCTATTCGATGTGATGACTATTTTGACTTTGATATGCAAGGTTTAAATTAATTATTTCTCGATTATTATTATATTTAGAACTTGTTCGGACTTTAATTTTCCATTTTTCCAAAATCGACCATTTCCGCTCAAATTGAACACTAGCACACACACACACAGGAAGCAAAGCTTTTCCAAACACGAAGCAAAGCTTTTCTCTTCGTTACATCTTCTGACAACCAGGTGGCGCTGACGGTTAAGCACGTGCTCTTTGCCGGGCTTTGTGAGAATTTCTTAGATTTTTCGTAAATTAGGTAGTCTAAAAAGAAATCCATTATTTTCACGATAGATGCCTTTAGTGATCGATATCTCGTGAAGTATCGATCGTACAATTTCAAGTTTAGGCTCATTTGAAAGCTGATACTTTCCACTTTAAAAAATGATTTCACTGTTTTTCGTTTGTTCTATTCGTTTGCGAGTTACAGGGTGTAAACAATGGAGGTCAACGCGGAGGAAATTCGGTACATTTTACATTTTTTGTCCGATAAAGGCGAAAACTCAAGCTAGGCCACTGAAATTTTGCATGGTGTTCATGGTACCGATACTCTAACAGCTAGCTGGGTGAAATTTTGGTTTCGTTGACACGTTTCAGTTATTTTTGATGTTAAAGCCTAGGCAGACATGTCATCGAAAATGTCGATAAAATCACAGAGCTAATCAAAGTTGTTCGGCATGTTAGTAGTCAGAGCATCGTCCAGGAGCTAAAGATCAATCATCAAACAGTTTTAAGCCATTTGCGCAAAGCTGGATACACAAAGAAGCTCGATATTTGGGCGCCACCCTATTTACGCCAAAAAACATGATGGCCATCTGCACAGTTTTGGCCCCACGGAATGAAATCGAACCATTTCTTAAACGGATGGGTACTGGGGATGAGAAATGGGTCACTTACGACAATATTGTGTGAAATCGGTCGTGGTCTAAGCGTGGTGAAGCAAATTAACCTGTGGCCAAACCAGAAATAACGGCTAGGAAGGTTCTACTGGGTATATGGTGGGACTTGAAAAGAATCGTTTATTATGAGTCGCTTCCGTGTGGCTAAACAATAAACTCAGTCCTCTACTACCAACAACTGCACGGTTTGAAGCTAACAATTGACCAGAAACGACCAGAATCGGCCAACAGAAGAGGCGTTGTGTTCCATCAGGAAAACGAAATGTCACGCACGTCTTTAGTGACTCGCCAGAAAATCCGGGAGTTTGTTAGGGATGTTTTAATGCATCCACCGTATAGTCCGGACCTTCCACTAAGCGATTGATACCCTTTTCGCACATTACAAAATTTCTTGAGTGATGAAAAACTAAGATCAAAAAAGGATTGTGAAAATGGATTGCTCGAGTTTTTCGCCAATAGCGACTAAGCCTTTTACAAAAGAGGCATTATAAGCCTATCTTTGAAAAGACAACAAATTTTCCAATAAAATGGTACATATTTGACGTAAATCGGACTATCGGTACCATGAACTCCATGCAAAATTTCAGTGGCCTAGCTTGAGTTTTCGCCTTTATCGGACAAAAAATGTGAAATGTACCGAATTTTTTCTGCGTTGACCTCCATTGTTAACACCCTGTAACTCACAAACGAATAGAACAAACAAAAAACAATGAAAGTATTTTTTTAAGTGTAAAGTATCAGCTTTAAAACGAGCCTAAACTTGAAACTGTACAGTAAATACTTCACAAGATATCGATCACTAAAGGCATCTACCGATAAAATAATGGATTACTTTTTGGCCAGCCTGATATTACAGATTAAAATTATTAGACAAGGCGAACTTCAAGTTTTTGCTTTAATATTTAAATTTTGTTCAGCAATAATTTTACTCACGGTAGCTTCGGTTAAGGAAAGCTAGGTTGGAATTCAACCGTTCAGACAAAAACTTCAGAACATCCGCACGATGAGCCGATAGCCGTAGTTTCTCGTAGCCCGTACAGATTATATCAACCAATTGTTAGGCCAACGGTTATACACACGACATCATAATTGGATTATTCACATTCGCACAATTGATCGCGCCTGATGCCATTGATGCTCACGGAACGCATCTCGACTGCCCTCTTCCCTCTCCGACGATCGCCCATTCATTAATCGTTTTCGATCGAATTTCATTCATGGCCCACCGACCTCCTCCGAGACCGACATCAGCTCGGTAGCCGGTTCGAGCCGGCTCTTCGTATGATCTCGGCTCGCGATGCTACGCGAGTGAGTTTAATTTTCCAAATCACACACCACCGCACGCCATGACCGCCTCCGGCATGTTAGTAGGCGGAACGGATGCCATCTATAATGTATGTACATACATAAACTCATTGTCAATATATGAGCACATCCTGTCGCCGGGCGGCGGCCACTAGCCGCTAACTAGGACCGTGACCAAAAACACTACCAAACAACGCGTGCGTACAGAGTGCTCCAGATTAGTGGGATTAAAAAAAAGACATTTCACTTAAGACGATCACATTGGCAACGCTCGCGATAAGATCGTCAGCGCATTCGCGAGTCCAACTATGAGCCCTACGGGGACCGGTGGCCGGTGCGTGATAAAATGGCAACGAAGGCAACGTCTATTAAGGCGTGAATTACGGCTGGTCTGGACCACTGGAGCCGACTCGGACACTAGACACTGTGCAGCCGTACCTAACACCTACTAGCCTCCAGCGCACCTCCAGCACTCGCCGCCGTGGAATTCTAGCAGTGAAAACATATGACGAACGATGACGGAGAAGGTTGATCCCCTAAATTGAACACACTCTTTCCCGACCGGCTTTGTAATGCTACTGCTGGATGCTCCATATCAGACTCAGCTGGCACTCGGATTTTTTTTTTACTCGGTTGGCAACACAGAACATTGCAATTTGTTTGAGCGAAACCTCGATTGAACAATTATATTGCCAAGCAGACATGGCATGGTTGAAAAAAGTTTGGACGATTGTTTATCAACTTTCTTTTTAAATGTTCGACAAAACACTCATTAAGTTGAATAGTATTCCTTAAAAACCCGGTTGATTCAAATACACTTCTCTATGTAACAACCATCACACAGCGCATTTAACTGTTTCTCTTATCGAAAGTTATTCATCACTGATATCGCTAAACTGCAGCTAAACAAAAACTATTTGTTTTCTCTAAGAAAATACTAGATTCATATTTACCGATGGCTGCATCTTGAAGATATTGCACAATAGCGGCCATTCTGCTTCCCGCAATGTAGCCCGATGTTATCTCCTTCCGGCGATGCTCTAATCCAACGTACTTTCCCCCCGTCCGTCGTCACCTTGGCCGCCGCCAGGGTTGGCCGCCCGGCGGGGGGTTTCAGCTGTGGCCGTGGACTACACCGCGCGTTATAAATTACCGCTCGTTTAAGCTCATCACCATACGGCACATTTCCTAAATTAAAAGATTGCACTAAATCCGCGGTGGCACACAGATCCGACATCCGAAGCGCGGGCAACGAAAGGGCGGCACTGCTCGTGGCCTGCTGCCCTTCGCCACCGGGAGGATGTGCCGGATCGCTAGGCGATCGCTGGACGTACGATCCGCGGAGCAGTTCCAGGCCAGTCCCGACGTGATCGAGAGATCGCACTGGTCTTCAGTCGGTTCTTGATCGTTCGCGCGACTTGTAACGTCTTGGTGCCAGTCTCCGCGGTGGTGCTCCTCCGAACGGTGGGTTTCCTTGTGCTAAGAATGCTCCTCAAAGTGTACACAGGTCCAAGGATAATCAATACTGCTATTCGAGTGTGCCACAGATTTTGATTCGGCTTATGTACCTAATTAAGTTGACAATACGGTGAAGTTTACGGTATAAAGTTAAGCAAAAATTGCGAAATGAAGCTCCTTTTATAGAGGTGATTTCTCGGTATGTCTCTCGAGTTTAAGTGATCCCGATTCTAAGTGGTCCGATAGTTGGAAGATGCATAGTAAATTTACGAAAAAATGCTTTAAATACTCATACTAAGAGCGCTATCGCAATATTGTTTCTGTGCCAATGCAATGAAGATAGTACAGTTCACAGTCTACGTTCTAGCCCAATACTGGCGCACAGTGAAGCTAACGCTTAAATATAGTACACCAAGTGACTTCCTGCTGTGTTGAGCCTCAACCGATTAAAGGATCCCTCTTCTTCCATGCCCTGATGAGCGCCATAGTTCGTGCAGTGATTTGCATTTAGTAGCTCCTCCGGCCGACAGGACGAACGCTGAACGGTGGCTCTAGTCTTTCGATCAGCCACAGAGACGCCACGGCGCGTCGTAAACCTCATGTCCCGGTCACATCCCATGACATCATCATCAGCATCTCCGGAGAAACAAACGTGCCGAATGACAATCGAATCTTGGCCACAAACAGACAGTGCGAGTAGCGAAGAAGTGTCTTCACGCGTGTGTGTGTGTGTATGCTTGTGTCTGTTGTTTCACGAAAGCCAACGTGTCACCAACACTGCTGCTGAAATCATTCCCATGCCCCTCAAAAAAAATTAATGTTTCTTGGTTTGTTTTGCCCTGCGCCCTTTTCCTTCTTCGTATCCAGTAAACCCGGTCTCCGTCGTGATTTGAAAACCCAGAAAGATCCAGAAACATGCCGAAACCAGTGGAGGAACCGTTCGACCAGTTCCAGCAGTACTACCGCACGCCCAGCAACCGGTCAACGGCGGAGAGCTTTAGGCTGTTCCTATGGAATCCTGATGAAGGCGTAATCTTTGGCCGCACCCCGGCCAGTTGGTGTAAGTATGCTGGGGAATAGTAGTATGACCGCGTCCGGCACGTTGGTTTTGAATTGTGACTTTAAGAGATGCCTTGGTTTTTCTATTGCTTTTTCTCGACTGTAAACGACAGTGCTGACGAGAAAGTTACTATGGCTAGATGTTATTAAATGATGCACAATCTAATATTGCTCTGTCTATCTCATATACTCCTAAGGAGCAAGATCATGTCACGAATGACCTTAAAATGTCCACGAGAGTTTGACTATAATTAACCTCCGATATCGCACAATATTGTGTAAAGAAAAATTAGCACACGGGAAGGTATCTCATTCTTGTCGATTCGCAATTAACCTTCATCATTGACTTAATGATGCTTCTACCATTCTTCTATGAAGTCGATATTAACCAAAGTCAATCAACAAAACTAAGGTCCTTTATGTCGAATGTGGAAATCTTTAAATCGCGTTTATCGCTCCCCTTTCTTTTTTACGAAATTCGAAGCCGAAAGCATAAAATTATGTGCAAAAAGACAATTTTTAAGAATAAAAGTTGGTTGAATTAGCATTTAGCTAATTAGCGAGATTAAAAATATAAAGCAACGACATGTGAACATATTCAAAACCTACATGCAGTACGTAATTCAATTTAATGAGCATCATCGGGAAACCACAGAAAGGGCGTGTACCGTTGTGCTCTACAATCGCGCGAATGTCTTTGAAGCAACAACCATCATTAAGAAGAAACACGTCTTCAAGGACAGTGCCCTCGTAACGAATCAGGATAATCAGGAATTCGTAAGGCGTTTCCCGAAGGTTCGCAATTCGCAAGTCCCAACACCCTCCCAAGTTGATCCCTTTTTTCACAACAATATTTCGGCCAGAGAGCGTGCGACAATGCTTGTTAATGTAAAGGACATGTCTCTTGTGCCCCTTCGACGGTTGCTCCCCTTCCGATGCGATGCCCCGACCTGCGGAGAACCCCGAAAAGGTTGTCGACGACCTCATTCGGCTCAACCCTTATCAGTGACAATAATCGAAATAGTGCGAAACATGTCCCGAGCCGCGTCCTTTCGGAAAGCAGGTCAACGAAGCGGCAACAAGGCTCGGCCGCTGCCCGGCCCGGTCCAGCGCGAATGTCCTTTTCGATGGTTGAACTGTAAGGGACAGGGCTATTGAACCCGGCGTGTATGTAAAATTACACTTCATTTGAATAATGGATGCCGGGGATAAAGTAATGTCTGGATCCTGTATTGACTGTAATGTCCGACATAGGGAAGGCATCGTCGTGGAACTGCCTTATTGGTTCGCTTGGCGGACGTCACAGATATTACTTTTACTTTAGTGGAATAATTGAATGCTTTGGTATGTTTTAGAAACCAATAGCTACCGGGTTTAGTTCGTACCGTTCGTGGCGGGCTTCCTTTCGATTACCACTGTGAATCATTGATTCGACCTACCTACTCTGGCTAACGTGGCCTATCGAGTGCGGGCAACGTTAGCAAGAGCAGTAATCGTTACTTTATCCTAAACAAAATTGAACAAATTCTTCGTAAATATCATTAATTTGTCACTAAACTGGGGCTAGCCTAGTTCCTGCTGATTTTTCGTTAATAATAATTCGTTCGTTAACACCAATATTACATAGGTTTAATCCTAAATAATGACGAAATATCCTTAATCCTAAATCCTAAATAATCGAAATATATTACACGTAACAATACTTGTTAATTACAATTCTAATAGCGCGAGCGAGACTCACGATCCTGTTGCGCTTCCGGTCTTCGGCAATGTGTGGATACGGTTGAAATATTTCATGAAATATTTCCCTCACTTTCTTTGCGCTCAATAAACCTTGTAAAAGGTTATTGTGTTCGTATGTTCGTGTGTGTGCGTGTATGTGTGTTGGAACAACAATGGAATCGTTTCCTCTTTGTTTCGGACACGGAGCGAGCATTGTGCCGCCAAATTCCCGCAACCCGCAACACATGCGCATCGCACGAACCGTTTCGCACGCACTTCCTCAAGTACACATAGCCGCAACCGCACAATACACGCACAGAAAAACAGGTTTGCTATCGTTGACAGGGTGACCAGTTTCAAGCCGCAACACGTTTTACTTCAAACAATGCATATTATTATCAACGATAATTTACGGTTGAGGGTCTGAAATCTAATATTTAACTTAACTACAAGGAGTGATAACATCGTCACCACTTTCGTCAATTAATTTAGAATTTTAATTATTAGCTACTGCGTCTAATACGCTTAATTTGTTGATGAAAATAAAATTCAATATGTTCTTTATTTTATTAAGATCAAAGATCATAAAATGTGAAACAATGCAAATTAATCGATGTCCCAATAAAGCGTGTTTGAATCGTGGAACCGTTCACTGCAAATTATTATTTAATGATATTATTAATGTGGTTTAAATCATCAGCTTATTTTTATTCTCATTTGCGAAGAATCGAAAAAAATCCAATTGGAATGGCAACATTACTTTTGTCGAACCCTTTCCCAATGCCTGTCAACGACAGGTCCTTAAGCAAGGCGCCAGAGTATCCCGGTCGCAGGTAGCCCGTGGCTGGTAACCCTATGGGCCTGCCTGCTAGTGCGTGTGTGTGCGTGCAAGAGCGGGAAAATACTCACACACCGGCAGCCGAGCTCGCGTCTTCGCTCTTTAGTCGGGTTTCACTTTCGGCTAAAATCGTAACTTCATTCGGATAAAAAAGTTCATTCGGGTTTCACTTCTCGCGAGAGGCGGGTTTCGCGGAACGGTCTTTGTGCAGCTCTCGTTTGTTTTGTGGTACGGCGTTTGCGAACTTTCTGACTCTGTTGGCACGATATCGGCGTGTGTCGTGGCGGCGGCGGCGGTGGCCTTAGCTTAACCTCTGGTGCGCGCTGACTCAAAACCCGCCCTAGGGCCTAGGGTTGTGTGTGCCGCTATAATTGGTGCTATATCGCGTTTAAAAATAATCTTCGGACGGCTCAGCGCGGCGACCGCGTGCTCTTGGGATGCTGTAGTGATATGCTTAAGGAGCGTGGTGCCATCATATTCCGGCCGGGGTCTGTGTCCTTTTTGCACCGGACTACCAACACTTGGCACACCGTTGTTTTGCGTTAAGTTCAAAATCCTTATCCGCTCTCTCGTTGTGTTGGGCCTCTTCGCCTTGCAGTGGTGTGCGTGAGGTGTGCGTTACAAGCTTAAGCAACCGCAAGAGTAGCAAAGAAGAAGAAGCACTGGTCATAACACCGCGCCCCGGCCCAAGACGATCGGAGGAACCAAAACGCCCCTTTGGCATATTGTTTTTCTTGCTCCCGGCCGCAGAGTAGTTACCACTAGACACTGTTTCAGGTCCCAAGAACACTGTTCCAAGGTGTGTGAGGTGTGTGGCACGAGAGACGCTCGAAGCAAATGTAAATTTAAATTATTGTTCTTCCGCCAAACGGCACTCCCTGCTCCGGTCATCCGCCCCAACAACTCGGACCAAAAGTATAATTTTGGATACGTTCCTACGTTTGCTGATGTCCTCGCGACGTCCGATCGCAACGATGGCCCGTGCTGTGGAGTGAATGCGATCGAAAATACCCAGACTGTGTCCCTCAATCTCCCTCTCTCCTTCTCCCTGTCGAGTTGGAACTTCTCAGTCGGTTAGCCACCCGCCGCTTGCCCGAGGTCCTAGTTCTACTTTTAATATTCGTGCTCTGATGATCTCTCCCTCGTTGGTTTCTACCCCGTTTTTGTGACGTTAATTTTGTATTTAATGCAAACCAGAACCTCCCCTCTTTGTTTTTGTGCTGTGCAGTGAGTGTGTGTTTCGTGGTTAGGTATCCTCGCCCCTTCTTGTTTCCGGCGTGCAAAGTGTAAAGGTTCCAAAACAGCTACAATGTCCAAGTCCCGATCGCCAACCACAAATGTGGCCGCGCCCGAACATGAAGCCTTCGTCCGCAGCAAACCGGAACCGATCCCGTTCTCACAGTTCCTGTACAACTCGTCCGAGGGTACCGTGCTCGGGCGAACTGCAACGTCCTGGGGTAAGTTGTCGCCAGAGGATCCTCGAGGTTGACGAGTATTGTTGAAGGAAAAAAGGCAACGTGTCAAGAATCATTAAGATGATCAACGCTTTTTCTTCGTTACGTGTCGTTCTGGGTTCTTCTAGATACCACATTTAACTCATTGAAAATTCAGCGGGCCGAATAACTCTAAAGCATTTTACGGTTCGGTCGCAAATCGAATATTAATAAGACAACGCTTTGTACTTTGAGGAATGGCCATTCCAAAACCCTGGGTGCTTCCTTGGACTAAGTTGACTATTACGCTATTTTGAGGCAGACTTCGGTGGGCGAAGTTTTGTTTATCCCACCAACCTTTCCCTAACCTTGAATTTTCTATACACCATTCCTTTGGGTCCATTCTTAATATCGTACTCGAAAGTATCTCTCATTACACTACAATTCAACTCAGTTGAAGAAATACAGAAATACACTCTAAAAAATGTTTATTTATGCTTATGTGTTGGGATAGCTTAAGAATTAGTGCAAAACCCTCGAAAGAGCCTTTGGAGTTTGAGCGAAGAAGCTCCCATGTGACAGAACTATTCGCTCGAAACGCCACACTTCAGCATTCCGTCAGAACTCCGGAGCAACTTCATCATAGCTTGCTGTCGGCCAGACATCGTCTCGTCTCTAAGTACCCAGACGGGCGACACTAGGATTTCTCGACCTTACCCAAAGCTGCAGACTTTTGTTTTAGCGACGCGCCACTGGATCCAGGAAAACTTGCTAAACGGTTACTCAAATACTCGTAAACGGAACCGGCGGAATGTGTGGTCCGACGTCATTAACGACCCCATTACAACCCCAGGGCCGGAACCAATCGGCTGGCGGTCGCCAGTCGTTTTCCTTTACGATTGCTGCCAACGGGCCATCACCTGGCCCTTTTCCTGCTCGGAATCCGGAATACGTCCGTTGCGGACGGGGCCGAGCTGAGGCTGACCGATTTTCGCATCGATATTATAACGAACGACCCAAACAATAACCACCCTCTCGGATAGCGCACACAACCTTCCACCCGCGGAACAATAGGAAAAATCCCGCCGTCCCGGCGTCGATCTTCTCAATTGCCACACTGACGTACCGTATCGGGGCGAATTGTGTGAGCGATGCTTGTCGCGCTGTTTTATTGCTCTTTATAATCAGCAAACAACGGCCAGGGAGGCCTCTCTATTGCGTAGCGGTTCGCCGAATCCAATCGAACCCGTGGATATTTGCAAATCCGATTAGGACCGGCATACCAAGTCCCAATCGGCCGTATTCGAACATTTGTTTTGCTATCCATTTATGATATCACAGATATCGGTTGCTTACTTTTCGCACTCGATAAACCCCGTGAGGTCGCAAGCTGTTTGTGAGTCTTTCTCATAGGAAGAAGCAATAGTTCAAGAACGTCACTGAAGCGCGAGCTTCATTAGGTCACGTTAAGTGGTCGGCAACAAAGATCGGTGGGTTGAAGTTGATGAATTAAATGTATTCATCAACTTGCATCAACAGATTGTTCAGCACTGACGGGTCAGCTAATGAGCCAGAGTGGCGTATGGTTAACACATCAATGTTAACACAAACGGCAAGGGAGATGTTGAATAATTGGGTTTTATTCCTATAAATTTCAAACGTTTCATCGTCGTCGTTTCTTTTAGCACAGTTTTCTTTCCTCGGACTTCAGCAACTTCGTTATTTTCTAGCCCATTAAACTATTGCTAAGAGCAAAAATAGAGTCAAGCCGTTGCCTTTTTTCTACATATTTGCTTTACTGCAAATCTTCCCCTTACTGTTTGCAGCAGAAAAAAGGGTCCCAACTAAACCTGTTTTGTCCTTGCTAGTATGACGCAGTCTAACGACACAGGGTCCGGTGGTGCCCCTAGTTCATTATGCGATTTTATTATAAACTCGGCGCTGTGCTGAAGACATGCCGATTTCAAGGACAACATCAGTCTTGAACTGGAAATTTTGGGGTAACATGTCCGCAGCCTGGAAAAGGGGAATAGAGTTACCCTAAAACAAATCGAGAAATAGCTGGACGGAGCATAGTGTTGACGTAATGTTTACTTGAAACCTCCGCTTTCTCCCGAAAAATGGCATGCCATTAACTCAGTGGTAAATCTTTCAAGTTGAGTGCTGGTTGTGTCCAACATTTGGCAGAATAACTGAAACCATATGCTTCATTTGGGAGCTGCGCGAAAACTATTCGAACAGTTGGCTGGCAGCTCTTCATCGTCCCGGGTTTACGATTCACGGACAGCGCACTGAACTATGGTTACTATCAGTTCGAGGCGGCAACATCGATTAATACGGTGCGGCGCGTGTTTAATTATTTGCCAGTAGCATAAACATCCCTCACTTTAAACAAGCATCCGAGAGATGGCTAAATTTGAGTTACCTCCAACTACTGTAAACGCAATGCAATATCTTAATCTCTAGTGTATGGTTAGTAAATCAGCAAAACCCGTATTATTGTTTACCTGTATTATCGTTGCCCCGTATTATTGTTTATTTCAAACGAATGAAGCAAACCACACCTACTCATGGATCTCCAACGAATTGAAGTGTTCCTCGGACGTTCCATTCGCACCTTCGAAAATAGAAATCGAAATTCGGTAACTGAAATTGTTTTTACAGTTAGCTCTGTTACGCGCACATTATAGCTTCGTGTTTGGTGATTTGGTTTGTGCTGAAAGTTTTGGTTTTTTGGTGTATGTTCAAAGCAGAGACCATCCACTGGAATGAATAGTTCGAGCTTAGATGAACCAAGAAAACTCTCCATCTATGTCCTTCTCGTATGCACTATAGAACCTCATCAGCTCTCTTTAACTTTATAATGGACAAATCAAATTATCAACTTTTGATGTAAACCGCACCTCCAAACACTTCCAAACTTCTAGCGACCTGAGCTGCTCTCGCGGCAAACTGCGAGCTTCTTTTGCGTACCAAAACAAGGCCGCCTTTTATCGTCCATTCGACGACGCGCCCCGCGAAACGTGGCTCTAAACTCTTTACTTCTCTGGTTCTGGCGGTATCAACATAGTCGCGAGCGTTGCAAAGTCTCGAGACTCAGACACTAAGGCCTTGGAGCGATTGCCTTGTGTGTGCGGCGCATGCCGATGGCGATGGAGCCCCGCGAATCGCGAATCGCCGCCACGAAGGCAATCGGGGTCCCATTGGAGACCTTCGTCCGAGTCGCGTGTGGAGCAACTGGGGGGTAAACCTTCATCGGTTACGAAGCAGCGTCTCTGCTTTGTTTTGTGCCCGGCAAAGAATCTCAAGTGGCGAGAAAATGTACGCAGGACTCGACAATGTCGCGTGAACCCAGGACTTACAGAAAAATATGGGTCGCCATCTGTCACCACGGAGAAGGATGCACGCGCTCTGTAAAGCTGGCTCAGGCCAAGAAAATGCCACTCATAAATCAAACAAAGCCTATTCTTGCTCTTGTTTACCCTCATAACGGGACCTGTACCACCAGCTTCGATCTCTTGGCCCCTTGCGGAGTGCAGGCGACGAGACCCGTCGTCGCCCCGAGAGGAGGTCATAAATTGGACAAATCCAACTAACCCCATCATTTAACCCTTGGTGTCCTCGGTGACCTCAGTGGTGTCATGGTGGTCCTGGGTCCTGCGCCGAGCCTCAGCGATTGTGAAATCCAATCTTAATTAATTCGATTTCGCAGCCGGCGACTCATCACTGCGAACGCCGCTCCAGTCGCGGTCTCGCCAATCGGTGGATGACCGCGTGAACGGTCGCTTGCTGTCGATCAGCATACGAAGCAACGAGCGGGCTACAACATAACCTCATAACCATTGTGTGTGACAGACACGCGATCGGTCACCGCCCATGCTTGCGGTGGGTGCGGCAAAACATCACCCGGCACAACCAACACCAGCATCGATTTCTGGGCTTTCGGCGCGGCCCGTTAACATGGCAACCATCGGCACGCACAAACACTTGTTGTATGCGTGTTACACCGGAGGGCCTCGGCTGGTGTTGGTGCGTACGTGCCCGGGTATCGATGTGTGTGAACTCCAGAAGGTTTGTTTTCAAACATTCCGCCCAACTTAATCCGTTTCTGGAGTCATTGAATGTTAAGAAGACAAAGTTTTCCACAGACATGTCCGTTCTAGAACGGTTCAGAGAACGGCGGCCGACATAAATTGCCTGACAATTGAGCAACAATTAGTTATCTGAAATTAGTTTTGTAATTGAAGAAATTAACCGAAGATTGTAGCGCAGATAGGTGTAGTTGCCCCAAAATTCATTAAATCATCATCAGCGTAGGCTCATTAATATGATTACTGTGGCCTACCCAAGCCACTACACTGATATATTATGCAGTGACAGGGACAGTTAGCTTTGTATTGAGCGGTCCCTTAATGGCAGGTCACCCAACAAATGGGTCGTTACAAAACAACGAGGTCATATTTTCAACAACTTGTTACTTTTATTTGCTCTCTAGCAAACAGTGATCGCCATAACGGTGTTCCACCTCAGAATCGGAAACGATCTTTGGAACCGAGACGTTTTATTTAGCTGTGTTGGTGTTGTGTTACCTTTTTCCGGTGACTCACGGGAAAAGACAGAAATGCTGTTTGTGGCGTTACAAGCGATCGGAGTTTGGAGTGTGTTTGTGCCTTGATCGACCAAATACAAACAGGTGTCGCTTACCGGTGATCGAAGTATGGTAGGTGGGCTGAAAAGTCACTCCTGGTAGATGGTGTCTTCGCTTGACCTAGGACAATTTTCTGTTTTAAATAGTTTTCACCTGTTGATCATACTTTCCGTTAACAATCTGACGTAATCCTGTCATCCTTCACCGGTCCAACAGCTTGCTGGTTGTCAGCAGTCGTCATGTTACGTTGGACATTTGTGGACTCACGGGGTTTTTCCCCTATCTTCCACCTTCTAGTCCTGCAGATAATTTGACTCATTGTTTCTTTTTCCGCGCGATGCTTTTTCAAAGTCCTTTCCGAATCTGTCTAGCAACTATCGACGGGGTACTCTATTTTTACACAAAAACCGGCCAACATTTGCCCGCTCCGGCGCACCTGTTGTTAGCGGGGGACGCGGCGCGGGTTTGGCATTTGGTCAGCTGGTTTTTTGGGTCCATTTTATTTTCAGATGAACATTTTGGTATGCATCCTCCCGTAACGAGCCCGCCGCGTTTTTCGGCCGCGCTCTACCGTCTGAGGCGCAAATTTTTGTCACGCGCGGACGATTTTGAAGTTCACCGCGGCATTTGCACGGCTCCGACGGGCTAGGCACGATACTCACTAATGTATGGATATCTGATGATCGCTCGTGTGCCTAACGATTGACCATTATTGACTACGGCCATAATGCTAAAGTGTACCAAGGTCTGCGAGTACGAACTGCAATGCGTACGGAGCCCTTACACCTTGATACCTATCCGGAGGTACACGATCCTTGAAACAAGAAAGTTAATTCCCTCGAACCCTGGTGCTCGCGATGCTGCCTCCGAGATGGTTGTTCTCAGACTTCAAGGTTCTAAAGTGTTACCCGAACTGTTTCCACCAATTAATAATTTGCAGGGCACGTCGCACGCAGAAAACCAACTCATCTCGAAACATGATCGATTCCTATTTCGATTTATAAACTCAAATATCCGCCAACTGACACTAATCGCTTTCATCGCTTACATCTTATACTTCCAGCGAAAATCGGCACATTCTACATAGTTTTCTACAGCGTTCTGGCCGCGCTGGTTGCGGTGTGCATGTGGGTTTTCTTTCAAACACTGGATCCTCGCATTCCCAAGTGGCAAATGGATCAGTCGCTGATCGGCACCAATCCGGGTGAGTAGCTTGAGCTGTGCATTTCCAACCGTCCTACGTGAGTCCATTCTGTTAAATTTTTTTCTAGTCCCGCCACGGATTCGGAGACGGTGATCAGTTATCGTCGTACTTATTAAAAACCTTCAACCGGATCGAAGATCGCGGACTTGCCATACAAAACCGGGGGGCCAGTCGCAATCCTTTTTGCTGTGCGTGCATTTTAGGTGGCGGCTATAATTAGAGCTAACCTGTTGTGGTATAATTTTAGCGCGCTTTCATCAATGGCGAACGGTGACCGTCATGTCGCTCGGCGATGGAGTCTGTCTGCTGTCGGTATAAAAATGAGAGCGGCGCAAGTGCACCCCTAACCCGTGTGCACATTATTGTGGTCATGGTTGAATGAGTTTTACCGAACGAGAAACCTTCCCCATCCATATATCGAGGTCGTTGGCTGACATTGTAACATTGGCCGGGTGGTGATCGGTACCATCGAACCCCGTCGTTTGACCGCTGGGAGCGACGCACGGAAAAAAGACCCACATCCGCTTCCGTTCGTTCGGTTTCGATGACCGAATGGTGACTTTTCGGATGGGTGAACCGCAATCGATTGTTGTGGAGATCGATGGTGGCATATTTGCCATAGGATTTTGTGATATTCTTAACCAAAAAAGACACAAGAAAACGCAAGACGCTTGTGTGCTTGTGGGATTTCGTAAACCATTCGTCTTCCAGAGTTCTACTGCATCACTTTTCCCCGCGAGGTCGAGTTGAAGGAAAAAAATTATTCCAAGTGCGGCAAAAGTGTAGCATTCGTCCAACACAACGGATGATGAGCGCCACCACCGCGCGTTGAATTGCCGACGTTGCATAATGGCAGGAAACTGACGATCAAATTATTTCACATCGTGTGCTCATCTCGTGAAGTGCGCGGTTTCGGTGTGACCTGAAACACGATACCATCCAACGCCGCGCCGCGAACGACGGAGGTTCGGTTGTGTATCGTATGCGTCGAAAGGAAATACTTGAAGGTTATGCACGTTTCAGTTGAAGTAGATCAACAAGGAGAATTAAATCATCATTAACTCGACACCACACCAACCCCTAATGAAGCGGCCGGTTCTGTTCTGTTCTGACACGTTATACAATTAGCTTCGGAGTAAATCCGTCCCATTGATTGGTTCCACAAATGTGGCAAATTTATGTTCTACAAACGACAACGCGCAATGAAAGCATCAGCATTAGAATACATTTTTGCTGCAAAAAATATTGATGCTTCCATCTGCACAGGAAAGATCAAAGACCGTCTTACGATTCGTAACATTTTGAACAATTCCGAAAGGACAACGATTACAAATCGCCTTTCGAACGTCTTCAGATCGTCGAACGTCTTCAGATCAAAGCAGTGCGCCTTTTTCCTTTGCCAACAAACGGAGAAAATCTTCTAAAAGTAGGTTTCCGTTTATCATCAGAGTCAGTTGGCATCCTTCAACCGACTAACGATTACACTCAGCTTCAAAAAGTTTCCTGCTCCTACGGATTTCCCTGCGAGAACCAGAAGTTGACATGAAAACGTACGACTGAGCACGTGTGTGTTACAAGGATTTCGCTCGCTTGGTCTTTTCGGGGTGCCTGCGTTATGTTTCCTTTTATTACTTTTGGCAATATTCATCTCCCCCCGGTGTGGTTCTCGGTTGTTCGCTCGGTGGCTCGCCTAGCACAACATTCGGATCCTTCGGCCAGTCGCAGCCAGGGTATGTGTGTGGGTGTGTTGGCGCTCGAAGAATACCAATCGGGCACTCGAAAAGAAACAAGAACCACCGAAAAGTTGGAAGCAAAACAAAAACCCCACCAGCAACCAGAAATTAACCTACTTACAGGATTCGCCTCGGCTCCGGTCCGGGGGTGCTCCTGCGCAGAAACCCTCGTCCGCATTTTTGCAAACCGACAGCCGACACAGAACCGCTTTTCGCCGCATACCCACTGCTGCCCCGAACGTCGTCGTCGGCTACCGTGACCGATTAGCCTTCGTGGACTTCCTTTCGGTGTGAACCCCGTGACCCGAGGTAGAAGTAGAAGCTTTCGCTTTCGGTGAGGCCGCCTAGCGCCTTGGAGCACGAAGCTACGCACGTACGCACAGAGGACTCTAGGTTCGGGTGGATGCTTTATCGTAAAAAATGCAACGCTTTTAGAACACAGAACAAAGTTCCGGTTCCCCGGTTCCGGTAAATTATGTCTCAGAAATTCCTTTCCCTAATCGACCGTTTGGGAGGGGGCGGCAGCAGCAGTATGGGACTCCAAAAAGCAACAGCTTTCCACCCGAAGAATGTTACGGCTTATTTTGAATTAATGATAAGAATTTCTCGGTCCGGTCGGTAACCACTCATTCATGATTATTACTTATGTTCATTTTCCTTTTCGTTTTCGGCTAGGATTGGGTTTCCGTCCCCTGCCGTCCGAGGACAACGTTGAGAGCACGCTGATCTGGTACAAGGGCACCGAGGAGAAGAACTACAAGATGTGGACGGACGCGTTGGATGATTTTCTGCAAGGTAAAAACGAAACGATACCGGCCACGAGCTGGCTGGGCTTTCCGATTGGGGAATTTGGTTCCTATGGAATGGCCGCCTTCGATTGTCGCTTTGGTTGGTCACTTTTGTTGGAGCTCTGAAATGGCTTTTTTGGCATAGCAGAAGGAAGCGAGCGTAGAGCGTACTCACGTGATATTAAACTTAAAACCGCAAACTAATTAATAAAACCATCGTCTGATGGAGTCATGCCAGCTGCGCTGCTGTGTACTGCCCTGGCTGCCGTTGTCGCCACGAGGCCACCACGAACAACACACCAGAAAGGAGCGCAGAGTGTTCTATTTTCGTATTGTTTATGACATTTACACCAAGCACCAAACAGAGCGAGTTTACTGCCGCGGGCAGGGCGTGCGGACTCTCGAGACTCTGTGCCAAGCATAAATGGTAGCAGCCAAATCTCGTGGGGGGCCCTCAACAAAACTCATACAAAGTGTGGGGGGGGGGGGGGGGCATGGCCGGAACAGGGAGCTCCCGAGAATCAGTTAACAATCCCGAGCTCACATGATCGCAATTCGTGCGATATTTTATGTTGTCGCTCTTTGCGTTAATGGCGATGACGAGTGATATCGTATGCCAAACCCAAACCTATGACGGCATTAGAGACCGACTCTTTGCGGGACATGATCGGAATTCCCGAATTACCAGCTTGAATTAGATTATTTTATAACAGAGATCAAAGAGTTAGACTTGGCGAACGTCACCCAAACGCTTACATATTCCACAGACTACCGAACTCCCGGTCAGGTGTCGGGCCGCGGTCAGAACATCTACAACTGCGACTTCAACCAGCCACCACCGAAGGGTATGGTTTGCGACGTCGACATCAAGCAGTACGGTCCGTGCACGCTGGAGAACCATTACAACTACCACAAGAGCGCCCCGTGCATATTCCTGAAGCTCAACAAGATCTACGGCTGGGTTCCGGAATTCTACAACGATTCGAACGCGCTGCCCTCGAACATGCCCACCGACCTGAAGGAGTACATCAAGGATAAGGAAGCCAAGGAACGGCACACGGTACGATGAGCACAGATGGTGAAGAGGACAAATGCCGATAACCGGTATCGCTTTGAACCACTTTACAGATGAACACCGTGTGGGTTTCGTGCGAAGGTGAGAACGCCGCCGACATCGAAAACGTCGGACAGATCCAGTATTATCCGCGGCGCGGATTTCCCGGCTACTACTATCCGTATGAAAACTCCGAGGGCTACCTGAGCCCGCTGGTGGCGGTGCACTTCGAGCGTCCAGTGCGTAAGTATCAATCCTTCCTTGACGCACTGAGCACGATTTGCCTCATGTTTGCCTCATTGTTGTGCTTGTTTCAGGTGGAATTATCATCAATGTAGAGTGCAAGGCTTGGGCCCATAACGTTAAGCACGACAGATACGAACGGTTGGGTTCGGTCCATTTCGAGCTGATGATCGATTAAGGCAGTTACGATCACGCCGCGGTTCACGCTGGTTAGTGATTCGGTTAACTTCCTCGCAGCCCATCGCCAAAAGCAAGCCAGCAGCAGCAACAACACCCGAAGCAGCTTCGGAGGAAAATTAGCCGCCATCTTTTAGAATCTCGCACGGAATGTTAACACACAATCCTCCTTTTCTGACTGCACTACAACAACACAAAACAATGCCCCTTGGCCATACTCGAGCGAGACAGCAGGATTGCAAAAGAGAGAAAACATACTACGGCCAACTCCAGAATCTAGTAGAGCGACCAACCGCGACACCTAATCTAAGACAGAGGGGAACAAGATAAAGAAAGCTCGTATAGCTACGCGCAGTGGGAAAAGTGGGAGGAAACGATGATTAGGGAAGGCGCCTTGCTGTTATTCATGCGCTTGTCGCTTGTTCGCCACACTTTATACCAGCTAACGTTGTTACGCATTGATAACCAATTTTTTTAATCTCCAATTTCTTCGTGTGAATTTTCGATCGTAAGAATCTCTTCTACTAAAATTGCTTGCATGCAAAGCCCTCAGAGAAGGCTTTATGGCCATGTAATTTATGGCGCTTGAACGTCAAACTTTTTAAACCGATTTCGCTCGCGTATACGGCTTGGACACTGAAATCTGGCAAAGCAGATGATCTCATAGATCCTTAAGTGGCAGATTTCCGATCCGGCTACACCACCACACCCAACCTGGTCCCTACTGCGGAGGCAATATTATCAACTCTCAATGTACGCATCTGTAAATATCAGTCTTCCCGTCGAGCGTGGTGTGTTTCGTGATGTGTGTGGGTTACGCATAAACGGGACAAAGCAGCAGACTATCGACATCGTTAATAACTCGCAAAATGAATGTTTCGCGCAGCTCTTTTCTGCTTCATACCAGTTACGAGTTTGTACTACTGCCAGCAATGCATTAGGTAGCTAAAAATATCCCAAACACACCGCTATGAAGCTATTTGAAGCTGGTCGCATTCTCTTACCTTGTGGCGCTAAATCTATAACTCATGTGTGTTGTGTTGGCTTTATGTGAACCGATTCATAATGTCCTTACGCGCACAGTGATCGAGTGCGGTTCATTTTTGTTTTCGTTTTTATCTACACTCAACTTCACATACAATGTGGCTCCCCTTTACACACCTGTACGAGCAATATCCCACCAGTTTAGATAGTTCGTGGAAAACGTTTTGAGCTTTTTGGGAAATGCTTTTTCTTATCGATTACAAAACTAACCAATTCAACGTGTCTTCTACGTAGATCGAGATGGTAGGAGGGACGCAACAAGGGAACAACTTGTCTGTAGAGTAGGGATGTGTGTGTGTGAAGTAGTACACGATTAGCAAACACCAGAGGAGCGAAAACGCCAACTTCTTTTTGAGAGTGACGGAGCACTTGCGCGTTTCGTGCCGCCAAACAAACAGTAGCAATAGCACATACAAGCAACATTTTTCGATGCCTTTTTCTGAGAGTAGTGTTATTGTGACTCAAGTGCCAATCGCTGGAGAAGATCATTGTGTAGTAGTTCCACCGCCAAACGATACTCACCGAAAAATTTCCCATCCGAGATCGCGTTTTGAAAACCGCGCGCAAAACGCAGCCCATTAGCAAAGACATCAACCGCCATGTAGCGCACAGCCCGTTGGCTGCGTGCTGAATGAGGTTGATTCTTTGAAAGGAGATGTTACAATATGCTCCGCCATCTCAAACAACTCAAAGGAAACTCTTACAATCTCATGTCGACCCCCGTTGCGGGTCGCAAACATTTGGTTAGAATAATTCTCTGTTTCTGTTTTCAACCGACCGTAGCCGTTTTAACGTAGCCATAGTTTTTACTCTAGAAGCATCGTGTGTCGTACAGTCGTGTCTCACTCGTTTCGTGCGTGTGTGTTCCGCACCATAATCACAACCTATCGTTAAAACGGAAGCTGCGCCCACGAAGCGAGTTCGAATTTGTTCCCAAACCAAGCGAAACAAGAACACTAAAATTTCTTTACAATTCGTCCAAGGAATCAAAATTCCGCTCTAATTTTATTTTTGTTTATTGAAAATATATCTGCATTTTATTCTCTCATAAGAAGTGAAAACCGTACCGACGAGTGGTTTGCCAAGCGTGGTTCACTTGATAGCGAAATCAAAAATGAAAAAAGACAGTAGCGTGTTAACGTGTCGCGGAACGCGGAACGCGGAGAGAATTTCACATCTTTACAAAAGATAAAGCAAACATGCTCTAGTGTCGGTCGTGCCCGGCTTCCGGCCCACACCTACCCGAACCGGATTCAAACTGCTATCAGGAGTGTGACGTTAAACCGATCGTTAAACAACAAAACATAAGAGCTGTTACAATTTGCGATTTGGTAGTTCAAGATTCATGAACGCTCATTTTCGAGTTTGATCCGCACGTTTTGCAGAATACACAATCGTGCGTTAAAAAGAGCGTAACCTGCGCGAATTCGACAGACCTCGACCGATGTGTGATGCCCGGGCTGGGGAGAGATACCATCGTTCAGAGCCAACCTTGTGCGACGTTCCGATAGATAGTGCTATAATTGCAAATTGTAAGAAGAACCTATGTAATTGTAACGCGAACCGATCCGAATAAAGATTAGAAAACCAAACAACCCCGCTGGAACTGGTGACTCTCTTACGATCCGCCGATGGGCATGATTTTGGTGTAGTGTTATCAGTGAATCGTTTGCTGTTGTAGATTTCAAATCAACGTCACTAACGAACTCGCGTGCTCACGTATAGATAATTGTCATAAATGGTATTCCTCAGTGATATTCTTTATCGTGCATTTGTTTGCGATAGGGATCAATGACGCTTGTGTTAAACGCCACTTGATGTTGAAAATTCCTAACATTATTTTATTCTTTTTGATTTTGTTCAGTCATTTATTTGTTTACAGCCCCCACCATTCGTACTTTTAGCATTGATGACATAATAGACATCAAAGATTAAAAATAACATGATACATGCGTGCGGTAAGGTAATTGGTAAAAAGTGAATAAGACTTTCCATCGCTCTAAAGCCTGGCGTCCGCTTCCAAGTGGTACTCGACACAGCTTGAAATGCCCCTGAAAAATAATCGACCCTTTGTCGCAAGACAATGCTAATCAATAAAACATTCCACTGGCAACATCCCACTGAACAGCGGCGGTTCGATTATGGCCACCCGATAAAAATACCACAAGCCTTCACGTGCTCGTGCTGGGCGGTAGTGAAGCGCGTAGAGCAGTACCGAGCCACTTCATCAACCCGAAGGCAGAAATAAAACAATAAAAGGATAACTCCACTTGTTGTATAAACTCCACTCCTCCGTAGCGCCAAGGTTTGTAATTTAAAATGCAGCCCCAACCCGGAAAACATGCGCCTGTTATATGGTAACCTGTCTCAAGGAATCCTCATGAATCATCTGACAGAAGGCGGTAGGGAGGCACCGAAAGTGGGTGGAAAATTGAATGCGTTTTTCAAGGGTGCCCGTTCGGGCTGCTATGCAGACCATGGTCGTAAATTATGATACCACTCTCGTAACGTCAGACCTTTACGCAACGGCTATTCTCTGTGGTAGTCTCATCCAGCAACTATGGTTTTGGTCCTACCACCTGAAAAAGGATGAACAGCACGAGTAACCAACTGCAATGACTAACGGAAACGTGACGATGTGATTGTGACCCGGAACATGGTTATCGAAAATATGCTGTTGTCTTGTCGCAATGCAACAAATCAGTCCAGTTTGATATGACCGCCGCAGCGTCACCCAGCACTAAACCTGTCGATAAGAGCCATTTACCAATATCGTTACAAAGGCTTTCGAGGAGACTTTCCTTCTCGTGGTAAGAGACCAAATTTTACTGATCGACAGGAGGCGTACGATAAAACATTATAAATGGATGCATCAAGGACTGTAATGAGACTGAGATTGCTGGACTTACCGAAATGATATATTTTAGTTTTCTTAGCCAATTTTGAGTTTTCTTTATATTTGTGTTCATATTGGAGTTGTAAAACACTCGTCTAGTCTAGAATCTGGACACCGATTGTCGAAAGAGTGTTTGATTCATTGCCGATCGCTGCACCATTAAGCGGTGCGCCAGTCTATTGGTTTCACATCGTTTGATAGCTAATCTGTGATTGACACTGCGCCAAAACGAAGCTCTCCTGCCCAATAGATTAGATAAACCGTTTATCGTGCGACTTCGTGCTTGATTCGTGCTCGGTGCTTCAGTAGGGTAGCCTATTTGGACACGGAACTGATCCAACGTGGCCGGTCAACCTCGTGCTATGCATTTCTTTACTCGGATTTTTTAATGGACATAGAATATCTCTCTCGTGGAGTGGAGCTTTGATCACTCTATTGCCAAACCTAGGACTGTCTATTGTACACTGCATAAAGCACTGTTACGTAACCTGTACGGATTCATTCTTTACTTTCGTAGTTTAAGCAAGCGCTGGCAGTCCCACGATTTTGTGCAGTGTGCAATACTCAGCCGTTACTGTTACATGAACTTCATAGCGCGCATTAATGGCTCTGGGGCAGGGAGAAAACGACTCCTTTGACATTCATTCTCGTGGCTCACACAACTCATGATCCGTTGAATCGGTAATGCAAGTCTAGAGCAATCCGGTTATTTCCCATTCATGCCTGTCTGTCTTGTGCGCGGGTTTGCTCGCTCGATCAAGGTGGGTCACTTCACATGTACTGGCGATGTGAAGACTTACAACGGCCACACCGGGGATGATCGACGAGCGGTGTTAATTAAACTGCTCCGATCCGATCGGCACGTCACGAAGAAGTGTGGCACCAATGGATTGAAAATAGCCTCGCGAAAAGGAAGAATCCCCGGGGTCGTCCAATCGGTTCAACTCTAAGACCTAGAAGATACAATGTATCGATTGAACGATGCAAAGTGAAACGTGAGTCGAAAGTCGTTCAAAATGAATGAAGACAATATTAGACAAAGGATAATTTAATTGATTAAATAAGAACGATAAGTAATCAAACATAAAGCCGATCATTTGACCTTTACTGTGACCTAGTTTTTCGACCTGAAGTATGGCCCAGAATATTCGGCCCGATCAAACCCGGAACGTGGTTTGTGTAACGTGGCCACGGGGCTACGCATTCGATTATACAATGGCAAACCTACAAAAACAGGTTCTGTCCACCTATGCCTCCCACGTATACTCTCCGTGAACATCTGCAGCAAGATCACTGGAACGTCGGCGTCGGCGGTATAAAAATAAAGCAATCCGCGGAGCGGCAGCAGAAACGGCTTAGGTTCGAAGGTGCAGAGGAAATTAATTTGGCAACAGTGAAGTTGGTTTGATTTGGAATCTGCGCGCGGTGCTCACGCTTCACGTAGGATCAAAAATAAAATCATATTTCACCGGATGTTTCCATTTACTTACTTTACCGTCTGTGAAGGGCACACAATACTGTCACAATGTGCATTCCGAGTGAGGTGACCATTTTTTACGTTACTCGCTGACCGAAAACTGAACCGAGCGTTACGGCTATCATGGTCACATCTATATAGATCTTGGCTCAAAATGATACCACCATTAGCGACTCCTTGGAGGCATGAAATACATCTTTCTTCATTCTTATCTGCAGTTGCACTTGCCCCGAGGCGTTAACTTATCGATCACTTACTGCCAGAAGCAACCAGTTTGTACCGGCATTCGGGACCGGCACCGAGGTCCTTATAGGCGGCAACCGAGCGCCCGGTTTCTGCGATCCTCCTTGCCTGGTTTTGCATATCGAACAATCCTCACGCACTTTGTGTAATCCCGGACACTGACTGGCCGATGTCAAGTGAGCGAGCACTGCAGTGGGAGTTGCCACCGGTATCCTGTGGATGCAACCGGCTGAAACCGGAATGGAACTAGTTCCCGCCAACAGAGGTACGACCGGTGACCGGCCAGTCGATAAGCCTTACCGGCTCTCGTTCGGTTACCTGGTTATGAAATGAAAAAGAATGATCGGGGAGAGCGCTGCGTGTGTGTTGTTGTTGATTTGAACGATCGTGTTGATGTACCCACTAAAGGTGGAAGGCTACGGTATGTTGCGGGCAATTTTGGGCTTCCCCAGCCATCTCAAAACAAAAGCGAACCGCAAAAGTTCCATTCCGAAACTGGTTTGTTAAATTGTTTTGATGAGTTTGGATTTGTGGTTTTTTGTTCGTCTTTCGGGCCAAGTTATAATTTCGGTCATTTCGTCTCGTTCCGAGAAATAGTTTGGCCCTGCCCTCCGGAGCGGTGCGCATGAAGGACGCGCACGTTTCCAGCTGGGCCCTTCTACGTAGACCTGTTTTCATTTTTTTTGGTGGCGATGCGTGCTGCGTTCGAAAAAGGCCAGCGGATTCGACGCCCGAAAGGGCACAATGGCAGACACGTCAGTGAATGGGCGCCCATTTATGGTCACCGGACAACCAAACCGAAACGCTACAAACCGGACTGGCTGACACTGCCCTCAGACACATAATTCGAGAGATATGTGTTTGCCAAAAACAATTCTAGCAAGAAGTTCGGACCACAGTGTAGGTTGTAGGAGAAGTTTACACAACCTGAAAAATCGTAATCAAAATCACGGACCGGTCTCATTCCGGTGAGAATCCTCCACCGTCGTTATCTTCCCCGTGGCTGCACTATCAGTTTACCCCTTTTAGACGGGTAGAGTCCATGGCGTCACCATTTTCGATATCTGAGCGTTCCGTACAAAATTCCTCACGGGTAGCTGGCACAATAAAATGTAACAAATCCAAACCCGCAGACAAATATCGGCCACAGGCAAAAGGCACTTTTTTCGGTGCTGACTGTATGCATCTTTAGCACACGGTTAAACGGCCACAAATATTGACACCCCGAACAGGCCCCACCGTGGGGCCTCCTATTGTGCGTGGCTCGCGGTGCGGGCGCCAAAGACACACCACACAGCTGTGAAGCTCGCGGGTGTTCGCGAAGAGAGGGGCGGCCCAGAGGAGCGTCTGCGTCACAAGCAGCAGCCATTCGGTCGAAGCAACCCGTCGCGACACTCGGCGCCGCGGCCGCGGCCTCGTGCGGCTACTATCATTCCGCCGTTTCGCTCGCGCACGCCGATCACACGGCCACCGCGAGCCATCAACGGAGCGGCAAGCTTCGCCCGATGTCAGTTGCTTCTCGCTTGCCCACGTGTGCGTACGCTTGCTGTGAGGCGGCTTTCCGACCAGCGGCTGGAAGATCTCCGTGCCCTCTACCCGGTCGTGCTGTGTTAGTGGAGAGTGCGTGCTTTAGTGCGGCGAGTGATTTTTCGTTCCCCAAGAAATAAGTTTCCCAATTGGCTAGTAGACCAACGCGTGCGCTCGACTTTGATCGAAACCGATCGCCGAGCGAAATAACGGATCCCTACGAAGTGCAGTGGCTGGCTGTGTGTGTGATTGTTGATGAATCGCGCGAACACAGAAGTATTTATTTAATTTAAAATTCAACTTTAACCCGCGCGAGTGAAACGGCGCCAGGCAGAAGTGGAAGCGGACGCCTACGTTTGTTGTCGCAGATCAGCTGGAACCGAGTGGCCGTGTAGCAAAGTCCGTGAAAAAGGCGCATCATGTCCTCCAACATGGCGGAACGGAAGCGATCCAGTCAACCGCGGATCATCAAGACGTACGAGTTTCCGACGATGCCGGAAAAGCAAAGCCTCGGCCAGTTTCTCTACGACAGCAGCAGTGGCCGTGTGATGGGCCGGACGGCCAAAAGTTGGGGTAAGTGTGTCCTTTCGGCGGTCGCGTTCGAATTCCTTTGGTTCGGAGAATCGCTTTGCCGCTATAAACTCGAGAGCTCCAGTTACCTCAAGCCTCAAGCTAGTGGCGAGTGTGGTGCCCATAGTCTAGTCGCCATCATCTCGCCGATAACGCGTTATCAGTGCCTGGGGCAGGATTTTAGGAGCATAGAGTGCCTGGGCCACCGTCATCATCATCTGCCCGGTTCCGATAAGGAGGGAAAGAAATGTTCCAAGGTCTGACGTCTCACACACACGCGTACGAATTTTTCGGATTCTGAGGCCCACAGCTGTTGTGTAGGAAGCGCACTTTCGAAGACGTTCTAAGAAATGGCATCTGGGGTCGGCCGTCCTTTTGAGAGTCATCCGTGGGGGCAGCCTTCGGAGATGATAAAATGTGTCCGCGTCACAGAGAAAGTGTCTCTGGCAGGCTTCACGCAGACTGCAATCAGAAAGCGCCCGGATGTTCATTTGCGTGTAGCTAATCACTAAGTAGCAGAAAGAATGAAAAATTCCTCGCGATCACTATCATCGCCGATCAGATGCCGTGCATAGCGTGTGGCTAATTGCACGACAGAAAACCGGAAACTTTGCGCTGTCGGGTTCTATCACTGCGAGCGGCGGGAACCGAGGAAACATAACCGCGAGCTGGTTATTTGTTGCTAAATGTGCCTTCCCTGGGAAGTACTATGTTTATAAAATCGTAGTGCTGTTAATACGACACATAAAAAATCCTAACTTTTTCATCGATCACTCACCGACATATCGGGGTCCCGAATGTGGTCATCGTTTCGCAATAAATCATTGTCAAAATTAGTGGCGGACCGTTAATTGAACACCACCATCACAACAGGTTGATTATCGATCTTCCAGTAATTTCAACTGGACCGACCGGTGGTCAAAACAGGCCCTTGAAGTGGCCTTCTCGCTGGGTGGGACTGGTTTTTTGTCGATCTTTCCAAATTATTCTTTTTCTAAAATCAACTATGCGCAGGTAGTGGGAAGGAGCACAAAATGTTATCCAAAGACAGACGCACCGGCCGTAATGAATGGCTCTAATTCGGAGCACCGCTTCGGAGAAGCTCGAACCGGATAAATCCGGCCGGGACGATAGGAGTGTTGTCCATTCGCCACACGCTCCGTTATCGCGCGGTCTCCTTTTTTGTGTATCCATATGTGAGTTTTCAGAATTTTTTGCTCAGTATTTAGCGCTTGTCACGGGTAGCCGACCGCTCTCGAATTTGCATGCTGTTTGCTTTGCCAAAGCCGCTTGTAAAGCAGAGGACACATTGGACACTCGATTATATTTCTTATATGCTCGGTTTTCCAGTCTTCGGCCGTGCTGCCTCGGATATTGCTCCCGCTATTCGTGTGCGCCCAAGCACTTGGCACGCGTGCCATAATTGCCAGGAGATGCTGCGGTAATGGGAAAGGAACTCTCGAGCCTCCGACCAAGTTGCGTTTACGCCGACGACCCCCCCAGCCGATTTCCAAAACTGGCCGAACTGCAGCCGAATCACGGACTGAAGTTTTAAAAATAAAAAATTCTCCAACGGGCCGTCGGCCGACCGGGACACCATAATTTACGACGTCCAACAGGTGTCTTGATTCAAACGCCGGCTGCCATTAGCCGGGCCGGGCGATGGTTCAGCTGTACAATATGTTGCAGCCGAGCAGGGTGCGTTGGTGGGTGGTTCACTCCTCGGCCGCCAAGAACTTCGTGGCCGCCATCTGTTGATACCGGTGGCCGGCGAGGGAACACCCAAAGCGAAGGTCACTAAGCAACTAAAATGGGTCAATGCACGATTCCGTGAAGCAAGACGCAACCGGTTTCCTACAGTGACGGGAATTGGTATATGTCAGCTGGATTTGTTATTAGAAAATCGACTAATTCCAATCACTTGATTGGTGCGAATTTAGTTTAATCATTTCTATAGCTGAGAACTAAAGTCTCCCCGCTAATGTCATTATTATTTGCCACCAACTTGAAATTGATGCACTTGTCAGGGTTCGAATTGACGCCTTACTACATGCCGCTTTGATGTTTTTGACTAACGAAACCACTTCTGACTGTAGACCGCTCGAAGGTCAGTGCCTCGTGTGGCGATCATGAAACCTTGACCTGGCGATTTGTCGACTCTCTTCGTCTCGGTCCGTTCGGTCTGGTTGCGTCTTAATTTTTACTTCCTTACCACTCGCGAAACGATGCCGCTTATCGCTTCGACGCCTGTGCCGTCTCTCGATGAATCACCCGATGGATGGGATGAGCGCAGTTCCAACAGGAAGATGGTGGCAGTTTTCCGCTCTCTGGCACAACCGTTGCATGCTGATACCTATCTTGATGCCACTTAATTTCGGACCGCGCTAGGCCACTCGGACACTTTATGCCCGGGACTGTTGCTACTGTTGCCTAATTAGCGGACACAGCGGGGTTGTCGGCGGCCAACAGTCTGACTGTTTGTAAAATGATAAAAAATATGTCTACCGTTTGCAACTGCCAGAGGAGCGCTGATAATGGATCCAGCAGAAGAGAAGCGAAGATCTTCCTTCTCTGAATTAATTTCGCAGGACATAGATCCTTGGCCGATTGCAAACCGGATGCGTCTTTAGGTGACGCCATATGAAAATGTAGAAGAGATTTAAATTAAGGCATTTTCTGAGCAAGTTAGCTCGGTTAATGTCATGTTCTAGATGCGTGTGTGCCGAAATTTGCCGAGGCGAGATGCTGCAGGCACGAGCTGTTGCCGTCCTGGAGCAGCAGCTATTCGGACGAAGAAGCTGACCGGCCGGACGATGGTGTGGCCGGGGTATTCAGAGCTCTATTTGCTTTCCTGGCTGGAGCGCTGTTTATCGAGCCCGGCCACGCTTCCCCGTAGAGATTAGCAGAAGAAGGAGGATACGCGAACTGCAGCAACACCCAGTTAGCAACCTCCATAAAGCGAGTCCATAAAAATGCTCCATCCGAGCGTCAAATATTTTTATGAACAATTTGAACGTCCATCGACCCGTCAAATGGTTTGTCAACTTTGTTTGGTTTGCTAACCCAATTCACACAATCCAACTTCGCTGTCTCCCTCTCGTTTGGTCCGATTCAAACATCGATGATGTCGGAGGTTGATAGTTCGGTCTCTGGGTTGTGAGCACCAGATTCTGAGGGGGAAGCCAGCACGGTCATTAGGGAAGCAATTTGAGCGTACACAACCGCCCACAAGAGTTATGTACGATTTCCGGAGGTGCTATAATTACGCTCAATATATGTGCGCAGTACGCCCCTTGATCGATCGGACAATATCGGACACGTTGCGGGCGCACACTCTCGACTTCATCTGCATATAAACTGAAATGCACAACGACGGCGACACCTCGATCGGTGGCGTAGGTGTTAAGCTGCCTGCCCTTAATTGCAGCACTGACCTCTGTCCTCATCGAAGCGCCCGCATCGAGGAATGTCGTTGCAACAGTGGGCCGCGGGAAACCAAGCGAACCGAGTAATAACATCTCGCAGTGACCAAACCACAAACAACAGAGCGTGTCGAAACCGACGGCTTTTTACAATTAATTTTAATACCGTTTCTGCTCCGATTCAAGCCGAGTAATGTAAATAGTCCCGAGCGCAAGTGACCGCTCAAGCAGGGAAAGCAGCTTTTCCCCTTCGCACAGCGGCAACGGAACTAAATTTAATCATCCGGATTTGCACGCCGCCGACTCGCCTGGCCTTGTTCGGAGGGGTTGATACTGTACCCACTAGGTTGTCGGGACTGCACCGAACCGGATGGCACAGGTTTTCGGTTTCTAAATATACAACCGACCGGTCCGGTCGGTGGCCCAACCCAGTGTAACGTTAATCGGCCAAGTGTTTGGCCATCGTCGCTCGGCCCGAGCTGCCAAAGCTTGTGACAGGTCGATGGGAACCGATCCGTGGGATTATCTCTCTATCATGACTTATTCGGGGCCACGTGGCTTTCTCCGGCCCGCTGACGCATCGCTCGTTGGCCGATATTTATCACAGTGGTTGATATAACTTTAAACGCGATGCAACTGGGTGCGTAGAGATTTAGTTTTATCACTCGCCCAGGATACACTCCAACGGTAATCGGGGCACACCTTGGTCGGGGCTGATAAGATGGGAGCACCGTCGTCGTGATTGCATCGTAAACACCCAGCGGGTAGATGGATGCTTACACAAAATGAAGGCCCGCGATGGCGCACGGCGAAGTGCTCAAATTATAGTCCATCAGATAACGAGGCTAATTGTTAATGCAACTGCACACACCGTGAATGTGCGAATAATTCTGGGCCATTTTAATACACTTACTGTCACCGCTAACAGTTGCCATCGCTATGTAATTTTCGTTGCAAATACCGGCCGCTCACCTAGCACTTATCGGAACCACCCGCAAGGTAGAGGGCACCGCAATCAGGGCTATGAAAATAGATAACTCGGGAGGCGCTGAATGCTTGCTGTGCGATAGCTAATATTCTTCCCTTTTTTTACTGTTGCCAGGTCAACTTATGCTGTTTTATACCATTTTCTACATCGTACTCGCGGCGCTGTATGCCATCTGCATGCAAGGACTGCTCGTCACACTGAATCACCAGTATCCGCGGTGGCAACTGGACGAGTCTCGCATCGGCACCAATCCCGGTGTTACCTTCCGGCCTCGTGCGGGTGGCATGGAGGGTGCGCTAGAGATTCAGTACGTGGCGGCAAACAAAACCGATGTTTCCGGCTGGGTCGATCTGATCAACGAATTCCTAGAACGTAAGCACGCACGGCCGATATCGCCGATTTGTCTGGAGTGTTTACCATCGCGCACCTCTTGTAGCGTACACGGACCGGACGAAGCTGCCACCCGGCACCAACCAGGTCATCTGTGACTTTGTGACCAACCCGCCCCGGAAAGGAGTGTGCGCGTTTGATGTGAGCAAGCTAGGACCTTGCACGGCGGACGCCGGTTTTGGATACAATCGTTCCGCTCCGTGCTTCTTCATCAAGCTAAACAAGGTAGGTGGCGGTTTTGAAACATATTCAAAAGTATTCCGTCTTTCGGCCCCTCCGATAACCGTTCCAATCCACGGCACAGATTTACAACTGGGAGCCAGAGTACTACGATAACGTCGAGGATCTCCCGGCTGATATGCCCGACGATCTCGTGGGGTACATAAAATCGCTGAAGGAGGTCGAACGCAAGCAAATCTGGATATCGTGTTTGGAGGACACCAAGAGCGAAGAAAAATTGCTCGGTCCGATCGAGTACTTCCCGAGCCGAGGACTACCTGGCTACTACTACCCGTACCTGAACCTCGAAGGATACCTCAGTCCGCTCGTGGCAGTTCAACTTGCCAGACCGCAACGTAAGTGACCACCGTGTAAAACGATTCGGACACCTCTTCATCGAACGTTTCGTTTGCAGCCAAATCGACAATCAACATCGAGTGTCGCGCCTGGGCAAAGAACATTATCTACAACGGTGGAACCCGCAACCGCCTAGGATCAGTGGTAGTGACCATGCGCATCGATTAGATGCGGTCCAAGCTGTTTTGTGTGGCGGAGTGGCGAGCAAACGTGATCGGGCTCCGCCGGTGCAGCAACGCACATCGGGAACCATCGCTTCGAGAGGACAGCCGAGCCGATAGTTCCATGACCTGCCACGACGATGTTACTTAAAACGCGAAGGAGTGTTACGAAGAGGTGCTTAGGAAAATAATGTAAAATAAAGTATTTACGTTGAGTTTTCCTGATGTTCGTCCGTTTTTGCCGCCGCGTTTGCGATACGTTTTTACAAAGTCCGAGACCGTTGAGCGTAGAAATATTGAAATATTGCATCGAAACAGTGGACGGTGAAATGATTCACCTGCGTGAAATATTTCAACCGAAGGGACGTTTTGAAAAATAACCGTTTTACGTCCACGTGCTTCCAGCGTTAGGAGCAGTTATTTTACAATTTTAACATAGCAAGCGCATTCCAAGAGATCAATGATTGGAGTTCTTTGGAGTGATAACGTTATTGAAAGAATCGATGGAGAGGTTAGGATAATTTGAAATCGTTACAGCTGTTAGTAGTGTGTAGATTAGGAGGACTTAGGTAAGCTTGAAGGTACAATAAAATTCATTGATTGCTCGAAGTTCGGTGCCCTTTTGGGGTTTCGGTTTCAACATTCGATTGAGTAGCACAAAAAATAACGTATGAAGACCGCTCTCGCTGTGTAATGTGTGGTTGAGTTTTATTAGATTTTTTTGTTTGTTACTTTTCTTTGAGATTCTGACAGGCGAAATCTAACGTACGAAGATAGAAAATGTGTGGTATCTTGCGAACGTCGAAGCGTCGTTCTTTCTACTTTTTGTAACTCGTCCGGGTCCCGGATCTGCTTCACTTTCAACATTTTTTATGAACTAGATAACGGTTTTTGTTATTTTTTTCCTTTGTATCACGATGCGTTGAACCTACGTTTTACCTACGGACCGTTTGCCACCGCTGATCCGAGCATTTCAATCAATCGGTCTTAGTGTTGATCCTCCTGCACTGTAATGCAACGTCCACTTCCGAGTCACAAGCTTGTGGTCATAACTAGTCGGTCGCTTCGCAGCGAAAGTACACTTCCTCACACTTGGTTAAGACTATTTAAAGCATTGCTCATATCGATTAGTTTAACGATCTCATGATCTCCCTGGGCAGCGCCGGCATGAACAACATTGATTGCAGCATGACCGTCCCCCGTTCGATGGTCGTTCGGCTTCACTCTCACTGCCCTTCGGTTTATTGTCGCATCGAATTAATCACACTCTTTATTACTTTTACGGCTCCTAGTATAACACGATTGCTTGTAGGATGGATTTGACCACTGCTTTTAGGTTTCAAGATCCTATCGTTTGGAGTAGAATATTTGTCCTCTATTGCTTTCGTAGCTGTCCTATATCTCGTGGACCGTCGGTCTTCGCTGTGCGAATTAAATTTAGAAAGAAAAGTGCAACTGCGAGGAATGATCGTATCATGTAAAGTGATGCTCGTCGGCAATGAGTGCTTCTTCCCCGTTCCATTTTTTCCGTGCCACAGAGCTCTAACTTTGCCCCAACAATTTCTTAGTTCTCTATCGCTTCAGATCTAGTGGACATCACAAAATCGTTATCACAAAATACTATCTGGTTTCGTTGCGTCGCGCTACGGTGCGTTGTGGCTACCATTATCACTGCGTGTGCTTACTAGCTGCCCGACGGACTGGACCCTAGTTCTCCCGCCACGGATCCGTCTCACGGTACATACGGTCGACGTTCTCCTGGAGAAGTTTCTGTTGCTCTGTGGAAAACGGCAAGTACAGTCCTTTGGCCCCCGATTCGTGGGAAAAATTCAGTTACGTTACCTGCCGATAGATTGGCGATAACCGCCTGCTTGACGAGAAATTCGTTGCACAGGTCCCGTGACAAACCGAACGCGTGCATGTTGCAGGTGAAACTTCTGTGAAAGAAAAAAAAACGCCCGATGAACTCCAAGGGTTGGTACAATGGGATTCCACCGGTTCCGTACCCCAGCTGGCCAAAGCTCAGGTTCTGGTGGTAGTGTTTGTCCTCTTGCAGCTCGGCCGGATCAGTCCGATCGCAGGCACTGGTCGATGAGGAACGTTCCATTTCCGGCACGGCTAGAGTCAGGGTTCCGAGTGGCCCCTCCTCAGCAGCAGCACCGGTGGACGGATCGATCACGACGGAAGCCTTCGGTGAGGGTTTCGCCGGGAGATGCTTCGTCGGTGGCACCGGTCGGTGCTTGCGCTCCGTTTGGAGTGCATCGAAGAAGGCCGCATTCCAGAACCGTAGCGTCTGCCAGATCGGCTGATCGCGCAGATAGGTGTACAGATACTCCCGATACGGGTCACAGCCCGGGACATCGACTGCGGTTAGGGAAAGAGAGGGGCACCCATTAACGCACACCTGTGCAGTAGATTGCGCATGGAACTCACTGTCATGGTAGAAGGTAAAGCACATGTTCATAAGAGTTTTGGCCGGAGAGTAGTCCTCGCTTTCCGCACACTCGAATAGGACGATCGCAAAGTATTGGATCAGCGAGTAGAACGTCGACTCGTCGACGCGCTTCGTCTTGGCTCGTTGCGCGTTCACCAGACGGGAAAACCACAGCCGACCGGTTTCCGTCTGCGAAGGAAGTGGAACACATTATTGTGCGGAAAATCCACTCGAACTGGAGCTACCAAAATTCCGTGACTATCGATTGTGTTGTTCTATCATTTGTTCTTCAGCACGCAAACTCTCGAGAATAAATCGATTTTTCACGCAACACCCAGCCACCAGATCCTCCTCAGGTCATTAAGTCGTGTGCAAAAAAATTTATGCGCCCTTCGACGCACAGGAATGCCGCGTGGAATGCCGTCCACTTACCCGTGCGTACTGTCCAAAGTCCGACTTCAGCTGCAGCGTTACGCTGCCGCTGTCGTGGAAGAGAATTCGCACGAAGCGTTTCATAAAGTCCAGCACGGCCTCTTCCGACTGGCTGTCGAGGCTGATGGACGATGCCCACGATGGCACCGAGTTCTCCGACTCGGACCGGATCCACATCTTCAGCTCGGACGACTCCAGGGTGCCGCTGAAGACGCACGACTCATTGTCACTTGTTGAAGCGCTGCTCGGAATGCCTGCGAGAGCGAAAGGGCAAGAGCTAGAGCGAGAGCGAAAGGCACACCGGAAAGCGTGTGATGTTACGCACCTAGCGGTGGATCCACTCGGCCACCGAGACAGGCGAAGTCTCGTGCCGGGTGAGCTTCCGGTGTGTGGAGGCTAGCCGCCGGTCTGGCTTCGCCCGCTTGCTCTTCCGCTAGCCGAGGTCCACCGCCGCCAGCGGACGGTTGAGGCGAACGGGACTCGAGCGAGTACGAGTTGTTGCTGTAGTTGCTGTGGCTGAAGTCGGCACTGATGCTGTGCGAAGGGGCTCGCTCTGCCCGGTCGGCGTTGTTGGTGGTTGCCGCCGCCGTTTGCTTTGGCACCGGCTGTGGAGGAGTACTCTGCGGTGGCACCACTACGGTCGGGAAGCATATTTTTCTCGCATTAAATTCAATCAGCTACCATGCCGACGGCGGACTGCAGGATTCTACTCCCGATCCCGATACGTACGGTGCGAAAAGGCAGGATTCCGGTAGCGGCCAGATAGCACCTCCTCGTGGGCCCGCCGTTCCTTCGCCCGACGCAGCTCGTAATCGATCTGCTGTTCACCGCGGCCATCGTCTGCAACGAGGAGCAAGGTTGGCATTCGGTTAGTTATGTAAATTAATGAAGCGAGTAAAGAAAACGGAAAAACGACGAACAGATACCACACGACACTACGGAACTACTGCCATCGGGGACGGCATACCGACCGGGATGCTTCGTGTTGGACGACTCGTACTTCCGGCGCAGCATATCGTCCACCTTTATCTGGTTGCGGTTGGCCGTCGTTTCGGTGTCGGAGGACGACGACAGGCTGAGCGCAGCATCGATCTGGGGGAGATGGAAAAAGATGAAAGAATTTACCCTCGGGAATGCGAACTCCGAGCTCAAGTGCATTTATGAGGTGCATTATGCATAAATGATTCAGGGCGCAACGCCCTCGTGATATATGATGGTTGGCTTCCGTAACTATGCAAAATCTTAAACAGGCGTAATGGAATTTATTGAAGCACTTGGAATCAAAGTAAAGCTTTCTTCAATAACACCAAGCATTAGATTTAGCAGTTAACGATTTAGCAGTTAACAAATTAAAACAAATTATGTTCCTTAAATCGGCATACACCCCAACTATAAAACATGGACCGTAATATAAACTCTAAGCTAAGAACTATTGTTATTTGCGTAACTGTTAATGCTAATGTAACGTCGAACGTTTGAGATACTACATCAATTTGAAGATTCCACTGAAAAGTTCGATTAATTTGACTTGAAAATGACTGGTTTGAAAACGAACAACTCAATTAGAGAGCAAAAGACTTCCTCTAGAACCTGGTCGAGAAACGGCCCCGAAGTGGGTGCTGATTTTGTTTACATCATCTACTGGAGGTCCTCTGTTGTCGACAATCATCATCGCCGATCCTTCATTCCCATGCTACCCACCGAAGAGAATCAATTTCACTCAAGGACGGCACCGGGAGCCCTTGAATGCTTTCAATTGAAAATCAATCACAGAATGGAGAAGACCATTTACCGGCCCGTGCAACGTGTCCTGAATGGTATCGTTTCTCCTGATGTCCTGAAGACCTTCCCAGCGCCTATAGTTTGCCGCTGTAGTCCCTTTTATGTTGGCTAAGGCGAACGAATGAGCGCCGGATTCGTGTCCTTCTACCGTATCGGTCATAAGGGTCACTTAAAACCTCACGTCGTTGACCTAGTTTTAGGGGAAGTAACTTTAAAAATAAAACCAATTCAAAATGCTCCGCTTAAGCAGCCGCTATGCTTTGAAGTATTCGTTCGCACGGTATTACAATAACATAGGTCGTGGATTTCATTCCGAAGGTTGAAAGTGGTTCTTGGAAAACTCTTTCACAATAGGGCATTCGATTCCATTGCTTACCATGCTCACCACCATGGGTTTGTCCGAAAATGTCAGTCAGTCATGAAAAAATCGGTGTGTCCACTCAAACCATCAAGCGGACAGGTGGCTTTTCCTGGCTTCTGTACCGACCCGAGTGTGGGTGATAAATTATTCACCTCACTAATTGAAGTTACAAGTTGAGGCAAATGCTTACTAGTAATATTTTACGGGGGAAACATTTTTTACGTATGTAGCATACATTTTTCATTTGCGAAGCCTACGAAGTGGTTAACCTGGCTTATCGACACTTGGCAAGAGCTTACGAATGGACGAAAATGGTACATAAAGTCATCATCACCATCACATCATCGCCATCACTATCAGGGCATAGGAGGTGAGAAGCAAGAATAAGTATCCATTTTACTTAATTTCATCACGATAGTGATTCGGTTATTTTATGGGCACCTGCAACCGGCAGGTCACCGGTTTTTTCCGCATTGGTCGGGATGGTCGGAAAGTTTTAAGGTCACATCCGACCGAGCGAAAATCTTCTCACCTTGAGGCCGAAAAACCACTTATCTCCAACTTAAACAGCCAATTGAGAAGCTCGCCTTCACTATCGCCCCACGGCGGTGGCTTCGTTCGCTCGTGCCACTATCACGCCCCGAGAGCCCAAGACAAACTTCCATAAACACCGATCAATATCTCCGAGGAAAGCCAGGCTAAGCCACGGCACGGCCACGCTACTCTGGTTTTCTTCGCCGGCTTTTCCGCACCATAAATTCCGTGCTTTATCCGAGCACAAAAAGCCGATAGCCGGTCGGAACGGTGGAGCACGATAACAAAAGCCAAAAAAAAACCAAGAGCCGAACCCGGTAGAGCCTCCGTCCTGCCTTCATCACCGGTGTTTTCGGCGGTGTTCGCCGTGGCTGCGTACAATCGACCATGCGCCTCCATTAAACTCACAGCATGCTGACAGAGCGCGTGCGAGCCGGTTGCTCACTTCGTCGAATCGATCTTTTTCGGCATACAACTGCACACCGGGGAATCGCTCCACGGCACCGCAACCACGGTGTGGTGGCCCCAGAATGATTGGTGTTTTGTTTAAGCGTCGCATAATTTATGCAACGTTCGCGCCACGCCGACCAACAATATCTCCGGATTCGTGCAGTGTAAGCGATAGGACGATTGGACGTCGGAGCACTGTCCGCAGGCACGTTCGAGGCGATGATACCTCCACAGCCGGGCTCTCGGGCCGCCGGCCATTGCACTCTGTGGATTGGGGAAGCGAACCATTTTCGTTACCGGTGCGCTAAGCTGTAAACGGCGCGGTGACAATTTGTTTCCACAATTAGCTGCGAATTGAGGTTAAACGAAAGCGGATCCCGCACGTGATAACACTGAAGTGGAAGATCGCGGTCCACACCGATCTACAGCCTGCATGCTTCTATCCAGAAAACTTGCTTCAAAAACAATTGAATAAATGTGAAAATGGCTTTGCGTTTCCGTCAATCATAGTTAAATCATGCCAGAATTTATCTTTTTCCTTGACAGAATTAGTAAGGAAAATATTTATTGCCATCGTAGCGTGCATCGTGAATGTCAACTCATCTACCGCGGGTCCAAAGAATGAATCAAAATCAGCTGATAGCAGTTTAATGTATTACCTCGAACCCTCATCTATATTCATTTAGGCGACGATCGATAGCCTTCTGTCAGCCAAGTAGCGGTACTGTAACGGAGCCTCCTCTGAGTGGCATTAAATTTATGCCATCCCTGAAATAAGTTGATTTACCCCGAATTGATCGCTTTCACTGTAACAGTGAAAGGATACAAAATTAAACGTTACGAAAAGTGGCGGCAGTAAATCTAATAAAATGAATACCCATACTGCATTTGACGCAGCTGCGATAGATCTTTCAAAATGATGCTATTATTTAACTATTTTTGATTATAAGTTGTAAGCCGGATAAATAAGTAATACACTATTTTAAAACATAAACGAGAAAGAATATGTGATAATTCTTAGCATATGTAATCATTACCAATATAAAGTTAGATTGCAAGAAAATAAAAGATTAAACATACAAATTAAAAGCCTCCAACCGAGCCTACGCTTTCCGTCTCGAAGGAGGCCGCTTGCGTGACCTAAAGATACGGAACCAGTTCGTAGAGGTACCAAAGCCGCTCGACATTTCTTTCTCCGTAGTCTGGCTGCCAATCAATAACGAGTTTGCTCCATTCACCGGCGACTTATGTTTCAACATCTGCTTCCCTTGGTTTCTGGCGTTGTGGTTAGTCTTAACCACGAAGGACGGACCAACACTGCAAGATCGATCCTAGGCCCGCCGGTGAGTGAGTCAAATCATCAGGTTTCTCGGGCAGGCAAATCCATCCGTGAAAAGCCGCGTTTCGTAGCGCCAGCAGTGTGGTGGGCTCATTTGCTTGCGACTACGACTTGCGGAAGGTTCACCATTCCGCATTGAGGTTGATTTTTCACATTTCGTGGTCCGATTAGATTTGATTACAAATTGATTTGCCACCATAATTGATTTAAGGTGGAAAATGGATGCTAGAGAACCAACCTCACGAACCAGAAAATATTACTATTCATACGCTTATGTAACGGGCAACTTGTGTTTGACTTAATGATAAATAATTCATGGCTGAGCGATGCAGAAAACCTGTTACGGTTGTCGTTTAGTCGTTTGGCTCGGTTTTCTGCATTCAAACGCACAGAACTTATGGGTACGAATGCTTTTGGTAACAAAGTTTATTTTCCCTTCAATTATTGCTTGTAGCTGATTTTAAAATAAACAATTTTCCATTAAATTCTAGCAAATAGCAATGGCAAACAATCACATTTTGGAGTAAGAATATTGTAGTTTGATTAGAGTGAAACTAACACTAACGACAGCACTAAAATTAAATTAAAATGCATTCGGGTGAATCAATTTCTCTGGAGAAGTAATTAAAGCCAAGTGTTACCTCAGGAGCGTTTCTGTGTGATAGCGATAAAGTGCTGATAAGTGTTTCGCAAAGTTTGCTCAACGACGATAGCGAGCGAAACTTGAATACGAAACGCTCCCCAGTGACCTTCTCCCGGCGGAGGTTGATTTTTCACCTTACGACATAACCCTGAACTGAAAGTGCCGCTGGTACCCTCAACTATCAGCACGGTTTAGGAATGTCGTAGAAAAAAGGCGAAGACTCGTGAAGGTTTTTGCGGTGTAACGCTAATAAAGGTTTGAAGGTCGCAGTGAGGTTTAGATAGAACAAAATGAAGAGACCAAAACCAATAAAAGAATATTAATTCAAAGAGCTTTAGTTAGATTATATTAAAATTTCGCTATCTTAATAATTCAGGACCCAGCGTAAAAATAAATAATTAAAAACGATGTTATGCAACAGATTTATAAACGTTTGTTATTTTAGTTTTAAAATATTCTAAACCGAAACCAGATTCAAGAACACGGGTATCGGGTATTGAAAAACATCAGAGATTGTCGATGATGGCGCATAAAACTATAACAGAATGTCAGACACCAAAAACAACTAAACGATGTTTTCGACATCAAACATTGTTTAAAAAATAATAGACTAGTTACGTTTAATGATTTAAATGTAGCCATGAACATGAAAGAAAAATAGTTTTACAATTAAGAGAAAAATCAATGAGGCCAATCGCTGTTCACGGCGTCGAACAGCTGATTCAATTAGCACGCTCACTCGTCCTGGTTCGCGAAGGTCCGCTCCTTTTTTCGCGCTTCCATTGCTCATAAACCGGGCAGACACGTGTTGGATGGGCAAGTGCACTCTCTCGGTACAATGTCCACTTACGCTAATTAGTAACACCATCTCCAATGTTTCGCAAATGTCACCGTCGCGTCGTGGGTACCGTCGGCAAAGAAATCTTGCCCTTTGGGTCACCTCGCGACCTTCGCCGTAATCAATCAACGCCACGCTGCATCTTAATCTTCAAGGACCACAAACACTCACTGTATTTTGTGTTTGTCACTTTACATTTTCTGTTTAAATTTAGTGAATGAACCGCTAGACTATTGGAATCTTTGACTCACCTTGTTCGAAATACCGTTGATGATCTCCGTGCTGTTCCCGAGCACGGACAGAAACTTTGACTTGATGGCACTCGGTGTTCGGCCCATAAACGTTCGCAGCCGAGCAGTGGCCGCATCCCGGGGACTATCGGTGATGCTATCCGTGTGCCGGTCACGGCCTGCACCGTTCGCCACCGGGTTGGTGCCCTCGCTACCAGTTGTGCCGTTGCCCGGAACAGTCGCCATCATCGTGCTGCCGTTGCGTTGTGACACCAGTCGGCCAGCGGATTTCGGGAACGTTGAAAACCCGGTGCTCTCATCCATCGTTGAAGTTTATAACTTACAGCGGCCACTAGTTTACTCCAGTTAATGAAAACTGACACACACTCAAACAAACACACTGAAACTTTGACGGATTCTTATCACCGAACACAAGTAACACAGGCCATCGGTAACCTAACCTCAATCTCACGCTAGTTTAGGCACGGGAATTAGACAACTTCAACAGTCGCGATAGCTGACGATTGCAGGGAACTATCGAACACCCACCCTCTTGGGTGGAGGGGACTTGCGCTGTCACGTTTGCAGTCGGTCGCACCTTGGCACCTCGTGGTCTCGTTGCTCCCATTGGGGGCCAGATTAATTTTGCTTGATTTTTTATTGTCAAACGATGGCTTCCGCAACACGTCGTTATTGCTTACAGCAGCAGGCCACACGGTGTGTGTGTGTGTGCGTGTATGTGGTTAAAGGCCACGAGGGCCGCTGCGGCACAGGGGAAAATGGCCCGCACGCCAGAAACCCGAGGAAACCGATCGGAACCGCATTATGTCACACATCGCTCGCTGGCACATTCGAGGGCGAGGCCTCGGGCAGGGTATCACCAGTTGAAAGGCGTACTAGGCACAGTGTAATGTTTTCACATCGACTTTGGAACCAAAGCAACAGCTCCGACCCACACCGAGCGACCGTCCATTGGCGGGGGCCTACGGACGAAGCTGCACATCGAGCGATAGTTACGCGTAATTACTTAACACCAAAACACGCGTCACGACGCAACGCCACGGCACGGCGTGCGTGCGTGCGATGTTGACCGATATTTTTTACATTGAAACCGAAAAAAAAATTGCGATCGTGGGAGACAGAGAAAGAGAGAGATAGCGAGGGAACGCGCAAACGAAGGTCGGTGAGAAAATTAGCACAAACTCCCGCAGTTCGGCCACCAGACATCTACCCTACGGAAAAGCTACGAAACAACTGATCCACTGCGGCGGACCCAACCACGAGCCGGAACGAAGTTCGTCGAAATTTGCAGAGAAAACGTAGAGTGAGGGCCACATACCAACAGACACTTATACACACGCACACACAACCACGTAGTAATGGTACCGTATTCGGGTGGCGGGAAGAGTTCCGTTCTTTAAAGTAAAAAACCTACCCACTAATGAAGTATGAAAAAGAGGATATCCTTTAACAACTTAAAGAATAGAAGTGCAGAAATATTTTTGGTAAATATTGGTAATCTGCCAAATTAATATCATAAAACTCCTCTCCGTCCGTTTGAACTGAGTCGCGGGATTTCCCCACTTTCTGTGGTAGTTTTTTTGCATCTTTCATCCTTCTATACCTTCACTCTGTTACTCGTAAGCTCGCCTTTGTTACACGTAAGCTTCCTTATTGTAAATATTTTAATGTTAAGATTCCGTGGCGAGCCTGACGGCAAATACCGGTTACTACTAATCTAAAATTAAAATTAAATAAAACGGAACTGACTTTAATATTCTATGGCCGATCCTAACAGCACTAAGGGCATCTTGCTGCTACTACTAACTACTAGGGTTGTAAAATACGGTTGTTTCCATCACGGCATGAGTTCTATGAAACGTCAAACTTCGTGCTACATACACACACCCACCGGTGAATGTGTTGGTTTAGCTACGAAAGTCACAGGGTGTTTCAAACCGACTTGAAAGTGCGGTTGAATTTCCTTTTTTACGTTTTTTTACCACTCTTGTACTTTCGGTGACACTTTCACACTCGTTCGCCATTCTATTTTCTAATTAATGACATGAACAATAAACGACAGACAACAACTCGTCCCACCGTGGTTCGGAAAAATCAGGCCAAGTGTCAAACGGTGGCGAATGTTGCCGGTTTTCGCGCTCGTGTCGGAAGCTTCTTCCGACGACGCCACGACGGAAACACGACGCCCACTCGGTCTGGTTGATGGTCTTCGCGCGTTTGTTTTCATCCGTCAATCAAAAAGGTATCCGGCGAAGGGTGTTGCGAGGGTTCGACGTTCTTTCAAACGATACGAATGTGGTGGTGCTGGCGAACGTGTGATAGTGTGTGCGTGGGCGTTTCATTCGGGACGACTGTATTGGTCCTGGGGACACCGAACGAGGCCATAAAAACAAACGCCGCATTGATGCTTCAGGCCGCGAGAGAGGACCGCGTGTTACGTTCGTACGGAAACAAATGTTATTTGGCGCGCCAACACACAGACATAAACGCCGAATGGGACGGTTCGGAAAAGGGGTAAAGGTTAGAGAAAGATATAAAGCACAAGGTTTGTCTGTCAATGGTCCTAGGGCAAAGTGTGACGGAAGCGTTCGTTGGCTCGGTCCTAGAGTCGATGACAGACGCCAACAAACAGACCTCTGAAGCATTAATTACTTTTGAGGTAAAATTAGCATATATTTAGAAGATATTTACGTATACTATTGCATAATCAGAAAATGGAATTTTTTTTACTGTAAATGTTGAACGACTAGCCAAACCCAATGCTATAAACATTTTTACATGTTTTCAATGGTATTTAGAATCTTATATTAATATATTCTGACACCCTTTACTACCGGACCAGGAATTAAGCATGGAAATGGCTGGCGCTTTAATGTCACGACGCAATTTGCACCCAATCGTGGAACGCCGTGCGACGACACGCCACCAGGCGTCTCCATCGGGCGCTGCAGCGGGACAACATTAATCGTCTGTCACTTACCAGCCATCTGCCCTCGCCCTACCACTGTTTCGATTCCAAACCGTCCGCCGGTGTCGAAATGTGCAACAGCAACTCGGTCGGGTGAGCAAAACATGAGACGACCACGACCGAAACCCGTAGACCGTTAGCGGCTAAAGTTCGGCTAAATTTAGTTTCAAATAGCACCGCCTATGGCCCAAGCGGTACCGTTCTGCGCACAATCGCTCCTGGCTTGGGATTAGAACATTGGTCGATGGTTGTCGAAATGACCAGAAAGCGGTCGATTTTAGCCGCTATTCAAACTGTGGGTTATCAATTAATGGATTTAAATTTGGAATAATGGATGTATTAATGGATTTAGCGGGCCTCGATACATCCTTAATAATAATTATAATAAGTTGAATATTAATAAAACAGCGTTCAAATATCGAGTTTCATTTTCACGACCATCGTGGACAGTCTCTTGGCCGGTCTTGCCGAATGTACACAATCGAAAGAGAAACCGAGAAACCATCGTACTTTCACTCAGATCTTCAACGGCTTGACTCAGCCTCGGCTTAGCTCAGCCCGTCCACTCGCTCAGTTAAGTGTTGGACGTCGGTGCGATCATACGTCTCGGTAGCGACCCTAGCAGGGTTTGGTCCGGCGGTGGAGTTATATAAAAAGGTTTTCCCTGCCATCCTGCAAGTGGCTGTGGATTGGGGGCCCCCAAGGTTTAAGGTTACAGGAACCGGAACGTGAGGAATCCCACTTCCAGTGCAGTGATTGTGAGCGAAACGACCACCACCGGCGGTGACCGAGTCAAGGAGGTGTCCGAGATCATCACGGATCCTTTTCGTGTTCGGCAAAGAAATCTAGATCCTTCGGAAGAGCCTCGTAGTAGTGCTTAAAACGAGTTGCATCAACGCGAGTGAAGCGAAAAAGGACGAAAAGGAATCGTGAATCCTCGATCGATTGGCAGTACACAAATCCATTGTCGATCGTGACGATCTGCACAATTGAAAAGTGGCCCGAAAATTAGTCATTTTATTAATATAGTGCTCCCCGGGCAACGTTCGTGCGGGGCACGGCTATGCAATTGAAATGAGTGTAAGTGTCGCCGGAGTTGTGCGGTGTCTCCACTGTCCACTCTCCGCGGTTTTCTGTGTCTGTGCGCGGCTGTGTCGTGTGCGTATGCACCAAGATTATATTAAAAATAGAATACCGGTACCGGTTTTAGTGGGTCCCGTGTCACACTCCGTGTGGTTGTGTGTGGCGAAAAGACAGGAAACGCAAATCATCCTGAGGCGACTGTTCGTCGCCTTATGGCAATTAAATCCATCTTAACGAGTTCATTATGACCAAACTGATCGAAGAAACGAGACCGCGCGACCGGGAACTTCAGGGTGCGACAGGAGAAGAAACATGATAGACAAACTGTGACATTCCTAAGGCGGATTACTTAACACTGCGCAGACGATGGTGACTGGAGAGCTTAGCGGTGACCGTTGACAGATACGCCACGGTCGACGCCATCGTTGCAGACACATTAGCGGCCATTTTCATGTACAATTGGAATGCGGAAAACGATTGTCCTAATGAATGTCTTTCTCGATCTTTAAGTAACTTCGGAGTTATTACTAAATTGATTAGTGTTTTCATCATGATCGAACTGCAACTTTGTTCCTTAACAAATTCTCCAAAGCGGATTTGAATTGGAGTACAGTAAGACGATTTTAAAAGAATATGCTATTTCTGTGAAGTGTTAAGAAATATGTAGAAAGAAATTGTAAAGACTACAAACTTGCTAAAACATGGAATATATTTTAATGTTTTAAATAGCCAAACATTCCACAAATGCGTTCGTCACCAAACCAAGTAAAATAGACATCAAATCACAAATTTAAAAAAATGAATCTAATTGATTTCATTATCCCTAAAAACCCAGGGTTTCCGGTGTCAATTGGGTCGGCGCGGCTTTGTGAACTTGTGTAGAGTGCAAGGTTTTCCGATCGTTGCCTGCCAGTGAGTGACGACCAGCACAGTGTGCTTTAAATAAATTCACTTTCTAGTTCTTGGCATGCGTGTTTCCTTTGCTGCCAGCACGAGACTCACGCTGACGTCCACGGCGTTGACTCGCAGTGTCGATTGGCTTAGATAATGCCTTAGATCGTCACGAGGAAGGCATTCGCGGTTCCAGCAGTGGGACAAATGGAACGTTATTTTTGGAATCTTTGAATTCGATTCCATCCGGGCTCAGGTTGTTTGTGCTGTTACGCTTGAACAGGAGAAGAAATGGAGCAAACAGGCACCGCGCATGAGAGCTCGGGCCTGTCAAACACATGTGTGTCCCTTCAACCGAAGTTACAAATCAACTGTATATTTTGGGTTGCCGTTTAGAATAACACCGACTTGAAGAGTGCTGCCACATGGTTGCAGCCTACCGGCAACTTGTTGGTTTGAGAAACTCCAGAGAGCGTGTCGGGAATCTATGGTAACAGCTGAAACAAGTGTTTAGACAAGACATTCGAAACATTATCTATACAAGTCGAATAGTCTAGACAAGTTTTTATTACATTGATGTTTAGACAAGTATTTTGAATTAAAGAAGTGGACTAAGATCACGGTATGTGTAAATCAACATGCAGTGCATTTTAATCGTTTTCCATGTAAATGTCAAGCGAAACATTTTTATACGAAAATAGTTCTTTAAAATCTTTTGAACAGTGTACGTATACCAACGTAATGAACGTAGAAGTTAGGCTCGAAATCCTTAAAAAAGATCAACAGCAAACAGGCACCATGCGCCTCCATTCAATGTGTATCGGCGTTCGATGGGCTCGACTATTTGTAGCGACCGACATTGAAAGCAGTGAACTAAAATAAACACAATCTTTTTACTCGAATTTCAACGGCTCAAGCAAAATGAGCAGTAGCGAGAGCCACTTTCTTGATACGCTCGTTACAGTCCTTACCACCGCAACATCGTGCGTAGTGTACGGTTCCGATCAGCATCATCAGTGTAAATAGAGTTTAAAAATAAATCTTACACACTGCTAGACGCCGCAAGCACCGGCATTTGTTTAATGTTTCTCGCATCTATCGTAATCGAGGTCTGATAAGCATATGGTTTTAAGTGTCTCTTGAAATTAGAAATTAGAGCTTTTTTGGGCCTCATTTATAGGATTAGTTTGTGTAAAGCAAATTGCATCATTCGACATACTTTTTGGTCATGTCTTGTAAAAGTAACTTCTAAGACTATATTTATACTTTGAAGATGTGGAAGACACTGCATTACACAAGTGTGCCTTATTTTAGTACAACATTTAACACACATCGTACCTTAATGGCTTTCTTCAAAACAGAACTCACGCCCAACTACTATAAACCAAGCCGGTATGGCGACCAGTCAGACGAACAGATTTCGCGGTGGTCGCAATATGCCTTCGTGGGTGGTAAGCACCAGAAACAGGAAACGTTCCAGCACAAAAAACTATAAATTTACCAATACATCCCCACAGACCGGAAGCAGTGACCGGGTGGGACCTCCGCCTCCACCGCCACCAATAAATACCGATCCAGAGTATGAAGTCATCGACGTCGTGAATCAGCAGTATTCCAATGCGCCCCCTCCAGTTCCACTGAAGTCACAAGGTACCGCACCCACTGCCACTACGGATTTGAAGGCCAAGAGTTTTCTCACTTGACATATTTTTATCATGGACCACGGCAGACATTAAACGGCTCACCGTGATGAAGTGTGATCTGTGCGGATCGGTCACGCCCGTCGTGCGCTGTGAGCAGTGCGATCAGAACCTATTCTGCGCTTCCTGCGACGATCGCTACCACCGTCATCCGAAACGTCAAACTCACGTCAGAAAGGTAAGCGAGTGGGACTGGGAGAGTGCGTCATTGGACAGATGTAGTTCGTTTCCCCATGATCTTCCTATTAGGCGCATGATCTTCCGTAGCTCTATGTGAACCACTCCACACAACTAGCGGCGATCCTCGCTTCTCCTATCTCTCCGGCGCACACCGGTTGTGGTACTTCGGTTAAGCCATTTGTAGTTGGAGTTATCGCATAAACACCGTCCCTTAATCATCTCTTGACTCCAGTGGTTTCCATCTTTTCGGCTAGGTAGTAGTCCGATCAGCGTTACTTGTCCACTAGAAGATTAAAAGTCCATTAGAATTTCCGTTCCCTATGTAGAATTCATAAGTCTCCTGATGTTCAGAAGTTCATCGCAAAATTCATTCGTGCCACTCGATCGCTCGATCCTTGTCCCAAGTGCAACTTCCGGTCAATGTTGTTCTTGCTCTTCCGTTTATCCGCAGCCCGTTGAGCCGCCGGCGCCCAGCATGGTTAAACCTCCGCTGCCCCCAAAAGGTGAGGCCGGATCGAGTGGTCCGCTGCCGCCGCCGAGGAGGAAGACGCGGCCCGGAAGCTTCCATTTTCCCAGTCCCCTGGTGGGCCGCAAGCAGGATCAGGTACGCTGCTGCACTCTTTCTTGAGGGCGCTCACTTGAGGCGCTGAAACCATGAACCACAAAGTCTTACCACTGGATCACAGGGAAACGTACGAAACATAGCACAAACCGCAGCGGCTTTGAGACCAAAAGTCTAGTACCGATCGGATCGAACAATTAAACCAAAGCTATAGAAGGGACAGCGCTGCGTTCCTTCAATAACCCACCCTCCATCGGAGTGTCCTTGCGAATGCCTTTCCAGAGCTTTGCCCTAACCTATCCATGAAATGAGCGAATAGCGATCGCCGAGCGTTACATTTTGTCCATAACCTTGTTCGATAGCTGACAGCTTCCATGCGTGCGTGATTACAACTAAATGTCAAATGTTTACGATACAGAATTGAACGAAATACAGTGACTCCATTTGCTTTACGTACCGTGCATGTGTGTTCTTTTTTATTTTAGTTAAGTTGCTTGTGCCCTCTGTGCGTTCGGCTGCTTCATCATTAACAACCGCCCAGCTAAAAATGGAAATTTTTCCAAGTAATTTGCCACCCAAAAATGCAAGAGCCAGTTCTTGACATTCTCTGCCATTCTGTTGACAATAAAAACGCCAAAAAAGTTGTCTAAATTTTGGGTACAATAAAATCTGGGAATGACTGTTCAAGTAGTTGAATACTATATTCCATTGTCATCGTCGTTCTGAAAAAAATACTTACGTTACAATAAATAAAACATTGCTTTGGACGTGCCCTCACCCTCAGACAATCCCCACAACCGTCCCTCAAGGATCGGGAGGATCGATGGAGCAACCGTCACAGCAGCAGAAGCCTCCTCCGCCACCGCCCAGCCCAGCTCTGTCCTTGCGCGAGAAGATGAACTCCCTGAAACGTTTCATCCATCCATCCAACCGGCCGTTGCCCGATCCGCCGGAGAACAAAATTCATTGTAAGTCCCTAGTTCGCACAGCCTATGAACAGAACCTCTTCTGTAGGTACCTACTTTGCAGCTTCCAACTCATCGATCGACAGTTCATCGAAGCGATCGCCGTCGACGCGATCGATGTCGACCACAATGGAAAAGATTCAAAACAACACGGCCGCCACGCTGGACCGGATGACGTTGCTGCAGCAGCGCTACCGTCAGCACCAGGAAACGATGAAATCGGACGGCGACCGTAGTCGTCGCGCAAGCCTAACGTCCAACACCGATCTACAGGTAGCTTGGTGCAGGATTACCATCTATTTTTTTAATTCCGCTGTTTGCTTTTTGTGTCACATTTGTGAATTGTCCCAAATCAATTGGAGTCACGCTTCGGACAAGTGTTTAGAAACACTTGCGTCAATCGACACCACCACCTACACGCCGTTTCCTGTGTGGTGGTTAATGCCCTAACTCATGTGCGCTTTTATCGTCATCGTTTCCATCCCACAGTCATCCGCTACCGAATCGTCAAACAGCTTCCGCAGCAAGCCATCATCCGCCACTTTTCAGCATCAGCCGTACCAACAGCAGCACCACCTGAGGCAACCGTACCTACACGGATCGCAGCAAGCGTTACCACAGACACAGCATCAGCAGCAACAGTTGCCGTCTTGGTTGAACGTTCCACCGCCGGCACCCAGAATGCGATCTGGCAGTGTCGCCTCCGGCATCAATCTGCTTACCGTGCCGGCTTTCGGCGATTCGGGTAATAATACCCCGTCTGTCTCTCCTACGCAGCACTCGGAGTTTGGCGACGCGCCCCTAATGCCGGGGCCCCGCAGCACCTCGGTGTTCAATCTGCATCAACAGCAACAGCAGCCGCAACCGAACATGTGGGGTTTCAGTCCGCTGCACCAGGTGAGCCCCCTTGGTCCTAAAAATAGCGCATACTGGTCGGTTATGAAACACCAAACGCAGACATGAGCATTAGGGCGGGTAGCAGTAGTTCGGACAGAAGAATACGAAGTAGACCCCATTATGATGATTTGGCTTACGTCTAATTAAAACCTATAGTAGCGCGGTCAATCATAGGTCATTATTCTAAGCAAGTTGGAGGTCGGAAGAATCTATAGAATTCAATACAAATTGTCTAAACGGGACGATACACGATCAGAACTGAAGTACGGATAAAAATAAGAATGGATTCAATTGACAAACTGTATCCGTTTCCAGGCACAGTCAATGGCACATTTCAATCCCATGCAGTGGAACCAAATGAACGCTTGGATGGCCCGTGGGTCACAGAACGGCTCGAACATGAGCCTGAATCTGCCGCCCCAGCATGGAGGCTATCCACCGGATCCGTTGGGCTACCCCCCGGGCTACGTCAACAACTGGGGCGGAATGTATCCCTATCCGATGGGAATGATGCCCATGATGCCAGGTAGGATGGACCCTTGTCTAGGGTAATCTAGGTTTCACGTGCTCCTAACGTTTCGTTTGGATTGTCTTGCCGTCCCACAGGTGTCGTGATGCCTCCACCGAGGTCTCGGGCAAACTCACGCTCCCGGGCCGGATCTCCAGCGCTGAGCAGCAAGTCGCGCAAGTCCACGATGTCGATGCGCAACGTAAACCGTAACAGCTTCGTGGGCGATCTGACGGACGACGAGGATTCGGACGACGAGTTCCACCGGACACGAGGTCGCGATCGGCGCCGCCGGGAACGGCTCAACTCGACCAGCAGCATCGAGTTCGAGGAGCCCGAGCAGAGGCCCGAGTTTGTGCGGGCTTCGAGCGTGAAGCACTCCCGTTTCTCCCGCCGGGTCGGTGGTTCATCGGCACGGTCACTGATCGATTACCCGGTGTCCCGGAAGCCGGGCCTACGGTACGAACGGGACGAGGGAATGCGCGAACGGCTCGACAAGCTGTCCGTGTCGTCTCCGCGCCCGAAACCACCGTCCGATTCGTTCACCAACGAGTCCGACCTCGAACCGGTGGACCCCAGGCGGGCGCCATCGAATCGTTCACGGTCGGGCAACGAAAGCGTAAGCTCTCCGCGGAAGCTCACCTCCGATTCCCTGACAAACGACTCCGACGTGGACTTTGAGAGAACACGCCAGGCTAAGCTGCGGGCAGCACAGAACAACTTATCCGCAGCTCGGCGCGTGACATCCGACTCGCTGACGAATGATTCCGAACCGGATCAGGTGCAGCGCCGAGGTCAGAAGCCTAAAGGCCAGGTGGCCTCCGTGGTGGCCCCAAGCAAGGCGAAGCCTCCAAGCTCGGAGTCTGAAGGGCACGAGAAGCAACGCCGAAAGAGTGAAACGAAGATGGTCAGCAAGATGGGAAGTCCCGTGCCGAAGAAGGTCCCCTCCGATTCGCACACTCCCGACACGGACGCCGAGCAGAAACGGCGGTTCGCTACGAAGGAGCAGCGTCAGCGGAAGCACTCCAGCACCGAGTTCATCGCCAACGAGTCGGACGAGGGGCCGAAGCCGGAACGCAAAGAATCCGCCCGGCACCCGCAGGTCGTTAACGGGACGCTCGAGTTCCGGAACATTTCGCCATCGAAGTCGGCGGGCGACTCGGACGAGCAGCGACACCTGAAGACGGTCGAGATCAAGAACATCATCAATGAGAGCAGCAAGGCGGATCTGCATGAGCTGAGCCGCTCGGTGCTGGAGGACTCGCCGCCGCCAGCCGCGCCCGTTGCGCCCGATTGTGAGTGGGAATGTGAGTTCTGCACGTACGTCAACGAGGCCGGCGTAAAAATCTGCGCCATCTGCTGTAAGACCGCCTCCATCTCGCTGGTTGCGGCCCGGTTGGAGCCTACCGATGGTGACCAGCCCCGTTCGCCACCGCCGGACGTCGTGCAGGAGACGCCCCAGATCACGGAGGGCAAGCTACAGATTATGCCGCCTCAGAAGTCCCCCGGTAAGCAGCTCACCGGCGATGTGAAGAAGAAAGGTAGGATCCGTAAAATATCCTTTTGGCCCGGCACTAAAGCGAAATAATCCGCCGTTCGCCGTTCACAACCCCATGCACGCACTCGCACGCACGCACGGAACGTACCCAGCCCCGCGAATAGTTCAAATCGTCCCCAAGATTACCTTACCAGGCACCCCCACAAGTAACCAAGTAACCAAGTCGCGACCTCTCGAGTAGGTTGTAAAGCCCCCTTCCGGTCCTGTACGATAGCTGTAGTAGTTTAGCGTTTGATTTTTGTGACCGCCCTTTCGTTTCCGTTTTGTTGATTGAAGTGTACTCGTGAATAACAATGGAACCGTATTGTAACTGTGGTGTGCATTTACAAATGAAATAGGCCAATAAATGTCATTGAGGTGGTTTCTCCTGGCCGGAGAAACGCGCTCACAATCACTAAACTGAAGCGTGTCGCGTTTTAATCGGTGACGTCTTTTCTCGTGTCTGTGTGCTCTCGTTCTAGACGGCAACGTGGATGACGAGGCCACCGAAACGACCTGGCAGGGCGTAGCCAAATCGAACACTGAGGTGAAGATGGTGCAGGAATGTGGCACCGGTGAGGCGGGGGTTCCGGGTGATGACGGTGGCAAGGCGGCAGAAGGTGTCGAAATTGGGCACCATCTTGCCAGCGAAGTCGTTCAGGTTGAGAAGAGGGTGATCAAGCAGAAGGTTTCAACCGGGTGCGGTCCATCGCCACCCAGGGAGGTCGTCCGTCGGGATGATCCGTCGGCAGTGGCTGAGGATCGTCGTGGCAAGTCACAAACATCCATCGGGACTTCGCCGCCACCGCAGGACATGTCTACGCAGGTATGCATCGGCCGAACTTTCGACCAGGCGCTTCAGGCCGCGCTTCGGTAATGATAAGCTTCCTCGTTTGACTAGACCTACGCAACGTTTGAGCAGGTTCGGGACGAGAAGGCAGAAAAAACGCCACCCGAATCGGAGCCTCAGGCGCCAAATACCCATCAGGAAGAAGCGTTGGCGTCCGCGTTGTACAAGCGTTCGCATTCGCTTGCCACGCCACAAATGCTGCAAGTCGAAGCCCGCCCCGCTAGTCGGCACAGCATCTCAAGCGACACTCAGGTAACTGCTGGCCCCGCTCCCCGATTTCTCTTCCCATCCTGGCGAGTCAGTCATTGCTTACGGACGCTTTGTTGATGTGAGAGTTAAAATTAGGCCCACCCGTTGTCTGACTGCCATCTACCGAGTGTATCAAGCTTTTCCCATTGGCCAATCTTTTCCTGAGTTGCTTCAGTACAACTCACTTCGTACCACGAACCCTAAAATAACACCGCGAAGAGTGGTCTTCGTGGTAGGAAGCCATCGTCGTCAATGTCAACAAGGGTTGGCACAATTTCACTCCGACGCGTCTAGGTTGGTGCGGCACGCTGCACACTGACGTCATCAAAAACACGAACCAATCTCGGGTACGATCAGTGACCGTGTTTTGATGATCGTGTGCGATAATGTTTCAAAAGCCCAACTCACACGTTCAGTGGCAACGAGTCTGACTTTAGATACTGTGGAGTGTGGAGCAATCACCTGGTACTTGGTGCCATAGAACCACCTAGTAGTTCTTTATCATGTAAGATTTGGAGTCGGATTTGCCACGCATGTGTGTTGCTAGCAGGAGTCACTCATTCATTCAGCGAAGTTACAACAAAACAGTCCTGCCTAAACCTCACACACAACGCTACCAGAATCACACTAAACTAGAGACTTGAAACATTTTCTAGAGTCTTCCACCTTCACCGCACGAGCTGAGCCCACAGCCTGGTCTGCAGAGCTCCGCTCTCCATCATCAGTACCAACCAAGTCAAGCACTCAATCAGACGTCTCATCTCGACCAATCATCATCATCGTATCATCATGGTGTGCGCCAGACGGACGACACAATGTCGTACCTGGACCATGCCATTAATCAGATCATACAAACGGCTGCCAGCCAAACAGGTGGCACACCGGCGGGACGATCGGCCCCTGTCGAGAACAAGTATCGGACGTTTACGGACCTACGTCGCATCGATGCGGCCGGTGGCCAGGTTACTGCGCCAGCAAAGAAACCAATGGTGACGACAGTTGTCTGCGTCTGCGCCGATTACGAGTTTGTAGGCTAACTTCTTGTCTTCGTTCTTCGTTCTTTTCGATTGTAGCACTCTAAAGCGATGGATGATCAACTAGACGTGCTGGATGAGAGTGAACAGCGGGAATTACCGATCGCGGCGGAACACAGTCCAGCCAAAGAAGAGCTCTCCGAAATGGCACTTCTATTGCGGGTAAATTTTCAGTCACAATGTGGCCGTGTATTTATTCCTATAATTGTACATCACTTGACGTCCAGGAAGCAAAGCTGTACCAGTTTACCGCCGAGGAGCTGCAAGCGGCGATGAATCATTGCGGTGAAAAGCATCCCGTCCAGTGGCTGCGAGACAACTGGAGCAAGCTGATCGAAACCGTGCAGACGCTGGCCACCAAGTACGGGCACGAGAAGCGGGAGAACACCATTGGCACCATTTCGATCACGGAGGCGCGCGAGGCACTGCGGCTGCACAAGGGCAACATCTGGCGCGCCATTACCGAGTGTATCGAGCAGCGGCAACGGAAGTACCGCGACATCGCCGCGAAGGGAAACTTTACGCGCGAGGACATCGTGACGAGCCTGACGGCACATCACGGCAACCTCGAGCTGGCCCTGTTGGAGCTGAGCAAAACGCAGCTCAAGCCGTTTCTGATGCGCATCTGGGGCCCCCCGAATGGGGCCGACAATGACAGCAGCAACCTGCTGCTGCAGCAAGCGCTCCAGGAGGATCGTAGTGGAATCAGTAAGAAGCGACCGCAGCACTAGCCCCGGGGTTACTCGATCCAAGTGGTACTAATGGTTGTCTTTTCTTTCCCTCCCGTTTCCCTTCGGTTTGCGTCCGAATCCTTTCCACGATTTGATGGCCGATTCCCCGAACCCACCAATAATCGTTGCTATGTGTGTGTGTGTTTTTGTGTATGTTGTGACCCCTCATGTGATGATCGGGCACTGACCGCTGGCCCTCGTAGGCAACGATATTGAACAGTTCATAAGTGCACATGTCGAACGGGAGCTTCTCGGCGATGGATCAACGGAACCGAAGCCTTCGGACCCACAGCCAGAGCATGTCGAAATGGCACCCGAGGCACCCGAGAGTATTGTTGAGCCGGAATCGGAGGAACCGGCCGAGATTGTTGAACCACCGCCGCAGGAACAGCTGCCCGCGCAACCGGAAGAGGTATGTGAAGAGCAGACAGTGACAACGTCCAACACCGAGATACTGAAGGATATCGAGGCACTCATTCTGCAAATGGAGCGCAACCAGGAGACTCCCAATGTACCGGTGCTGCGCAACATACAGCAGCTACTGACGCAGCTCGCCGAGCCTCGATCGCGCTCCAACTCCGTGGCGTCAGTCCGTTCGCAGGCAAGTGATCGTATCATCAGCAAAAGCCCCATTCCCACGGTGCGCAATGCGAGAACATCCTCCCAACACTCGCACGACGACGATCCGACCCGCTCCATCGAGGACGACGTACGGGACTTTGTGGAGGAAAACATTCAGGACATCCTGCCGAACCTGGTGCATCAGGTGCGGCAGGAGCTGCAATCGGTGCGACAGGAACTAAGACCGGTGACGGCTCGCTCACTAGAAGACGACATACGGGAGACGCTACTGAAGGCAGACTACACGGACGACGACTATGGTCACGTTCATGAGTTTCCACTCGACCTAAAATTTCACGAATCATTGGCAACCTTTCCGGAGCGTCATGTAGCGTTGGCCACCATTCGGCAGAATCACACGCAGTCCGACGAGGGTGATGGCGAGTATGCTAACATTCAACAGTTTCTGCACCGAGCGATCCGCAATGAAAAGGCAACGACGGTGTTTGATCAGTGCAAGCGCAGCCATTATCAGATCGATAGCAGCTCTGACGAGGCACGGCAGACGGCCGAATCAACCGACTATTACGATCTCGTTTCTATCAACCAGAAACTGATGCATCTGTTCAACAAACCATCGCCGGCGGTACGGGAGAAGGTCCCATTCGCCGCCGTGCAGCTGGCCGAGCAAACTAGTGGAGAGAAAGAAGCGCCTCAGGAAAAAGAATCACCCAAGTTTGATAAGCCGCCACCAACGACTCCAGAGCACCTTGCTCCAGTGGAGGTCACGGTCGAGAGGAAGGGTATGAAGAAACGGCGGGGATCACGTATCCCTGTCAACAAAAACAACTACCTCTGTCGGCGTCCGGTGAAGAGCTCGTCGGAGAGTGATTTTGAAGCACTGGGACAGAACAACAAACCACTACCACTGCCAGCGATCGCAATAGATCATGTGGAAGAGTTGCGTCATGTTGTGGAAAATATAGAGCGCATTGAACAGTCGATGGAAGCTGCCGTAGATTCAGCGATGGTTCCGATCGACGTTGATCAAACTGAAGAACCGATTTACAGCAATGTGGCCCCAGCTCCGATCCCAGCTGTGGAAGAGGATCCAAAACAAACGATACTACAACCATCGGAATCTTCTGTGCCTTCTCCTGAGTTGGCGTCGGAGCAACTGGCGGTATCGGAGGAACCTGTTGCACCCGAGAGTAATGTTGCCGAAGTATTAGAAGCAGCGCAAAACACATCCCTTCCTCCAGCGAACACCATAGACATGCCACTTGAAGCAACGACAAGCAAACCAAAGGTAGAGGCAACGGATGAACCACAAAATGCTACCTCTGCAGTGGCGGCAAGCGATGAAGTTGACGAGGACCTGGTGCATAATTCCAAGCTGGCGAACAATCTCTCGGAGCTGGTGCTGGACACGAAGCGACTTATCCAACAGATGAAGGACGAGATCAACTCGGACATTGCCACCTTCGACGAGGAAGATGCCGCCTATGATGGGGAGTACTACGAGGACGAATTCGAGGACGAGTGGGAAGGCGAAGAGGAAGAAGAAGAAGAGGAATGGGATTCGAACGAAGAATACGATGTCGATGAGAACGGGGACTTCTACGAGTATGAAGACGACGACGACGATGGCTCGGTGATGTTCTCAGAAATGACCATCATCGATTCGGCTAACGGTAAACCCAGCAACGAGGAACCACCGCAAGAAGAAGAAATGCTAGTACCGGAGCCAAAGCTAGAACTGCCGAAGATAAACGTGGACGCTGTGCGGGAGAACGAACGAAACAGCGCATCGGAGGTGAGCGATTTGCCGCTGGACAGTGACTTCAACGATGCCCTCAGCGTCATCGAACAGTCGGTGGGAGAAATGCGAAGTATGCTTCGGCTGACGGAAGAAGCTCTGGGGCCTCTCGACTTCGTTGCACCATTGCAACACGCGTCGAGCGTAGAGACGCTTAGGAATAGTCCGGAACAGAGCGAGATCAGCGAAGCGACGCTCGTTCCGGAGCTTCTCAAAACGACTGCAGACGAATCGAGCGAGCAGACACTGGTGGCAGAAGACAATCTGCAAATGACCATGAAAGACGTACAGACACTGATCAATGCCAAAGCTGTGATAGGTGGATTTTTGAAGAATGTGCAAAAAATTGAACAAGCCGCGAGTGAGCTAGACAACAGCACGGTGGACATCGTGGAACAAGAAGGTGCTGCTGCCGTGATCTACGACTCGGTCAGAACCACGTCCACCGAAACGACGGAAAACAAGCAATCGTCGGTGATCGAGAGGACAGTGGTAGAACACCAAAGTGACCCAAAGGACACCTCGGAGGTGGACAGGCATCCTCCAACCTCGCCACAAGAGAACTCGATATTGAATAGGGACAACGCAACGGATGAGAAGCCCAAGGTTGAACATAACGGAATTGCTCCAAGTTCTATAGATAGCGAACCATTGGTGATTCCTATTCCTGAACAAGAAGCCACGAGCGCTATTCAGACGAATACTCAAATTGGTCCTTTCACAACTCCAGCCACATTCACTAACGATCAAATAGCGCAAGTTGGAGTCAACGGTGAAAACACGGCCCAAACGGAGGTAATACCTCAAGCCATCGGTACGTTTCATGATAGTGTTCTTTCGAAGATAGAAGCCAACGAACAACCTTCGATGAATTCGGAAGCAACTACAAGCAATTTGGTAACACTGCCACATAAAAATGGCCTTTCTCACGACACAACACCTTTTCTGGAAAGCACTATCGAACCCAAAGTTTCCAATAACATAGTGTTACTCACAAACGGTGCAGTTGAAACATTGGCAATGGGCGCCAAAGCTCCGATGAATAACGCAGAAAAGCTTACTTCATCTAATATTCCGGAGTATGAAAATGTTATCGTTTTGGAGAATGTTTCTCTTGATAATAGTGTTGACATCCCGCTATACGCTTCGGTCAACAAAAAATCCACTAACCTAGAGTTGATCGATACACATACTCTAGGTCAAGTAGAAACTATTGCATCGGAAGCTGAAGGAGTGCCCGTAGATTTTAATGTCGTTAAAAAAGGGGAAGTTGCCGAAAATGGTTCAGCAAAGGAATCAGAGACAATAAACCATGATCAAGATAAGTTTCCGAAACAGGATGCGATAGGGATTGGATCTTCAAGTGTTGATACTCTTATCAATGCGATCAGCGCCACAAATACAGTGGAAACCGTCAACGAACAACAAGTTGCCCAGCCAAGTAATACGGACACCCCTGCGACGGAAGAAATCAGAAACCATGATAATCATGCGTTAACGTTGCCTGACCATGTTGTTAATGAAATCATTGACGAAAAACGTACAATAGAAACGTCCGACGCGGTAAAGACTTCTACAGAGGATGGCATACAAACTACAATTTCTATTCAGGATATTCCTCCCGGCGCACAGGAACCGAAGACGGAGCCACTTGGTCAAAATTCAAACGGTCATAGCATCAAAACATCCATCAAAGAACCCATTGCTTCCAATGACAGTATCGCTGCAGTGGAGTCCGCACCAACAAAACCCATCACAACTCATTTTGTTAACGGCCATGTTCCGGACAGTGTTCACGGTTCTCCTAAATCACGCGCCTCGTCCGAGGAACCGTCATCCAGTTTCATAGAAGTTAACCCGTCAGAGGTCGTTGTCCACGGTCCTCAAGCGGATAATACTCACCCTTCAGCTCCACCGCGTACGATAAACATTTACCAAAACGTAGAACTTCAACCCTCCACCAACATTACCAACGCCACTAGTAACCCTGCACCTAGCGCCCGGTCCAAGACCAGCTCGAAACTAACCGTAAAGCTTCCCACCGCTACCCCTTCACAGTCGGAGGAAGGTGGTTCACCGTCAACGCCACCGACTCCCACTGGCCTGAAGGTAGGCAGCAAAGGCTCCGCTTCCAAAACTAAAACCGACACCAAAAAGAAGTCCACCACTGCCTCCGCCTCGACCGAGTCCACTGGCCGCAAGCCAACGATTGTGCGCAAGAAGTCCGTCGGTGGCCCCTTCGGGCCGGTGCAAACGAACACGGTCAAGAACATGCAAAAGGAGTTCCTGAGCAAGGCGAGAGAATCACCGAAACCGAGCACGTCCAAGGTGTCACCCAAGCCGGCCAAGTTGGTGCAACCCAAGGTGTTTACCAACCGACCGGCGGCCAACCTGCCACCCGGCAGCAGCAAAGCATCTACGCCGGGCACGGACACCAGCTCAGCACGATCGACCCCCGGGCTGGGCGCGGACACCGCCGAACCCGTTCCGGGGCCGTCGCGTGACACCACGTACACCTGCGAGAAGATGCTGAAAAAGAAGTACCGCGAGACGTGCTTCAGCGACGACTACCAGACCACGGATGATGAGGATGAGAGCCGGATGACGATCACCGAGAGTGAGCGCACCATTATCAAAAGTCTGGTGAAACCGTTCGAACCGAACAGTGAGCCGCCCGAAGTAAGTTGCGTGCGCCCAATGGGGCCTTACATGCACCCCTCAATCACCAAAACGGGTAGCTGAATCAGACAAACACCGTACCATGTGTGATCATGTTATACCAAGCATTTTATACATCTTTGTCTAATGTCCCCACGGGTCCGAAGAAGTAATGTCCACTTTCCTTCGTTTCAGGTGCAAGCCAAACAGTTATTCGATGACGGTCTGGTACAAACCATTGAGCAGGCCGAACTGGCGGTTCAACTGATCGAGCTGCGCTACGCCAAGGATAACGCCATCTGGGCGGCCACGCAGTGTCACACGGTCGACGAAGCGAAGGATCTGCTGCAGAAGGAATGCGAACTGTGTTTGGGACAGTTCCCGATGAACGAAATAGTGTCCATGCTCAAGTGCACCCACACCTGTTGCTTCGAGTGTGCCAAGGAGTACTTTACGCAGGAGATCACCAGTCGCTCCATCACAAACTGTAACTGCCCGTACTGCAAGGAGCCCGACCTGAACGGCCCGAACGTAACGGAGGACGATGTACTGGAGTACTTTTCGAATCTGGACATTCTATTGAAGAACATAGTCGACGAAGAGGTTCACGATCTGTTTCAGCGCAAGATCCGCGACCGTACGCTGACGCAGGATCCGCACTTTAAGTGGTGCGTCCACTGCTCTAGCGGGTTTTTCGCGCGACCCAAGCAGCGACGATTGATTTGCCCGGACTGTGGGTCGATCACCTGCGCCTCTTGTCGGAAACCGGTAAGCCACAGGGGACACATTGTTGGCCGTGCTTTAAGGTATGACCGGGTTTCTGTCCATTTTTCAGTGGGAAACACAGCACGAGGGTCTTAGCTGTGACAAATTTGCCGAATGGAAGGAAGCCAACGATCCAGAGCTGCAGGCTGAAGGTGTCCAGCGGCATCTGCAAACGCACGGAATCAGCTGTCCGAACTGCAAATTCCGCTATTCGTTAGCCCGTGGTGGTTGCATGCACTTCACTTGTACCCAGTGCAAGTTTGAGTTCTGCTACGGTTGTAACAAACCGTTCATGATGGGAGCCAAGTGTAGCGTGTCGGCGTATTGCGCCAAACTGGGGCTGCATGCGCATCACCCACGGAACTGTCTCTTCTACCTTCGGGACAAGGAGCCACGCGATCTACAAAACTTACTGCTGGTATGTCTGAACCATTTCAGTGACCAATACGAGGCCAATATCAAATATCTTATCGACGTTTCCTGATTCCCAGATGAACAATGTTTCGTTCGATACTGAACCCTCGGAGCTGATGAAGCAAGAGCTTATCAATGGACAGAGCTCCGCTCTGAAATGTCCCATTCCACTGCAAAAAGAAACACCAGCTGGCCTAATGGACATGATCTGTAGTGCGGAGGTGCCAGAAAACCACGCAGGACTATGCAGGTAATAGGGAATCTCGACGGTGCGAGAATGTGGGTTATGTTTTCCAAATACGTTACGCTATCCTGTCACAAACAAATCAATTATAAGAACGAACCAAAAATGGCTTCGACCTGGAGCTCGACAAGTGGACAATAGACGAGACCTCCATTAACCGTTCCCATCCATCCACCGACGATTCCCTTTTTCTAGGGCTCACTACATAGAGTACCTTAGTTTTCTGGTGAACACAAATGACATTGACCCGATGGACCTCCTCAGTCCGGACGATCTTGAGTCGCTCATACGGCGCGCCAATAAGCGCATGCCTCCGCGCCCTTTCGGCATCGTGGATGGCATCTATCGCGAATACTTGCTCCAGGTGAGGGGTGTCCCGAGCATGGCGTTCACTAAGCGTTGCGTTTTTTTTTCTTCCTTTCTATCTGCTTCTTCCAGAACCCATTACGTTGAATATTTGGTCGGCACTGTATCGAAAGCGCAGATCGATCCGCTACCGATACTGGATCTTACCGATTGTGTCCAAGAGTTGCGCCGACGCGGCATACCACTCCCGGAACGGGGTCCCTGGGACACCGATGAAATTTACCGGGAAATGTGCCTGAAGGTGAGGTGACGCTTCGCTTCGCTAACGCTTCATCGAACTTGCGCATTTGCTCCCGAGCCGACCGGAAATGTTGCAAAAGAAAAGCAAGAAATCATGCTGATTATCGCAAAACCGGGACACATACGGTAGCGGATTCTGACTGCACTGACTGCCACTCGAATGGACGATACTGTTTCCACCACTTTCAATTTGTTCCTCTACTTTTCTACTGAACTCGTTCGGAGTTTTCTTGTTACGCATTTTAACATTCTGTCGAAACTTAATGTTTGACAACTGTGTGACCACTAACCGACATTAATTTAAACGCCCAAAAATACCCTTCCACACGACGGCCCGATTGTCCGACCCAAGTAAGGCAAGGCAAGGCAAGTAAGTCCTGTACATATCATTCGTCTTTCGCAATGGTTTGAAGCTACGTTTTAAAATTAGTTTAATAAGAAATTTCGATTTCAACTGGACAGAAACTAATTTTCTTGATATCCTCTCTCCAACAGATTGTCAAGGATCAGATTCCGCTCAATTGAGGTGGTTTTCGTCACCGAAACCGTGCTCCGTACCGACCTGCTATTATCACTTAATCCTATCGCCGTGTGTTCCCAGATAACAATTACTATTCTTCCATGGCCAGGTTTTCCCACTGTGAAGACGCTACTCCCAAGGTATATCATGGGTGATAAAATAGGTCTCTTTTTTACTTTATCGCTTGAAAAAACGAAAAAATCTAATAAAAGTATTTGAGAACAGGGTGGCTTCTTTCCCGCCACGGATTCATTTTCTTCCGGGCCGACCGTTTGTGTTTTTATTGGGTTTCGCCTTAGCATCCGTACCTTCGATCTTGGCCGCTAGCATTTTTTGTATTTCTCGGAAATCTTTCGGTGTGAACTGCTTTACGGCCGCTTTGCGGTGCAAGGTGAGTTGGGGAGATTTAGATGCCGCGGTCGCAGGCTGTTGACTTTTGGCGCCGTTGTTCTGAGGCATTCCTGATTCGGCGTGGCTTTTAGCACGACGTTTTCGTTTCTTCCTCGTATCTTCCTTCATGCCTTCTTCATTGGGCGTTGTGTCACAGGAAGTGCTGTGCGGCACGGGAGCTACTGCGGGTTTTTGTATCACCCTTTTCTGATCCAATCGTACGCGCGTTTTGTACGAGCATATGCTGCATGTGAATTTCTATCGGGATACGAATTGAGGAAGTTAAGCGAATGGTCAACGACGAAGAAGCCGATCACTCACCGCAATGCGCCTTGTCCGGCTCTTGAGGTACTTCAGAAGTGATTTTTGTTGCTTAGTCAGATCACTCATCGCTTCGTATCTCTCAACTTGCTTCAAGCTCTGAGTGCTGGCAGGTAAAAGGACGACAGAGAAAAGGCCCTCTTGCCACGGAACACCACACTTTCGACACATCTCTCGGTACTGTTGGGGAACCAAGTCATCGTCTTTTAGCGAATGTTTCCTGCAATTCAAAATAGGGGCCAAGATGGACTATTGAAAACGGCTGCTTCGTCGACTCCATGAACGGCATCCGTGTACTTACAGCAGTGCGGACTTAAGAACGGCTTGAAATTTATTCTCACATTTAAATTTCTGAGCAAACTGCAACAGAAAATGACCCATTTTGTACATTCAGAACACAATCACAATCACACGTGAACCATTCGTTTCAAAACAACAACAAATCTCACGTCAAATCTATTAGTGGTGAATATAGAAGTGGTGAGTTTTGGATTTTTTCAGGCCTAATAAAATGTTGTTAAGCAAATTCAATAACTTCTTTTAAATAGTTGTTTGAATTTTCAGCTAGAATTTCGACAATTTCAAACACAAAACCATTTCGACAGCAAATGTAGTGTGATAATTAAACATTTAATTTCTCCATATAATCTAGTGTTGCTGTTTTCTGCACCCTACTGTGTTCTATTTTGACAGTTTCCTTACATTTTACTGCCGTGCCACACGGCACGAAACAGTTACGCGCAACATGTAACTTGGTGTCAAATCTGTTATGCGCCCTGTATAACGTCGTGTTATAGGGTCTGCTGAGCCACAACGCTTTTGACACCTTGTCGCTGTACTGTCAAAATTGTTATGAGGCTGTTATATCTGCTGTTATTCACCGTGTGGCAGCGCAGTAAGGATAATGTAAGTTCTTATTTGTGAGGTTTTTTTTAATTTTAACTATAAATGTTTATTATATTGACACATGCTTACCGATTAAGTGTCAAATTTGGTTATGTTATGTTATATGTTATGCATCGTGTGGCCCCCCAGTTATGTTATAAGTTATGCATCGTGTGGCCTCCCAGTATTGGTTCAGTTGTCATTCCGAGTTTTCCTCTACCAGCCGTCAGCCGAATATCAGCAGGTCGTTTTTTTTCGTCCTGTGTGGATTTTCACGGACTCCTCTACCGAAAATTTCCTCCGCGAGCTAGGCCACACACCGTCTAGCATCCTCTGGAATATCACCGCGCACGTGTTATATTCTTCCCCGGGATGTCGTTCATTGCCCGCAATGTGGCCAGAACGTTGGTTCAGGTGAGCGAAGGGATGTTGTTTGGCGATGTTTATGTAATAGGTGCACGGTGGTTTTGGTACCGATTCGCCACCGGGGTAAAACCGTGAGGGACGAATGTGCGCTTTGAGATTCTCCTAATGCAACGAAACCTTTCCTTAGCAGGCTTCCTGCCGTGGGATCCACTCTTCTACCGTGGCCCAAAATCCGGTAAGTTTGATGTGAAGGACAGCTGGTCCGAGTTTGTTTATGAGTGGTATCGGTATTGGTGTCCTCTAGCGATCGAGCTCGAAGGAAGGTCGTATCTCTTGCACACTGATTCCCGGCGATGGTGTTGGCCCGGAACTGGTCTACTCGGTGCAGGAGGTGTTCAAGGCGGCGGATGTGCCGGTCGATTTCGAGGCGTTCTTCCTTTCGGAGGTAAACCCAACGCTGAGCGCCCCGCTCGAGGATGTCGTTCGGTCGATCAACAAGAATAAGGTGTGCCTGAAGGGTATCCTGGCGACGCCCGACTTCAGTCGCACGGGTGAGCTTGAAACGCTCAACATGAAGCTACGCAACGAGCTTGATCTGTATGCGAACGTCGTACATGTGGTGAGCCTGGAGGGAGTGAACACGCGGCATAAGGGAATTGATACGGTCGTCATCCGTGAGCAAACGGAAGGCGAGTACTCGGCGCTGGAGCACGAAACCATACCGGGCGTGATCGAATGTCTGAAGGTCATTACGGGCCAGAAGTCGGCGCGCATCGCTAAATTCGCGTTCGACTACGCGACGAAGCACAACCGCAAGAAGGTGACATGCGTGCACAAGGCCAATATCATGAAGCTCGGTGACGGTTTGTTCCTCAGGAAATGTGAACAGGTAAGCCTCGATTGAAAGATTAACTGGACTGTCCTCTAAGTCACATTTTATTCGGGGTTAAGATTGCAAAGCTGTATCCAAGGATCCAGTTCGAGAAGATGATCGTAGACAATACGACCATGCAATTGGTCAGCAATCCGAACCAGTTCGATGTCATGGTCGCACCGAACCTGTACGGTAATATCATCGATAACCTGTGTTCTGGATTGGTCGGTGGTGCCGGTGTAGTTGCCGGTGCTTCTTACTCTGCCGAACATGCCGTCTTTGAGCCGGTGAGTAATACCATACAGTTGTCTGACGGGCATCCTTGGCAAACGATAACAAACGCATTTTAACTCCGACAGGGAGCACGTCACACGTTCGCGGAAGGTGTGGGCAAAAACATTGCCAATCCGACGGCCATGCTGCTGTGCTCGTCGAAGATGTTGCGCCACGTCAACTTGCTACCGTACAGCCAGATGATTTTCCAGGCGGTGCAGAATGTGCTGCGCGCCGGCAAGATTCGGACCAAGGATCTCGGTGGCCAAAACACTACGAACGAGTTTACTCAAGCCGTCATCCACAATCTCCGATAAACAATGCCCGCTATTAGCAAGACGTTTCCAGGCCCTAGTCCGGATTAAGCTGCCTATAAAAAACGGCCGGAATAAGGATGTGAGGTAGTGGTTTCCTGAGGACGAACCAACACCACAACATTCAGTTTTAGGAACCAATTTATGCTTTTTCTCTTTTTCTCACCGAGCCTGAGTTTCTCGTGAATCCTGCGGAGTCATAGTACTTTTCTATTTTTTATCAGTTCCATAAAATTTCTTTTTCTTAGCTTCGATAATTTATTCTATTTCGTCTCTAGCTTCATGGAGCCCCCCTGACCGATCCCACAAAAAAATGAATGCATAGTGTTGTTGATAGTGTTTAATTAGTCGAGATGTTTTTAAAACGAAACCCCGAATCCTATTTATTTAAATCTACCAAAGGGAGTGAAGGATACGTCGTCGATCGATTGTATTATGCCATCGAAATAAAACAGCAAAAAGAGTTGAGTATCAAAAGCATATGACCTCACACGAAACAAATGATACCGCTAATGAACTGGAAATCAACAAAAACGAAAGTTTCCTGTGTCCGTGTTACCGAACAATTGTGAAATAATTTAAATCAACGAGAAACAAATCCCTCTTTGGACGATGCTAATTTTGTAACATATTTAGTAACTCCTGTATCCTTGCTGGACGACAATAAACAATTTAGTTTGCCCTCGGCCATACACGATTCTGATGGTTCAATGTTTATCATCAACGAGTTAGTTTTTTCGCCTTTGGTTTTGCGAGCTCCTGTACACGATCGCTAGCCTTCGCTTTGAGGGCATTTGGTTCCACGGTGAACGGATTGTCGCGGTATTCGTTGTTCACCTTTGTGTAGCGTTTCGGCGTGGCCAACTCTATTAGTCGATCCGAGGCTTGCATTTTCAAGACACTCTCCGGAATGCGTGTGTCTTCCACTTGTTTTCCTTTCGCTCGCCGACGTCGTTCGATGGGTTCGGCAAGCTTCAGCACATGTTCCGATGCGGTTGCCTTTAGGGCGGCTGGTTTAACGGATGGAATCTTTTTCATATTACCAAGTTCTTTCTTGGTTATCTTTCTTCGCGTATATCTGGGTGCAGCCAAGCTTTCGAGCCGTGCTAGAAGCACGGTCAGTGGTTTCTGTCTTCGCACGGCCCCAGGAGGAGCGGGGAGTTTTTTCGGGAGCGCATTCAATTCCAACCAATCCTTATGTCTTTGCCATTCATCCGGCGACATGCCTTTCGGACCATGACTTTTCGGAAGCTCCACGCCCGCCAGCTGTGAGTAAATGGTGATGGCACTTTGCTTTATCTTTTTCTTCAACTGTTCCTGGCGCTTTGGCGCTAACAGTTGTTGGTATTCCTGGTCTAAGGCGATCAGATTCCGGACTCGTGGTAAGGCTAACTGCTGGATGCGTCGCGATGCATACGGTTCTTTATACGAGCGCACAATTTCGGTCTCTTGTCTGCGAGAAACCACCGCGTGGCGGGAAAACTTAGCGCGAACCCACCGTGGACTAGCCAAGTAGCGGATCCTTCGAGTGGTTTTGTAGCGCTTCGGTTTGCTGAACAACACATCGGGTCGCTGACGAAGGTGATGTCCCACCGGGCAGTAACAGGGTGTGTAGAGAAAATTTGGCAACGGTTTCGAATACGAACTAGGACAAGAAATACAATCCGAAAAACAACTGAGAGCCATTTCTTTAGAAGCTCGACCTTATCTTCTTAAGACCGTCTTTGGGACTACAGCAAAATCAAACCGCAGCAGCGAACTAATGAAATGCAATGTGTACTAAGATATGTGCATCGTTGTTAGAGCAAACATCTAGTGAACTTAATAAGGTTTATAGAAGACGCAGTGCGTTGCTAGTGTGGTAAATAGTAAGAGTACATCTTTTATTACAAAACTGCGATACAATAACAAAAAAGAAAACACCAAATTTGACTACAGTGTAACACATTGCGCACTAAACAGGAGTGAGCACAAAAAAGAAGACATCAGAGCCGGAGCACAGGAGTGACGGAGTTTAAACGCAATTCATGTTCCAGAAAATTGGAGCACCAGAGCTGAAACTTAATCTAAGGTCCGTTTTTTTAATAATAATGGGGATGAATGCCGCCGTTTTTTAGGGGGAACGATTTAGTGAGCATTTTCACTTGCTTGGGTAAAACTTCTTCGATGAATCGTTGGCCATATTGAGCAGCGTTTGGGCGGGCACGAAGGGTGCACCATAAAGATCAGCAAACGAGCGCATCTTGTCCACCAAGCGACCGGCACCGTACTGGTCGACCCAGCGGAATGGCCCACCGGTGAATGGTGGGAAACCGAGGCCGAACACAGCACCGACATCACCCTCCAGCGGACTGTCGAGAATTTTCTCCTCAAGGCAGAGGACGGCTTCGTTGACGAAGCGTGAAACCATTCGAAGCTGCATGTCCTCGACCGAGTTTGCGCCACGGGACTGCAGGGCATACTTTTGCTTCAGGATAGACATCGCTCCCTGGTTCACCTCACGGTTCTTGCTGTTGCTGCTCGAGTACACGTACACACCTTTGCCCGATTTGCGCCCCATGTAGCCGGCCTTCACAAGGTCGTCCATGACGCCCAGATTGCCACCGCTGAAGCGATCACCGAAAGCCTTTGCCAAGTCGACGGCAATGTGCGCTCCGACATCAATACCGACCTCATCGGCCAATGTAGCCGCACCGACGGGGAAACCGAACGACTTAGTCATCTTGTCCAGGTCCTTCGGATCGACGCCTTCTTGTAGGAGTCTAAAAAGGGTAATTAAATGAATGCGTTAGAGAAGTAAACGTAGTTCGCTCGAAGCGTCGCTCCGTTACCTGATGGCTTCCGAGAGCATCGTCGAAAGGATGCGTGTAGTGTAGAAACCGGGACCATCGCCAACGGTAATGACTACCTTACCCTGTCGCAGACCAACTTCGACGGCTGCCGCGGCCGTCTCCTTCGAAGTGCCCGGATGCGTGATGATCTCGAGCAGTTGCATCTTGTCAACCGGCGAGAAGTAGTGCATGCCTACCACATTTTCTGGCCGCGAGCTACCGGCCGCAATCTTCGTGATTGGGATGGCCGACGTGTTCGTGGCGATAATACAGTGCTTCGGGACGACTTGTTCCAACTCCTTGATGACGCGATGCTTAATGTCAATGTTCTCAAACACGGCCTCGATCACGATGTCCGTGTTCTTAAACTGTTCGTAGCTTAACGTTGGACTCAGGTTCGAAAGAATTTGATCACGTTCGAGACCACTGATGCGCTTACGCTTGATTGCATTCTGCAGACCAGTTTGGATCTGTCCAACGCCACGTCCGAGACCAGCCTCGGTCGTATCTTTCATGACCACATGGTAGCCCTTGTCGATGGTGACCTGCACAATACCGGCACCCATCAGTCCGGCTCCTAGAACTCCAACCTGTAAAGAAAGTGCAAACGTGAGAATCAAATAGCTAGGAGCACCGAAAGCACCTTACCGTTTTCGGAGGGTTTGCCGGTTTACCGAATCGATTCTTCTTGCATTCCGTTTGTCCACGGAACAGTCCGATCAGGCCCTTGGATTGTGGTGTCTGTGAAAGCTCTCCGAAGCCTTTTCGCTCGGCCTCGTAGCCAGCCTCCTGTCCCTTATCCACACCAACACGGATCACGTCCAAGATCTGAAAACAAATCAGTGAGCTTTCCTGCTTTTGTCGTTTGCTTTTCACCATCCTACCTTGAGCGGTGCCGGGTACAGTCCGCCGGATAGCTTCATCACCTGTTCTCGTGCCTTCGCAAACACCTTATCCTTCACCCACTCGATGCCGAACGCGAACTCGGTCAACTTATTGACGAGTCCCGTTTTCTGTCGGCTCACTTTCAGCTTCTCCGACGCCAGGTCTTTGGCCACTTGAATGGCAACTTGTTCCAGGTACTCGAGCGTGTTCTGTTCCGCCGGTTTCAAACCCGGACCGAGGGGATTCACCAGCAGATCCACGATGCCCAGCTTCTTCGCTTTGTCTGCTTTCACCGACTTGCCGGTGAGGGCGAGGTCAAGGGCGGTCGGAATTGATGTCAGTTTCGGCAACCGTTGGGTACCGCCGGCTCCGGGAAGCAGTCCCAGCATCACCTCCGGTAGGCCCAGCACCGTTTTTTTGTCCTTCAGTGCCACACGATACTGACAAGCGAGCGCTAGTTCGAGCCCACCACCCAGGCACACCCCATTGATCGCAGCCACGACCGGTTTGCGGGATTTTTCTAACTTGGCGAATTGAATTTGGCCCTCGTGCGAGACGCGTGTGGCGGCCTCGACCGATTTGCACTTCTCCAGCATCGTGATGTCGGCCCCGGCCACAAAGCAGCCCGGTTTGCCCGAGATCAGTACGGCCGAGCTGACGGCCGGGTTGGTTTCGACCTCGCGGAGGACTGCATCGAACTCGGTCTGCACCTCCTCGTTCAGCGAGTTCACTTTTACACCCGGCGAGTCCAGCGTGATGACCAGCACGTTGTCTACGACCCGGGTTTTGATGTGCTTGCTGGTGACCGGTGCCGTGGCCATCATCCGCACCGCCATTTGCGATTGATGCGCTGCAAAGAGAATCGAAAAGTGCGCTCCGCTTAGATTTATGGTTCGAAAATTGATAGCGATTCGGCAACCCGTGTCCGGGCAAAATCGGGACCACAATCTGTTATCTGTTACGGGTCGGGGCTAGGAAACGGGAGGATTGTTGTGAAAAAATAACGTTGTCTGATTTCATAACGAAACATCTTCCTTCCCTGTTTGGTTATCAGCTGCAAAGCGGCTCCCGATGGTTACGCATACGAGCGGCCGTGGGGCTCGTGCTCATCTGTCCGGGGCGTGTGTGTATTGAGTAACAAGCGAGTCATGTTTACGTGCCATCCATGCAACTCGACCACACATTGCGATATCGGCGCCGTCACCGACGGGCCAAAGTCCACCGCGGCGATCCGAGGAGATTAGCGGAAGATCCTCGTGTGTAGTTAGGGTCGGTGGCGGATAAAATGCTAAGACAAAGTTTACGGACGCGAATCCCTGCTCCCCCGTGCTCTTACCCTTCAGTTGAAGCGCCCGTCCAAAGGTCACGTTTCGTTGCAGTGCTGCACCGATCAGTCTTACGCTGGCCATCTTTCAATTGCTGCCTTCTCTTCTGATTGTCGTTTCACCTGAAGACGAAAGGGAGTTCGAGTCAGGGATTCGCACCATTGCTTATTAAGTGCTTTGCCTGTTGGCCACTTACAAAAACTCAAAAGAACATAAATAAAAGTATCACTACGCTCCTGCCCTGAGTTCCGACAGACCGAAAGTTAACTTGTAAATTGAAATTGTAACTGTACTGACCAAATCGCGGCTACGGCAAGTTTCGGATGCATTAGTGTGCGTGGTAGTGCCGATACGTCAGATGACGTACCGGCATAACATCGCAAAACATCGCCGCAAAAAAAAACATCGCCACGATTGAAAGAACCGTAAAGAGCGTGCGCCAGTGGTTCCCAAACCGGTTTGCACAACCAACACGGAAAACTCAAATTTATTTTCTTTAGGTTAAACAGAGAAAATTTCGATTACCGTGTTTTAAACGTGCTTGAACATTCATCAATCGCTTTTTGTACGTCAAAATATTGTTCAAAGTAGGTTAAAATTAATTTAAATTTAATATTTTAAATTAGAGTAGGTAAATTTATTATTTTAAACATTTAAAAGATACGTTAAAACTTACGGAACTTGTTTGGTTACAGCGAATATGAAACGATAAAAATCCTTTGGAATTTTGTAGATTTGTGACACAAACTATGACACAAATCATTCTCGAGCTTTTCCTTAAGCTAAGCCACAAACATAATCGAAAACATCTTGTCATAACCTTCCGTATCCGGTATTGTCTTATAACCGTAAATTTGACAAAATGTGACGGATTAAGGATCAATCATGATATTCGTCCGAATTCTGATTGGATCCTACTGCTACTGCTAATGACCCTGAACAATGTTCCTACAGTAGTTTTGGGGCTGTGACTTCAGCAAATGATAAAATTGAACCTGATTAGATTGCGCGCAATGGTTAAAATAAACATGCCCAAGTATCATAACTTTTCATTAGAAATCGACGGAAGTTTGAATATATACAATACCAATTCGTTTCTCCAGGTGTAGGTCCAAAGAAAAGCTCCGGATGCTGCCTTCATCGCATTCTTAGAACAAAGCTAGTTCGTAATTAGATCAAACGGATACAATTTGTTCTCAGCCCACGGCCACGCTTCCTCCCTGCAAGGGCGACGGTTTGCTGGAATCTGTCCCGTTTTTCTCAGCTCACGACCAGAGCCCTAGCTAAAGCGGATTACAAGTCCGTACGGTAACGGCGTGGCAAAGTAAATACCAATATTTGCGCAACAAATTCAAATCGATGCTTAACACAAGCTGAGCAAATAGTAGCAGATTCCCGTTCGACCTAAGACATCCCGGCGCCAGGCGAACATCCACTTAGGCGGGGGCGCGAGTCCGTGGCGCTGTGGGACTTCCGGCAAGGGTGGTCCGATAGGAAAATCACCGAAACACGACACCTAATCAAGTGTTGCAGGGGTCGCCGGCTGAGGTACATTTTTGACTGTTGAGTATTACGGTTCAAGGCGCCCCTCGAGGAAGGGGGGTGCCTATGATTGGTGCTTCCCACAAGCGTAACCCACCCTCAAATGGTACCTACAGCCATTTGTTTCCAGTTCGGCACTCGCGGAGCATCCGATTTCATTATATCTGAATTAATATTGATCTAATAGATTATCGGTCGCACGTTAAATGCCCACAATGGTCGGGCGACGGAGTCGGGCGCGCGTGTGTGCGGCGGGCGGAACAACAACCCAACCGAGGTGGCCCTCGGCCCGACCGGTGGCATCCGATACTTGTGTAACCGACTGTAGGTAAACAAAACCAAACATCCACGCGCTGCCTACCATACGACCATCACTGTGAGACGTACGGGGATGCTGCTCCTGCCGTCACTATCTGCCGTGGAAATTCCTTTTTCTTTTTATTGCACATCGCACCCAGATCCGCTCTGCTCGGCAGGATGATCCGTGGGTAGCTCTTGCTGATGTTGTTGTTGTTTTCTCATCCATTTTGGCGTTTGATGTTCCCTTTGTGTCGTAGCATAGGGTGTGAGCCTCGAGCCACGACCTCTCGGCCACCGCCGTCGATGCCGTTGTTTGCTATCATTTGTCCTTTTTTGTGTTGTGCGCACACATACGCACACAGACACACACACGAGTACTACAAGTCTGGGGCCCGGTCGCGGAGGGTTTGAATGGGAAGCGATTAGATACAGGGACGCGAGAGAGGAGCATCGGAAGTCCGGAGTGTTTGAGCACCGGTTAATGGAAGGATAATTACATTAGCTTGTGGTGGAACCGTTGCTGTTAGATGCTAGGGATTGATTTCTGGCCGCTGACGGTTGTTGTGCGTGACAGACGGTACACAAAACGTGTTTGCAACATTCTTGATCATTTCATCAAATAGTAGCATATTGTATCTGCCGTTCACATTGATGATTCCAGAGGTATAAAGGTTATAGCTTTGGTTTTCGAATGTTGGCTTGTGTTTTAACATTTTACAGAAATTATCCATTCTGTGTTTGTTTTGATAGCTTCCGTTTATTCGAAGTTACGGATGTTGCATTGAATTCAAACACTTTTCTTAAATTGCCCTTTTCTTCTTCATGTAACAATATTTTGTTCCTTGTTGCTTTTCCGTGTTTTTTTGTTCGGTTTTTTCCTTTGCCTCTATTTTACATCTTTTATCGTTTCCATTATTGCTTTTTTCGAGCAATTTCCGTGTCTACATTAATCTTAATAACGTTATATCAGGCTGGGGAAAAAGTAATCCATTATTTTCTCGGTAGATGACTTTAGTGATCGATATCTCGTGAAGTATCGATCGTACAGTTTTAAATTTAGGCTTGTTTTAAAGCTGATACTTCACACTTAAAAAGATGCTTTCACTGTTTATTGTTTGTTCCATTCGTTTGTGAGTTATAGGGTGTAAACAATGGAAGTCACCAAAGAAAAAATTGGGTATATTTTACAATTTTTGTCCGATAAAGGCGAAATTTTAAGCTAGGCCGCTGAAATTTTGCATGGTGTTCATGGTGCCGATGCTCTAACCGCTAGCTACATGAAATTTTGGCTCCGTTGACCCGTTTCAGTTATTTTTTATGTTAAAGCCTAGGCAGACACGTCATCGAAAATGTCCAAAAAATCACAGAAATAATCAAAGTTGATCGGCTTGTTAGTAATCAGAGCATCGACCTGGAGCTAAAGATTAACCATAATACAGTTTTAAGCCATTTGCGCAAAGCTGGATTTAGAAAGAAGCTCGATGTTTGGGTGCCACCCTATTTACACCAAAAAACATGATGGCTCGAATTTCCATCGGCGAAGTTTTGGCTAAACGGAATGAAAACGAACCATTTGTTACACGGATAGGTACTGGGGATGAGAAATGGGATACATACGACAATACTGTGTGAAAATAATCATGGTCTAAGCGTGGTGAAGCATCTTAACCGGTGGTAAAACCAGGACTCACGGCCAGGGAGGTTCTACTGGGTATATGGTGGGACTCGAAAGGAATCGTTTATTATGAGTTGCTCCCGTGGAGCCAAACACTAAATTTCAGACCTCTACTACCAACAACTGCACGGTTTGAAGCTAACAATTGACCAGAAACGACCAGAATCGGCCAACAGAAGAGACGTTGTGTTCCATCTGGAAAACGAAATGTCACGCACGTCTTTAGTGACTCACCAGAAAGTCCGAGATTTTGTTTGGGATGTTTTAATGCATCCACCGTATAGTCCGGACCTTGCACTAAGCGAATGACACATTTTTCGCGCATTACAAAATTTCCTGAGTGATGAAAAACTGAGATCAAAAAAGGGTTGTGAAAATGGATTACTCCAGTTTTTCGTCAATAACGACTAATCCTTTTACAAAAGAGGCATTACCAGCCCACCTTTGAAAAGACAACAAATTTTCCAACAAAACGATACATATTTGACGTAAATCGGACCATCGGAAGTATCTTAAATGATGTTTTGAATTTCACCCAAAAATAATGGATTACTTTTTCCCCAACCTTATACATTGCTGACTGTTCATGTTTTGTTTACTTTTCAATTTTAATCTTCTCTGCTTACTATTTCAGGATCTTTCAACACTTTTGCCACTTACGGTTCCTGACCTTAACTCACAAAAGGGTCGCAACGGTGTATCTATACTTTCATTTGTTTCTCTCTCTTCTGAGCCGATCGGCGGCTTACGAGGAGTGAAAATTTGTTATTTTTAATTTCCACCCAATCCCTTAAATCCATTTCACGCGTCCACGTGCCTGCTGAAACTCGCTCAATCCTCCCAAACAATTTCGTTAAGGGCCGTGTTTGTGGCAAATTTTACAATCCGCATTCACACATTCGACCGACCGGGCGCAACATCCGACACACTTTCTCCGCGAAACGCGGTGGGTTTGGCGTGGAGTGGATTAATTTTATTGCATTGACCGTGACACCAGGGCCACTTGGCAAGGAGGGGTTGGCGTTGTGCCGTTTTGGGGTGGGTTGGAAAATCGCCTTGTAACGGGATTATCGGACAATTTTCACAAAGTTCCAGTTTGGGTTGCAAAAGTGTCCTGTTTTGTGGCCGTGTGAATGCGAGTGTCGAGCGAGTGGAAGCTGCAACCGAAAGGACGCCCATGGCGTGTCACTCGGTTGCTCGCGAAGTGCTTCCCGTGTTTCGCTTAACCCTTTGTCACCCGGCCCGGGGCCGGGGATGATTGAATTAACACCTCGTCAATCCGTCCACCGGAGGCACGCACCCCAAGAGGGCGCCGCATTTTCCAACGGCCAACGGGTGTGTCGAAATGATCGACACCCCGGATCTGGCACCGATGCGGCCGCAAATGTCGAAACGTCCGTGCGCCCGAAAGGTGCTACAACGAGCCGAGCATAATAATATTGTTGCTCACCGTATTGTCGCGCTGTCCACTTTTTTCTTCACACTGCGTCATTGCGAATGAAGTGCGAAAAGGAAAATCCCTTCCCGGCACCCGAGAGCTGCTTCTAAGGACGAAAAGGAAGAAGGGCGATGTGGCTCGCTCCTTCCGGAGGCTCCTCGCCGTGTCGGGAGCACCAAATTCGCACGCAGCCAGAATGGAGGGCAGGATAAAGGATGCGAAGAAAAGGATAATGACGGGTTCATTTACTGCATTTATGGTTGGTCCGTTTGTCGGTCGTGATGCCCCGGAAAACACACGGGGACGCTCAGCACCCCGCGCAGCACAATGGGAATTTGGAAATGGCTTTACTTCGAAACTTTTCAAGTGTTTTGGAAATACTTTAAGAAGTGGAAAGTAAATTGAAGCGCAGAATTTTCATTTGAAAAACGGAGAGAAGTATTTTAATCAACTCATTGAACTTGTTTTAAAAGTATTTCAACTGATTTCCGTCAGGGCAAAGCGGTTCTCGAGCAAACAATAGAACGAATCTCTCAATTTTTAGCATAATCCTACCTAAGCACCTAAACATGTTAAATCATAATACAAAATTTACATTTTAAATTAAATTTTGCCCATTTTTTAGCAAGAGAGTTCTTCATTGTACCGGAAGGGAAAAAGAGATGCCCGCAAAAGGTGTTTACAGTTCGTTTCAAGATTTGCGCAATTTTTAAGCCACTTGTTTGAGGCTTGGTTTTTAAACGCCTCGCTTAGATTTTCTTCCTTTATAATAAAAGAAGATATTGGCGGTTGAAAAGAGGCAGAGTAAATATATGAAAATTTTTAATTCGTTTAATATTAAGACCATGGCACCACATGCATCCTTCACTGTAGCTCCTAAGGGCAAACGGAGCGCTTAAACACCGTGAAGCATAAAATGCTGCGTAGACGCACGGAAATTACACGGTAGCGACTTTTATAGTGTCTTATCTTGATTGATTTCAATCCGCAATCAGCGCATGTGATCGGGCGCCAGGTCGAAGAAAGAATCCAACATAATTGCAGAGGCCCGACCGAGGGACGTGAGGCACTTTTGACAGTTTTCACATCGACACCGGGATCGGAATTCTGTGTGTTTTTTATGTTGACTCTTGTTTTTTTTCCTCCTGTGCGCATTTATTTCGTGAGCACTGCTTGGTGCTATTTCAAGGAGGTTCCATTCCGTGCCCATTTTTCTCAGCCGCTTGCTTGCGAAGCTCCGCCAGGCCGGGGAAACGAGCGTCGCTCGCTGGTCTCCCTGCACGACCGTTTACGATAATTTTCAACCATGCTGTGACAGATTTACGATAGATAAGATGCCGACCCAGCTGGGCATCTTGAAGGATTCTTTCCAATATAGAGCGTAGTTCGTAGACGATACGTTTTTGCTTCCTCCTCGACCGTATCGCCGTGTGAAAGGGTTGTTTTGAAAACGTCCAGAGCCCCCTCCAGGTTTTGTTTTGCAATTTTTATAAAATCTTATTAGGTCTAGGTGTTAATTCGTGCGGTTTTTATTCAATATTTATAACCTAATTACAACAACATAACGTATAACTAACTTATTGAAAGTATTGCCCGTCGTTAGCGACGACTTTCTCCCATCTTTCGGGTAATTCCTCGATTCCGTGTCGATAGAAATTCTTACCTTTATCAGCAATCCACTCAAAGACCCATTTTTCTATACTTTCATAAGAGAAGAACCGCTGTGCTGCCAAATCGTTACTCATGTAACGGAACAAATACTAGTCAGAAAGAGCAACATCTGGTGAATAGTGCGGGGGGGGTAATAGTTCCCATCCGACATTTTCGAGATAGGTTTTGACCGGTTTTGCGATGTGGGATCGAGTTTTGCCTTTTGAAAAATCAGCTTATCATGTCTTTTATCCCATTTCCGTCGTTTCATGGCCAAAGCTTTACTTCAAATGGATTAATTGTGGTTTATGGGATTGTCCTTCCACAATTTAATAAGGTTTTAAAAGCTCAAAGTATACCACACCTTTCATATCCCACCATATGCACAGCATAACCTTTGCGCAAGGAATATTTTGCTTTAGTTGCGGTGGCCCTGGTTCACCAAGCTGTATGCAGGGTTTTTTTTTGCGTTTAGGATTCTTGTAATAACTCCCCTTTTCATAACCAGTGACAATTCGGTATAAGAACCCCTTTTGCTGCCGTGCAAGCAGTAATGAAAAAGTACTCCCCGCAAAACTACTCTACAAGGAACAAAACTTGACATGTTCAAATGCTTAAAACAGGTGTTGTTTGCACTTTAGCAAAAAAACATATACTGCGTTAGATGCGTAATGACAGTAGCTGTCAAACACATATTTCATTTCAAAAATATTGGTTATACTTAGTGAGCAGTGCCATGTATTGTAAAACCGCACGAATTAACACCTAGACCTAATATAAAAGAAGTAAAGCAAGAAAATTACACGAAGAAAATGTTCGCAGGATATAACTGAAATATTATCCAGGAACAAAGTGGGTTACCAAGGCGACCGCGAATAATTACCAGAAAGGTAGTCCGTGGGTTCCTAGTGACAGAAGCTCGTTTTGGGCTTATCATCATTCAGCGCCAAAGAAGGATCGTCTTCAATGGGCCGAATGATGAAAGTTACGAAATGGGCGGATGGCACTTGCATCAGGGTGGACTTAGAGTTTTTCCGTTTCCATATTCTGTATTACAAACCAAAGAATAAAATTCGAAAAGGACCTACATTCATTTAGTACTATTTCTCATAACATAAAAAATACAGAAACATAAAACAACAAAAGCATAGAAATGGAGAGTGTAATACAAATATAAAATGCATGTGCCACTTTACACATCAACCTCATCGTAATGTCTTTATTAATAATATCCAAAATAAACGTACAAAAAACATTTATTTTCTCTTTAGAGTATAGCAAAGTAGTCATGCTTTCGAGCCAACCCAACCGATGCTACAACGAGCCACTGGCCGCTTAAAAATCCAATCAATCATAATTTCGTTAAATTAACCAAAGTAAATACGGAAAAAAATCGTCCAGATTATACAACTCCCGGTCACGGTTCACTGGTTGGTTCACGGTAGGTGCGAGCGATCATGAAGCCCCGGTCGGCATCCCTCGGTTCCTCTCTTTGCTCTCCGGCCAATCCACATGGGATCGCGAAATCCGACGTAAATTGGCCATAATTGCACACCATTCGTCGGTGCACTTTCATTAACGATATTGATAATTATCGGCCACCGATATACCGGGGCCGCCGTTCATTCATCGTCCTTCAGCGCTACCATTCGCGTAGCTTCTTAGCGGCAATCTTAAACAGCACATCCGAGCCGGAAAAACTCGATCTCGTCAGTTCGCGAAGTAGTCTGGTCGTGGCCTCGGTGACGGCGGCGGCGGCAGCAGTGATTAGTAAGTCATCCGTTCCGCTCCGCGCTGGAGGATATATGCTCGAGCAGGGCCAATAAAGGAAAATTCATACACTTCGCTCGGTGCGGCGTTGGGAACGGTGCAAAAACAAACACTCAATTTTCGCCGGACGATTACCGTCGTTTTTCGTTTCGTTTTGAGCCGTTGTCGCCATGTAATTGTGACGATCTTTTTTTTACGGAGCCGCACGCACCAAGCGAGTTCTGGTATTTTTGTCAAGCTATGGAACATACACTCGGTGCCCGATGGATGGCAGATTTGGGATACTCTTTTGCCGCCTTCCAGTATTTAAATTTACTTCTCAGTGTTATAGTTGAGCGTTGGATGAACGTTTATATGGATGTTACTGTTTATCTGGTCATTCTTCGAAAATTCAACCAACCACTTCAAATGACTTCTAGGAAGAAGGATTATTTTATCAAAAATATTATTCTTTCATTTTGCGTACAGGTGTGTCTGCGTAAAGTGACTCAAAAATGTCGTAAACAGGACTCGTGAGCTGAAGCTGATTAGCGCACATTATTCGGCCACGGTCAATCGGCGCTCGGCACCGTTCGGCCATCCTTCGACTATGCAAACGAGCATGGCGATGGCGCGAAACTCGAGCACCATCGGTCTTGCTTTCCCTTTTTCCGCGTGGCCGTCGGCCCCAATCAGGGCAAATTATCGCCGAGCCGAGCCCAGAATGAAGTGATTATGTTGTAAGTTTGATGTTTCGGTTCTTCTCCATCCGCTCGCCCCTGTCGTGCCGGGAGACATTATTATTTTCGTCGATTGTTGTTTGTTCTCCTGTTGCGCTGCTGTTATGTTAATGTCCCACTTTGGCCGCGCAACCGAGATGGCTTTCCGAGAAGCGATGTTTTCATTAACTTTTTGATGCCATCCCCATCCCGTGGCGAACGGGATGATTGAGAAATGCGGAGGACCTCGAATCTGTGTCATTGTACCAACGACCGGTGGCTCTGCAGCCCTCCGGCACGAGGAGTCATTGGGTCGAGCGGTCTGAGTTTCGGCGAGGTTGGTGAACTGTTCACAAAATCGAACCAAAATCCAAGCGCCCACAGCCCACTCGAAACATTCAATTGGTACTTGGCATTTGACAGCGATTTGTTTTTCTCACTGACGCGGGAAAATGGACTCGCGAGCGAGAGAGAGATCCTGCTGATGTGGGCCGGATGCAGGACTCTCACAGCCAGCTAATAAGCCACTTCGGTGCAACACCTCTTCACGCGCCCAGGAACAGGGAGACTCATCCATCAATTGACGGTGACAGTACAATGATTTCTAATTGGACACTTCTGCCCTCCAGGAGCACGCACTTTCTCGCACGGTGGGCCTTGCCGTAGGGACACGGTTATTTGAAAAATGACGACCACCGCACAGATCGCCTGACGTTTAGTGGGGTTCGTAACGGCTGTCCGGACTTGTCTGGTGGCGTGTGCCAGGACACGTCCGACAAGCGGGTCAGCCTTTCTTTTCGAGTGATGGCTGGGCCCTTCCGAGCCTCATTGATAAGTGATGTACCGGAACCGCCTTCGGGGTAGCGTTACTGAGGATCAATGGCGGGATGGAAAAGGAATTGTGGTTCGATCGGAGAGCAGCTGTGTCTTCGTTCAGTAACATTGTTGAACTGAATTAAACCTGAGAGGAGGAGCATCGCAGGTAGCGCTTCTACCCTCAGGTATGCGCTTCTGGAAGTCAAAATCCAAGTGTCTAGGAGTTGCGGTACAAGGGATTTACATAACAAACCACAGTTTAAATATTATTGCACAAACCCTCTTATGTTGGTGTAAGATAATAGAAACTTTCGCCTTCAGAAGTCAGACATAATCTGCGCCGAGGATGCGGCTCTCCCAACTTCAAGCGACGCTCCATTCCAGCCTTTTGAGGCTCACGGCGAGTCCGAAAACAAACACAAGAAACTTTGGGCGCCTGTCTCAGACACCACACAGCGGACAACCGTCACATTAGGCGCACCGCACGGATCCCAGTTGCCATGGCGTTGGGTCTTTACGGGCCTCAAAGTGCGCCCCATTCACCGGAACCAACAAGACGGAAGTGAAACGGCCAACAAAAGGGGACAATGTTTCACAAACACTCCTAACCGGGACGCCTTTTCCGCCTTGCCGGCGGAATTATGCGGCTACAAATTATTATCCGCAATAAAATCTCGCCCTGACTCGCTCCGTCCTGGACGGCCCGGAACCGGGTGACTGTCGGCGGCACGGTCGGTTGGTCCGTCGACGATGCGTAAATAGGCAGGTCCTCCGGATTCGGTAACCAACGCGACCGGACTCCGGGCACAGCGTCCTCCCTCGAGGAGTCACCAGCCCCTGGCACCTGGCCGGAAAGGTCATGCAACCGCATACAGTGGCAAATTTGATCGTTTCCATGGAGGCACCGAAACCCCCGGGGGAACGGCGCGGTACTTCTTGGCGGTCCGTTTCTTGAAGACACCGCGATCCGCGATGTATCAAAGTCTGGAGGGTCCCGGGCACACTCGAAACGTTCCGTAGGGTCCTTGTGTTTGTCGCATTGTGCAACCGTTTTGGTTGCAGGCGTCGACCCACGGACGACGACGCACATACTGCACCCTGAAGCTGCAAGGACCACCGCGATTGTGTCTGGAGAGGGCTCTTGGAGTTTTATGACGATTGTATCGTGATATTCGGGGCACTCGGGGTGTGTGTGGCGAATTCGGACCCCGCTTTCCTTGTGAGACGCTTCCCCGAAACGCTGTAATCGATAGCTCGAGCCCGCTTTCCGTGCGGCCGCAGAAGTTTGTAACTGTTGTCGAGCAACCGTGTAATGTTCCGTAATGCCTTTAATTGTTGAACGGCTGGTTCTCACAAAATTGCCTCAAGTTGACACGGTTGTAAGCTAAGACGATTACGTGGCGATTGTGTAATGAAACGTATTTTGTGAGAAAACACGATTGTTACAGATCTACAGGGAATCTTTTTACAATTCCAAGATGCCGTCTAACTAAAATTTACTATTTTCCAGGGATTACTATTTGAAGAATAAAGGTTGATAGAAGTTTCACTGTTGGAAACTAAATGAATCCATTCAGTACGACCTTATATTTTTAGATGGCCAACACTTTGCTCGAGAAATAGTCGACCTCTTCGTAAAATTGTCAAAAATTCCCTGGATTCCCTGGCCACAACACTGGGCTATGCTCTCCTGTTATTTTGTGTAAGTTTTTCGACCAACTGAAAGACGTCTGACAGAAACTATCATGCGATCTAATAAAGTTCACATTGTCGATGGCCAAGCTACGTTACATTAGCTCAGCCCGGTTACAAGCATTAGTGGTTCTCATTAGCACTAGAAAAATGAACCACCATATTATTCTACACGGCGTGTAATAAAATAGAAAGACATACCTTTCACGTGCCGTTTGCCCTCATCGAGCGGCCCCCGGTTCCGCGACGCCTGGCAGCATCCCTCGCACCGAAATCGCATATCCGAAATTGACCGAAAAGGATCGTTTTACGGTGCGGCCGCTTCTTTGCGATTCATTAGCGTCCATTTTTGCAATTGAGCAATTATTTCTCATTGCTGTCAGGAAAAATGAATTGTTGCTGCCGTTTGTTTTTTTTCTGCCAAGAGCCCCGAGGGTCCCTCGGGGCGCCACTCGCGGCAGAACCCTCCGCCGAACGTCCACAGTCGTCCTAAGTCGATAAAAGCGTTCGGCTAATTTGCATAACATATGTAAACCTTGCATTGACACGGGGATGATATATTTGCCTTCGGTTAATTATGCACGCTCTGGACCGCTCTCGAGTCCTTCAGCCGTGCGAAGGGCGCGTGCGGGAATGGCTAACTCTGACAAACCGGGAATCCCGGATCACTACTCTCCGGGAGTGTAGCTCGTGGAAAACCCAGCCCGTGCGCCGACCGATAATGTATGCAAATCACGGTGATTAATGCGACTTTTCAATGGCCACTAAAAGGCAGGCCGAGGCGCCACCTTTCGGTTCAATCGGTATCGGTAGTGAAACAGGCGGAACACAGATTTGTATTCAAATTAGTTTTTTGCACATCCACAGTCGGAGTCGGAGCTACACTCGCGCCCATTAGACCGGGCGGCGTCCGACAAAAAATTGGATCCGAAGCACGCGCCTCCAGCTCGCCAGACTCGGGTTTCAATCGCTCGCGGGAAGGCTTCGGGAAGCGATCCTCGGCGCTGCGTATCGAGTGGCTCATAATAGAAATATAAATATTGTTTTGATAAATGACATATTTTGGGAACCCTTCCTCGGTCGCGTGATTATCGGTGGTCCCTCTGCGCGCCCGTCCCTAGAGAGCAGTCCGTGCGTTGATGTCGGCGCGCCCGATGTTCAAGCGGCAAAATGGCGTGCGTGAGGATTGCGAAACCGCCGTCGCCGTCGAGAGGGCTCGCACAGTAACGTGAGCTCATCAACACCCTCAGCCCACCAGCACCGGTGACCCTCCGGTGACTCAACAAACATCCCACGATTCCACACCCGGCCCGGTGAACCCGCTCCCGAGATTCGTGGCGTGGCTGGTGGCGGTTGAGTCTCCGCGGGCTTCACTTCATTTAACGTATGTTAACTGTTCACCCGAACCCCCGGACTCCCGGGTACTTAATTGCAGGGGCGTAAGGATCAAATTAATCAAATTTTCCGAACCCTCTCGCAGGCTGTGTTTCCCGGTGGCAACTGGGAAATGGCCTCCAGAAGTGGCATTTTGTCGCGGTGCCGTGGGATTATGGGTGAAAGTTGTTGGGTTGTTGGAACGTAATTTTTTTCTGGTTTCCTCATCTTTTACCTCATTTTTTTGCCTCGATTTTGTGCAGCTTTCTGTGGTGGCGAGTTCTCTCCCTCTCTCTGTCGCTTTAGAGACCGCATTTCGCTGTGGGGTGTGTTTTTTATGTCCTCCGCAACGCGTTTGTAGAAAGTGGCATTAAAACTGTCGTTGTGACACGCCGTTTATAGAGATCCTTTTTGTGGTGAGAGAGACGGAGCTTAGTGTTGCTTTTTTAAAGCTTCATTTCCGTTGCCGGTGTTGCCGATTTAAATTGGTCCAATAAATGCTCATTATGGGTCATTCAGTTTAAAATATTGTTCCGCGGTTTTGTTGAAGGGCGTAAACTGTTTGGCTGCAAGCGCATCGCGGTTCCCACAAATGGGTCAGACTGCGTTGGCCATGTTTACAGACATTATGCTCTTTTTTCAATTTCAGTTTCTTACTTTCAATCTACTTGCGAGCTTTTCAATCATTCCTACCAACTCCAGCTTAGTTTTTCCTGAAACGAGCTCGCAAATTAATTTAATTCCTATTGGAAATCATCAAAAAGCGTTTGGGATTAAATTAGCTATAACAGGATAATTGATGGACTGGTCTAAAAAACCAGTACAAAGTAAAATCACAATATGTGGTTCCCAAAATAGCTTTGTTTGTGAAAAAGTCTTCAACTTAGACGCCTTAATGAAGGCTTAAACCAAAGAAAAGATTAAACCAGGAAATCGTTTAAAAGAATTGCGCAAAGTTATTCATCTGTCGGAAAAGTTCAACGTCGAAGAGTATTTTTTTCCTTAAAATTTGACTCTTTATAAACAACTTAGCGAATGCACCAAATATAGTCAACTCGCTATCAAATACTAATAACAATAGAATGACATTCACGTATTGTTTTATTCCTTTTTTTATTTTCACAAATATAATCCATGCCAGTGACTAGAACTGTTTTAACAAACCACAAAACTTACAATACAAACCAGCCGTAATCGAAACGCTTCGAAGGACTTCCCCATCTGCCCCATTCGGAGCCGAGTGACTATTCTCTAGAGACACGTGCCCGTTCCACGTTCGATGCCGATCTAATAAACAGTGTTTGTATAAAAAATATGCATATCTATCGATGTAGTGAAGATAAAATTAGCTACTTCAATGAGCGTGGTCCTTCGATTTGCGTGCATTCAGTGCGTGCGTGTGCGGGCGCTATACCCAAATTAAACCCATGAATACAACACTTTTCCCCGCGGGATCTCTGGTACGTAGTAAAACGAAAAGGTATCAACAGAGTCAACACATCGGACACTAACGAACTACCTTAACTTTGAACTGCTCAGACTGTACTCTAGCTCAGATATTCACAGTGCTCCAGCGCGTAGTACTGCCCCGGCTGACCGTGGTTACCGACGGGGTTTGCACTCTCATCGTATCCCGGGTTCCAACCTGCGCCGGTCGTTGCTGTGGTCGTCATTGTGGACGAGTGGAAAAAACTATTATTCCACCACGAGCAAGAGTCTGTGGTCTCCGGAGCCATACTGGGAGCTCCATTTCCGCCGTTACTCTGCGGACCCAGATCGCAGGAGCTCGTCGGGAACGTCGGCATCTGTGGGGTGGGCAGCATACTTTCGGCAGGATTCGATGCGGTGGCCAACGATGGGTCGTACGCACCGTACAGCTGCGACGCACTCGGTGAGGATGACGCACTGTAGTTTTCGTAACCGACGGCCCCAACCGTGTACGGGTCCAATTGAGTGGCCTGCTCCGTGTCGGACAGCGGTGAGGAGAGCGTTGTCATCGTGGTCGACGTGGGCCGCTGAAGTGGCGTCACCGACTTGGGATCGGGATGTTGCGTCTTGTGCGCCGCCGTCGGTGACACGCAACTTGATTGGCCAATAAAGAACGAATTAACGCTGTCGCACGCACGCAAACCGATCTTGTTCATGTCCAGTTGGGCCAGCGAGTTGTTGTTGTTATTCTGGTAATCGACATGCGGACTTGCGTAGTACGCAATGTCATCCAGAATGCTCGAGCATCCGCTGGTGCTGGTGAGGCTGGCCGTATCGGTGTCGGTGCTGCTTTCGTACTTGACCGAATCAAAGTACCGTCCTCCGTAGCCGGCGCCGGTACTGTACTCGGTGCGGTACGGTGAGTATTGCTGGCCATTTTTGCCACCGTCGGCAGTGTCCAGATCAAACATGGTAGTCGTTGGTGGGCTGCCAAGGTGATGGTGCCCTACGGTCGATTGGTTCTGTTGGTACTTGTAGGTCCCCGGCATTGGTCGCAGAGGTTGGTCCAGCTGGAAGATCTCCTCCGGGTGGATGAAGTTTGTGTTGTCGTACAGACAGTTCTGGCCGTAGTCCTGGTTCTGGGAGCCCATCAACGGCTGCTGCGCCGTTTGTGGCTGAGGCGGTTGCATCGGTGAGTTGTAGGTACAGGCGGTTGGTTCCAGCGATCCGGCCAGATATTCCATGTGGTATCCCGACTCCTCGAACGACGCATCGGCAGACTTTGTGACCCTCGTGGGCGAGCTGGGAATGTACGCGCCCATCTTTGCCAGCGGGTACATCTGTTTGGCCGATTTCTTTGACTGTTTGATTCCATTAATCTGTGCGGAGTGCGGAAGTGGAAGCTGGAATCAATGCGTCCCAGGAAAACTGCTCCCCTTGTGACATACCTTGTTCATCTTGGACTGCACCGTCCTCAGGACGCGCTCCCGGCGGCCTAGGCCCAAGACGCGTCGCGTCTCACCGGATGATTTCGCCTCCGGTCGTGGATGGTCGTGAACGCCTTTGGCTTGGAAAAACACCGCATGGGGCGTGTGGCGCCAGAAGTGGGTCACCGGGTAACCGCAGTGTCCTCGGCACGGTTGAATCTCCAGAATTCCTCCGATGCAAAGTCTGTAAGCAGATGATGCGACTTCATTAGCACCACACCGAAGAGGAACTTCCGTTCGATGGCGGTGACCTGGCGGATCCTACCTGTTGGGACACGCTTTGCCCTGCTGCTTACGCCTCGCCTTGTCGCAGATCGCGGGCCGCAGGTGGATCTTGTCCCCGTTCGGTAGCACGCAACCGGCCGTACAAACCAACACTCCGAGGCAGCTTTTCTTCAGGATATTCACGTTGTGGTTGTTGGTGTTGCGCATGGCCCAGCCCGAAGCGTGGCGCTTCGCTTCCTCACTCGACGCCCGGTAGATGAACCGGCAGTGGCCGTCACTCCACTCCCCGTAATCGTCGTAGTCCGCCTCGGTGACGATCGGCACACTGGGGTCGTTGATGTCCCAGTCGACCGCGAGCTGACCACCACCGTTCGAACTGATCACGTTCGATTGCCTGTGAGCGGAAACGATGAAACAGAAACATTCGACACCATTAATCAAATTGCCGTGCCGGAACCGGACCGCGTGGCCGGGGTCGAGTCGATCCAATTTGATCGATCACGACGCACGCAAACAGCACGCTGGACGCGGACAACAAACACACAACACTTACACAATCACCATTTCGTCTCAGTTGGCCACTCAGATGCTAGCCAAACCGGAGCCACTCGAAGATAGGGTGAACCAAAGGGTTCAATTTAATTTTTGGTCCACCGAAATGGATTTTGTTCGCCAAATCGCCTTCTTGGCCGGCGCTACTTTTGAGGACACTTCCACTACTAGTCTGTTTCTTCAGTCACTCGACACTAGCTGTTGCCGTTTCTTGTATTGAAATTAAACCGGAGGAGTCACAGACATTCTTTCCGGCAAACCCCAAGCAGAAGTCACGACTTAGTTCAACACAGCTCACTTCACCTTTCCTCCATCAGCAACTTAGCGGTCACGAATGTTTGCTGGAGCACACAAATCAACAAACAACACCGTAATTCGGTGACCGGGAGTGATGACTGGTCCTGGTTTTATTCCAAGAGCTCGACGTCCTTCCGTGTTGGGTGCGCAACATAAACTGATCCGTCATCGGTCCCGAATCCAACGAAATCCCGTTCCTCTGGTACAGCATATGTTTTTCGAACCCTCGACTGATCCTCTCTCGCTCGCTCAGGATTCTCTCCACGCATCTCTTCTGCGAAAAACATCGACTCTCGCTCTCTTGATTCTCTTTCGGGGATGGAAAAACCTTCCCTACGAACAAAACGTTCAAGCATAGCGCAACATAAGTCGAGCTAACGCCACTATTCGTCTCGCTCTCGCTCACAGCGTGCGTGTGAAACATTTTATGCTCTTCCGTAGCTCCGCCTCCTGAGGGGCAAAATACCAACGAATACCGCTGCCAACCCCTCTCGCATGCCAACTTTACCCTTCCGATGTCTCAACGGGTCACCGATTGGGTGGGCACCGACGTACCGGGGAAAAGCGCTCCGAGCAGGACCCAGACGACATGGCCTCTGTTGCGCCGTCTTGCGTACTCGTGAGAAGAAAAGCCCTACGTTATGTTTTAATTATCGATCTGGGCCACAGTTCCCCACGGGCTTGGTGTAGTGGGAAAACCTCAGGAAAATAACCTCAAATCTTCGGACCGCTGACCTTTCGCTAGACTGCAAGATTGTGTGGGCTTCGGTGGACCTTTCCCAAGACGCCCGTGAAGTCCACCCGAGAGGGTGACAATTTATGCGACAAGTTACCACCACCATCCCAAACGATCCCTACGTTCCGTTCCGTTCCGATATGTGGTCAACCAGCAGAATTTCCTCTACCGACGCGCGACGGAGCTGACCTCAAGTGACATCGGACGGAGACGGGACCGGACCGGGTGGTAGGCAAATCAAATTAAAGCCAATCCATTGTCGCCGGTTAGAAGACAGATTTCTTATAGGCTCCATTAGCGTGGCCTTTCTTGCCTCCAGAACTACGCCAGACCCCCGGGGCCATTGATTGGGACAAGGTCGGGGCGATGAGCCTATGACAATGATCAATTGCTCTATTATACTTGTCGCAGCCACCGTAATTTTACACTACGGTGGCGACGATCGACAATTGTCCGGGACAGGAGAGTGTCAATTAATTTATATTTAAGTACTATCCTGCTATTAGTGAGGGGTAATCAGCCCCGTATTAGAATAAACTCAAGTCACAAACAGAAGCTTAGGTTATACTGAGTAGGAAATTCAAAAGCAGCCCGCTGAAAAACAGGAGTTACGAGCACACGAGAAACTGAAGCCGCATTCAAGCTCTTGATTGAACAAAAATTACTTTACAAAATGCTAATTTTGAATAATAAATACGAGGCGTTCATTTTACCCGCAAGACCCGCAGCGACTGCAGCATCAAACTGTAAATATGGAATTGTTATCTGTAAGTCTGTTATTTTGTCCTATGGTAGTGTTTGTTGAAATATTTATAATATTGCACAGATTATAATGATATAAATCCATGAATATTCTCTATGCAAGTGTATAATATTTTTGAACTGTTTTTTGTTATTTTCTTGTAACGTTTTTGAATCACTATTTCATGAAATATTTGATTTATTTTGCTACAATGAAAATAACTGGTTGTGCAATAAAATTTCATAAAATCTGAAAAATTTTGTTAGTTGACATACTGTTTCTTAAAATATTTCAAATTTTCGGAACAGTACAAAAATTAAAGGACGAATAATGTAAGGCTTTAGGTTGTAATTAGGGAGCAAAATGTAAGCGCCCGATGAAGCAGAAAGTGGAAAATCCGTAGAATCATTTTAGTTTGATATTTTTACTAATTCTTACTTATTCAGGGTTTATCGGGCTTGTGCAGTTGTTTGATAAACAAAAATGTATAAAGCAAAGCCATTCAAAAATGAGTTGTGGGTCGAACGGCTTAGATTAGATCTGAATCAGGCAAAACGAAGTTCTCTGCAAAGGGGCACGTTTTGCTTCTTTAAACAACGTAGGACAACGGAACAATAGGGATACACAATCGATTCGCACACCAAGCTGCGCTCGAAATTTCACCTCCAAACAATTTAAAACAGTCGCACGAGATACTCGGATTAGGCGAAGCCCCTGCGGATCGATCAATCTTTCACCAGTCAACACACGTATCGCTTTCATCAGCGAGCATTGTGTTGCCCATTGTGTTCACGACACACTACCAAGGCCGTAGAAACTTCCATTCCACTGTGTGCCAAAAACCAAAAACACCAGACGCCGCTTCGGTATCGGCTTCGCAAATCCCTAAAAGTCAAACCTCATTCCTAGATAGAGATGGCCACAAACAATTCGGGCATAGCCAGCTAATTGTTATCGACCTCGTCCGATCTTCGATCGCTGGTCGGCCAAACGTTCGAAAGCGCCCAAAAGCATTACCACAAAACCCAGCCAACCCTCCACGGACGACTAGCTTCCAGACTTTCCGGAGCTGCCCTCCAGGACTCCGGCTCGAGTGCCTGGCAGGCAGTCGGTGGTTACTGTTATCGGCGGGCCAGGATCTGATTTAATGAGCAGCAATTGAGCGTCACCATCCGTTATCGACTCGACCGACACTTTGTGTTCCTAAGGCGGAAGCGGTACTCTGAAGCTGATCGGCCTTTTGGCGCGCAGACTTCGGCAAGAGTTTAAGGCTCTCGGTGTGTTTGGTCTATCTACGCAACGGTTTTTTTGGATTTCCCCCAAAGTGCGCCGGAGTTTGGAAAGTGTTGAAACGGATGTCTCCCTGTTGGTGGCCAGATTGACGCAGCAAGCAAGAGCCGACCGTTATCAGCTCGTCTGGATCTACGGGACGAAAAATATGGTTTTTCTCGGCGGGGATGCGCTGTTGGCGAGGTTCGCCGTGCTGCATTTTCCCGAGTGCCCGCGACCGATTCCCCCGTGCGGTTCCCCCGTGAGTCGAGGATGCATTTTGCGTGGTGCAGTTTCGGAGAGCAAATCGATGGGAACGAAGCTCGTACAACCCTCGTCGGGCGGATGTAGCCAATAGGTCCGGTTCGGGGCCTTCGCGCGTCAATGGACGGATAATTTTTATCCGATTAGGAAATCTACTCCATAAAATACAATTAAGTGTGAAGCGCGGGAACCCGCCACACTAGGATCGCTCTTCAGCACGATTCATTTGCCTATTGTGCGTGTAGAGGATCTAGTTTAGACACTTCCGGAGGGCGCATCGGAACAAAAACCTCAACTTCGACTTCCGGGGCACCGCAAAAGCTCCGGGCCCCTATCGGTAGGCAGGATAAAGGACCGCGACGGAAAAGCTTGTTTCGTTAGCCCTGTATTCGTTCTGTGTGTTTTCTCCAGTTTTTTTTATGACAAACCTGAATGCAGATTAGACCCTTTTTGGGCACTTGTCGCGAGGGATGTCGGTTATCGATGTCACAGGTGTTGCCAGTTCTCCGGGCGTGAGAATCCATCGCCTGCAGATTAAAGCAGCGTGTCTGTACCTTGAAGCTGTCCCGAGCATCCGAAAAGAAACTAAATCCTTCATCCGCGAGAGGTCTACCGCGGGTTCCGACCCGTCAATAGACGTTCCTGTACAACCGTGGCCGTGGCGTTCCTTCGCCCTTCACCCCGGGGCACTGCGAGTATGCCAATAAAATAATGTTTATGATTGAGTGTATACACTGCGTGTGGCTGTGCGTTAAACGACCTACTGCCGGGCGAGCGCAGGATAGGATATTTTAATAACTATTAATTAATGCATCGATGCGGGCACTCTGAAGGAGTTGCATCCATCGGCGCTCCTGTTTCTGCGTCGGCCATGAATATCTTCCCCACTCAGATCGCCCTCTGTTACAGAGCGGCAGCTTGGGACCCGGCAAAGAAGAACACGACGTTGAAATGGGTGTAACGTTACGTTTCGGTTCTTCGGCGGAAAACCGTGGTGATCGTTTTTTCTTCAAGGGTGGCTAAACTGCCAAATTGATCAGACGGTTAGTGAGTTCTGAAGGGGACGTTCTTGAGGAGGTTTCTTCGCAGTTCCCTATATTATGTTGTTTGCTTGTATAAGGAAGTGCCGTAAAAGGTTTCCTTTATTACGCCAAGGCTTAGAGCAACATTTTGCAATGCAAAAAACTCAAATATTTAAGTACACTGTGCTATATGCCATATTTATTTATTTATTTATTTATTTTGTAAACATACGGCCGACGACGTAGCCGACTTACAGGGATAGCTTTTAATTGATCAAACCTTTTTTGAAGAGGCGAAACTAAAAGTGCGTAACCGGTTTAGGAACTGATAAATTACCGAAACAAAGAGTTTCCTCGTAATGGAATTTTGCTACTGTTATGTTCATGAAACTTCAATCTCCAAAATAAATTAAAACTTACATTTAATCGATTTTATAAATAGATAGGCACCCTTTCTGCTATCTCTGCAATATTTTGCACGTCACGTAGAACAAATAATACATCTTGAATATGGAAGAAATGCATCGAAAGCCCTATTTAAGGGAACATGAAAAACTAATTATTTAGCATTCCTTTCCATTTATTTGTTGCTGGAAAAACAGCTTTCTTTAAAAGGAAAAATGTAGTCAATGCAAAAAAGTACTTATGTAAATATCAACGAAATACACCGAGTCCATTAACTGCTCAGGCAGCGAACCGTGGGAGAACTCATTTCTTTGTGTCGTCAGCGCCTTGCGGTCGGTGTGGATGTCGTTAGTGCTACGTGATCCTCGCGACACCATCGCGACACCTTCCTAACGGATGTACGGAAATGGTCCGTTGCTGGTCCACTCACGGCCCCAGATGTCCGGAATTCCAGGTGTACAGGCCCATAAATTGATTGTTTACAGTGACTGACTCGCTGGAGTCGCGGACACACACACACAGGCAGCATATCTTAACAAGAAGTGCAGTTGTCGCCAACCAGCATCTTTCGATGTCCGCAGCGATAAAGGGGTTTGCGTTGGCCGATTACAACTGTCTCACAAGGGCTTCCTGTAGCCGTGGTGGACGAAGTCATCTTCAGCGCTGTGCACCCGGATAGCTGCACTCCCGATCCCGCCATACAGTTGGCAGTTGGTGTCCAGACCAGAACGAACTTCCTACAGTGTGGACGCAACGAAGGCCAACGGTTTTATGGATCCCTCAGCGGCGAAACTACTAAACTATGATTAATACTTGTGCACGTGTCAAGTTGCACCTCCGTGCGATCTCCTTTAACGGCCCAGTGCGTTGCGGTGCACGGAGGCGTGTTAATTTCTGGTGGTCTCCAGTGCCTTGTGGACGAGTTTTTCATCGACCGACCGACCGCCCAAGAGCTTCGCCCGGCGTCCACAAAACACATCCACGGCCACGGCAGTCCGTCACAGTTTCCATCTCAGGCTGAGGATCCTCGCAGCTCGCACCAAGTAAATGATTTGATTACCGGGCTCCGGGGCCGATCTGGCAGATACACCCTCCCAAGGGCCCAAAACAGGAACGCCATGGTATTTATGTGCAAGTCGGCATTCTTCTTCAATTAATTTTCATTAAGGGACCCTATTTCAATAAAAACCCAACCGCGCGGTGCTGTGCGGCAGGATTTTCCTCGGTTCCAGTGGCGGGCGGGCCTCCTGGCTGGAGGAATTACGCTCAAGTACGGACGGCGGGTGATTCGCAGTAAACAACCGATCTCACCCGCCCGACCCGACTTCTAGAGTGGGACTGCCTTAATTGAGCGCAGCGTTTGAGGGATTTTCGATTTAACATAACGCAGGCAAATGAGACGAAACAAAATGGAGCCCAATGGAGGTTGAGTTCCTGTTGCGCAGGCGAACCGGCCGGTGGTTCCATTTTGAGGGAAAATCCATTTATTACCATCATCATCAGCGCCACTGTTGCCGATAAGTGCTGTGTGCGGATGAATTGTGATTCAGGTTCCAATCTGGGTCCAAGTGCAAGTCTCTTTTGTAATTCAATTAAAGCCTAATGCATGTAGGTTGCCTTCATTAATGCTTTCTCCCAGCTGGAAGTTAATATTATTTTGACTGTAAATGAAAACTTGCAGGGGATTTCCACCGTCTCTTAATATCGTTTGGAAGAGATTATTTCAAGGGAAAACATTTTAAATATAACAACATAATGTAAAAAGTAACAATAGAATACCGACCACAAATAATGTTTGGTTTTTGAAAGTTGCATGAATTGAAAATATCCATAAATACAAATGATGAACTTTATCCTTGTGTAATAAAGCGGACAAGTAGAAAATTATTTTATCTGAAAAATCATACACATGCTAACCTACATCTAGCGCAACGGGAACAGATAATCGATTGGCAACCATCCGGCGCCAAATCCACCACTAATTGGTAGCAAACATTAATTTGCGTCAGGTTTTACTATATCACTGCCGGAACGCGAGGGTTTGGCGAGGCACTCCGCTCCTGTCCCAGGACTCGCCCATAGGCGCCCTCCTAAACGGCCCAATTACGAAATCATCAAACAAATGCAAGCAAAAAAGCACAGACTCCTCACGCCTGAGTGGCCGACCTCGTCTGCCCCGGATTGTTTGCGATAACGTAATCATCGGTTTTATTTGCGCATCTAAACCTAATCTCTTATCCGTCGCCCTGTCGACCGGGTCGACCATGGCCGCTCCATGGCTCCCTGAACATTAAATAAAACATTCACCGATCCGTGATTTTCCCAGGCGGCTGTGTCACGAGGCCGAGGACGAGCAAGGATCCTACTCTCCGGCTGGGGATCCGCTCCGTGCACATTTTGTAGCGAGCACTAGATAACGCGGTTCCGGATGGCTGGAAACAGGGCAGCAGCCGGTGAACTCTGTCGGTGAACTTGGGGCGATCCTCTGGGAAGTTCAAAGCAGCAATCATCCATTCAGCCATGGTAGGGTCCTGATAAAAAAAAGAATGTATCACTGCCGAACCACCCATGGAAACTGGTATCACGGGACAAACGGGACTGTCAATGGGAGTGCTCCGTGTGGCGCTCCCTAACCTCACTTAACCCAGCACCGAGGCAGTTGCGGCGGACTCGAGCATAGATTCTTTTATGTGTTGTGGCCGGGTTCTAATTAGATATTTTATCAGATAAAACAATTTAACGTAGCACACACTCGTTCGACTGGCACGTATGGCACGTATGTATCGGACGCTCTCCGGGGCTCCTGAAAGACGGCGGGTGTATGTGTGTGATTTCTGTGTGATTAGAAAACCGTTTGAACTTTCGAGCCAGACATTCAAGTGTGTACGACACTTTCGTCGGTCCATTACCGGTATTTCCATTTACCGAACGATACGGCTACGGCTCCTTGTTTGCCTAATGGTGTAGGAACATTGTCGTTTGGGTGGTTGGAACTCGATGCCGAACGATTTACAAGATCCATTGTGCCGTCAGTCCAACGCCAGTAGTTCAGGGTTCACAAAAGAAGACACCAACACTAGGTGAAGATAAGAAGTTGGACGTATGTTTGATGCTCCCCGGTTGGTGGCGTCGAGGAGCTTCAGCTGGTGGCTGGTTCGTGGAAGAAAAGGCTGTGTTCTATCCTGGAAATAATTTTCCATAATTACAGGTATGAAACCGGTCTTTGGGAATCGTTCTACAGAATGTTTCATTTCGATCAACGTAATCATAAATTACTTATATATTAATTACTTATAATAAAAAGAAATAAACTCTTTACCAAATTGTTTCATAATGCTACACCATACAGGTATATTTAGTTTCTTTCGAAAGTTTTCTTCCTTTGTGTTTCGACATCGCCCACAATGTCTCTTATAAAATTAATTTACAAAAAATTTACAAAAGAATTTATTTAAAATAAACACTCATATATCCGAAACAGATTCAACTTAAGATAGCTTGAATAATACTTACTTTTTTTCTAGAAAAGCTGTAAAAATATGCAGAACTTTTATAGCTAACGCCAGAGAGTTTTAGTTCAAAGCAATCTTTATATTACTTCTGTCAAGACATAAGTTAGACAAACAATCAATGTAAATCCATTAAGGCACGATTGTGTAGCAATGATCAACTCAATAAAATCGTAGAACAGAACGGGGCCGTATTTAGCCATTCCGATTCTGACCCATTTCCAATCACACCCTCTCATTCAAATTGACTCCATCATCAACACGGTGACTTCATCGAAAATAATCCTCAACAAATTAAATCTTTTCTTTTCGCTCCCTTCCCCACAATGCCCATTTTATCCCTTTTTCCAACAATAACAGCAACAAAGGCCAACGTAACAAACTTAGCCCCGTGGTCCCGAGTTTCACCTGCGGCCAACGGTGACTTTCCGGGGCACAGCACATACATATTTTTATGTACCGATTATGACGAAGCACCCGAAACACTCGAAAAGGACACCCTGAAATGCAAAAGCAAAGGAACCCCAACAAAGGTCAACAGTCGTTCGGTCGGTTCACTGCTTTGGAACCACCGTAAAGGATGCTAAAGGATTACGCGTTTCACTCGCTCTGGGTCCAGCTCGAAAAGGACGATGGACAGATAAGGCACAGCCGACCCCGGGCAAACATAATAGAAACATAAAAGGCAGATGTAAATCCTGGTGAATTAATACGTCTTTAACCGCACACACACACTCCTCGTGTCGGGCGAGCTTATTTTATTGTCTCTCCCCGGTCCGAGCGCATCCGGACGGCATATTAATCCGTTGGCGGAGGTGCCGTATGAGACCCTCGCTGGCTTGTTCTAGGCGTTCAAGGTACGTCCCGGTGTTCTGCCAGCTGAAGGGATCGATGGAAGGGTCGAGCATCTGCCGCAACCGATAGCCGCAGCATGCCTTTTGCATAAGAAAGCGAAACCTTCAACTGGCCATTTACGCCGTTGTGGCGGTGTGCGCCGGTGTTTAATCAAGACCCGTCGCCACCAAGTGGTCGCCGCGACGGGAGGGACGTCTGGCTCGGCCGGTGTGGCTTCTAGACGAAGAAGAAGCAAGTAGACAACGGTGTTAAATCTTCGCGGCCGGCTTGCGCAGATGGGCGCTCTAGCACGTGCCCGCTGCACGCACGCCGCGAATAGAGCCACTTGCGGTGGCCAGCACCAGGCCAACAAACTCTCCTAGAGGAGGTGGTTGATGCGTGTGCGGTTCGCGAAGAATGCAAGCAGATTGCGTTTTGGGCTGCGAACCCGTTTCGCAGGCGGTCTTCGAAGGTGTCAACCAAAGTGGAGAACTTGGTTCGAGCCGCTGGCACATTATCACCTTGCGCAGCTTGCGCTTTCGGCGTGCCGCACCGAGTACCGGTGCCGTGTGGTGATTATAGTAAAACCGTTTTGCATATCGGTCATGAATGCTAGCCACGGACACATTTTGATGGCGGCTCAAAAACATTGAAACGTAATGTATTTTTTATTGCAAGTTAATTAAATCAGAAACATTTCAAATAGTGAAGATATTGAAAGGAAATATATTGAAGCATTTATCTATTTACGTTCAACTAAATTGTCTCCTACTTTTCAGCATAAATAGGAGAAGTCACCGTCTTGTTTAGCTGTTTCACAATTCATACCCTGTTGTTTTTTTAAATCTATCTTTAAATCTGTATAGGCTATGAATCAATTATTGTTTCCAATTAATTGTTGATTATTGTATTTTATTCATCATATTTTTCATTAATAACCTTTAAATGCTGTGTTAAAGTTCTTGAAAAATCGCGTGATTCTATTGTTTGACTGGGTATCTCTTTTCATTACTTGTTTCTTTGCTTATTACTTTTACCAAGCATCAACTCCAAGCATGGAGGCATCAACTTTTTTCAAGGACTCAATCGTTATGCAACCGCTATGAATATGTCAAATTATTTCACCAAGTATCATCAAGTAGAACTGATTTTGCTAACTGATTTGTTGGCCGTGGCATTTTTTACAACCATTATAAAATCTCTTGTTGGCACCATCCTGTAGACGATGTAGATTTTGATATTCGATTACAAACACCCGAAAACACTCATGGAAAGCTGTCATAAAAAGCCGAATGAAGGCATCAAGCTTACGACCATTCGTCGGTTCCATCACCGTGAACGAATCCCCAAACACAAGCTAATGAATGTGGCTGTTGATTTTTACGTGCAATTAAAGCGAATATCGGCAGCTCCCGATGTGCATGTGCAGTCCAGATGCAGTCCCTCATGCAATGCAACCCTTCACACGCCATCCTTTGCACGTTTTTTTTGCGGAATTATGCATCAATATTGAAACCGTCCCCAGGTTTGGCACGAATATTATGCGGGACCCAGCCCACCAGCCAGCCAAAGGACACCGTTGGCCGTTACGCAGGACCGTCCTCTGGCAGGACTCGTGTTTCGTTGTCAATCATCACACAAACACACGCAATGTGCTTCTGCTGCCGTCGCCGCCGCCGAGTGCCTCGGCTTGACATTTATGGTGCGGTGCGCGCTGCGCGTCCGATCATCGAAACGGGGTATTAATTTACGCAAATTTTCCACGTCCACACACCCGGAAACTGCCGGTGGGCTCGGGGCCGAAAATTTACGATTATGACCAAACTCCGTTCATTGTGGGAACCGTTGGGCTTCACCCAAAAGGATTTACGCGCGGCAACAACAATGTCGGGCTCGAACGGAGCCGTGGTCGTAAATATTCGCACTGAGCACCATGCATCGGCAAATTGTCCCACCGTACCCCAAACGGAACCGACCGCAAAGCGAACAGTTTTTCAATTACTGCACCCATTACTGCTGCATCGTCACTCAGCCTCCCCTGCAGTTTTGCAGCTTTTATGGAAATTTGTCTCTCGGTCTCGCCGCCGCCGATTGACGATGATTTGACATCTCGCCCGACGACTGACGGAAACCGCACCGTTTCGTCAGAATCGTTAACTTTTGCCTCAGTTCCGAGCCGCGGGTTCTGCCGTTCTAATCGGGGCGCCACGGGAGACTATCGTCCGCCTTGTGCCAGGACCTCCTCTGTGCCCTTCTGCGCCAGGGGTTTCGCCGTTGCGCCGTTCCTTTTACGGTTTGTTTTTATCGCTCTGCCTTCACCTGGGTGCGTTCGCCTCCAGAACCACAAACCGAACATTTTCTAGCACCTTGCCTGTGGTCGTCGGACGTGAGCGAAAACAAGCAACACAGCAAACGAAGCGACCTTATGGCAACAAAATCGTTAAGGCCTCCGCGAAAAGCGAAACACACATCACCTGAACAAATGCAACAAGGGTTGTGGTTGATTGAATGAAGAGAAAAAAATGATCACAAAATGGTGACACAGCGCACAACAACCAAGAGAGGCGTAAAGTTTGGAGAAGAAAGGCTGTTCAATCCATTTGTCCCTTATGGCACCCGGGAAAGTAGTTCTCACTTTACGCACAGCACTGTATGGCCGTTCTTTTCACCGCTGACCTTCTGGCCTGCTGACCTGCGCGAGTTCTAAAGATCAAGTCTTCGTAGAGGTAGAAAAAAAAACAATTATACACACCAATCACCAAACCGCCGAGAAGCGGAGTTCGGCTCGTGGAGTTCGTGATCGCTCAACTACGAACCACTAATTGAAACATCACCTCGGTTGATTGTTGTTCCGTTTACTTTACTCGCCTAGCCGCGGCCTATCTCTATTGCCGCGGCTGCAGCATAAGTTATGCTCGGTCGCGGCTCACGCGCTGTCGGTTTCACTCGAATTCCATCGATCAGAGGATGGTGGGCCGCCGGCCGCCAGATTGATGAAGTTGTTTGGACGATTTGACTGATTTTCTGGTTCGTTTCGCGGACGGTTTTGACGCCCGCCGAAGGTCACTCCGGCTGGAGCGTGGGAGCTGTGGAGATCGCTGGGTTTGCGATAATGTTCCTTGGTCTGAAAGCGAATTTAACTTAAGGTCTTTGCACCCTGCGATGGCTTTCGAAAGGCGTTGACTCTTCCTTCACCAATTTTTAGATGCCTTACGCTTGGTGATTGATTAAAAAAAATGTACAAATTAAAAAGGCTGAAAAGATATTGACGAGAGTGATGAAAGCAATGTTGAAAACAGCACAACCAAACCCAAAACTCAGCGTAGTGTTGACGACATAACAAATTGTTTGTTGTTGTTGTTTGTTGTTACCTGTTTGTTTGTTATTAACTGAAACAAGTAAACAAAACATTTTTAAGAGTAGGAAAATAAATAAAATTATAAATGATACCCTAAAACCAAACAATAAAAGCAACCTTTTTAATCTGCAAATAGAAGCGAGATAAAACCGCGCCGTCAGTAAACAAAGCAAACTCAGCTCCTGCTCTATATTTCAAGGGTCAGCCATTCGGGCATCATCCTCGCGATCGGCACAATGGAAATGTCATCCATAATTTTATGCAAAACCTGTCCTCCCATCAACCAGCACCAGCAAAACCGTGGGAAAGCACAACATCATTCCCCGGGGCCCCCGGGGGCCGAATCCTCGCGCCCGACGCCTAACCCGAAATCATAATTTTCCATTTTGAAATTGTTGCAAAAACCGACGTTGCTTCAGCGCCGAGCGTGTGGCGTGCGGGGAGCGTGCGGGACAATTCTCAAGTGGGCACTTGGGCAATTGTTCGTCGTGCAACATATTGCTCGTCGCCTACTGTGCCGGTGCGCCGAAGGCTCTTACCTCACTCTCCCTTTGCAGTGGGCCCGCGCCGGGGCGCTGTTTCGGGCTCGACTCTTGAGATTTTTAATTCGAACCTGAATGCTGCGCAGCTCTAAGCGCCATTTCTTTGACAGCAGGAAGGATGAACTATCGTGGGTCTTTGTTTTTTTGTGCTCTATCCCTTCAACCACTGCCGTGACATTACCATACAAATGCGAATGCAATATCGTCTCGAGGGGACAATCGTTTAGGATTTGAGCGTGCGGTCGTCCGATTCAACAACGCCCTCGAGGCTCATCGACATCGTCGGAGGCCCGCGGATGCAAGAGGTCCCGAGACCACGGCTAGGGCACTTGAACTCTGTTATTGCTACTCTCCATGCTTCTAGAGCATATTGTTCTTCCTTTATCTCGTTTACGGTTGTGCCACCATCGCTATCAATATTTGGTCCGCCAAACGCATTAATAATTTTAATTTTTATCCCATAACTAATAATAAATATAATTAATAATAATAAACTAACTACATAGGTTTCGAATATAACCTAAGCATGTTTCATTCAATTCCAGTCGGATTCATATACGTGTTTGTATAAATTTATTCTTTTCATCGTCTAATTTATACCCTCGAGACACCATGCTAACTGTCGACATTTTCTATGATTTAACAGTCCCATTTGTGTTTCAAATTTTCCTCGCACTACTGCTTCGGATTGAAAAAAAATAATCGAAATGAAGCGTGACCCCGAGATCACTCAATCGGCGCAATTTTGTGTCGAATTAGAGTATCTACTCCAAAAGTGGCAACACTTCCGCCCAGCGGCCCAGCGGGACCCGTTGGTCGGAGCGTGCGCCAGATCTGCTCGCTTTCGATACGCCCAAGTAGATTTTAAAAGGAAGATTTCACTCCTATCCCTCCGGGCCCCACGCGCCAGCCCGGTGCAGGACTGGCCATTAGAGGGATAGGCCTGCTTCAAAGCCGGGCGACCACCGAGAGCGCGGCTCGTGTATTTTGTTTCATCGCCAGGCCTTTAGAACAATTCGGGGTTCACACAAACCACGCTGAGTGGCACTCGTCAGCGTCGTCGGTTGGCATCGACATTGACAGCCCACCGCAGGGACGATTATTTTGTCGAATTACTATAATTTTTTTCCCTCGAGGCCTCTCGAAAGGATAGCTTGCAGGCTCTTTGGTTCCTGTGCGTTCCGCTCGTGACCCGTGCAGCTTGCAACCGCAGCGAAGGACATGGACGGATCGGTCCCCGTAACCGTGTCCTTCACCTTCACCTGCAACGTGCGTCTTGCGCGATGAGCAGCAGCATCGCCCAGTTCAACCGGTGGTCGTCGCCGTGTCCAATGTGGCGGTAGTCGAGCACCGAGCGAGCGACTCCCCGCGGTGCAGCATAAACATACTGCACACCGGGCAGGCATGGCGTATCATTCGATAGCATACTCGCAGTTGCTGCTGCAGCCGTTGAACGTTCGCTTGCATTGTCTAAGGGCAGTGCCAGCGCGTGTAAGAAGATATCCCATTTTCAGCATCAAAAACGCATCGAAGAGCCATCACGATGAACCTACGGCGTGGACCAATATTCCATCAACGGCCGTCGATGTGTGGCTGAAAGATGGGGTCGAAGGAAGTTTTGCCATGACGATTCTATTTCTGGTAACAAACTATTGATCATTACGGCAAATGAATAATCGTAAATTGCATGTATCCCTCCTAAAAACCCATTAAATTAGAATAAGGTAAATAAAACTGAACAATAAATAATGAAAAAAAATCATTTAAGATATCAGGACTATTAAAAAGATATAACGAAAATAAGCCAACCAAAGTATTAGAAACAAGCTACAACATTTAGTGAACAATAAAAAATAAAAAAAATTTAAAAACATAGATGAAACAACAACTTATCAATGAAACAATGAGGATTGGGTCTACGGTGCTAGGTGGATTTGTTTGAACGAGAATGCTGATCAAGAACGATGGTGAGCCCTTCACAAAGCAATATCGTGCCATTCAAGACATTAAGACTTCCAGAAAGTGTGAAACGAAGAAAAGGCAGAAAGAGAGTGAAGAGTGAAGAATACGTTTCCCTGTTCTTCCCGTCTGCCGACCTCGGTCTTGGTAGCGAAGTGAAGCCTTGGCCATGGTTGCGGGCGGCACAGCTGGACGCACCTTCCAGCAGCAGAAGTGTGCCCCAAAGCAATCGAAGGACTCGCCAGACGGAGCAGCGTCTTCAGCCGCAGGGAACACCGTAAGACGATACACGAGACACGCTGCTGACATGGCATACCACACACACACCACAAGTCGTTCCCGATTGTTCCGAACCACCAATCGTCCTTTTGTTATCCTTACGCCACGAAAAGGACAGCGCGAAAGGGGGCCGTTTAGGGCATTAATTTGAGCATTTAGTGAAACACCAGTCCGAGGGAAGGAATGCTCCTTCGCTCCTTTCCTCGAGCCGGGTCGGGCAATTCGACAAAAAAAGCAAGAACAAGAATAAATCCAAAGGATGCCCGCTGTGTGGGCCCATGATTTATCCATTTAGCCGGGATTATCGGACACATTTGAGCGTTTCGTTTTCTTAATTTGTTTTGTCGCTCCTCTTTCGAGACGATTATTGTGTGATTAGCACCATTGCACCATTGCGCGGTGGGAGGATAAATATTACCAAAGCGATCGATTGAGATCGGTTGAGGTTTAATTTTTATGTAACTGCCCGCCGAAGGACGTACCCCCGCGGGAGCATTGTTGGCCGACCAGCGTTGGTAATGAAAGAGGTGAAAAGGGTCACTCGAAGACAGCGACACGCTGATCAAAACACTGCAGCCCACCCAGCAGCTCTTAGGAAAGGATTCTCAACATTGAATAGAAAAACCGATTGATTTCTTACTTTTGTGCGGTAAGGCAATGATTGATTTTATCTACCAAAACGCCCTTGAAAGCAATAACCTGTCTTCCTGGTGTTATTGTGCAACTTAATATCCGAACAGCGAGCTTCAAAATGTTCATATTTTTATGGAAAAGTATCATGGCGTAGGATTCTTCTTCGCTCTCGTCGCTTTTGTGGCTAGAAAATCCTTTTGTTAAAAATCTGTAAAAACTGATCGCGATGCTTCAGAAAATAACGAAGGTTCGAAGGTTGTTAATAAATTCTTTTAAAGCACAAATCAATAAAGATGACAATCTAACAACATTCCGAACAGTACCTTCATTTCAAAATTTTTCATTAAAATTTATAGTTTGCAACCACTTTTAAGTTTTCCATTTATATTTTCCTGTCAAATAATCTGATTTTTTCTCAGTAACATTTCAATGCTTCTATGTTGATTTAACTAAATGTTTCATTCAGCTTTTCCAACATTTGAATTCAGCAAAAGGTAATGTAACTTCCCGGCGGCAGTGGTGGGACTGGCCTCATTAACTCTTGATTTATATCCTCTTCAAAACATTTTGCATCCCTTAAAAAGTGCGGTCGCGTGTGATGTGCAGAGCATAAACCCGATTGTTTTGCTTACGCCTTTCAATTGCGGCCTCTAAAATAGCATACAGAAAAAGAAGAGTTGAAGTGTATTTGTTTTTCGTAACACGACACCTTCCGGTTGGCGATAAGTTGCAACATATCGAGTAACATAATGCCGCGACGCGCAGGGGATGTACCCGAACACCGCATACCGCGAAAACAAGAGATAACACCAAAACGGCCACACGAAAAGTGAAAAAAGAAACCAACGCAAAATCAAGGCCATCGGGGCCTTGGTGCAACCCCCGGAAACGCCCGTTCGGCGTAAGCTGGGGCGGCGCAACCTCGGTCCGTGGTGGCCACGTGCCCGACCGTCCGCTGTCATCGCGCACCGACGACACCGCGACGGCTGATAAATGCGCAACCAACAAGCGCACACTTCCGGTTGTGCCAACCGGTGGCCGGAAGCTATTGCGAGCCGTTTAAATTGATTACACCGGCCATTGTTACCCGGGTGTGCGCGCCCGGCCCGATGTTCATCGACTGTCACTCCACTCCGTTCACCCCTTTCACTCATTACCACGCCAGCCGTCGTGGCCGTCTCGCGGAGGGAAAACTTTAAACTTCCGGTGCGCTCGTAAATCAAACCCCGGGCCCTGTTCGCTCTCGACACTTTAAAGCCGGATGCTTCCGGATGCGAATCTGAAGTGCCTGCGTCCCGGCGGTCCTGGGGTCCCGTAACCCTTTCTCGTTGCGTTTTCCTCCTTTCCTTTCATCCAGCATGTTTAAAATGGGTGTCCTCTGCCTTCCGGAACGCCGCTCTGCACGCATGACCGCTAATAGATCTGCTTTTGTCAGTTTTGTTTGACAACATGCGTGCGTGCGTGCGTGTGTGTGTGTTGCGAAACGCATGTCAAGCGAGAAAGTTGATAAACTTGATCAAATTACAAACATCACTCGTCAGAACGCGGCGCCCGGGAGAGCATCCCTTATTTAATTCCCGTGCGTCCGTTTTTTACACATTCTACGGTAGCCGAACGAATCTCTTTCATCCTTGACACATCCTTTTGCCGTAAACTTCGTGAGACATCGCTTGTGGTGGCAGATTGCAATTTACGCCGATTAGAATCATTTCGAAAGTGTCCTAAATAAATGGATGCCGCTTAAAGTCAGCCTGAAAACGGAGTCTTGGTTTCAGAAGTTCAGAATGTGTGAATTTTAGGTGGCTTCTAACCACCAGCCAGCTAAACGATGACCACCGCCACCGGACTTAAACCCTTGAAAAGCCAACCCCTAGGCTAGAACGTTTTTCTCACGCCTCTCGCAAAGGACGACTGATGATGGTGACTCACGCAACGCATTCGGCCCACTGACCGACCGACCGACCGACGTCACTCTCTCATGGGGACGGCCGTCTGCTCGAAATTAACGTAGCTAATCGGTCACACTCGCAGGATTAATCTTGTCGGTTCTCCGGTGCGAGTGGCAGCTAAATTTTGGGTAGCTTTCCGATATGGAACAGCTCCAATGTTATTTCCCACAAGATTCTTTGAATGCTTATTGATACGATTTGCGTTTCAATCACAATCCTTTTCATATTTTATAACATTTAGTTGCAACATTTTTATATATTCACGTTTACACTGTTGGTATATTTTTATTTGACTTATTTATTGTTGATTGTTATTTATTTATACTATTTACTTCTTCAAGTAAATGGTTCAATACGAAATCTTGATACACGAATTCCACTACAATGATAAGAAAATGGCAACTTTCCTAGCCAGTCCAGTTGGTAATGCGGAGTGCGGATGCATTTTTCGCCCTAAAAATGCAAAGCAGTACCGTGAGTGTTGACTCTAGCCAGAGCCAACACATAAACACTCTCACCGACCACCGCTTCGCTACGGTACTTCACGATTTTCCTGCTGCCTCGAGAGCGCATTACGGGCTGGGTTGGGTTCATAATTACCGTTGAGCATAAATCATTTCACCCCTCGGGCGACCCTAGGCGTTGTGGTCGTGCCGCCACCCGAAAAAGGCCAACGAAGATAATTTCTTCCGGAGAAAGCTTTCCCCGTGTCGGACCGTGAAAAACCGGTGCGCAAAAGGCGCCCAAGACTTCCTGTTTGACTCTTTGGCTTTGACAGCAGAATATGTTTTTTTTTTCTGTTGTGCGTAATGATGCATTTGGGCTCTCTTCCGGCTCGGGGATCGGGATGCGCTTTATTTACCATTAACAATTTAACAGCTATTGAAAACGAATTAGGGGTCCCGGCGACCCTGAACCCTGGCGAGGGGAATGTGAGAATAACATAAAAAATTAGGATAAACAAAACGGTGGACCGCGCCGAAGTCCCCGTGGGTAATGTCTTACGGAAAGTGCAATTTTCCGCACGACACGCGTCGTCGTCTTCGCGCTCGGAGAAGAAGGAGCCAAACGATGGGTTACTCACTACAAAAAGCATAGCATTTTAGACAAAAAAATCGATCGGGATTGAACCTCATGCCCAAACTATGCTTGGAATTCCGCCAAACTAACGATCCGCCAGGACCGTGGAACGCTATCGGTTTTGCGGCGTGAGCTAGTTTCCCCCGGGCGGTTCCTTGCTAATTGCTTTGATTAATGATTTTCGCGAAACGAACGAACGAAAGAACATGCCGCCCGGTCGAAGTCAGATCACGTCGACGACCCTTCGGCGGAGGTGATGTTGATTGATGGTTCGGCTGGTCGGTGGCACGTTGGCCGCTGATCGCAAGGACTCGGCACCGAAGGAGCCGGCAGTTCGATTTTGGCCGGTTACATAATCAAAAGTTAATTAGCACGTTTTTTTCGCCTCCTGGCCCGAACCGGGGGTCGGTGAATGTTTGTTTATGCCTGTCGACCCGATAGTGTCGTACGTGTCGAAACGAATCTAGCGCCATGATCGGCGTGACTGTCGTGCGCTTTTCGGATCTGTCCGTTTTTTGCCCACTGCAAACGAAGGAACTAGTGAAAGTGTTTTCAGCAGGAAGTGAATGGGTTTGTGATCGTTAATTTCCTGTAATGAAAGTACGGAAAAACCTACCGTTTGCTTACCGTTTCCGGCTTTTATCGTAATATTAAGGGTTGTGCAAAAATCTTATAAATATTTGGTCTTGATTAAAATAATAAGTTTTGTATATTCTGTTTGTTGTATAATTTGTTGTATTGTTTGAAAATTATCTGTGTTACTGTTCACTAATTTAAAAAACATTTGGATTGTTTCAATTATGTCACCTTTTGTTACATTGTTTCTTATGCTATCAGAAAAAATCAGACTGATCTAATAGACTCTCTTTAGTTTATATAACTTTTTTCCGATTTTCATTTTTATACTTGTGTAACTTTGAAATAGAGAAAGTTATTTCATATTTTTTAGTTATTTAATTTTTCCTTTTATTGTCTGCTTGATCCCCGCTCAAGAAGCATAAGGCACTTAAACTAGTTTGTTTTCCCTTGTTTCCCTTTCCCTAGTTTTCCCTTGATACTTCGAGTATAGCTAATTGCTCCGTTCAATTGTTTGTTGTAGTATATTGTTTAGTTTGATTTTAAAAATTTTGTTTCACTTTCGAGATCCGGCATATCAATCGGATCCGCCTTTTCATTTTCACTCTCCCAACACTTTTCTGGTGCCGCAATCCTGCTCAGGTTCGTTAGCCAGTGTGCCTCTTACATCACCGCGCGTCATCGGGGCACTCCCAATTCCCCCTTGTCGACTCCAATTAAATTCACACCCGTCTTCGGGTGCGCGGTCTGTTGACCAAAAACAATGCAAAACAAACAAATAAGCCCCGAAAATGAGGTGAAAAGTGTCGACACCTTTAAACCACCGCCTCGGCTTTTTCGCCTGCGGCAACGATGGCCGCGGAACGCCTTAAGAAATGACGGTGACGACGGTTGCTCGAGGTACTCATTAAAATCCACTTACCGATGAGGTGTGAGGCGAACCCGCGGCCCTGTCATAACTGTCCTTTCGCGTCCTGCCAGTCCTGCAGGACAACCGGCCAAAGGACCAGTCCCATTACGCGCCGGTCATCATCAGGTGTCAGGTCCGGAGGAGGTTTACATCATAAAGCCCCGTTCCGGGCGTTCAGGGAGGTGATAGTGGGCCCCATCAAACCGGGTGCACCATAACAGGGTGTTGATCGAATAATTTACGCATTGACACTTTCGGTGCGCTCTGCCAAGGAGCTGCCCACCGGAGCCACGTGATCATTATCCCATTTCGTTGCCCCGTAACGCGCGCGCGTGTGTGTGTGTGCGTGCGTAATTAATAATCTCCTTCCTTGCAGAAGCTGATTTAAGACCGTGCTTGGATGAGGAAAATTTATGAAAATAAAAACGTGAAATCGAAAGTGTGTAAACACCCCGTAAAAAACAGAGGCCGATTACCACAGCCGACGGGACCCAAAGGCGTCGCCTGGTTGGTTGTAAACTGGGTCCCCCGAAAAAGTGATTCCTGTTTGTGCGGCAGGTCATGTTCTGAAGTCGATAAAAATGCAATGTGTGGCGTAAGAAACGAAAAAAAAACTCGAGAAGAAAAGTAGCCTTATAGCAACAAGTGGCGAACCACAACCGGCAACCCAGCAACTGGACCGTTCGCTGCTGCGTATGAATAAATTACCTCCAGCCGGCGGACCGCCGTGGAGCCTTCCATTGCAAGCGCCCAACGCAACATAACGACTCGATGCGAACAGGCTGCGATTTGACCGAACCCGACGTCCAGGTGCAAGCCGTTCGCCAAGATCGATCGATCGATTCGTTTTGTCGCTGTTTCATGCGCATTGGCAGCCTGTTCGGCGGCAGCAGCATGAGTCCAACGTGAGCGGTCGACTTCTTGCATGACGACTTCATCCTGGCTGGCGGAGTGATAATATTTTCTTCGCTCAACCGTCAACATCCAAGAACTGGTGGCCCTAGGAATGCTCGCCTCCCCCTTTTCTGGGCGCGTAACGACTCGCGCCTGTTCCGGGAATGTCCGATCCACCAGGAAGGCCCCCCTTTGAGCTCCTATCCTCGATCAGGCAGGCGTCAGGCACCGCTGATATTATGAATAGTGCTCATACCGCGTCTCCCCTCCGAATCGGAGGTGTTTGTTTTGCCTTAATCTTCCTACGATTTTATTGCGCCTCGAGCTCGAGCCCAGACCTTAACCTACGACAACGGCGTCCACCGTCCACGTGGTACGCGCGAGGGAGTAGGAATGTAGGCTTGTTGTCAGTTCAAAGTTCAACGGTTCGTCTCGGACCCGGGGGGGCCTCGGATTCGCAACAACCGCTGCAAAAGCCGTGCATCGCGTCCTAGGACGCACAGCTTCACAACCTCCGACCGCGGCCACGCGGAACAATACTATCGACAAATCGATTGGAATTCGGTTCGACAGTCGTATTTCACATTTCCGATCGGCGCACAATTTACGACGCACCGTCGGCGGCGGCGGCATCGTCGTCGTCTTCGCCTTCACCTTCAGCTGATCGCTGCATCGAGATGCACTTTTATTGCACTCGGCAGCTCGGCTGCTGCTGCTGCTGCTGCCGCTAACGACGGTCTGAGCGCTACCCGCGAGCAATTATCCTGACTATGCGCCCCAGTCGATCGTCTAAATATTCGGGATGCTTTTCGCTGACCGCTGTACGCTGTGCGTTTGCCTGCGATGTGGCCGTGTCAAAACCAACCTGATTTGCATGATTGTTTTCTACCGTTTGCCGTTTGCTTGGCGTGTGCCGGAATGTGGAACGGGCCGCCTCGTGTTGCTGCGTTTGATGTGTCCCGATCTGATGGGTTGCTCAGCATAAACAGTCATGTTTCAGTACAATATCGCTTCTTTTTTTCCATTATTTCTATGTTATAAAAATAGTGCAACATTTTCAGATAATCAAACATTTGGTTTGTGTTGATTTAAGGTGTTTTTTCTAAGCTACAATACAAACGAATCGTAAAGAAAGTTTTAAAAAAATTCAAAGATCAAAACATAATGCTACATAACTTGGAAGTTATATAAATTCGAAAAAGATTTAGGAAAAATTAAAACTTCCTTGAAGGCAAGAGTTTTCAAAAGATTTACTTTACAAGAGGATTCGCTCAGCATGTATAGAGATACAGATTCAACATAACACAGTATTTCGAACATAAACATTATAAGCTTCTTCTTATTATTTGAACTAATCACAACTGTTTGTTATCAATAAAAAAATGAAAAATTAAAATACGAAATGACATGAATAATAAAACAAAATACTATAAAAAACACTTGACTAGGGACTGGCAACCGATAGTGGTCACCAGAAGCCCTCAATAGAAAATAAGCACTTTCTAGAAGAGCTTAGCAATTGGGACAAAGCAAAAAAATCCAGCACAACAAAATTGAAACATCAAACCAAAACAACCGTTCCTACAAAAAGCTCTCCGCTCCATTTTCTTACGAACGCGATAAACATATAAACAAAAAACAACAACTATAAAAACTCGATTAAAATGCAGCGTTTCATGCCAATACGCCAATGTCATCTTTGACGCCAAGCGTCGAGGTGGAAATGTAGAAAAAACGCGTGGCCGAAAAAAATTACCCTTTTCAGTGACACTTTTTTACGAGAGGGGTGAATAATTCCGCAATAAAACTCTCATGAATGAACAAACATGGAGCCTACCGGGGCGTCGGGAGCAGAGCGTATAAAAACACAACAATATGCTCAAGAGCTTGAACATCATGTGTTCTGCTGCTGATCGGCGGTGACTCGTCGACGAAAGCGACCGAAATCCTTCCACGAACCCCTTCGCCGCGCGCAACAGACGCACGCCGCATGCTGTCGTTGCGTGGCTGTAATTTATTGAAATGTTATGTAAATGATCCCAAAGCGAAAACGCACACACACACATAGCGTGGCGAGTCCTTCAAATGGGCTACACTTTTACTTGCATTTCGCTCGCTGTTCGATTTCGATGCCTCTTTTTTTCCTATGTTGTTGAGAGAGGATTTATGGTTTTTTGGTTTTGCTGGCTGGTGAAGAAGTCGTTTCCAGGCCAGTCCGGGGCGTGCCGCAGTCACAGCCCATCACTACCGCTCCTCGGCCGAGGCACAGGCGCCGCTGATTCACCCACCAAATAACCTATTTGTCCGTGGAGCGTGATATTAAATTAATTTTCTGATTGACAGGGCCTGACGGAGGCCCAGTGTATCTTTCGATCACCTCGATCACCATTCTTGCGAACCACCCGAAACTCCGGGGGATCTATGCTGAGAATGGCCGAAAAATGAACTTGTGCTCTGGGGCGACTCGAAGGAATTCATCGTCCGGTCGGCCAGGACGAGCATCCCACGACACCGACGGTCTGGATCGCCGCCGGGGGGAGTTCCGGGTGCAGTTCTAACATTTCAATAAACGATTTTTCATTTCACCAACAAACACCCTCTCTGAATTCCCACTGACCTATTCCAAGTGGGCCCTAGGCCCGCGGACTTTTACTCCTTTCGGTGCCCGAACCTGCCGTTGCGGACGCCACCGTGGGCTATTCGGGCGTTTTCAGGAATTAATCAATCTCCAGCTTCAATCTTCCAGCCCAAAAAGCCATACGAAATGTCCAACAATCGAGCGAGGAAATGCGAGGAAAGGTAAACAATCGAAAATATCTATTTCAACAACCTAACCACCGGTGACCTCGGCAGCCCTCCGAAGTCATTAATCACCCGGCCGCTGAATGCTGCAGCTTCACCGTACAGAAGAGCGGAGAGAAAAGCCAACACTCCACGCGCCACACGCGATCTTCGGGAACTCCAGAATGTCTGAGAAACAAGCTTTGGTTCGCGACCGCACTGCGTTCCTTCGGGGCGATGATCACCGATCACGGGCAGCAATGATTGATCATTCGGCCTGCCGTTTTTCAGCTCGCGCTCCAGATGCTAGTCGCGTCGAGTGACGTCACTGGTCCGGTTCTGTTCGCGGTGATCGACAGAAAGGACGACGGAATCGGGCGAGCTGGCCCGTACACCTTCCGATGACACAATCTCGCCGAAGCCGCGAATAGGAGAACAGCTGCTGCTCTTTGGCCCGGCCGTAAAGCCGGGTTGTAAATGTCCACATCTTATGCTTTAATTACTGCGCCGCGGAGAAGGCGCTACAATGGCTTTAGGTGCCGCCGCTTGGAGACCGGGAGGCTTAACGACGTCCTGACACGACCGGTAGGCGTCTGCTCAGTGGTCCGCTTCTCTGAGGAGGCTGAATTAAGCAGAAAACCTGCTCCTGCGAGCCAGTGCAGCTGCACGCACCCGGGATTGCATCAATGCGCACACTCTGCACACACACACACATTACATATGCCGGATTTCGATGATTTTATTGGACACACGGGAATAGGGGTGACTGTTTGGGCGACTTCCTTCGTTTCTGTCGTGCACTTTCTTTGATATCAAACTAGGTCAACAGAAAGGACTTGTTGCGTAACGTTGCGATGGGCCACGCGGTCCGGTTCGTCTGCCTTTGGTCTCGGCGGTGGCATCAAAACTGTCTCTTTAAGCTGATCGGGGTGCTGCTATTGGAAGGCATTACTTTATCGAAGATGATTTGGTTTCACATTTTAAACGTGTGGGAATTTAAGTGTTTATTTAATCGTTAACATTATCAAAGATTGAGCATGATGCTTGATTAAGACATTCTTAGGTATCATAATCATCATAGATATGAGGCAAAGAACTGCAAGACAAAAATTTTCAAACAAAGTTTTAGTTCTAAAACTTTGATATAGACTGTTTCATTATGTCTAAGCACGATTTAGACAGATCACTACTCACTCCACATGACGTTTAAAGTATCAAACTCGACAGATTCTTGTAGTATACACTTTAACTTAAAAAACGGTGTATCATACTTACAGGTTTGCTGAACTTTTGTGAAAATGCGAAGCATTTCTCCAGAAAAAGGATAACAGATTCTGCACAAATGGTGCACTATTCCCAACATTTCACTGAGTCAGTTGGCAAAACAGGAAAAATAAGCATTGGAGCGGTTCGAAACGCAATAAGGAAATAAAAAAAGAAAGCAGCTTTCAGGATAAAATGAAATTTGTGTGGAAAGCGGGTCCTGTGGATAAAAATTTGGATCAAAAAGTCAGCAAGAAAAGTGCCTCCGTCCGAGATATGGCTAAAAAGGTGGGATCAACTGCGAGTACCGTCCATCGTGCCAAAGTAAGATTAGGTCTGAAGACATAAAAGAAGCAGAAAAAACCGAAACGGAGTGTAAAACAAGCTGCATCCGTTAGACCAAGAGCCCGTAAATTGTATGATCAATTGTTTCATGACAAACGAGTTTGCGTCATCATGGACGTTGAAACTTATTACAAATTTGACTACAAAACTCTTCAGGCTCCTCAGTATTACACTATTCTGGTTCGCCACAATGCTGATGATGCAGATACATCCATTTTTACTGAAAAATTTGGAAAAAAGGCAATGGTTTGGCAAGCCAATTGCGAGTGTGGCATGCATTCCGAACCGTTCGTGACAACAGAGACGATGAAATCCGAAATTTACATTCTCGAGTGTCTGGATCAACGTCTACTGCCTATGATTCGAAAACATAAAGGTCCGGTATTATTTTGGCCGGATTTAGTATCCGTGCATTACTCCAAGAAAATGGTAACCTGGTTCCAATCCAACGGAGTCCAGTTCGTTCCGAAGGAGATGAATCCGCTAAATTGTCCACAGGCAAGAACGATCGAAACGTTTTGGGCACTTACCAAGGAATACTTGAGAAAACATGTAAAGCCAACCAACACCATTGAAATATTCGCCAAAGATTGGAAGAAAGTGTCCAAAATGATTGCAAATCAGTCTGTGCAAAAGCTGATGTGTAGTGTTCGTTTAAAAGTTCGATCATTGGCATACGGTTAACCGGAATGTAATTTTGTAAAAATGTACTGTTAAGTAAGATAACAGAGCGTTAAATACAGAAAGAAAAATGGAGTTTGCTTGTAATTTGAATTTTTGGCGTTCATTCAAAATCGTGCTTAGACATAATGAAACAGTCTATACCACAGAATTGATGTCAACATTTTAAATACATTCCGGAATAACGTACGAAACAATTGGAAATATATTCCGATTCGCACTTTCTGTACCTTTTATTGGAAAAAAGAATTGTAGCAAAATGAACGCAAGTTAATTTCTTTGGCACGGTCCAAAGGTCCAAAGGAAATCTTTATTTTGGCGCAGCTTTAAAGGAAGCCAAACAATCCATGTTTTATATTCTTCTCTATTCCATTCCATTCTTCTACACAACATTCCATATTCTTTAAACTCAAAACAAAATTTACACAATGTGCAGAAGCGGTAAAAATGAATGCACATCTAGAAAAGTCTTTGGATAAGGGCAAAAAATTGTTCACTTCAAGAACCACTCAAGAACGGTTCTTCCTAGGAGGGCCCTTGGTAAATTTCTATGCTCGTGTTAGAAAAGAACCTCACCCGAATCTAAAACGACCAGCGCTATGTGATGCCCCGAACCAGAAGAATATAATTTTAATTATCCAGTGCATTCAAAAACACGCCTTTTTGCATTTCGCTCACCAAGGACTCAGCTTTCACAGGCGAAAACAAAAACGGTGCGCAAAAGAAATCCACCAACCGATCAATCATAATTCAGCTGCACCGTTCAATCATAACAGCATAAGGGCCTCCAGCTGGTCCGCCCATTTGGTGGCCCGTGCCCGCGCCCAAGACGGACTATCGCCAAACACCTAATTGTTGTCGTTCATTAGCATAAATGAAAGCATTTTTAATTACTGTCACATATTTCTCGGCCCTACCGCAAAGCATTTTTCCTTCGGAGTTTCTCGTTTTTATGCTTCGCTCGCTTTCCTCTCGAAATCGTTGCGCCTTTTTTGTGCGAAAAAGGAAAAAAAGTGCTACAAAAAGGTGCAACTTTTTACGCAAAAAAGATGATGCATCGCACCTTCCATAGGCGCGTGCTTACCTTTTCGCTATCGTCCCTATTTGCCTATTGTTCAATTAGTGGACCGAAAGAGAGATAAACGGCAACGGCGGCATAAAAAAGGTATGCGACAGCATTCGGGACGGAGAGCTGGGAAATTCAGCAACCAACATAAAACAGCCGGCCATGGGCTCGTGCTGCAAATGGGGGAAAAATGCCCGATAGATAGAGAAACAACGAGCCGCCACCAGGGTAAGGCACGAGCGATCGGTCACACAGTGCGTGTTCCGTGCCTCCAGCATATTGTTTGTGATAAATCGAAAACGGTGTGTCGTGCACGTGCCCGATAGAGAGACGGAGGTCCAAACCGGCAGCATTCGGTTCGTTCCGGGTCCGTGCGCATCGAAAGAAGTGTAAATGGGCTGAGGAGGCCGTCGTTGTGCACACTTCAGCTCCAAGCCAGCAGCAAATACCCCAGGGAGATCGCAACGAGATGTCTCATTTCAGACGGAGACTCAAGACACAAGATCGTGGTTTTGGATGGCTAACGACGTGTTGATTTTTGAGTTATTTTGGACGGCCAGTAAGCCAGTTCTGTAAATCGATGTTAGCAGGAATATTTTAAAAAACCTAACGGCATAATAAAATTAGAAAATTATATGTAAAAGGCTATCAGCTATTACATCGCAATGCCCAGACACGATCATCTTTTAAATCCTCCGCTGATTGTGCTCTTGTCTAATCAATCATTTTCGGTGTAAACAAAAAATTAAATTTAAATCAGTCATCTATCCAGAGGGTCCTTCGACGATGTCGGTTCCATAACGGATCGCGGTACAAGAACGATTGTCCTCTCGAATGTCCTCGCCCGGTCATTCTTTTTCCATTCAACCTTTAGCACCAAGTGACGAAGCGTTTCCCTTTTCGTCCCTATTTCGGGCCGTCCTACCCGATCGGTCATCACCGGCGAAGCATGCCAAAGGCACCGTCCACTGCTGTTGTTGTCCATTTTGTCCCAGAACAAACCAGTCATCCGCGTAACAGGATCCACACCGTAGGAATTAGCAGGGTCCTCACCGAACCTCGCTCGCTTGCGATGCCAATTTCTATCGAATTACCCTCGCGGCTCAGAAGAGCCCTCGACAAGGGTGGGGACAATGCACTGTCCATCGTAAATTTATGAGCCCATCCTCTGTTTGTTTGCTCCTCAGCCCACCTCGGAACGGTGGCCGATGGTCAGACATTTGTGGTTTTTACGGGCTCTTGCGCAATTCGCGAACAATAGGGATCGTTTTGGGCACGGTCCAGGATGATTTCTTTCACAGGCGCAATCCAGCAGCCCACGGCGGAGAATGTAATCCGGAAGCCCGGAATCTCCGGGAGCTCGGTTCATTAGGTATTGGTATTGATTGCTGCGTCGTGGTGTTGTTGTTTTGATCGTCCGACAAATAGTGGTCCATTGGCGCTTGGCGGTGGTCTATTGGGATGATGATTGAAATTTATGTGCTGGACGATGGTACATTGTCTTCGTAATTTGTTTCGGACCGGCTCAACACTTGCGTAGGCTCAACATCCGGATGGTGATTTTTGATGAAAACGCCGGAAGTTGAAAGGAATCATTGAGCAAACGTTTAACAAGACATTCGTGACGGATTTTAGAATGGAACCGCTGCTGGTGCCGACCGTTTTCCTGCGGGATGACTCACGTTTGCGCGTTACAGTTAATTGACGCCGTTCTATTTGCATTTCATTGTTCATTAGCGTACATTGGTTGCTCTGAAGAATATTTATAAGAACTAGCTATTAGGGAACGAGGAACGCACTGTTCTACACACTACTTTTGTATTACATATTCAATATAAAAAGCTCACTGTATGGTTTTACGTCAATCTGACCAATGCAAGACTGAACGTACATTTTGTGAATTTAATTTAGGTATATGAAAACATAAAATAGCACATAACCAATAATGAAAACATATATGGCAAAGTTCATTCACCTTGCTCCACACGACTCGTTTCCTCTAAGAGGGCAAACATCGGCTTCGGATGTTTGCTGAAACTAAAAATGGCACTAATTTTATGCTCCTTCATTTCACACATTTTTTGTCCTTCCCATTTTAGCCATTTCCATTTCGCCATTTCGAGCATTTCCTTTGTTTCCAGTTGAGTGAAAATATTTCGTTTTGTATGTTCGTTTTGACCGGCGGAGTAATGAGACAGTTGGCCGAGAAAGACAAGCTATCTCTGTGCTCTGTCACGCTCAAAGTGAGAGCAAACGATAAAAAGACCATTGGTTGGCATTTCTGAATTGTCAACGAACTAACGTACTTAATGAGCCCCACGATGATGAAGCCACAGATCGGTAAAAAAGGCTTTCGGGTTCCCAGTGCTGCGAGTGCTGTGAAAGCTGCACAGCTTTTGGACAGTCTGGCAGGAGCCTTGCGGTGGAGCGAGCGAAAATCGGGCCTACAGATATAAAACACACTCCAATATCACCTGAGCACAATTAAAACACCCGCATGACCATTTTCCCGGCGTGGCCTTTTGTCCCTTCTTGCCCCGATCGTTTTCCTCCCTGTTCCGATGGCGATGGTGTTTCATTTCACTTAACGGTGAGGTGACAATGGGGAAAGGTTTAAGTTTTCACGGGGACCTCCTGTTCGGACGAGTGAACCGCGGTTGCACCTCGTTTCAGTAGCCATCAAGCTGGCCACCGTTTTGAACCATTAAAATGTTGAAAAACAACAAGCCATCTATTGCATTTCGTATTCTATATTAGATGTTACAGTTGTTACAGAGTCCCACTTTTTTTTAAGAAGCGCACATTTTATATCATGAAGCTATGAAATTTATTTGAGTTCCTTTGAGTTCTTTTTCTAAAACTATGCAATAGCCGCTTAAAAGTAGCACATTTTGGTCGATATGATCGCTTATTGTATTTTTAACATTTTCATAATCATATATCATTCTGACTTAGTGATAGACGACAATAAATCCAACTAATTTATTTGAATTGCGGTATCCAAAGAAAAGGTGAACTGAGAAAAGGTGAAAAGAAGGGTCGTACTGTACAATCTATTGTTTCAATTTGTTCGTAAAATTCTTTCCCCATGACAGACTGACTAAGGCATTGCTAGATAGCATCCCCATTGCTACCTATCGTAATCCCTAATTGTGTGTCGAGATAAGTCCGCCATAGAAATCACTTAGTGAGTCAATAAAAATCCTTCAACACACACTTTGTATCGTCTTCCTTGTTCCGTGCTCGCACCATATGGTGGCATGACGGAGCTGCATTTTACGTCGCAACCAGATGCACCGCATTGCTGCACACTGTATTTGCATTTGGACCCCTCAGTCGCATCACCGGAGAGAGTCCTGCTTGGAAGCGGGCACGAGCCGCGGGTTTAATTGACCATTCCGCGTTCCGGATCCTACAGGAACCACTTTTCGGACGTGTCAAAATTGTTCTCGCTTAGCATGCAATTAAAACTGACCGTAGCGCTCGGTTGGGGCCTCCGGCGGCTTATCTGAGGGCTTACGTGCCGTGACGATAGAGATATCGATCTAAACTACCCGGTGCGATCGGTGTTACGATCGCTGCATTACTCTCGGCACGCCAACACCCTCCAACCATCGGATTGCACGGACATCCCGGACGTCCCTCGAGGGTGGTGAATTTGATGTTTTTCTTTTGGGGGAAGACTTTAATTGATTTAATACCTACCGGACAACACGGGCCTGCAGTCCTTTGGCTTGGTCGCGTGGCGATTCTGGTGGAATGTCCCGGTGCCATATGGCTATCCGGGTCCAAACCCTCGCACTCGGAAGCACCTACCGGCGTGGATGACACGCAAAGTCTGGGCCGTCATCGGGGGATGCCATCTCCAGACCGAGGGAGTCACCAGGCGAGCCACTGCTTGACAGGGGGGTGATGTACATTAGATCCTATCATCGCCGGCACCCGGCGGTAGCCCTTTAATTTTTTAAATTGCGCCATCACTTGTGCCACGCCACCACGTGATCGATGCCCGATTGTGTTTAGACGGCACACGGACCTCCAGGGATCTTGGGCAGAGGACTGAGGCCACGCTTGACCCCTGACGGAGGGAGAAGTAGCCCAGTGGAGCATTAAATTTATTCACGCATTGCTTATGCACCCAACGACATGCAGCAAAAGGTTCGCACATAGTGGTCCTTCGTGCAGGTCGCTCTCGAATCTCGCGCCGCAGGCAATCGATCCCGATGCTAGCGGGGCCGACAAGGTAGAAATCGCGGAACAAAGTGAAACATCTGTTTTGGGCCCGCCACAGAAACTTCCGACCGAAGGACTTTTGGGGTGCATTCGCGGGAGAGTAATGCAAAGTAATGCAACGCGTGCTGCAGCGAATACACCATCGGAACGTGTTATCAGCGAGCTGTCAGGACGATAGCGATGACTAATTTTACCGGTGCTTCTACAGCCCGCTCCGAGGCACGGCGATAGTCTCTCCTGAGGGTGGTCTGACGGATGATGGTTCAGAATTTATGGCCGTTGAGGGTGGGCTCATCAAGAAGTGCATCACGGTTCCGGGCGCACGAAACGCCAGCCGGCGAATTATGACACGTGGTCGAATCGTCAGGCGTTGCGCATCAATGGCTAAGGGACGAGCTCGGTGTCGTGAAGTGATGAAGTGCTATTGATTTACGATTAATAGTGATCTCCCTTTTTTACTCCATTTTATCATCGTCATTGTCATCATGTGGTATCATATTGTCGGTGGTATGTTGCACGATTTTGTTGGACCGTAACAGAGAAGTAGCCACAATCGTCCTTGGGTATCTGCTATCCTTAATGTAAATAATATTATAATAAAAGAGAGCATGTTAACAGCACGGCATTTATAATCAAAGAATGGGCTTGAATCGTTGTATTTCAATTACTATTAACTCCTATAACTCTTTTAAAGATATTCTTTAAAAAAGCTCTCGACGTTGCTCGTAGATGCAAAATAATTTAATATTTAAATCGATATTAGTAATGTGTTGCTGCTGGTGTCACTGCTGCATGTATCAGCCTCTTTTCTTTAGAAAATATCTTTCTCATCGTACAACTAATCCAGATAAATCGTATTAAAGCTGCTTCCGTACAATCTAGAAGTGTATTCAATGGTCTAATATTCCCCTATCTTCCTATCTTAAACAATTGTCAAATGTGTGTAATTACAATGGTGTAAATGTGTTTGAATAATATCAAATTTCAAGATGTTCAATACATTTTGAATGTGATTTCCCATCGAATCGAGATAACATATTCCGCAAAATTACAGCATCATTAACATAATTTTTTAAACCAAAATTAAATAAAATGTACTCCAACCACGTAAAATCACTTAAAAACCATTCAACAATGAATTCATGCATCGAACATCTTCATTTTCACACAATACATAGCACAGAAAAAGTATAGATTGATAACGCTAGATAACACGCATTAGAGGGAAATGCTAGAAAAAAATTCTCACGAGAAAAAACACGACCAACCCACAAACACCGTGAAAAAGGTGCACGATTTTTGGGACCCTGCGTGTTGGCTCCAACAAATGAGCCTTTTCTCACCCCTTATGCTCGGGATAATCCCTTGCGGACGACGAAAAAAAAAATGGTAAAATGTATCGACCGACCGCAAACAGATAGACGTGTGCGTCACCCTTGATTAGCGCCGACGATCCTCCACGAGGAGTAGGACATTTGGTTGGGACATCCCCGCGAGGTCGTGGCCGAGGCGTAAAACAATGACGAAATGACGAAATGACTCCCATTATCTCCCCCTTCGGATCGGCTCGATTACGGAAGTGCCGGCAAGGAGGCCTGGGCCACGCTGGAAGGAGCGCCCGATGCGCAAGGACGATCGGTTCGGGCAGATACGGCCGTGCGCTTCCCCGGTGCGCCACGTCGTTTCCTTTCGACCCCACAGAACCCGAGACCACCACCAGTATGAAAGTGCCAAACTGCCGAAGATGATGGTTTTATTAGCACTTGAACGTGGGAACCGTGGACCGCGAACGCTCCTCCGAGCGCTAGAGGTCCTTTTGCAGGGACGAAAATATGTGGGCGCCGCCGTCACCGCCGTTTCCTTGCGGCAAACGTCCGCGATGGGAACGCCGGTGATGGATCGCTCAACAGCCCTCGAGACCCAAGTTTGTAGCAACTTCCACAGGGAAAGTCTCCTCCTCGGAAAAGTCATCCAGGAAAAAAAAACAATATAAATATGTTAAATGGGACAACAGGCAAAATATGTCAGAACAATAATATGCTTGCAACCGCAGTGGCCCAGATATCAACCGTTTTACGATGAACGGCAAGCTGCTTTTTATGTTTTGCCACTCGGTGCATAAAATCCCGCTTTTTGTCCTGAAATCCTTCAATCGAATCACAAAAAATACCAAAACCCGCGCCGAGGGTTCGTGCATTGGGGGAGTGTTATAAAACACTTTCACAGAAGTGGAAACGAAACAAGAAAAACCGAACTTCACACCCCGCCTGGCAGCCAGTGAAAGTGGCCGGGCGGTGGGAAAAGTGTTTGGATTTTCATCAATTAAGTCTCAATAAAATAAAAAATAATCAATTTTCATCAAACGGGTGCGGGACGGGTACCGATGAAATCAGTGGTCGGTTAGCGAGGTCGTAGCATAGATTTTCCAATCCCTACCGCGAAGCCCGCGGGCCAGAGGGATAAGCTCAGAGTTCGAGTTCGAGTCGTTGGGCGGCTTGATTATGCGGGTTCACGAAGCGTAGCATAACGCGTGTAGGATATTCAGAAATTGCCAAACTAAGAGTCGCGGAGAAATGACAAAATAACTGCTACCAAATAAGGTGAGTCGCAAGTAAAGAAGAAATGTAGGCAATAGAGAACAAACTTAATTCAATGTTTGATGTTGAGATTTAGATTTTTAAATTGGTAAACATTCTAAAGATTATTATTTGTTGTATGTTTTATTATTATTCATCCGTCATACATATTGTACATATTTTTGTAACGAACAAGCATGTTGAAAACAAAAACCATTTTTATGTTTTCGTTTAAGGAATGGAATATTAATCAGTTCTTCCAATTAAATTGCTCGAAGTTTGTTTTTTACGTCCAAATACAATTTTATTACTATTGCAATAAAACTAAAGGAAAACTAAAAGGTGATACAGTTGTTTTTTATTATATTTGCGTAATGAAAATTGCCTAATCTAATCCAAATTACCTTAACGATTACCGTGCAGTAGACAAATTGAAAACGAACCAGCGTAAAGTGACCCTGATCTTATTATGAACCAATTTTTAGTCTGCAGTACTAATACAACAAACATACGTACTTACCAGAATCTACCCTTTACTTTGAACTCAAATGCTTGCCTAATGCGGACCACTAGCAACGCATCTCAGTTCTAAGGGTCATCTTGAAATGTGTCGGTGACCATTACGATAGCACCAGGTTCGTTGCATCGTAAATCACACCGTAATTACTGCCAGAGGGATTTGCTGGCGACTGATTGATAGTGATATGCTGCGATATCGTTGGTTGGTGGGAAAATGGGAAACTCCCTCGCGCAGCAGCGATCCAGCGAAAAGGTGTGAAAGTCACCAACGATCCTAGACGAGATGCTAATCAATTTCGTAGCTGCCAATGTGTTGGCGTTGATGGAGTGTAAGTGAAACTGTGTTCCATCTGCTGCCAAAGTTGTGGGAATTATTTGATTTGATCGCAAGCCTCGGGCAACAAAGGATTCCATGAAACAAATACAGAATCATCTAAGAGCAAAATTTGAAGTGGATTTTTCCTTTTTTCTAAGTTCTATTATGATCTGAATTTTGAATTATTAATCATTCCATTTTTTCAATACATCATCGTTAGCTTACAATTTTTCCCTTCTTGTTTTACTTATTCGTTTTAGTTATACAATAATATTAACAGCAGTGTTTGCAGGTTTGTATGCAATAATTGGTTTATAGTTGTGCAATTATTAAAATCTAATTACATAATTACATTACATAAATTTCTTAGTTTATTTAAAGTATCTCAGTATTTTATTCACAACTTCAAGCTTTCCTAATTCATATTTTCTGAAGCATGAATTTATGCGGAACGTTTCTTTTGTTCATTGTTTAGTTCGCTTATTTTTAGGCTCATTGCTTTCATTCTGCGAAACCTACTCTTGAATAAATACTGTTCACATACAAATGCTTTTGCAGCTGCAAATGTTAATCTCTGCATCTTGCTCAATCATTTTTCTAGTAAATTAGCTTTCTACTTCTTTAGTTTCCATCGATATCTTCTTCAGCTTCCGGCTATATGGGATCTTAACCGGTGTTCTTTACACCTTAAATAATAAGACATACTACACAGTTTAATACAAAATAATTTGAACATACGTATGCAACAATTCCACCTTGACTTTTAAAACATTATTCTTAAGCGGCAGAAGAGCAAACAAAACTTCGCACTACCTTGACTGTTGCTAGTAGAAGTGATCGTTTTCATAAAACGCCGCTGCTCAAGTCTAACGCCACAACCACTTATATGAAGGCTTATTGTACCTTAAATAACTTCAACATGGTGTCTGCCGTTTTTCTTTCTCTTCAATTTACTGACAGGCGGTACTTGAACAACAAAATGTCTCGTCTAACGAGGAATTGTAGGACAAAAAAACTCTAAAACGGTCCCGAAGGGAAATTACATCGGAAAGAGACAAATACAAAAACGGGAAAACGTGACGAAGAGAGAGACTACGAAAAGATGAGATGCCAGCATTCCGACGCTTCGCCAAACCCGTGGGGGATGATGAACATAAATGGCGATTGCACGACAAGATCGAAGAAAAAGGGTTGCTCGCGAGCTCGCGGTTCTGCGCAAGTGCACCCGAGGGCGACCGAACAACCGATACAGACGCAGCACGAGAGAAACAGGGGAAAAGTGAGAGAGAGAGAGAAAGAAGGAATTTTCCAAACGTGGAACGTGAAAAATGAGCCTCCCAAGTGCGGCGGTTGGAAGGGAAAACGAGATGAAAAGCTCGCCGACGGAGGCCCGTCGACGAAAGAGTGCGCACCAGTGCCGTTGGGAGGATGGCAATAAAACGATGGAAAAAGGCACCCTCGCTCCTGCGGCACAGCTTACACCCTTATCTTCGTACATTTTTTCCGAGCCCACAAAAAGGGAGAGAGAATTCCGCCAAGAACGTTGGGGATGATCGCTCGCATGAGCGAGTTTGACAATAGTGTGTTGTGACAAACGTGCGTGCCGGCCGCGAGCTTCGTCTGGCGATGGTGGTTGCGTCCGTGTCGCGCCGAAAGATGGTGGTAGCACTTTCCGATGTTTGCGTTTGGTCGGGTTGTGTAATTTACGCGGCCACCGATCGTGGCCGCGTCTACCAATGGCGGCCGCGTTCGGCGTCGATTCCGGTTCCCCTTCGCGACACGCGAAACAGGCAGACACGCGTTGGGGGTGCGCTGCCGCGGAGCGACAGAGACACAGACAGAGAGAACCGTGGTGAGCTTTTCGAAGAGAAAATTAATTTCGGTTTAAAGGCGCGTGAGAGACCTAGCACGTTACAAGAAACAAACAGTCCATCAAATTTGGTTCAATTGTCGGCTCAGTTCGTCGATATAGCGCGTCGATCGTCGTCGAAGGCGTTTGGCGTGGGGCGCTCGGTCACTATTATCACGCGGTGGACGCCAAATGGTCGCGGTCGAGTTAAAGCATCGTTCTGACACCGTTTTATGATTTGGTGAACTTGGACTCGGCTTTACTTTGGTGCGTGAATAAAATTCGCGGTGCCACGGGCTGACTCATTGATACGCATGCGAGCGGATCGAGCCGTTTCGAATCGAATTCCTTCAAAGTGTCTTGTTGGTTGGTGCGTGCGAGTGCAAACATTTGTGTAATAACGTTTGTGAATTTTATGGAAACAACACGTTTATTGTGAACCTATTGAAGGGAAATAATTTGTGAATCAACGAGAGTGAACGAAAATGTGTGCAAACCGGTAGAAATGTGATGCTGGCCAAACTGAACACGTTAAACGAGCTGTACTTTCTGGATAGCAGACAAAAGTGTCGACATCAGGTAAGTTTTCGTTTTCATACGAAATACCAAGAGGCCCAATTGGCCACAATAAAAAATAAAATAAAACAGTGTAGCTTGAAAATATTTAAAGTGTAAAGAGAGTAATACAGTTATTCAATAAGGAGATGGATAGGTACAAAAGAATGATTACGGACTCATTAACCATTATTGTAAATGGTGCTGCAAACTCTTGTAACGTTTTTTTTTCAAGGACATAAGAAAAAATATTTTAAGTGCGCGACGGTCAAACACTTAAGTGGATTGTCATGGTCCAACACTTTAAGGGATGGCAACCGTTGTAAAAAAGGAGAAAAGCTACATGCCATGGTTCTGGGGAGTTTGGGGTTTGTTATTGTTGTTGTAATTATAAAGATAGATAAATCCGTTCTTCTCAAACCTATGCAGGAGTAAGAGGTGGGACTTATCATCATCATAATTATCTACACGACAATATGATACCGAAACAATGTGTAACTCCATCGTTACGTCATTCCATATGCTTGTAGATCATTTAATCATAGGCAACAAAAAAATTCTTCTTTAGTTGATTTGGTGCTGCAACATTAACTGCCAAAGGTTGATCCATTATTTCACGTTCATTCTAGTTTTTAATATTCGGACTCTGGCTCGTGCTCGCGGCTTATAGTGTTGCTTAATAACTCTATATCATCAGTACAACTATTTTGTTTTTAGTAAAGACAAATTTATACAAGATAGATAAAACTCCAAAACTATAGTTGCAAAACATTAATATTTTTTTTTATTAGAATTTGTTTTATCGATTTTCATCAATTAAAACAATTTGCAAACTACAGTAGTTTATTTTTACAATTGTCATTATTATTTAACGGTTTAAACAACTCGAAACGTATCGACACCAAAATAAATTCAAGTTGATGATCTGTGGACGAGTCACAAATTACAGTAGTTCTCCCAACTCAAAAAACATAACAACGTGATTATTTCCTGAATTTAAGACCAAACAAACTGATGAGCACGATGTTTTCGGCCATTTTATTTGAAGATTGCTTCGAATTGCTATTTAATTGGATAATTATATCGAACATGTGCCCCAACAAAAAACCCGAACTTAAAAGTCGCAGATTAATTGGTAAAACATGTTGTGTCTGATTGAATCATGGAAACACGTAACGCAATTATCGAAAAGTCTATGGATCGGTTCCAAATCGGTCCCATCGATTTTTTTTTTAAATGCGATTAACAATAAATAAGATCTACTCACGTCTGAAATGCGCCTCTTACCGATTCGATACAAATGATAGACAATGTGCAACAAATTGTGCCTACATTAATTGTTCGGGGCTTCTTCCAACTTCTGGAATGCCTGTATTGCGTTGATATGACTAAAGCAACTGCGAAAAAGGGCGAAACTCATTGAAACTCAATTGGAAATGGTTCATTTGATAATTTATTTTAGTTTGTATATAAAATTGAGATCGGTTATGCTATTCAGTGCTACATTTCTTCACTATACAATAAACTTACACGAAAGCAAATTTTAAGCTAATTCTCTGTTTGGTTCGCATTGGTACTTTTCGTCGTCCGCTTAGTAAAATGGCCTGCGAATGGGACATCAATGATGCACACATTCCCTTCATGCAGGACATCACGTACGATAAGTTCAACGAGTGGTCCGACGGCCACGTGCGATACGTCTACCTCCCAACGGAGGATCACGCCCGGAAACACATCTCTGGCTGGGCGATGCGAAATACCAACAACCACAACGTGAGCATCCTGAAGAAGAGCTGTCTCGGAGTGCTGGTGTGCTCGGCCCGCTGCAAACTGCCGAACGGTGGCCAGATCCACCTTCGGCCCGCGATCTGTGATAAAGCGCGCCGGAAGCAGCAAGGACGCGCGTGCCCGAACCGAAACTGCAAAGCTGGCCGCCTGGAGGTGCTGGCCTGTCGAGGGCACTGTGGCTATCCGGTGACGCACTACTGGCGTCACACCGAGCGGGCCATCTTCTTCCAGGCGAAGGGCACCCACGACCACCCGAAGCCGGAGTCGAAGACATCGAGTGAAACGAGGAAAATCATCGGCAGCAGTGGAAAGGTTAAAAGCAAGAAGCTTTCAGTACTACTGTTAAGGGATGCCGCCCTCGGCAACAAGGTGTGTAGCGAGGAGAAGGATAACAGTCACGAAAGTAAGGTTTCCCTTTTTTTTTTGTTTCACTAGCTAATGTCCTTAAAGACCTCGAAGCCACCATCAGGGCCAGAGATACTGCAGCCTCCTCCGCTTATTCCGGACACGAGTTATGGTAAGTACAACAATTTAGAACAATACATTTCACCCCAGACAACTCTCAATCATAAGAATATTTTCTTATTCTAGTTGAGACCTCTAAATGCGTAATTTGCACACGAACGCCATGCGTTTGCCGAACGAAAAACAACAGCATCCCGCCGACAGCTTCGCTGGACAAGGTCAACGATCCGAGTGTCCCGTTCTTCGATGTGGCTGGCCATCAAGTGCCACAAAGCAATCACCTGCAGCATTCCAGTGCACTTCAATGGTCGTCGTACGACGCACCGATCGAGTCCTTCTCTAATGGCATCAACTCCTATGAGACCAATCCTATGGGCCAGTGCGCCCAGACGATCGGTAACAGTGGTTGCCACACTCGGACTGGGCTGGTAAACGACTGCTTCCATCCGGAAGAGATTTTCCAGCTCGACCAACCACTCCGCCAGCAAGGAAGCGGTCCAGCCATTCAACCACTCAACCACCTGCCAGCCACTCCGACGACGCTACTCGACCTGGGCAGTGGAGCGATCTACAAGAAGTGTAACCAAATCAACACCGACTACATTTTCGGTAGTACGGCCGGCGATGGCTATAACAACCACGAATCGTCCTGCTCCTACGGAGCTCCTGCACCTCTAATGGCCAGCGACGGACACTGTACTGGACCGAATGGGTTAGAACTGGGCACGACCATCGCCAGTGGCAAGTACTTCTCCAACGACGCGTATGGCCTACCGAGCGAAGAGGGAGCGTCGAAAGAACTGCTAAGGAGCATAAAGAAAGAGGGCACCACCAGCGTGAAACAGTCGTTCAACGAGTCCTCTTTCGGGGCTCACTCCCGACCACGACCTTACGACTGTGATCAGAGTCACTACAAAAAGACGGCTGGCTTCAGCTATAGAGCCACATCGGGCGGAACGTATTTCACTCACAATAACAACAGCCACAGTATTGTCAACCAGAACTCGGTCGACTCGGTTGCCGCGAAACCTGCGACCTACGAACATCTTCAGCACCATCCGCAGGATCATTCGCAGTCCAACAGTGGCGTCAATTATGGCTATCAATCAGATACGACGACGGTCTCGACGAGCACCGCCAGCACGAATCCAGTGATCGGTACTTACGAGCAGCCTTACGCGGGTGGCGGAGGCTATGTGGGCACTGGTGCCGCGATGCCCTCGATAACGGCATCCCCTAGAGCTCCCCAACCGGAGGTACACTATTCCACCGGGGTCTACGGTACAGGCGATAATTATCGGTACAATGGCAATTACATTAAGGGCTCCCAGGCTGTGCACAGCGCGGGACCATTTCAGGCAGCGTCCGTGCAGCAGATGCATCCCGAGCTTCCTTTGGCCGCGTATGAATTCTACTAAGGTTGATGGCTGGCCGTTAGACGGCGACTAGTTGAAAAAATAAACGATTCTTCATACAATATTCGATTTGACTATGTTTTGTGGCAGCCTTTCAGATGTTTGCTTCAAAAGAATGGCTTGAGAAAATTTGAATATGTTTTTGTGACCATCGACAATTCAAATCACTTTTGATGCGGTATGGTGCGCCATCTGTCCGCGAAATCTTATCAAAGCGAAATATTTCATGATTAATTCTAACGGACATTTTAAAATCCAAGAAGCAATTGAAATATTTCACCACGTTTGATCAAATTAATACGGCAAGAGAATAAATAAAATTAAACCGAGAGTCCGAAATCCGATTTTGCACAGACCACAAAAGACTTTTTGGACCAGTCAGACTGGTCAGCCACTGTTTAATTTTTCAAATAATTTTTATTTTGTTCGCTTTGTTGCCCTGAGCGTAATCAACGTGCTCGTTGGTTTTCAACTTTCAGGCTTTCAGCCTTTCTCATTTTCTTTCATCGGAGTGCACCGCAAATTGGAGTCTAAAATAACATTGACTAAGGCGCCATGTGTCGGCATCCAGTCTGCCAACGTTGAGCTAGTCATACCGACAAGGATCAGCCACATGCGATACATTTTTACCTCCGAAAAGCAATCACAATCGGCATTCGGCATACTAGGTGACAGGAAATGGTGAAATTTCAAGCCATTTCGATGCGACGATTAGAATAAATCGTTACTTTGACACTGATTAGCCATTACTGTGAGTATTTAAAATTTTTCATTATACGTACCACATATTAATTAACTACACATTGATTAGCAAAATCCATCATAAACCACTGGTTTCGCAGCTCGTTTTAAAACCATAAAACTGGTATTCAAAAGCGCAAAACGTGAAAGCGAGCGTGTCACAAATCAAGTTAAACACCCGCAAAGACCCACGGCGTGGTATGCGAAATCTTGTTCTATTGTGAAATATCACAATTCTATTGGAAATCAATTCCGTTTCATTTCTTCCACCCCCCAGACCGATCTTACGATCGCCGACACCGGCCAAATACCGTTAGCGGTGCGCGGAGTTTTATTGGCAGGCGGAAAGGACCTTGATCGCCAGGAGTGGAGCGCGGGACCGGTTTGGTAGCACAGGTCGCGTCTAGACGCCACGCGAAACGCCGGCACTAAACCCGTATATGGTTCGACACTCGACTACTAAGTGGAGTGCTGTTGAGGAACGAGTGACCAACAGCAACCATTGTTGACAGTGGCCCGTGAATTTCGTGCATAAAATAAAAATAAATAGTCGTGGAGGCAATGCTAAGGGATGTTTCATTGCTACTCTTTGTTATAATTGCTGTATAAATTTTACTTCAAATGTTTTAATTGATTTATTTCTTAAAATATAATCACAAATAATAATCATAATGATAATCAAATAATCATAATCAGAACATAATTTAAATGTGTTGCGACCATCTTCATGCGGATCGTCATGAAGATCAAAGTCACGTGCGGTCTTCCAGCGTTCTAGTGATTAAATTGGTTGGCTTTTTTGCAACCACAAACAATATCTTCCTCGCAGATCGGCAAAACAATGAAACAATTCATTGCACAAACCAACGAGACCAGCCGCTGTGCCCCGTCTGGAGCCGAAGCGTCACTTACGGGTGACTCATAAGTGTGTGTTTTTTTTTCATTTACCCTTTCCCAACATAACATTGACTACGTTCGCTGTTTTGCTCGTACCTAACGGCGCCACGCTGCTAGTTAATGCAAAGTACTCGACACTTTATAACGCCGAACGCTGAACGAGGCGCTGCCTTCCGCCGATCCGTCCCAGTCACGTATCACGATCGCCTTATTTCAATTTCCTTGCCAAGCCACTCTGGAAGGCGCATGAAGGAATTAATAATCTAAGTCGACTTGTAAATAAGCCGTGCCCCCTTCAGGCGAGAGTATCGCCTGACAGCCAGCCGCGCGGTCAGCGTAAACAACAGAATGGAGACATCGGACTGCAGCCAGCCCCCCGGCCAGCCCTCGTACGATGTACTGATAAACAGCAAAAAATAGAAAAAGTGGCATTCGTCATCGTCATTGGCCATCATCATTGTCATCGTCTCGCTACACCACCACCAACAGAGTGAACCGCTTGCCGCGGTTCATAACACAAACAACACACAACACTTGGTCAGCCGAACAAACAAACAACAATAATTATATCATCCGATTAGAACCCGCGGCGATCGGGGGCCGCGAAAAACGAACCGTTCCCCACGACGATGACGCATATCGATGCATCTGTGGTGCATCCATAGTCTATCCCTTTCAGTCCGCTAGGTACACTCTTCACAGAAGCAATAGATTCTGAGCTCATTCTCGATGCGAAGCAAACTGCCAACGACGACGTCTGCAAAAGGTCAATGAATTTACTCGAGTATGATCGGTGGGCGAACCCGAAGTTGTTTATAAGGGCGGATTTCTTCTGTGCAACCCCCCGAAAAACCAAAATAATGTTGTTTATTTCCAATCACCCGGCCGCAAATATTGGTTGTTTATCGTAGATCCGGAGTGGGGTTTGAAATAAACGTTGCAAACTAAATTAGTCCAATTCGTGCCCGGTGAAGCAGCACTGAGATTTGTAGTAACAGCTACTTTACATATCTTATTTATTGCTCGCAAACATAGTTATTGGGACTTGTGTTGGATCATACGAAGAAAGCTGTTGGGATTTGAAATTATATACAGTACCGTTAGCTGTTTGGATGCTGAATCGAACCTAATCAGTTATTTCTTTTTTGTCGGCTCGTGTATTCTATTCGTGCTTACGATTCTAGCTGTTTAGGTCAGGTCTGTCTGTTTAAAGTTGCTGATACTGTGTCGTATTGAGAAATATCGGTAGTAATTTCAACAAATTACATATCGGCCGTTATTACTGATGACCTGTGCCTATTTGTTTGCAAATCCAGCAAACCACTCCTGATCCCGGTGCTCACTAACAACATTCTCACCGTAAATTTCCTCATTTTCAATACTTCAGTTGAGATTTTCAAAATGGGAGTTTGGTTCAATTACTGAATAGATTGATGTTAATCGAATTATGCAAACACATCGACGCTTTCGTTTCAGCACAAAGTCATCGCCCCTGCGTGGCGTGACTTCGGGACAGCATCGAGCATCGAATTGGCAGCCTTCTCCGTGTTTAATCAGTTGCCCCGCGTGATCAATCAAGTCCGACGGTGGGTTGGTGGTAACGTTCAAAACAAAACCAGAAAGCATTCCCCAAAAATAGCGCCGGATGTTTTGGTCGCCCCGCAATTTATGTGGGTCAAGGAAACAAGGTGCACCCCGATGCTCCGGTGTCCCGGAATGTGAACGAATTCTGGGTTCTGTACCAGAACAGCCAACTCACTTCACACGCCGCCAGGGAAAGGTCGTTCCGAAATTGATTCAACCTTCGGGCGGCATGCAAATCCACCGTTCAATTATTCGTACGAACCGGGCAAGGTCAGCGGTTCCCTATTTTTTCGGCAGCTTGCCGACCAACTGTATTCCATCAGGTGGTTGAAACGAAGAGAATGTACCGCCGCTTTGGCCATTAAACTAAATCATCGTTACATAACATTCTGCATCAAGGGGAATCCGCAAGAACTTTACGATGTCTCCCTGAGTCACTTCCCGGGCTTGTTTGTGGTGGACATAAAAAGGTCTTGATTGCTCCACACACCACTAAATAGTGTAGCATTACATAACGTAATGGTGGGGCTCACGGTATCAAAAAGCAAAACTAATCTAGTGCTAATTACGGGTGGCTAGCGTGAAGTGACTAAGATTAGATAAGGAGCACACACTCGGCAATATCTTCGATTAAACAGTGCGCTCAAATGTGTGTCGTAGGATTTATGGATAGGACAAGCACTAAGCCCCACTACTAAATAACAAAACATTCATATCTCATGAAGCTCAAGGAATGGCCTCAGATTTACTCCTTCGTCAACCGCACTCGGCTCGCTGTGTAGCTCACTGGTCGGCGATACTTTGTATCGCTATTTGCGTTTTCTGTCAGCATCCATCCATTTAGCAGTCGACGTCCAATGTTTGCGCTGCCAATGTGCCAGGCCCAACTTATGCTAATTGTTTGTTGATGCCGCACCCGGTGCGCGTGCGTGCGTGCGTGCTTGCGTGCGGTACATAAATTCAGATCCAGTCGGTGCTTCACTCGAAAGCGCCACTGTTTTTTTGAATATCTTACTATTGATGATTGTATTGAAATGAAATGGAAAAATAACGCCAATAGAACGTATCAAATCGCATACGTTAAGAGGTAACGTATGGTAACGGCGTTGCGGCTTACTAGGTTTTTTGCGTACTCTCGAAAGCTTACTCGCGAAAGTCACTGCTGATTAAGCGCAACTTGAACCCCGACCTTCTTCTTCACGGCCTTCCGTCCATTGGTGGGGTACGAAAAAAACGAACGACCTTCGGTGCCAAATGGCGAGGCCTGATGGTGATAGTGGCCTGATCCATCCGCCCGAAGCGATGGAACCGGATGAGGAAGATGTCCAAAACTTCTGCTCGATCATCTTCAAGGTGGTGGTTCGGTTCAATGTCACGCTTCGAACACGATCGGACGCTGCATGAGGGCGGCCCAACTTGAAGCAACAGTTTAAACCAATTTCATCATGCACTCACGAAGTGCACTGCGACGTGCAACAATTTGATAATAATTATTGGTGCGCCCCACGGCCGATTACTACCACGGAGCATGAGGATGCGGTCCTGATCTCGCACATGTGTCTGTGTTGTGTTTTATTTTGACTGCAGCTAATTTGCGTCGTAGACGGAGTTGCTTCTCGTTGCGCCACCGCACATTGTATGTGCAGCAGCATTCCGCCCGCAGCGAGTCGGAAGTCGGAACCAGTGACACGTGATTTTTCATCCACAACCAAGAAGATGTTTACGACAGCACAGCGCGCTGATGGTGCAGTATCAGCGGAGCGTAATGCGTTTTCTATATCTTGGTCCTCCTAACAAATGTGGGTTGTGGGTCAGTGAGACCTTCGCTTCAAAGTCCGTGTGGGGTAGACCTTACACCAAACCTAGACAGTGGCGCACAGTGTAATCTCTGTTTACGTTCTTCTTTTGCCTGGGCTCATATTGGGACCGGACCGATCTAGACCTCGGCATAATTAAGATTGTCAAGTTAAGCCGTAGGTACAACGTCGATCGTTCCCAACTTTGTATGCTTCCAATCTGATTAAATCCCCACAAGGCTCACAGTCAATCGACGCGATTGTGCTATGATTCAGTTCGCCACTTGAAAGGTGGCTCTAGTGCCAACGCAAGCGCCCTGACTCTTCGCCCGGGGGACAGACTTGTGCGCCACCTTCAACCACACGTTCCACGTTCGGCGTTCTTCAAACTCTAATTGATATTTGAGCTTTCACTCAAGGCTTTCATTCCTCCGAATGGCGCAGTCCGCTCAGGCAACGCACCGTCTGGGACCCGGTGGGTTACGATGCGATCCCGGAGAATGTACTCTAAGCTAAGCCGTGCTGCCGGAGGAGTGTCGCGGATAAATATTTACGACCCACGATTATGAACTTCAAATGAGACTGGAGTCGACTGAATAAGTGATTAGCACCGTCGTCATTAGAAGTCTGCCGTGGCCGGGACGGGACACCGTTCTGTTGGGGGCGCTGGAAACCTGCTGCTAGCCACTGACTCCCGTTACATTGCAGCCTGTCGTGGGCAAACCTGTTCTGACCATGATTTGCGCAACATATCGGCCGGTGCGAAACATCCTTGTAGGGGGGGATCAACAACTCCTATTGTTGCTGATTCTGATGACGAAAAAGCCTCCCACCTAGCTTGGTCTGTCGCCTGCACTCGCCGTGCTAAGCAATGATCCGTTACGCTTTGGCTGGTGTCGAGTTCTTTTTTCCCACATCGTCAGCCGTCAACTTCCTGGACACGGGAGGGCGTGCGCAAGAAAATATAATTCTTGCACACCCACGGCTCTCTACGAAGTGCGCTCGTGATCGGAATCAGAAATCTTCAGGTGGCAACATCAGAGACGTCAGTGGCATGTTTCATTGGCTGTCCCTGGAAAGTGAGGCCCTGGGGTTGAACAAAGCGTATGCGGAGTACTTCTTCAGTACACTTATTTATGATAGGCTAATTTGCCCACAAGCGCGCGAGTTCCTGGTTCGTGAGTAAGTTCGCTAGTCAACTGGTGCTGAGCGATAAAAGCTTGCTCGACTCCAAAGTCTGGGCCACAACAAATAGGAGTTCGGCTATGCACTCAACTCACAAATATAAACAGCACAATAAAGTTTGTGTTCCACCTGATAAGTTGTAAACAAGCCTCCGCGCCGCTTTGGCTCTGGCGCGATTATGTCAACGCCTCTACCTCAGATGTAGTAGCTTGACCTTGGCTTTCTCCGGGCCGTCTAACGCAGACTTCCGATCGACCGACCGTCGATTGGCGTTGGATATTTTTTTTTTCTCCCCCAGACGCGCACTGTCGAGCATTTGTTGGTCGCCCTCGATAAAACATAAACAACGGAGCCAATGCGCATAAGAAACCACCCTCCGTGAACAAAACAGTCCGTGACGGATAAACAGAGCCAGATAAACCGGATTGAATCGTTTTCTGACCGCGGGGTCCGCGGTCGGTCTGTTGACAGATAACACACTCGCAGGCCGATACCTCACGCCAGAGCGGGCGAAGCTTGCATCATCCGCGTGTGGCGTATCTTGGATCAAGATACGCAATAGCTGGGAATAGGAGAAAAATTTGGCGAATCTTCTGCGACCGCGGGAACCGTAGCCCGTAGTCATAATGTCGGTTCACGCGCAAAAGTACTAAAACGTGCGCGTGCAATCGGATCGCAGACGACGACCGCCTTCCGGCACTTGGCCGACAGCGGGCAGCACATGGACCGAAATAGAACTCAACGAGCCGCCTAATTTCGATGGTGGCCAATCCACGCGTGGTGGTGGTCTCACGAACGTCTGTCGTTCGAGCGTCAAAACGGAGCGACTGCGAACGGAAGGATCTCGACAGGCGCGTGGTTGACCTAATTTCGGCCACCGAGATAGAGAGAAAGAGAAAGAGAGAAGTTCGGTGGGCGGCCCAGGGCGAAGTTTATCTTACAAATCCTCCGACATGTTGATGGTGGACGTGGCACACCCAGCCCAGCCCAGCCCAGCGCTAGTGACCTCGGTTAGTACAGCGCGCGTGAAGTGGCGCGAAAGTCCTACGCAGGGAAACTCTTTCGGAAGGGTTTGGGTTAAAATTTTCCACGCGGTCTGTCGGACGTGCGAGCGCTATCTGACACACGCAGATAACATTGGCCCCGGGGTGCGACGAGAGCACCGGTAGGTCGGAGACACCGGGGCGATGTTGATTGATAAAGCCGAATCGTACGCGCCGCGTAAACATCGGGTTGCTTGGCGGCAGCGGTTGTCAGTGTCAGTGCCGAAAACACGTGGTCCCCTTGAGATGGGTCCAGCTCGCGATACCGACCCGCTCGGCTGTAAGTTGTCGAAGATGTTGGGGCACGATGATTTTATCACGTACATGTGTACATCGGTCACGAAGTGTTTCGTTCCAAGGCCACCATCAGCGCGATTAATAAGACGAAGAGGTAGTGAATTTTCCTTCGAGGACATGCGTATTGTATGCGTCTGTTGTTTTATGCCCGTCAACCAGGTCAAGGTCACGCCTGTACTGATGTACCCTCAACAGAGGCACAGGATTGACCTAAAATAATTCCAGTACGGCGGGTTTTGCATTGCGGATCTACTACCGATCAATCGGCTCAATGTTTCCTTAATTACACACTAGTTTACTCACTTTGCCAATCCACTTGTATCAACAGTTTGCGGCAAAGCCGGAAAGTCCGGACATGTGTTCTGTCGAAACGGATGACTACGGCCCATCGCAATTGGACCCGATACAGGATTTAGTTTCAAATTGAATGTAAGGAATGAATTGAGGTCCATGAAAGTGTATGCATCGACACAGAGAATCTACTGTTCCTATTCATCGAGATGAGTATTCGTTTTGAGAGAAACAAAGATCTTGCCAACTGCCGAGGGTGGCGTGATCCAGATCCAGATCTTTCCGTCCACCTTCTTGAGGTTAGTGCCTCGAAGTGAATCATGCAATTTGGAAAGTTCTGTATCGTCGCTTTGTGTCCTCTCAACCGGAGCATTCCTTCGGCAGGTGTCGGGCCGGGTGACTAATGTCTGAGCTATCCTCGCTTACTGGAACCAGCGGTGCTTAACAATGTCGTAAACTCTTTCTGATTCATCGAAAGGCGAGTATTGAGGAAATTATCTCTATCTGTCCGCTAGACTGGCTTCTGTGTACAAAGGTGGCCTCAGGAGCGTTGTTTAATTTTGATGCCTTAGTTATGGTATGGGAGAGATACTCTTCTGGAATTCGTAAACAACCAACAGTTGGCCCTGATGCAACCGGAATGCACATTGCGGCGTCAGAATGCGGCCTGTCAAAGTGCCCGCCCGGAGAACGATAATTGTTATCACACACATGAGTCATGGCACAACTTTACGACGTAGCAAAATAACATTACAAAATGCAGCAAACACTTCAAGTTCAGTGGCGTTCGTGTTCGCGTTTTTTTTCTTCTGCCTTACAGCTTCTGCTGCGCATCTTTCCTCAAGCTGAAACTGCCTCCTGCCGGCATGATGTGTGTTCAGCAGGAACACATTTTTCGCGACGGAAGCAAATATTATTTTCGGAAGGGGTCATTGCACGCGATACGCGCCACACAACATGATTACGATGGCGCGGCCCAACTCGTGTCAACAATGTCGGACCGCGATGGCGATCATATGCAAATTGTTTTCAATTCGCTAGAGGATTCGCCAGGCTTCGGATGGTCTTTCATTCTGACCCGTTCTGCCCGGCCCCCCGGTACACGGTTCTATCCAACTTAGTGACGACACCGATCCTCGGTCGGGGGCTCGTCTCACGCACCGCACACAGTTCCTCGTTTCCCTTTGACTTCTGCAATGGGACGCAGCGTCCCGAAAATTGCAACGACCTGCATATTAAGCCCTTTTAAATTGTTGGCCTCAAAACCGGTTCCGATCCGAAATGTTTCGCTTCCACGGGACCGTGGTTCCGTTCGGGTTTGAAACCGGCCTGCAGAGCGAAAGAATGCCGCCAGCCATCCAGCCAGCAGTTGAGCACATTGCATTGCTTCCGCTGGCAAATATCCTGACCCCTGAGCCCCTGACTCATAGCTAAAGTAGGTCTCTTTTGTAACTTAATCAGCCTATCCAGCCCAAATCTTATCGATGAATCACGAAACGAACGAGCCTTGGCCTAACAGTCTGATTGATAGCCAAATTCGTCTAACACCTGCAGCTGTGACTGGAACCGAGCGGTTCAGACCGGACCCGGTCCAATACCCGATATGAGTTGGATGAAATACCACATTTAAAGAGATCTCCAAATCCCCCAAAAGATCACAGACTGGGCTGGGCTGGGAAAGTGTTTAATCGTTTTGCGACTTGCGGCCCATTCAAATTAATTCAAAACACTTTGTTTGTAACAGCTCCCAAGTCGCAGAATAGGTCCCGGACTCGACGACGAGAACGCGCGTTGCGCAATAATTAACCCACCGGCGGACCCTCCTTGCAGAGTGTCATCAGAACGGTTCCGTTCGCTTCTCTCGGACGTCTGTTTACGAGTATGTGATGTAAAGCCGTGATTCAGTGGGGATCGCGTTTCGCGAGCAAAACGCCATCGCCATCGTCGGATCAGGCGACGCTCGGCGGTCGGTGCCAAAAGTAGCTTGACGCAATCGCTTCGTTTTCCCCCAAGAGACCTCACGAGGAGGCCCCGGATCTTGGTGGTGCGTCGTCACCATAGAGGGTGCTCGAAAAGTTTTCCATTAACAACCGAATTCGCTCTACGGTCAGCCTTGGGGCGTAGTGTTTATCGTAGAACATACTCCCCCCCAAAAACACAAGGGAATGCCCTGTTACACCATACAGCAACGACGCGCAATAAACGCGATTACATGGCGTACATGGGCGAGGGCGAATGGAAAACAGCACAGCACATCAGAAACGTCGGCGAAAATATTTACGAATTCTGGTCCCCGAATATCTTGGCTTCCGAGACCGAGTCGCCGTTGCCGGTCCCGGGTTATGTACACAGCCGCACGCACGTGGTCGCGCGCGCTGGCCCCTCAATTGCGTATCTGTACCCTCTATCTGTATTCGTGTGGTTATTCTGTGGTACTTGGATAATTAATGACCACAGAAATGACGTCTGCGACACCTCTCAATGCACAACCCTCATTTCTTAACGCACCGGATGAGTCTTACTCATGCGGTGACCTTGCCCGCAGTAACCGTTGTTAATCCTAATCTACTATTGCGTCTACCGTTTTGGACTCTCGCCACTATCAACGCTGCACACCGCCGGTTGAGATTAAGCTTCTTGTGCAGCGTCGTGGCAGTCACCCAGATCGAGGGTGATTCAAGTAACGATGACCTTGCAGTCCTCTGCAGCAGGTGCTGCGCCGTCTATTGGCCAAAACAAGGTAGAACGCTCTGCAGCAGTCTTGTCGACCGTATAAACACCAATTTAACTACCGCGCACTGTGCATGTTTCCTCCCGGGTCCTACCTACCGGTCAACCGCTTCTTGCCACCGAAGACACCCCTACCCCACTGCCTTATCGCAACGCGATAACGCGCCCCGGACGTTTCAGGTCTCAAATTCCAATTCGACAAGCCTGTACCGGTGCGAAGCGGTTCAGCTTGCGAAACGCGCTTGCGACTAGTAGATTAAAAGTTTGACCGATACCGGCCAATCACGGCGAGGACCGCAGCGTGGCGAATACGCGGCGCACGAAAGTGTTGTCCGTGTCGGGGTGACCGGCGGGATCCTCGGTCCACTGAAGACACGGTCCATAATCAGCGCTTGCGCTTGCTGCTTTGCTTACCGACAAATCCTTCCAAGAGTACCGACCCGACCCACAGGACGTGCGTCACTCGCGAATCGAATGCGATGCTGGTTGAACCGCATTGATGGTGCGAAATTGTTCGCAGATTAAGCCGTGACCTCGGTGCTCGGTATCTTCCCCACTGCGCACAACGCAATTGCTGGCGCCTTCTTCCCGGAGCCACGGAGCGAGGCGAGCTAGCCTTTTTTTGCTTTGCAATAATCAGCAGCTGCGGCCGACACCTTCCGGATCACTTCGGCGATCCCAACGCGCCACTCTTCTACGCGACGCGCGTGGGTAGCTTAATGCGTTGGAAAATATGCAAAACATTCACCGCCCGGGCGTTATTGCTGCGCGTTGTTCTATGCCCAGGGGTGCCCGGCACTGGGTCACGGCAGCCGGCACAGCAGCCTCCACAACGAAAGCTAGCCAATTTTCGTGTCGGAATTGCCGAGGAAATGGTCTAGGGAGAGCCAGAGATTCGCGGCGTTCGCTACGTTAGTGTCCGGCTGGATTCGCGGCGGAAGCTTGCACCGACACGCGATTTACATTCCCGGGGCCCCCGAGCCGTGGCGAGAAATTCGAGTCGCAAAACCGGTTCGTGGCTGGTGTTTGTAAACATATCGCAACACGCTCACGGCGCGCGGGGTGTGTAGTAATGCGCGACCGGACCGGATCGCTCCCCAATCCCGCCGCCCCGGTTATTACGACGACTTACTTTCAATTCTTCCCAATTCTTGAGTTGTGGGAAAAAGATGAGCCGTGAGTTCGGCCGAAGAAATGGTTCGGCTGTGGCTTGGTTCTGGACCGGTGGGCCATTATAGAAGTGCCTCGCCCCGAACCAGTTCTGCCCGCCCGAGGAATTTCGCAGCCGAGTGTTCGGTTCCGAAAAGACAAAAACAATAAACAGAGACCGTCGTCGTCCGTCGACAAGTTTCCACGAGTTTCGTCGCGAAGTGGCCGCGGCACATGGTCGGCGATGGTGTGCGAATCAAATTTCGCTTCCTAACCGGCCGTCTAATCCACCGTGAGCGGCGAATGTTGACGTACCAATATGGTGTGTAAAAACAGAGACATTCGGACCTAAAGTGAACAACTGGTAGTAATCATCGAAGACTTCGAGGATTCGAGGATCTATAAGGGCCGCCTACCTAATGCAGGTAGTGTTGTTTCTGGACCAATCCCCAATATAGTATCTGTAAACATTTTAAACCATTGTAATCACTCGTGCTGATGAGCAACAACCGGGATCCGTTTCATCACCTCTGTTCTTTGGACTCTTCTGTTCCCTGGCACCTGTGCTATCCGACGTACTGTTCTAAATCGGCCACCGGGAATGGGAAATTCCGACCCGCGTTGTGTTACACAGCTGTCGCGGGTACAAACAACCATGCTAGAGATCCATCGGGAATTTGTGGAACTTCTGGAACCACGAATCCACAAATCCACGAATCTGAATCCAACGTGAACGCCTGATTCGCTAGCGAATTGAAAGGTCCACAAGAACAGTAACAGCATAATAACATACCGGCAGCCGGTCGACCGTACCGGCGGGTGTGTGTTTATGCTGGGGCCACGCATACACAGGAAATGTGTGCTTCGCAACCCTTCGCCTCTAATCTTCCAGCAGACCCGTGTGTGTGTGTGTAAGCCCGGTTCCCGGTGCCGGTGCCGGGCCCCCTGCTGGCCACCTTCTGGCCTCCTGGCTGGTCCCCTGGCCCAACATATGCTTCCGAGGGCTCGCTCACGAGCATAGTTCCTGTGCCTGTGTGATGGTGAGCTCGTTCGCGCTGTTTACATGACAGCTCCCGTTCCCGGCGCCCCGTTAGCGGGCGGGCGGGTGGTCACCAAAGGGGGCGGTGGAGCGAGCGAGAAGAAAGTGTTTTGAGAAACTGCGTCGTAGCGAAAAGGTGTTGTGTTCCCGGACCGGACCCGAGTGTGTGTGTGTTTTGTGGTCAGAACACAACCACACACACGGGATCTCTATTCCCTTCCGCCGGAAGTCGAGTGTGCACCCGGGTCTGCCGGTGCGAAACGGTGACTTCCTTCAAGAGCTGCACTCACCATGCACATGCCCCAAGCCTGATGCGCCATGTTGGGGCGTCTTATCAGCGGCCGCGGGTGATCGCGTGTGTGCGATCACTTCTGGTTTTTATGTTACAGGAATACTTCCTCATAGCAGCCCCCCACACACACACACACACACCTCGCGGGGTGTAACGGCGGTGCGTTATCTCCTTCCTGCGCGCCGCGTTCTGCTTCCTCAGCTTCCGTCCACCGTTACCACGCGCCGCCGGTTGACGGAAGCCGAACACAGATAAGCGAAGGGGTACCGCGGACACACACACCAGCGCGCGGGCCGCGAGTCGGCGCGGTCCGCGGTGTTGTTTTCGTGCGGCTTTAAATTGCGGGGCGCGCGTTGACGGTTCTTTAGTCAGTTAGTGGATGCGGTCAGGGATTCGTCAGAACCAACCCCCGTACGGAAGGAAGCTACGATCTGCGACGCCACACCATCGCGCTCGGAACTCTCTACAGTCTTCTTCGTAACTACTGCCAGGCGAAAGAGAGAACTTAGCGAGCATCGTCCATGTGGACCGTGTCTGCCTGACTGAAACGCGCGTATTATACACAGCCGATTACCCCAGAGAGACACCCCAAAGGTCCTGATAGTACAAAAGAAGAAGTGTAAACACACGCGTGGAACGTTGTCCTGCCTGCCACAGCACCGCCGCCAAAGCAATCGTCCGACCAGGCCTGGAACACAGTATTTTTGAAGCCAAACACACACCCCTCTCACGATGTCTGCGTCGCCGATCGCTCGCCAGGCTTGCGCCTCCATCACCCAGGTCATCCCCTCGAAGCGGGTGCTCATCCATGACTCCTCGGAACTGCCCGATCTGTATTCGTCGACACCCGGTGGAACCCTGTACTCGACCACTCCCGGAGGTAAGCGAAAGTGGCGTCTGGAGTTAGTGGTTAAGGGCGGAAGTGATGTGTTGGGCGGGGGACCTCTGGTCTGGAGACGAGCCAGAACGCACGTACGCACCGGGAAAAAGGGCCCGGCGGCCACACCAGTGCGCACTCTCTACGCGCGCGGTCTTCTGTGTGTGTGTGTGGTGCTCTGTGGATGTGTGGTGTTTTGCGAGTATCCCTTGATTACACACCGGGGCTACACACGCTCCAAGTAGGGCTTTGTTTTGACCGTGATTTTCCACGATAAATGAACCGACACACACACACACATCGAAAAGGGCGACCTTCAAGGATGCGCCCAATTTTCGTGCTCTCCGACACGTCGTCGGGCTAGCTGGCTGGTGTTACGTAAAGCAGGGAACTACGCAGTACGCGAACCACCACACGTTGCGGTTGTTCTAGGCCTTCTTTGTTGCAGGAAGCTCTCGACTGTCAAAAGGGTTCACAAAACATCGGACAATCTGGGGAGTTTGGGGACGGTTGCGTCAGCTTTCAAATAATCCCGAGTCGGCACAGACGTTCTGGCGTTCTGATTGCCCATCGAATATCTTGGCTCAGCTTCGAGCGTCCACATCGGAACTTGCAGGATTTTGTATCGCGTTCAACCGGCACACCTAGCGGTGTTCGAACGTGTGGTGTGTACGTCAAACTGAAGGGCTGGAAACCATTTCCCCCAGCCACATGTTGGTTCCAGACAAAGAGCTATAAATCTGTCCAATTTCCCGGCAAAAGCCACAACGAAGGCAGAAGGGACCATTGCTTCCGCGTTTCGGGTTTCGGGTGGTGGTGAACAACGAAATTGTAGTCGGTGTTGCGGGGGGTTCTATTTTTAACATCCCACCGCATGATGATGCGCGCTGAGCGAACTACGCCGCGCCGCGACGCATACGCGCAATGTTTTGCTCCGCGTACGTCGTCGTCTCGTCCGTCGTGGTGCCTGTCACAGCCCCCCCTCGCAGGAACGGCGCGTGGTCGTCACACCACCAGAGAGAGACCGTCTTTCTCGCTGTGTGTGCGCCGGGGACAAAGACCGCTCCCGAGGCCACCTCTTTCGTGCCGACCACTACCGACGATCGCGCGCGCGCACACGCTGCGAATCTATTTTATCGGCGATCGCTTCACGCACACCAACGCACAGCATGCGCGCGAGATGACGATCTCGTTCCGTGACACTTAACATGGGGCGGTTGGGTCGGTTCCCCCATATGTTCTCTGGGGAACGTTTCTTTCTTCGGTGGTGACACCGAATGCTAATATGAAATCTTTGCACGGACTCCGGCAGCAGGCATTGCGTGTGGGGGGCGGCCGCCCGACCCCACTGCGTGATGATCGCGAATCTCGTGAAACCGGTTCCTCCCACCGGACTACCGTTTTTCGAGTGCGCGCGCCGCTTGCGGGGACCATCAACGGATTTTTGTGGCAAGTCCGCTGGAACCAGCGGTGGCCGGAGCGCTATTGGACGGATTGGGAAACGTGGACCTGTGTGGGGAGGCTGCTGTTTGATATTTGAATGAATAATCTCTCTTGGGACCTAATGGGCAAGAATTGCCTAACCCTACCAAAGGCCCCCCGGGCTCGGAGCTTGGCGGGGTTGATGGTTCCGTAATCTTTGACCAGGGTTTACGAATGGTGAAACGATAACGGGAAGGATGTTGAACTGATGTCCCTAACAGGCCCCAATCTAAGGAGAAAGAGAAGGCTTTTCGTGAAGCGTACCGGCAACCTTCGAAATTAGGACCCCATGCACACTATTGGCTAATTATTGGCGACGTCAACTCACAATCTTATCTCGGATATCGCAAAGTAGTAAAACTGCAAAGCAGCGCTAAGGTCAGAGCTAGGGTCTGCTAGAGAATCGCCACCGCTACGCGGCGAGATTGCTTCTCTGGTCCACGGGACAGTAATCCGTGATATGGGTGCTATATTTATCGACCATTGTGTGTAGGCTAAGAAAAAATAACAACACAAGTCCACTCCAGCAACTTGTCGGCAGCTCCATTCGACAGAAATCCCAAAATGGGTTTCGAAAGTCACGAAAGGAAAGGCGATGCCCGCAAAAATCAAATACAACTTATTTTTAAACAATGTTTTCTGTAGGTAGGCCCAAAAAAGGGAATTCAGGTCTGTGGATCTTCTGTGTGTATTGTGGAACCAACCAAACAGTGTCCAGTGATGTGTGTGGAACCCCCCCCCCCCCCATAACAGGACCGATTTATTTATGGTTCTTAAGTGACTGCTACGCTTTTTGGCCTGTATCTGGAACCACTCGGTGCCCGCGGTGCGTTATCTGGGGCATTGTCGTCTAGTTCTACTTTCGACAGTTTCGCACACGACGACGGTGTTCCGTGTGGCCTTCCTGAGCCGTTATCTTTCCCGTCACCCAGAGCTATATAAACCTCTTTTCGCCCCAACGTGAAATAAATGTACAGAAAAAGCCAGAAAAAATCGCTTTCGACTGCGAGATTAGCATTGCGCGGCCAACGATCGGCAAATCATTCTGACTTGCTCTCAAGGCTTTTTCGACCGCTTCCCCGGCGTATGTCCAATCTTATCGGCGGTCGGTCACCGCGGCCGCGGAACTCTGGAACTTTTTTTGTAAAGACCCCATCCCGTTTGGCAAATTTTGACCCTCGCAGGAAGGGAGAGTGCCGAGTGACGGGTGTAGTGCTGGTATCGCGCAGAGAAGGGCCACCGCGCTTCTCCATGCCCGGTTATATAATGCGATCAAAGAAGAACCCGCTTCGGGCGAGACCCTCAAAACGCTGCCAGGGGCACGCAACACGCATCTGGCAACCGCAGAGAAAAGTGCGGGGTTGTAAATCTTTGGTAATTTAAAAATAACTACCCACAGCGAAAGAGAGGCTTACCAGAAGATTGCTGTAGCACAAATCAGGTTCCTTGCTTTTGCACGGCGGCATGGGCGCCTGAGGTTAAAAAGGGGCTAACCTTTACCCAGATACTTAATTCTTGCCTCATAATTCTAGCAGCGCGTATCTCTAGAGCACCACTTGCACCACTCGACCGTTCCGTATGCTTGCCTCCATTTCAGTGGGCTCTCTCCGGTGCGTCGTTGAAGACACTTGTGTGTCGTCCTGTCCCAATTGATTTTGATGACCCTCCGACTAGTTTCTGGGATCGGTTTTCCAATTTATACGATGTCCAGCCACTATTCTTGCGAAGCGCGCTGTGTGGCGCACCATAAAGGGAGGAGCGGCATCTGGTTAACTCCCTATGTGTACGCTCTGACCAACCTCGCCACGAGTTGCGAACGCGAAACAGTATGGACCACATTACACATTAGTTTGTGGCCCACTTTTATGGCAGACAGAGCGAGAGAGGGCAACCGAAGTTAAATTTAGTCCCTTTTTTTGCGCGCTTCCACAACACTGTCGTTGTTTGTGGGGCCGCGGCCCATCAATTGGCTGTAACTGCTGCGCCTTTGCCAGACAAACTGTGTAAGGACACTGTGTGTGTGCTGACGAATTGTGTTTGTTGAGGGTAAACAAAACTACCCTCTTAACTTATCGAACCCCTCCGCGGATGGGCCCGGACACGGTTGACAGACAAAATGAGATGCTCTATGCAGGTATTCAAGGCGTTGTAAAAATCGGATTTAGGTTATCAGAGTTAATCCGGTAAATTCGAAGGTGCCGAGCATGGCCTGTCTGTTCTACACGGATCGAAAATACGTCTTCCCAAAGGCGAGAGAATAGATTTGGGGCCTCGCTCTCTGTAGACCTGTGGAGCACACCGCCACTAGCGATTCAACCACCACTACGATGGCGGCGCGATCGTCAATTATCATCATCGGTGGGTTTCGGGAAGAAGGATTACCACTGCAGGCTGTGTGTGAGGTAACGGAGAAGTGTCTGGGGTGTGTATGCTCGACGCCTCGGACATGAAGAAGATACACACAGGCATGGTGGTGCGCTCTCTAACGGTGAAGGTCAAACTGATCTAGCGAAATGTGATATAGCGCTCCGCAAAATTGCATACATTTGCCGGAGGTGTAGAGTATCGTTTGGCTGGCGGAGGCAGTAAAGGGGTTGATGTGACGGCGCACTAGTCAGTTCTGTTCCCCAACACGGGTTGAATAATGTTTTCTTTATCGTTCGAATGAAAACCACTTCGATTTCATGATTTTACTTATGTTTGCTCTTTTTCATGTCCCCTTCTCCACAGGCACTCGTATTGTGTATGAACGTGCGTTCCTGATGAACTTGAAGAACTCGCCACTGGCCCGTACCCCGCCGAACAACGTGCCACTGAATCTGCTGCGGGGCAGCCCCACCGGTGGCAGCGTGACCAAACCACTGTCATTGAAACCGATTCAGCAGAAACCGGCACGCAATTCGCCGCCGAAATACGAGGACCACCAGGAACAGTTCGACATGGACCTGTAAACACGTGCATGCCCGGTTGTGTTCGATTTCCGAAAGCGACACAACATACCGGTGGCGCATCCGGCTTCCCGGTTTCGAGAGATAGAGAGGAATGAAGATGCGCCCGGTTAACTTTTTTAAAGAGCGCGGCGGCGATACACAAACCGATCGTTTCTTAGTTTAGCGTTATCTCTGTCTGAAATATTTTGTAAGCAGCAGCTAGTATGGAGAATTTGCGGCATTGCTAACAAAGCACCCAGAGAGAGAGTTTAGGTTTCGATAATCGTTGGATGTAGACTTTATAAGTTTATCGTTCCTTCGGTAGTAAGATTAGCATCTTTCATTAGGCACTAGCGTTATGTTGGTCCGCATCGCCAGAACGGCCACTGGTTAGACGATCATTCGGAACTCCCCAAATGCCCCGAACCACAAGCCAGAACCAAAAGTGCGTTTCGTCATTGGGGGGTGTGCTGGAATTGGGAGCACCGGCGGGAGGTTTGAATGTTGATCAGTAACCCACTGGTGATTTGTGATATCCATGAATGAATTTCATCGGCCTTCATCGATATCATCGTGGTGGGGTGAAGGAATCTTTCATGTTTGTATTTTGTAAGTCAATCATTTCGCTGTATTCAAGAGTAAGGAAGAGGGAACGTAAATTGTTTTTTGTTGTCAGTTTTTGTAAGGTCGGAGCCACAAACGTTCAGAACCTTTTAGAGAAAGCGGAGAGAACTTGTCGGAAAATTTGGAGTCAGCTATTTGCATGTGAGCTAACCGCTTACCTAGCCTTGCAGATCACCAATTAATCGTAAAGTGTAATGTGCATAGTAGTGCTGCAGCGCGTGCATTGTCGTCGTCAAGTATTTTTGACTACTTCTCACTGTTGTTTGCATGTTTTTTCTTTTATTCGTGCATTCATGCCGAACAATTTGGATGTGACCTAAGCGAGAGACACACGACATTGTAGGGTTTAATTCCGTAGCAATAATACACCTGATGAGATCACTGAATAGGGTACAAAGTAAATGATGGATGGTTAGGACATTTTTGTTTGTTTGTTTCCTTTTATCATTCTTGAGATTTAATATAATCTAGTTATTGCTGCATAGCGGAACATGAATTCAGAACTCAGCTGAAAAAGGAACAACACAAAGAGGTAGAATTGAATTTTAATGTACTGAATCTACGACACAGTCAGATAGATGATCACTGATCGAATGGGAACCTACTAAAAAGGGAGAAGTGTAACACATAGCACTGCAACAAGCTGACAGTAAACTTATGTATCATGTCGAAATAAACGAAAACTCTACTTATGATAAAATGGTGTTTACAATGGCTCGTGAGGTAAACAGTGAGATCGTTCTAAACCATTTACTTACTATTCGGTCCTTCGTGTCATACGACTTGTTCCTAAATATAATTTCATTGTTTAAATTTGAACGAACTTTTCCTAGAAGGTTTAGATAATAAGCTCAACTACGTTTGTAGGTGTTACATATACAAAATATAGTCCGTATTATCAAACTCCTGACGATTGAACTATTTATTCAAAAGATTTATTAAAATTACTCAACGGAATTTGAGAAAGTTTGAATCAATTTGTTCCGATTGTTTATCCGTACGCCCAGCTACAGTCACTAGGCACTCTCTGAAAGGTCTCGCTGACAAACTGACAGCACAACTGACAGCACGCAGTCGGTAGCTGTCAAATTCTCTAGTCGGTTCGGATCTTAAGGTTCGTAGGAATCTGGTTGCGCAAAAACATACGTAAATAACCAACTAAACGGTTAATATCTTTCCTCCAACAGTCGGCAAAACCTAACCAAGATGCCGGAGGCTCCAGCACGCAATCCATTGGATAGCTTCATTAACGCCGTCCACGCCACGATCGAAGCTCCCGTAGTCTGGTTCCGGGGTGAGTAGAGCAATGTTTTGGAAGATACATTTTCTCAAATTTACTTATAATTTGTGCACCGTGGTTGATTTATCGAAGCATATTTGCTTCTTTCTATAGATATTGTGTTCTCTGCTATGGAATAACGTGTACAATATTCATTTGCCTTGATTTTGTCACCCAAAAGTTTCATTACATAATTCACCCTAACCTCCGGCATGGGCTGCCGGACGAATAAAAACAATACGATTGATGTAAACAAATCCGGTTCTTTCAGAGAAAATTGTCGAACCCAACCGGGAGACCTATCCGTGGTACCATCAGCAGTACCGTCGGGTTCCGTCGATCGACCAATGCTATACCGACGATGCGGTTTGCATTTTTGAAGCGAACCAACAGTTCAAACGTGATAAGTAAGTAGACGTGGGTTGTAGCTGATCGCGATGTAAAAATGTCCAAAGATAGGACTGTCTCCCATTAAACTTTTATGTTAATGTGAAGTCACCAAAATGATAAGTGATGTACTGCAATTTTCATTCATCCTGCGGAATTTAATGAGTCAAAAAATGTGCCAGAGGTATGATAAAAGCGAGACAAAAGGCAGTCCTACAGTCCAGTAAAATGCATAATGCTAGAAAAGTCATTTATAAATAGAGTCGATGCAGTGGAATCGAATCCTGTATAATTCATGTGCTGCTAGTTTCAAATTTGCAACCACCGAGCATCGGGTGGTGCAAATCAAGTGAATTTATTGTTATTAAATTGTCTATATTGTTATTAAATCAAGTTATTTCATTCTAAGCATTTAGCACACAACATTTGTTGTCCTTAAGGATTGAAGCCTCTTTAATCTTCTTTGTGATTTAATGCCGTTAATAATGCTTTGTAATATTTTAAGCTCAATTTTCCAAAAGTACTCGTCGACGATGCCTTTGTTACTAAAAAGCTATATTGCTAAAAATCTGTATTGTGAGGAAAACAAACGTCTGTAAACTCAACACACTGTTTGATAAGGGATCTTTGATGTATTTCATACAAAAAATCCTTTACATAGCGCGTAAGCTAAAAAGCAGTCACTTCATCAATAGTTGTTTGATCTTTTGTTGATCGATCACTAGCGCTGGCATGAAAAAGCACTCTTATTCTAGTCCAATCGCACGTAGCAATTATTTAGCCACATCGTTTCCGTGTCATCGATGTGCACTGGCAGACGAGATGAAACGACGCTCCACGTGGTAATTCGGAGTGTCGGCTTGATTGGCTGGATTCCTCTGCAATGAGCATTGCGATCAATTATCCATCGATCGTTCTTGCAGTTCGAACTCGGTAGTCTCACGGCAACATGTACCTTCCATTTCGCGTATGATCGTTGATGACTGTAAATTGAAACCAAAAATAAATCATTAAGCACTGTCGGGCCACTATCGATGAGGGACCAAATACCAGTCGCATACAATTATTCACAAGCACAGCGCGCAACAACTAATACTCGATCGGTTATTCTTGCACGCGGAAGACGCAATAGCATTATCCTGATTCAGTCAATCGATGGCCTATCGGATCGAAAGGGAATGGACGCACGCACGGCACACAGTATGATACAATAATACGATACATCGGTTTCACAGAGCATACAACGCGAAGGGCACTAGAGACACTTATTGACGATGTTGTTGAGAATGGTGAAAATTTTGATCAATATCAAGTAGAAAAGGTTTCCCCTACCCAGCCGGAACATGCCCCTTTGAATCGGGATGCACCTCTTCACGCGCACTTCGGCGGTGTTTTTGCTGTACTTGGTGTACTGTTTCGGGTTTGGAGCGTTGCCCATCGCTGCCGTTGGCTGAGGAAGGGCTGCTTCCTCTGGTTCGTGATGCCCTTGGTTGAAATGCAATGCCTCGGAAGGTTACTATTCCGTTTCGAGTGCTCAATACGAAAGCCGATCGCGTGGAAGATCGACCAGCGTGCGAACCGTTGGAACAGAATTTAGACACTGGCTGCACTTGCAGGCACGAACGTCGATTCGTGTTCGATTCGGTGTGCCGATCGTGGTTCGACGATCGATAAAGCAGATCATGGAATGTGGGCGATGCCATGGGTGTGGTCAAAAAACGTTTCAGACGAAGACAACACCAGGTAGACAACGATTGACATTTGTTCGATTAAAGGCACCCACTGTGCGTACGATGGATAATCGGCTTCCATTACTTGGGATATTATATTCAACAGCAGTGCTATATTTTGCCAACGGTAATTGTAAATATCCACACTAACTACCGTGTTCTTCGTTCTCGATTTTGCGTTTCGGTGTGCGTTTGATTATTGGCCGGACGTATTTATTGGGTGCTTATAGTCCTCAATACTTCGGCAACATTCAAAGGGGGTCGTTAAATGGGAAAGCATAATTTTTACAACACTAGATGAAATTTAAAAGCGCAAACAGCATCGAATCATTAAAGCTATTAGCTATTAAAGAAGCGCGATGTACATTTTTCAGTGTAAATACGACAACGCCCGTTGGTATCGACCTTGACATCGGTTGCGCCTTTAAATGAATTTGGCCAGTTTGAAGTGAAAATCAAACATACAACCAGTTAACGAAACCCGGTTAACTACAACCAAACAAAGTTGTGCTTCGCAAGCATATCGCCCGACAAACCAATGCCATGATCATCTGTTTTATGTTGGGATCGAGCCGTGTGCTGCAAACGAGCAGCAGACGAAGGCCCAGAGCTACTTTCACCAACCATGCGACTGGCTTGTCCGTATGTTTACAATTGGATCGGTCGCGCACGTTGCCAAATTTAACGAAGTAACTTATCCGTATCGGTCTCAGACACGATCGCAACACGATCGGTTTTCGACGTGTGTGGTGGGCGATCGTTGTTTAAATGAAGCGATCGTTGTTTTAATGAAGCGATTCTAATTAATTGGCATTTTCCTGGTACAAACTGACGCATTCGGGTGGAGCTTTACACTTTGCAAAGATATTGTGGTCTTTTTGCGTAAGGGGTTTCTCAAATGTCTTCTGGCAGAATGGAGATCGTTTCGGTTGGCACCGTCGAAAGATGATCGGTTAAAGATGCTGGTTTGCTATCTTTTCTTTTCTTGGGGCGTAAACTTAACGAATTTGCTTTCTGCGCGCGGAGTAGAACTAACATTTGTTTTGCCCGGACACAAAAAACTGGGAAAGGTCGAGAAACATAAACAATTCAATTGAAACATTGACCAAATGATCACATTGGAAATGGAAGCTTATCTGTGTGGTCGCGGACGCGTTAGACAAACGTAAATAAAAGTATTTTTCACCGGCTTTCCCAATCAAAATAAGCTCGTATGATCATTCGAAATGGAAACAATATCATGTTGTCTACATTCATGGGTTTGTTGATTCGGCACAAACTTTGGCATTACGAACACATCCTGTTTCTGTTTGTTGGTGTGGCGCGATAATGTGAACTATTTATGTGCAAGAGATTGCCGGTGTGTTGGGTTTCGCTTATTTTGGTTACTTTAAACGGTATGCTGATCGAATATATTTATTTAGCGAATTGAAACATCATAGAGAGATGCGAAAGCTTACATATAAAGCTAGAATCATGCCTATTGAGTAAATTTATTCACGCTCATGTAATTTGATATCATTTGTAAATCCAATCAAAAACAATAAATTCGCTTTATATCAGTCTGATCGTTCGTGTTACACTCTTTCACCAAATATATTGTTAAAAGTAAACGAAATTTGCTCAACGAAATTACTTATCCTAAAAAGAATTATGTTTCAACTCATTGTTTCTGCAATATTATTTTGGTTGTTTTTTCTATAGGATGACTGTTTCCTCCTGCTGTTTTATTGAGCGATCATCACGGCGAATTTATCACAGTGCATCCATTAACCGATCCAAACTGTTTGCGTATCGAATAACACAGTGTGTGGTCGGGGTTAGGCTTTTAAACCGATGTGAATGTTTCCATCGATCGATTGACTGATCGTTGATGGATCAACTGCCACGCAAAAACATCTTTCCGTCCATCAGCAGCAAGCGAAACGGATTATTTACCACGAGTGGAAACATTTCCTTTGGTCGAATAAATTAATTGTTATATAATTGAATAATGCTGATTGGTGAAACACGTTGGTGGTCACTTTTTAATCTGAAAACCAGAATCGGAACCATGATGAGTATCATCAACGATCGTTTGCAAACACAGAAGCAATCGCCACCTTACTCTCATCAACCACTTGACCGTGGCCGCTCTGGAATCGATATTCCGCTAATAATTTGCACTCATTTAGCATGAGCAATAAATAAAACACTAGAGTTGTGACCGTCGGAGGCTAGGGATGTTAGAAGCTATTTATAATATTCTATTTTATTTTGCTTTTCTAATCGTCATCTATTTTTTAATTCTAGATTGGTAGACAATGAAATCCTTGCAATCTTGCGCCAACGCTTGGAGGATTGTGTGATGTACGAACAGCCGGATCACGAGCGGAAGTGCCAATCGATCCTGCGTACCTACGAAAAGGGCGCCGAAAATTGGTTCATAAAGTGTACGTTTCGAGCGGTTGGGTAGCACATCCAATGCCCTAATTTATCACTTCCTCCTTCACGAACAGATGGTGATCTTGGTGGTTACGCGAATGCCAAGAGCGCGTACATGAAGCAGAAGCACCGCATGATTTGGGAAAGACGTCACGGAACGGTCGGCAGCGGCATGAAGACTACCGGCGATGACGAGGCTGCCGAACACTAGGGGTGCTTTGGAGCGGAAGTGTAGCCAGCTGTACGCAAGGCAGTGGCAAACCGTAGTGAAAACGTGGAGTTTATGTCGCGCTTACAATGTTGAATTGGAGTGTAAATAAAAGAGCAAACATAAATACATCAATTTATTGTTGTGAGTGCGGGTAATTTCTTATGTTGAAACGATTTCGTGGGAAGTCTTTGTTTTCTACTTTTATTGCTTATATCAACAATAGAATCAGAACATGGATCTGGGGCGCACACGAACCGTACAAAATCAGTTTGACATTAATCTGTAATGTCTAATCGTTTATGAGTCCGCGGACTCAAAATAAGTTTGCGCTGTTCATTGTAGTGTTTTTCCTTAAGACCCTCGTCCTGTATTTATTTCTAAATATTTTCTCTTAAAACCGCAAAAGCCGTCTTCAGAATTTTCTTTATATCCGTGGGAATTGGAAAGAAATTGGCCACCGAATGAAATGGGAGGAAATTAAGGTAAGACTCGTAGCAATGCACACAAAAAAATCAATTTCCGTTGAAAGCTTCACGAAATACTTTTGGGAAAACGCTTCTCGCGCTTTTTTCTCGACCTAACGCAAAGGTTTTCGCATGGTACACCACTTCTTAGACATTCCAAGCTCTACACAGTTAACAGTTAAAATAACCGTTATAATTCCTTTTTCTCTTGTCGCAACGTTGTCTTCGTTATATCCAGTTTTCTATGTTCCTCAAAGACAATGTTTAGTGAGCAATGACTTTTATTGTACTGATTCTAACAAATGCTATTGATTCTTTTTATGAGTTTTCGAATGATATGATAGTGCAGATAATGAATGGAACGCTTTTTTACAGATTTTGCACACATAAGGCTTTTCACCGGTATGAGTGCGAATGTGATTGTTTAGGTTGGATAACAGTGCAAACTTGGACGGACAATGCGGACACTGTTTGTATTCGTCCTTGTTGTGAATTTTCTTGTGATCTGCCAGATTGCTTAAAGACCTGAATGCTTGCTCACATATTTTACACACAAACGGCTTTTCACTAGTATGAGTGCGAATGTGATTGTTTAGGTTGGATAACACTGCAAACTTGGACGGACAGTGCGGACACTGATGATGTTGGTCCTTGTTGTGGATTTTCTTATGTTGTCCCAGATTGCTTAAAGACCTAAATGCTTGGTCACATACTTCACAAACAAACGGCTTTTCACCGGTATGAGTGCGAACGTGATTTTTCAATGTGGACAACTGTGCAAACTTGGACGGACAATGCGGACACTGATGATGGTGGTCCTTGTCGTGGATTTTCTTATGTTGTCCCAGATTGGTTAAAAACCTGAATGGTTTGTCACATATTTTACACACATAAGGCTTTTCAAGAGTGTGAGTGTGGATGTGATCCTTTAACTCTGAAGGACGAGCAAATTTCGAAGGGCAATGCGGGCACTTATGATTCTTGTTGTGACGCAGAGAATGCTTCCGCAGAAGTTTGGATGATCTGAAGGCTTTGTCACATATTTTACACACAAACGGCTTTTCACCAGTATGAGTGCGAATGTGATTGTTTAGGTTGCATAACACTGCAAACTTGGACGGACAGTGCGGACACTGATGATGTTGGTCCTTGTTGTGAATTTTCGAATGAAGTGTTAGTGCAGATGA